>NC_056739.1:1157239424-1157839424 GCF_019279795.1 Protopterus annectens
CAGCCATTCAAGAGGTCTTTTCACAGCCGTCCAATAGGTCTTTCCAGACTAGAAAGGATCCCCTATCTATCCTTGATTACTTTTTTTTTTTAATCATCTGTATTAAATCATCATATTTCAAGACTTGAGTAAAACACATTAAAAGTGTAATAGTATTAAATGTTGTTTGTTCTTTCCCTTTTTGTATAGATCCCAGCTCCACTTCTTTTATCGCCTATGCAGTACTCAGTTGTTCAGATGTTATGTGATCCTATCTCGCCTACATTCCGACTGATGGGTTCGGAGCCGATCCCTCGGCTCCGACTCGGCACGCTTATGCCAAAGAGCGAAGTCTCTAATTGGCTGAGCTTACTATATCCCAGGATGCACCACTACCAGTCCCCCAGATCTCGTTTGCCGCTAATCTGCAAAGACGTGGTCTCGAGCTGGCTGAGCTAAGTAGTAATTCTACTATCTTTTTCTGTCAGGAATTTCGTGTTCTATTCACAAAAAAGCTGTTTTAACAGCTATTGTTCATTATTATTCTCTTTGTGTGTGTTTGGAGTTGGTTAAGACTTGTTGTGTGATTGGGTTGTGTTTGGTAGGCCTTCTTCATTCTAGGGCCTTCCAGGTCAGTCAACCTTCTTAAAAAACTTACAGGGTTTCTAAATACCCTTGTTATTTGAAAACCTATTATTAGGAAGTGTTATCGGAAAGTCAGTTGTATTTTGTTTTAGGTGTGTCAAAATCACTTTCCATAATGTCTCAAAATCCTAGGCCTTCGGGCTTTAAAAAATGCACCAAATGCAGTTTTAAAATGTCCATCACAGACGATCACTCGCTCTGTGTGTATTGTCTAGGTGCAAAACACTTACAGGAGTCATGTAGCGTGTGTCACGCTTTTTCCTCAAGGGTCCTCCAGGAGAGGAAAAATAAATTAATTCTTAAGGGGTTAATTAAACCTTCTTTTCAAGAAGCCTTGGCATCCTCTCCTTCTCCGCTAAAGAAAAGGGCGTCAGTTCCGACCAGTCCGTCGGATGCGGCCGCCAAGAGACACAGGCAGGCCTCTCCTTCGGGTCCAAGGACTTGAGCCGAGGATGGAACGGTCTGCCTCGATGCCACCAGTCTCGACTCCTCTGGCTTCGGAGCCGATGGCTGGGGCATCGAGGCGAGTCACCTTCGTCGGCTCCACTGGTCTCGGAGCCGACAAGGGTCGCCCGCTCAGACACTTCCTCCTCGGCGCCGAAGTCCACCTCGGCACCGATGGAATCTGCTGTGTGTATTCCTTCGGCGCCGATAGTCATTGACTCACCTCGGAGCCGGTCCCCTAGTCCTTTGGGGCCGTTGGAGAGGCCGTCTCGAACCCGTTCTGTTTCCTCTCGGTCTTCGAGGATGTCAGATTCTGATATAGACAGGGTGCTCCAAAGACTGTTCCAGTCCCCAGTCTTCCAAAAATTTGTTTCGGTTCCGACCCAGTTGGCTTCGGAGCCGATGACCTTGGCCCACCCCATTGCCATTCCTCCTCCGACTGCTTCGGCTCCGTCGGAGCAGGTGCTGTTGGAGCCGGTGGAGATCTCAGGGTCGGTTCCGACCCTTACTCCAACCCAGGCCTTGGTCCGAGTTTGGTACGGACTTCTTCGGCTGGACCCGGGGTGATGTTTGGGACCTATGCTTTCGGTTCGAGCCTCCCCTCGGTGCTTGCTGCGGGACTTCCGTCGGCTATCACGGCTCGGGACGGACACTCCCAGGATTCTGGGGTCCGGCTTTCAGAGCCATGAGGAGTGCCTTGGCCAAGTCCTCTTGACCATCTCTCCGGCTTTACCGGCACCTTCCTGGGTGTGGAGACTGGGTCTTTGGCAGTTCCCTGTCCGTAGTCAGCGGAGCCCGGGCCTGAGGTTACCCCATTGGGGTTCCCCTCCTCCTGAGGGTTCTTGAGTTGTCTTGGAGGAACCCCCAAGGAAGAGATCGTGCAAGAGGAAGCACGTGGACTCCCCCGAGTCTATTACATCAGACACTGATCTTGATGATGCAGAGGGGTCCCCGAAGTCGTCCTCGGATGATGTCTCCTTTGCAGACATCTTAGAGATCCTCAAACAACGAGGCGGCTGGATATCCAAACCCCCCTCTGCTGATGAGTCAGTGCTCCTCAAGGCCTTTGGGGCTCAGCCCTCCGCCTCCTGGGTGTCTCCGCCCTTGACGAGCTTCTGGATTTAGTTTGTCGAAGGGCGTGGGAACATCCAGATACCGTGGAACCAGTCCCTTCTCGTCCAAATAAATTTTTGTCTGCTCCCCCCGAGAAGGAGTTCCTCACTAAAGGCGTGGCTGTAGATGCCATGGTGGTGGCATCTGCTACACAACAGGACATGGCAGAGGCTTCAACGTCCATCCATCCTCCTAATAAGGAGTCTAGGAGTATGGACAGGTACGGGAAGCGCACCCTGACTTCAGCGGCCTTTACTTTAAGGTCTCTGAATTATTTGGCACATTTTACCAGGCTTCAGAGGGATCTGGTCAAGGAGTTGTCAGATTCCCTCTCGGGTAACCTACCTGAGCAGCTAGCCCAGTCTGTTAGCTCTCAGTTGGCTATCCTAACGTCAATTTCTAACTCGTCCATGAGGTTCATTTCCTATGCGGCCGAAGGGGCGGGTAGAGCGGCAGGCACAGGCGTGGCTCTACGGAGACAAGCCTGGCTCCGCTTGTGTCAGTTTGCGGAGGCCTTCAAGTCTTCCTTCGCCGACGCTCCCTTTGATGGGTCCTCCTTGTTTGGACCCAAGGTTAAAGACACCCTTACCCGCTGTGAGCAAGAGGGAAAAACTTTATCTGCCGTAGGTGCCCGTTATTCCACTCCCTTTCGGCCTTACCCCAAGGCTAAAGGGGGGGGGGGATGTGGTTCCGCAAATCCCGTAAGTTTTTCTCCCAACAGCAGGAAGATTCCCCTTCCAGAGGCAGAGGACGGGGAAATTTTTCAGGGAGACGCCGTCCCAGAGGCGGCAGAGGGCCCCGCAATTCTGGAGACCGCGAGTCCTTTCGTGGCTCTTCAGCCTCCCACACGTCATGAGGGATTGCCCGGCTGTGCTGCTCCGGAGCCAGTCGGGTGTCGTTTTGCCACGCACCTAAAAGCCTGGGAGTCAATCACTCAGGACAGATGGGTGCTTCGGATCATTGCCGGAGGTTACACCATCCCATTCACATACTCGCCGGCACCGTGCAAAAGAATCGCGGACCCACCACCCAGTCGAGGGGAAATGGCAGCCGCAGAAGCTTTAAAGCTGCTAGAAAAAGGAGTCATCCAACCGGTCCCCACAGACCAGATCGGATCAGGAAATTACTCCAGGTTCTTTTTAGTGCCAAAAGACAGGGGACCTGAGACCAATATTGGATCTCAGCAGACTGAACCAATCCGTCACGAAATCCAAATTCGAATGGTCACGTTACAATCCATTCTCCCATTGTTGGAGAAGGATGTTTGGATGTGCTCCATAGACCTCAAGGACGCCTATTATCACATACCGATACATCAGGCGTCCAGGAGGTATCTGCGCTTCAGCCTGGGAGTCAGTCATTACCAATTTTGCGCTCTGCCCTTTGGTCTCACCACAGCCCCAGGGTGTTCACCAAGTGTTTGGCAGTAGTGACGGCTCACCTGAGAAGTCTTGGATTCCAAGTGTTTCCCTATCTGGACGACTGGCTCCTGACTGCCACCACCAGGCATCTACTAATGGACAACCTCAAAGCCACCATCTCCCTGGGTATTACCCTGGGGATTACATTCAATTGGTCAAAGTCTGTCTTGCTGCCCTCTCAACGCATAAAGTTCATAGGAGCAGAGATAGACTCAAGATTGATGCGCGTCTTTCTTCCTGCCGAAAGGATCCAAACCTTACAGGGCCAAGTTCAAGCTCTGATCTTGAGATCCAAAGCCCCAGCCAGGATGGTTCTACAAGTCTTAGGCTCAATGTCTGCCACGGTTCTTTTAGTTCCTCTGGCAAGATTGCACATGAGGATTCTTCAGTGGCTATTGTCAACTCAATGGTCCTTTCAGGATCTTCCCCTCAATCATCACATCATGATTACGGAAATATGCAAAAGGGACCTTCGCTGGTGGCTTCAGACATCCAATTTGGATCGAGGAAGCCCCTTTGTTCTTCCCTCTCCAGTGGTTACCCTGATGACAGATGCCTCCCAGATAGGGTGGGGGGGGCATTGTCTGGGCAGGCTAGTTCAGGGCTCCTGGCTTCCAGGCAAGCTCTTCTCCACATCAACGTGTTGGAGATGAGGGCTGTACTTCTATCCCTACAGGCCTTACACAAGTTTCTTCCTCAGGGCATCATCGCCATCCACACAGACAACATGTCGGTGGTCTGGTATCTGAACAAACAAGGAGGGACCAGATCGTACCCCCTTTGCAGAGAGGCCATGAGAGTGTGGGAATGGGCTGTAGCTACCAACCGCTTCTTGGTAGTGACCCACATCCCGGGAAGGTCAAATATATTGGCAGACAAATTGAGCAGGACAATTCTCTCTCCTCACGAGTGGTCTCTAAACCACACAGTAGCAGCTCAGGTTTTCAGGAGATGGGGGACGCCGTGCTGCGACCTATTTGCAACTCCACTAAACACCAAGTGCCAAAGGTTCTTCTCCTTGATCTCACATCAGGGAGTACCAGCTATGGATGCTCTAGCACAACCTTGGCCAACAGGGCTACTTTATGCCTTTCCTCCAATTCCACTTCTCCCCAAAGTTATTCAAAAAGCTTCTCAATTGGGCTCATCAATGATACTGATTTCCCCATACTGGCCTCGTCAGGTATGGTTTCCTTACCTGAAGAAGCATGCGGTGGACGATCCATGGACTTTAGACCTAATTCCGGACCTGCTAATCCATCAGTCGGGACATCGGCATCAGTCCCTTCAATCTTTGAAATTGACAGCTTGGCTCCTCCACTTCCGACTTTAGTCAGAAGGCACACACTAGACCCGGAAGTTGTTCACATTTTATCTTGACCCACAAACCCACCACTAACAAATTGTACCTCAGTAAGTGGAAGAGGTTTGCTGTCTGGGCTCAACTCAAGGGCTTAGACCCTATCACTGCTCCTGTCCCAGAGGTTTTGAAATTCTTAACATCCCTGTTTAATCAAGGATCTTCTGTCTCTACTATTAAAGTCCAACTAGCGGCTATCTCTAAATTCCACGAATCCATGGATCCTCCATTGATGAGTAGCAGACTATGCAAAACTTTCATTAAAGGTGCGGGCCTATTAAGACCCCTAATTTTTCATCCTGCGCCTCCGTGGGATCTTGATTTGGTGCTTCGCGCATTAACATCGTCCCCTTTCGAACCGGCTGCTACATGTGAATTAAAATATCTGTCTTGGAAAACTGCCTTTTTAGTCGCAATTACTTCTGCAAGAAGAGTTTCAGAGCTTCAAGCCCTGTCTATTAAGCCACCGTACTTGATTTTCCACAAGGATAGAGTATCACTTAGGCCTAATCCATCCTTTGTCCCAAAGGTCTGTTCTAGTTTCTGTCTCCAACAATCTCTAGAGCTACCAGTTTTCTTCCCAAAATTCTCCAATGAAGCAGAATACACTCTCCATAAATTGGATGTTCACAGGCAATTACGCTTCTATTTAGACAGGACTCAGCAACTTCGTAAGTCAGACCAGTTGTTTGTGTCCTTCTCAGATAATAAATTGGGTCAAACCATCACAAAAGCTACTATCTCCAAATGGATCAGAGATTGCATAACTCAGGCTTATTCTTCTTCAAATAAGCAACTTACAACATCTATCAAAGCTCATTCTACCAGAGCTATGGCTACTTCTATAGCTTTTCATTCCAAGCTTGCTATATCGGAAATTTGTGCTGCGGCTACTTGGTCCAATCCGCACACTTTCATTTCCCACTACAAATTGGATGTGGCATCTAAAGGACGAGCTTCATTTGGTTCCACGGTACTCAGGAGTGTTTTCCAGTGAGCCACCCAGGATTCAGGTGCTAGGACGCTGTCCCATCAGTCGGAATGTAGGCGAGATAGGATCACATAACATCTTTTAGTTATGTACTCACCATAACTTCAGATGTTTGGGATCCATCTCGCTTACATTCCTAATACCCACCCTCCTTCCCCCTGCCTTGGAGATCAGAAGAGATTGAACGGTTTTGAGTTCTACTGTTTTATCTTGTTTCATCTGACGATGTTATATAAGCAGGGCGTGCATGTGTGCATGTATGCGGACAAACTAGATCTGGGGGACTGGTAGTGGTGCATCCTGGGATATAGTAAGCTCAGCCAATTAGAGACTTCGCTCTTTGGCATAAGCGTGCCGAGTCGGAGCCGAGGGATCGGCTCCGAACCCATCAGTCGGAATGTAGGCGAGATGGATCCCAAACATCTGAAGTTATGGTGAGTACATAACTAAAAGTTACATTTGGTTTAGATTTTGATTTCTAGTTTCTTGTATTTTTGTTTTGTAGCTAATAAGTATTAAACTTAGTAACACTTAGAATCATTTCCTTTTTTACAACAGTTTGTTCCCCCAACATTTCTGACTAAATACTCTGTAGGACATTGTTTTAAAATCTCCCGACTCATTGCATTCCGAATAGCTAGCTACTGCACTGAGGTAGACAGATTATTTTCTTCTTTTATACATCCTCATATGGTTAAAGTTTAGATTATGTATTGTCTGATGTGATACTGTAAGAACTGAAGCCCACAGTTATATAATGTCTGTATCTTCTTTTTAGAGTGCAAGAAGAAATGTTGAACTGGAATTGGGACCTACTCGTAAGAAAAAAGGCATGTCTTTCCATTTTAAAGCAAAGTTCCATACATTCTTAAACATGTTTTGCATTTTATTTACAGTATTACATTTGAATTCTTGTTTTTATTACTCATTTGTGGAAAATGTTCAAAAGGAATATGTTGCCTGGATCATTTTTAAACATTACTTTTAAGGAGCAATTGTGTGGCAGTTGAGATGCTGGTATCCTTACATACATGTATGTACTTGGCATTTGTGACATTGCATTTTTTTATTTTTTACCTTGACTGCCTCTTTTTCTTTTCTTTCTTTTTTTTTTTTTTTGGCCGATGTACATGATTGTACTCCTTGCTCATTGTGTTCTTTTTGTTTGTGCTTGCTATAGAGACATGGTACTGTCTGAAATGCCTGTCATCACAGAGTCTCTTCTAAAATGCAAGCCTGCTGCGCATTTCATGCCAGCTGTGAACCTCTGCCTTCCTGTCCAATTGCCAGTGTTTTTGAATACTTAGCTACTTACCCTTATTTTACTAATGCATACATTTATATTTTCTATCTGGTAATAATTTCTGTTTTACTTTTCCCATCTCTCATTGGATTGTCTCCTCACTTTCAGAAAACTTAATTTGTAATTCCACTAATTTATCTTTTAGTCACTTTGTTGCCATCTTGGGCTTGTTATTCATACTGTATGACTCACTTACATTTTAAGCTTTAACAGGGATGTTATTATAATTTATATATATTTATATGTTATTATAAATTAGTCGCAGTCTGTTGCTAGTGTTTTTTTTATTATTATTATTTTTTTTTTAATATGCTCTAACTCGTTCAGGTCTGGTTTTGTCAGATCCTTACACCAGTTGGTTAAAGTCTCTATTTAAATAAAAGTAGTTGAAAACTTCCAGTGTTTTTTTTCCAGATACAATGACACTAAAATGCATTTGCCGCACTCCAGCAGAGCACAATCTGAGACTCTCTGTTTAGGTAGATTTGTTTTGTATCAAATTTCTTATTTATGCTTGTCCTTGATCTTTGTTTGTTTTAATAATATATGTATTTGGATGTCCGATAGTTTAATATTTGAAGTTGAGGGTAAGACCCATTACTTTAGTACTTTTCTACCCATTCATGGCATGAAACACATTCTAGCCTTTCCCATCACTTCTGCCATCTAGCCCCAATATTCCTTTTTCCTTTATGTGCTGCAGCACTTTCCTGAAAAGCAGTCATTTCTTTATACTTTTGAACTCAGCCTGCATAGTTACTGGCTGAACGTAAATAAGATAAAAGTTTGGTCCTAAACAGGCTTTCCCTCCCTTGTAACATCTTTCCACATCTGTTAATAAAATTTTCAGGATAATGTGGCACTTCTTTCAAATGAATGCTCATCTACAGATGAAGTAGTTACCCACCATAACCAGTAACTCCTCTTCAATAAGTCATGTTCCTAATCCTTTAAATGCATTTCTTGTAGTGCAACCATCTAAGGTCCAGGTTTTATTAAATAATTAAATACTCTGTCATAACTGGGTTTGTCAAAACATTTAGTCTGTATTACAAACCTCATAACACATCTATCCCATATTGCATTACTCTGTCTGCTCATGCAGTATTAATTACAAAGTTTGTTTTAAATAGGTGGCCTTTTTATTTTTTAAAAAACATGGTATAATGAGTTTACATACATTAATAGAATAGAAAACATGCCAAAATTGGTTCTGTTGTTGTTGCCATTCAGTATGCACGTTTTCTTTTTTGCTGTTTTCATTTATTCCAGCATTATACAAATTGCAAATTTTCTGCCATTCATTAAACCTGCATTGTTCTTAAAAATTCCAATTTTTTTCTTTGAAATATATTCTTTCTCTCCTCTTCTAAGGATCCCATGTTCACTTCTTTTATCTCCTTTCCAAAATCTAGAGCATCTGATGCTATTTTCATTCATTCCTTAACCTGTGGGTTTTTATATCCAACCCTTGGATCCAACTCTGCCGCTTTTAAAAGCTTAGGCTCTGAAGTTTGAGCTCCTCCCCTACCCACAATGCCTCAATCCCACAGATTACCTCAGATCTCGTTTGCCGCTCATAAGAAAAGCATTGTGATAAGCTTGCTCGAGCTCCGTTTGGATATAAACAGTTAAATCTCTAATTTCTTACCTTTTAATTTTGTAGTACTACTACCTTCTTATCTCCCAACCCTTATATATATGGGGGGTTGAGGCCGTGATGTGGAAGAACCTGCAGACCGGGCCAAATAAGGTAGGAGACCCTTCAGAATAAGCTTATTTGTTCTGTTAGCCAGTGCTTTCTGTTGAAAACTCTTGCAAGCAGAGCACAGGGCTTCAAGGTGAGCAGGGCTGAGACAATATACACACTCCCTGTGAGCATCAGATGAGGGGATCTTGTGCCCACAGGAAGTGCACTTTTTAAAGCCAAAAGCTTATTTTTCTTAAAAGTTAAGTAGGAAAGGCAAGAGAAAAATAAAGCAACTCCCACCAATGAGAAACAGCCAGCTGTCACTATGTGAATACTTTTTAAATATATATATATATATATATATATATATATATATATATATATATATATATATATATATAAACTATGTATATAGACACACGTGTGTCAGCAAACTACGGAAGCTCATTGAACTGTAAAATGATCAAATATAAAAACAAAAAATTTTTTGCAAGGGGGCATATACACCCTGTGCCCCCCATACTTCCTGCTGATTATATATACTAACTCCGAGATTGCACAACAGTGGGGTAAGGACAAATCCCCTTAACCTGCTGCAGTGTGATCCAATGCAAAAGGCTGCCAGCAGAAACTCCATTTAACAGAGCATTCACTCATGAGTGTTCTTTTCTCTCTCTCTCCCGCTCTCTCCCTCTCTTTTTTTTTTTACAGTAGTAAAAACCATTTCTCATGTGGGTGTCCTTTCTTGTCAACTACAGCCACATATGTTTGTATAGCTATATATATGTGTGTTTTATATATATATATATATATATATATATATATATATATATATATATATATATATATATATATATATGTGTATTTATATATATATATATATATATATATATATATTTATATTTAGATGTGTACGTATATATAGATATATGTGTGTCTATGTATATATATATATATATATATATATATATATATATATATGGGTCTACTGTATAACTTCAAAAATACACTTCTTCGAAATTATACAGCAGACCCTGTGGTCCGCAAAAGTGCACTTACTCGAAAGTGCACTTCTGTGAACACTGCTTTTGCGAACGTGTTGCACCACAATGGAGGACAGTAGGAAAACATTCTATGTCTTCCACTGTGTTGCGATAGTCACTGACCTTAGGGTTAGGGCATGGGTCATGGTAAGGGGATAGTCCTACTAGCTATCCCCTTACCATGATCCGTGCCCTAACCCTAAGGTCCGGTATTCAAGGCCACAGTGGAGGACAGGCTATGTCCTCCACTGTGGTGCGGTAGTCACGGACCTTAGGGTTAGGGCACGGGTCATGGTAAGGGGATAGCCCTACTAGCTATCCCCGTGCCCTAACCCTAAGGTTCGTGACTACTGCACTAAACTGCAGTATGTAGCCCGTTCGCTGAAGCGTGTTTCGTGAAAGTGCACTTTCGAGTAACCCAGGGTCTACTGTGTGATTTTGAAGAAGTGTATTTTCAATGTTATACAGTAGACCCATATATATATATATATATATATATATATATATATATATATATATATATATATATATACACACATATAAAATCCTTCAACTCTCTTAATTGCTGTCCCTAACTTCTCCTGTTGGTTGATAAAAATATATCTGATCTCTGTGTATAAAACTAAATGGACTAAAACATTTTTACTGTTCATAGGTTCATACTAAGAACCTATGAGCAGTAAAAATGTTTTAGTCCATTTAGTTTTATACACAGAGATAAGGTATATCTTTTTATCCGTATTCATAAAACAGAGCTTCATGGTTCTCAGTTTTTAGTTTCTTCCCGCATATCCTTCACTGCATAACAGAATCCTTTTTAACCCATACTCTTAAGTACTTAATTTTATCTTGTCCCCATAAATATGGGTATTGCTGAACCAATTTGTTTGTGGGTACATAGTTTATAGCTATTGCCTTTGTTTTATCTGAATTCATTTTGTATCCCGAAAAGACTTGAAACTGTCTCAGAATGTTCCACAACACTGAAATGTCCTTTTTTGGTTTTATCAGGCACAAAATAATCATCTGCAAATAAAGCCAACTTTTCTTGATTATCATACCAGTTATATCCTTGAATTTCGGAATTCCTTAGCCAGTGGTTCTAAATATAGCACACATAACAAAGGGAGAAGGAGTATAGCTCTGCTTGGTTCCTCTGTTCTAACAGAACTTATCATAGAGGACCCCCCCCCCACTTTATTTTCACCTTTGATCCCTCTTATGTCCTCTTGACTAACTTTAATATTGTGCCAGGAAATGCAAATGCTTAAATGCTTCCATTGCCCTACTCATAAAATCCCAGCTTACTCTGTCAAATGCATTCTCTCCATCAAAACTCACCAACAGTGTTGGTTGTTGTACTTATTCTCAAAACATTCAGACTAGTTTGTATGCCAGAAGTTCTGCTTGTAGCCACAGGCACCACCATAGCCATATGGTGCATAAACAAGCAGCAAATAATTCACTTATACTGCATTTGCTTACTGGCATTGTAAGTCTGAAATTGAATCTATTCATCACAGATGACTCAGTATGTTACCAAATCTGCAGCTATCAGCATTTCGGGAGGTACCCATTCTGGAATGTTTACCAGTGAGCAAGAGCAGCATCTGATTAAAGCCATATTCAAGAGACTAATGGGGAAATGGAGGTATCAGGAATTGATCTGTTCACTTCTACAGTTCTGCACAAAATTTAAAGGCAGGGAAGCTTGGACATTGGGTACTTTAATTTGCTCTTGGAGCAACCTCCTCATTTACGCATATCCCTGGCTTTATACTACCCAGAATTTTGCAAAAGGCAAGGGCGGATAACCATTTGGTGATTCCTCTCTCTATTTTCTGGCCCAGGCAACACTGATAGATAAGAAAAGAACCTCCATACACTCACTTTTGCAATTAGACCTGCTAACCCAGCAGAAGAAGTCAGTATCACTGGTTCATGCAAACTCCACTTTGAGAACATGTTAAAAGTCTTGGAGGGAGCCAATAAACCTAACAAGTGAAAATATTTTTTTCTCAGAAGTAGTGGAAGTACTCCATTTAGTGCAACAACTACTACCAGAACCTCACCTTTGAAAGGCCTACCACTTTTTCCTTCATAACTGCAAGATCTATTTGTCTGGCTCTTTTCCTTAGTTAAGGTAAGAATTTTGGTTCTGTCAGCATGCCTTCCTCTTGCTCCACACCCTGGAAAGCCATTAGCTGATAAAACAGCTCATAACTGCAGATGTCCTGACTGAAATCACTCTTGCAGTATTCTTAACATATTTGGGTTTTTTGTCCGCTGATGTTTGGTTGGGGTACCAAAGCTTTACCTTCCTGAGGGGGTACATCTGATATGTGACCTCAACTTGTATGCGTCAGGGTTTATAGGTGGACATATGCACAAGAACCTGAGACTATCTCGCATCCAGCCTGAATGCAGGTTGTGCATCCATTGGGCTGATCTTCGTTGGGTTGTTGGTACCGTTACTTCACTTTTTCACATTTCATATAAGTGTCACATTGTGGAAACTTCATTTTTTGATTGTGTAGTTTATTTCTGTTAGATGTCAGCTAGGAGGCATAAGTGCAAGTGCTGTATGCAGATCCCATACAAGAACTCAAATACTAAGTGCCTTTTCTGTTTATGCCCAGAACACTACTGCAAATCCTGCTCTATCTGCCAGTCGTTTGTTCCTCAGACCCTTAGGTCAATGCTTTCCCCCCTGAATATGTTAATCTAAACTCATTGTCTAAAATGCCTGGCCCAAGCCATAATGGTGGATTACCCTGCATCGGATGTTGCCCTTCCACCAAAGAAGAAACTCAAAAGACCCTGAGATGACTCAAAGCCTTGGATCTCTGAGTCAGACGCAACCGCTGAGGTTGCAGAACCCTTGAGCCTTTAGATATCTTCTCAGCCACTTGCTATCGATACCCTGTCAAAGGCTGTTAAAGCTTCTGAGGTCCTGCAGGGGGTGGACGCCTCAGATGAACCGTGTCTTATTATTTCTGAGGGCTCACACTGCATTCCTCAAATTCAAGTCAGGGAAGAGGTTCCAGGTGCTCTGAAGTTAGTCAAGGTTCAGAACCTCAGAGACTCATTCAGGCAGACTTCACACCTAAAAAGAAAAATCAAAACTAGGCATGTGACCTCCCCTACAACTTCTAAAGAAGAAGAATGGATGCACTTCTCCAAGGGCTTATCGAAAGCAGTAATGCCCCTGAAACCTCTTCCTTTTGTGTCCCAGCTGCCATAGAACCACACCACAAAAACACGCTTAAGATTCGTCTTCCTCTGATAAGGAACAGGATCTGGATTCTGATCATTCCTTGGACTATTGCTCACAGATGAATTTCCCCAGATCAACTTTCCTCTGATGAAGGGGACTTCTTCTGTCCTGACTCCCCTGTTGATAAGGCCTCCTTTGGGGAAACTGTTGAGGACATAATGAGGCATTTTGAATGGCAGTCTAATCAAATCTTGCATGTTCAAAAGGGATTCCATAGTCTGTGGAAAATGGGCACTCCATCCTCCTTTTCAGTTCTTCCAGTACTAGATGCATACAAGGTTGTCTTTCACTGTGCATCTTCAGCTCCCTGATTCTCAGCAACTGGTACCTAAAAGACCAGGCATATTCTGCAAGGTGCCTGATGAAATAGAATACCTCTATAAGAACCCTGTATCTGACCCTGCTGCTGTCTCTGTCCTCAGGTAAACCTTCTAAACTTGTCCCCAGTGCTAATGCCTTTTTCATAGAGAAGAATAGTAGGTCTGTGTATAGGTGGGAAAAGAAGGTCTACACCTCTGCCACCCTTGCATTCAGAGTTATCGATTACCAGACACAGATGACTAAATGTTTTCCCTCTGTCCCACAGTCTGTGAATAAGGTCATGTCAGACCCACAGTCTGCAGACTCTAAGCAGCAAATGCAGATCTTACTGTCTCAAGCTACTCAAATTGCTAAGCACAGTATCCAGAGCAGTGTTGCTGCTGTAGATGCCTATTCTGGGGCTGCAGCCAGTGGTTCAGTCATCAGATGTTTTGCATGGTTGAACAGCCATCTCAACCCTGAGAACTTTAAATCATAAATTCTAGATTCACCCCTAGACAAAGACCTCCTGTTTGGCTCAGAAGCTGCAAAACTATTGAAATCCTTACAGGAGTAAGGTAAGATCTGTGGTGGTGGTGCTGCAGTAACGTTGTCGCCTCACAGTAAGACGTCCTGTTCGATTCTCAGCTAGAGCGTCTTCTGTGTGGAGACATGCGTGAATGGGCGTACCTTCATTGAAGGTTGTGCTTCAGGGCTGGCAACTCGGCACGTAAAAATCTGCTGTCAATCATTTGTGAACCGGAGTTCCGCTGTGGCGACCCCTAACTGGGAAAAGCCGAAAGACACAACAACAACAACAGGAGTAAGGTAAGACTATGAAGGACTGTAGGCAGATGTTACTTGCTACAGTCCCTAGATACCACAGGAATTACCCAGCCAAACCATACAAGGAATCTTCTTAGGGGAGACCTCCCTTTGTAGGAAAAAAACTGTGACTACCCTCCCAATTACTACCCTCCCTTCCCCTCCTCAATCCCTCTACCCTTCTTTCAAAAAGACTTTCTCTCTCCCTTCCTTTCTGGGAAATAACCACAGACAATGGGTTCGGACTGTCATCAAAGAAGTCTATACCATGTTAAGAGAAAGCATCACCTACCTAAAGGGGCTGCTGCCTCCTCAACAAAAACTGCTCCCTTTGTTTGGCCCCATCATTCAGGACTTACTAGATCAAGGCAGCATAGAAAGAATGCCATACTCCTTTATAAGAAAAGTGTTCTATTCCAGAATCGTTCTGGTTTGAATGAAGGAAGCACAATTGAGACCCGTTCTGGGTCTCTGTCTTCTAAACATCTGTCTAAAGATATCCACTTTCAAAATGCTTTCTCTGGATGCCCTTGTGCCTTTCATTCTTTCCCACACCTTTCTTGTATCGCTAGACCTAGACCATCTCCATTTGACCTTCTTGCAGAAAATTCCTCAAATTTTTCTCTGGCTAATCTCGTTTTCAGTTTACTTGTCTACTCTTTGGTTTTTCTATGGCACCAGGAGTTTTTACAAAGTGCCTAACTCCAGTGTTAGCCTTCTGTCGCACACAGGAAATTCAGATTTTCCTTTACCCAAATGACCTCATTCAGCTTGTCTCTATAGACTCCCTCCTTGAACATGTATATTTCATGGTACATCTCTTATTGTTGGAATCACAATCAAGTTCAGAAAATTCCATCTTTCACCCAATCAAGATCTGGCAGTTCTGGGTTGCACATTGCACACATGCAGAATGCTTGCCTTCTTTCCTAAGAAAATACTTCTCAATCTGGCTACCTTTTCTAGAAACCTGTACTTATTGTCATACTGCACAGCAAGGGAGGTATTCAGAGCCTTTTATTCCAGAGCTTCCTGTGTCCAACTACGTATGCAGAAAATTCAGTGGTACCTGAAATCAATCTGGCCTCAATATCCCCATCCCTTGGATACCCAGATCCCTCTATTGCCCTGCCTCAAAAAGGAACTACTCTGGTGGGAAAAACAGATCATGCTCAATCCGGGCCTTCCTTTCACCCATTGCCACCCAGCCAAATTCTTCATACAGATGTCTTGGGCAGAGTATGGGGGGGGGGGGGGCTTGGACAGAATCCCACCTAGTGCAGGGGAAATGACCCTCCCTCATCCTGAAAGAACACATGAGCTTGAAAGAAATGAGAACCCTTGTGCATACACTGTACATATTCTCCCATCTGTGGAAACCAGGCTCACTTTTGGTGTACACTAGGAATACCACAGTTATGTGGTATGTGAACAAATGGGCACAAGATTTTACCCAATGTGAGACTTGCACAGGAGGCATGGGACTGAGCCACTACACCGGGCATGACTGACAGGTGCATGCATTCCCTTACTGGAAAATGTACTGGTGGACTCCTTAAGCAGGTCCTTGGAGGACCATTGTGACTTGACTCTGACCAGAGAAGTCTTCAAAAGAATAAGTTATCAGTGGAGAACACCACAAATAGACGTTTTTCTTCACCAGAAAACCACCAGCTTTTCTTCTTCTGCTCCAGGACTTCTTCACCCTTAGCTTGGAGGACAGATGCCTTATGTTTCCAGTGGTCGGAGAGGTCCCTGTATTCCTTACCCCCTTGATCGTTACTTTCAAACATCCTTTTAAAAGTTCAGAAGGAATCTCAAAAACTCTTACTTCTGTCCCCCTTCTGGCCAAGACCGCATTGGTTTCTCCTCCGACCCCACTTGTCCAAGGAAAACTAGTAGAAAATACTGTTGCACCCAGATTTTCTCACTCAACAGCAAGGTATGCTTCTCCATCCAATTCTAGCCTGTCTCACTCTGTGGCCATCCAAATCAAGCCTCTCTGTCTCACTCTGTAAATGCTTGGGTTCTGACCCCTAAAAGGTATCTTCTCTTTGAGGAAGTGGTTCAGATTCTACAAAAAGCCAGAAAATCATACACGACTAAGTGGAAATGTTTCTGAATTTGTGCTTCAAGTACAGGCAGGGCCCACTCTTATCAGATGTCTCTGTGAATTATTATTATACCTTGGGCTGGCCTACACTTCCATTAAAGACCATCTGTCTGCCATTAATGCCTGCTTGCCTCTTGATCCTCCTGATGTCCAGGACAGAGGTTAGACCTTTCTTGAGGGTAGTCTTACATCTTAAGTTGCTGAGGAAACCAATTTCTCCTACCTGGGATATGAACTTTGTTCTGGAAGTACTTAACATTGCCCCCCTTAGAGCCTGCGGCTTCTGCCACTTTAAAATTCTGCACCTGGAAGACTGTCCATCTGCTGGCTGTTACCTCTGTCTGCAGTGTGTCTGAACTTCAGGCTGTTATGGCTATTCTGCCCTTTGTCATTTTCAGCAGGGACAAGGGTGACTGTGAGGACCAATCCATCATGCATGCCTAAAATAGTGAATGAGATGTCCCTTAAAAGGCTAGCCACCTGCCTACCTTTTTTCCGTAATCCCCAAAATAAGGGGGAAAGAATTCTTCACTCACTAAATGTTCACAGGCAGCTAAAGTTTTAATTGGGCAAAACAAGAACTGTCATAAAATCAGACCAACTTTTTGTTTCATTCATGGATTCCAAACTGGGCCAACCAGTCTCTAAGCAAACCATTGTATCTTAAATATTGAAGGCTATTTCTTTCTGTTACACACAGCATGGGAAAGCATTGCCTTCCTATCCTAAAGCACATTCCACTCGGGCAGTTGTCTCCTCTGGGGCATTCCACAAGGATGTAGATGCCAGGGGCCATCTTAGAATTGGCCTTCTGTGCACACCTTCACTAGGCATTACAAGATTGACACCTTCTCAAGATCCATTTGCTAGGTTTGTCTTGTCTGGTCTTCTGGACAGCTTATCCTCCCTTTAAACAACCTCCCTCTTCTCTACCTCCTTCACCTGTGAGAATCATCCATATGTTGAGAGTACTGCAACAGTGATTTCTGTCAGTACATACTACAGTTGTGTAAGAACTTACATAACAGTAGATGTTCTTCTGATCACTGTTACACTATTCCCTCCCACCCTCCTTCCCCTTCTCATCCTCCACTCTTATATTTCCCTTTTCCTGTCCCTCTGTTGTAAGCTATCACCTATGTGTATTGTGTATGACCGAACTGCCCTAATATCGAATGTAAAACACCAACAAAATAAGTTCAGTCATACAGAATACCCCCCCCCAAAAAAAAGAACTAAAACAATAATACCAAAAAATATAATATTGAAAGAGGAAAACTATTTCCTGTCCCGATATTAAAAATAACCCCCTGTAACACCGGCTTCTGCTTTTAATGACCTTAAGGTGTAGGGTTAGGGTTAGCACCCATTACTAAGGAGGGCAGGGGGATTATATTTTATTTGGTGACTAAAAGCAATATTTCCCCTCCAAGAAATCTGGTATTTTTTTCACAGTATCTGAAGTTTTATGTCCGGGATCGCTATTTTTGACTTAAGACTTGTTTTCGTATTTGATGGTGTTTTTCTGTAGTAAGTGTACTGTTTATGTAAATTTTTAAACAATTTGTCAGGGCAGAAAACATGAATGTTTTTAGAGCTTGTGTACATTTTGTGCAACTTCTCTGTTGTTTTTTCAGTCAAGATGCATTGGTGGAGAAGTGCTTTATATATGCTCTGCTTATGCTTTTTCAAAAAAGGGGACTGTGTGTGGGAAGTGTAAATGTGTGTGTACTACTTTTGAACACTTGTCTGACAAATTACCTTCCAGTCAACTTGTTTCAGCAGTCCTTACTGGCTTTCAGTCCTCTTCCTCGGCAGTATGGATGCTTACTTTAGTCCTGCTCGTTCTTCTGCCGTAGCTAAAAAGAAGTGGTACAACAAAGAGCTCTTGCCACCACTGTGGGCACAGTCCGTGTCTGAGCCATTAGTGAGTAAACCTGTAGTGGCCAATCGTTATTCCCCAGACCACTCACTTGGTTCTCCAGGTTCCTCTAGAGTAGTTCTTTCAGCTGTCATGGACCAGGGTTCAGCCACGTCCACTTCAGTTCCATTGTCTGATTTGGATAAGGGAGGACCATTGTTTTTGGTTTGTTAGACACTCCAGAAGATGCTTCTCAAGGTTACTGGGAAAAGGAGACCACTTGACAGACCTGATGTGCCGTTCCTTGTTTTTTCTTCTTTCAGGGTGTTCTCAGCAGTACAGAAACAAAAGGTTAGACATTGCTCATCTGAAGACATGGTGTCTGTTCATAAAGATGATTTCCTTACCTTAGCCAGGCAATTATTGTAGGCTGTTAATCCAGTTGGTCTGAAAATTTTACTTGAGGGTAATACAATAAAGAAGTTCCTGAGGAAAATTTGTCTGAGAATTCTGAATTGGAAAGAGAGAGGGTTTCTCCTCCTGCAGATTTCTAAGCCTAAAACTCTAATTATGACCTCACCATCTCCTTTTGTGGAATTTTATTTTTCTCAGATTATTCAGGATGAATAAAGTGATCTAAAGTAGTTAACTTCATTTTATCTGCAACCTGTGGGTATTCGGATCCATATTGAATCCGAGCCGACAGCTTTTTTTCTAGCATCTGCTCCAAGCACCGAGCTCCTCCCCTACCCATAATGCACTACAATCTCCTACCTTCCCTCAGATCATGTTTGCCACACCATAGTGAGCATCGTGGTCTCCTTTTCTCTGAGCTCAGGGATAGTAAGTTTAAAAATTCTTTGTGTTTAGTGAGCCTGTGTTAGTTGTTTCCCTTCCTCCCCCACTAGTATATCGCTTGTTCGTCGGTTAGTTCAAAAAAAAAAAAAAGTTTTTTTTTATAAAACTCTGTAGAGTAGTTGTTTGGCCTGCCCTTCCCCTACGTGTGTGTGTGATGATCTTTGTAGGGAGTGGTGTTTGGTGCAGAACTATGGCTGATCAGCCAAAATCAGTGTTTAAAAAATGCACAGAGTGTGGCATTAAGCTCTCACCGGCTGATGGTCACACTCTGTGTGCAATTTGTTTGGGAGTGTCCTATAGTTCGACTCTGTCTGCAGTCTGCACTGGGTTCAACCCTATTGCCCTCAGGGATCGGAAGGCCAAATTGGTAGCCAAAGGCCTTCTCCCTGCATATATGCTGGAGTCTGCCATAGCCTCTGTACCCATTACTCCCACCCAACCTCCCACCCAGACAGGGACTCAAACTCCCGTTGCTTCTGGTGCTGGGTCAGACAAGGAAAAAGCTACAGTGAATGCAGCAGACAAAGACAAGGACAGAGAAAGGCGGAAGGAGGACAAGGACAAGAAAAGGGATAGACTTCGCAAGAGATCCCCGGACAGGGAGCTCTTCCTTAGTCCTCCTATTAAGTCCATGAGGCCAGTTTCTCCACTGCTCATGTCTCATCGTTTTTCACCGGAGCCGCTGGAACCTTTGGATACGAGGCCTTCCTTGCCCTTAAAGCGCAGACCAGCCAGATCCGAGTCGGTGGCTTCTTCACGATCGACTCGGAGCTTATCAGACTTAGACATGGACAGGATGATGCGGAGATTCATTCAGACCCAAGTACAGGTGGGAGTCTTGCCAGGCCCCTCTCCCTCCGGAGGGGGGACCTCCATGCCTTTTTTCTGCCTCATCTCTCCTTCCCCGATCCGTACATCGGCTTCAGGGTTCTTGGATCCGAGATTTTTTGGAGCTGGTAGCTCGGCGCCACCGGTTTCCCCAACCTCGACTCCGGCTGTTACCTTAAGCTCCTCGGATCTGACTAGTTCGGAGCCGAGTGACTCTTGGAGCTGCAGACAGGGAGTCTGACCCGAGGGAATGGATTTTTTGGCTCTGACCCATTTCCTCAGACCTCAGGCTATCCTTGCTTCGGCTCCGGTCCCTGCTTCAGATCTGGGGAGGGCTTCCTCCTTGCTGGGTGCCAAGGAGGTACGCTCTCCTTTGGCCTTCGAAGTGGTGGAGAGGGTTCTTTCCGAGGGATTAAGATCCCAGCCCATCCCCTCGGATTCCACCCAGATCCCTCTGGATTTGGTGACTACTCCCTTCATCCTGTCTCGAGGACAGCCCGTGCCAGAGGAGCCCCAGGTTATTCCCCCTGAGGAACCCCCTGCGGCTCACGAGTCCTCTTCAGAGAGTCCCACCGAAGAGGGCCACCGTAAGTGCAAGTGCAAAAGGAGGCACTTGGACTCCCCTGAGTCCCTCATTGCTGACACTGACTTATAGAAAGGAGAAGGTTCCCCCAAGTCACCTCCCGACGACGTCTCCTTCGGAGACATCATGGAGATTCTCCGCTAGAGGGGAGGTTGGTCAGCCCCAAAACCTTCTGAGGATGAGTCAGTGTTCCTGGAGCCCTTTGGCACGGGCCCATCTACTTCCTGGATGTCTCCGCCAGTGGACCTCTCTTGGTGGACCTTATCACCACGTGGGCATGGAAGGAGCCTGACACCATAGAGCCCATCCCCAAACGCCCCAAGATTTTATCTCCTCTTACTGACAGACGACCTTGGTCAAAAGGAGCCTCAGTTGATGCTATGCTGGTCGCAGCGGCCACCAAGAAGGAGCTTGCGCAGGAGAGTTCCTCAGTCCACCCTCTAGACAAGGAGTCCAGGTCGGTGGATAGGTTTGGGAAGTGTGTTTATTCCTCAGCAACCTTTTCAATCCGTGCGCTGAACTATTTGGCACATGAGATCTGGCTTCAGCGAGACCTTGTATCAGAATTCGCTGAGTCGTCCCCAGAGTCTTTATCGCCGCAGGACAAACAGCTGTTCTCTGCGAAAATGTCGACTCTGAAGTCAGTATCGAACACGTCTGTGAGGCTCCTTTCCCATGCCATGGAAGGAGCAGGTAGGGCATCTGGGACAGGTGTAGCCATGAGGCGTCACGCCTGGCTCTGGTTGTGTCAGTTCGCAGACCCTTTCAAGGCGTAGTTTATTAATGCTCCCTACGACGGTTCTTCCCTTTTCAGGAAGACGGTACGTGACACACTTGTCCAGAGCGAAAAAGACTTCGTCTGCCATCAGGATGCACTTCTCTAACCCTCAGCGGTCCTTCTCTAGGAGTCAGAGGGCAAAAGAAGATGTGGTTCCGAAAATCTCAGTTTTCCCAGGATTTTCAGGACAACTATCCCCCCAGAGGCAGAGGGGGACAGGATCGACGCCATCCCAGAGGTAGAGTGGGTCCCAGGAATTTTGGGTCCAGGTAACCTTTTTCTGATAGACCCACTCAGCAGCCCTGAGGGGTTGCCCGGCTGTCCTACTCTGGAGACAGTCGGGGGAGATTGTCCTTACACTCAGTGGTATGGGAGTACATAACAACAGATCGCTGGGTGTTACAGATTATATCCAGAGGTTACACTATGCCATTTGTTGCCCCTCCAAATGTTACAAAACACCTCCCGGATGTTCCACCTGCTCACAGGGAGGCTGCAGCTCTAGAGGTTTCAAAGCTGCTTCTCAAACGAGCCATCGAACAGGTCCCCCCCAGACCAGTCCGGATCAGGCATTTACTCAAGGTTCTTTTTAGTGCCAAAAAAGACGGGGAACCTCAGGCCCATTCTAGACCTGTCAACTTTGAACCTGTTGCCAAACAGATGTTCCGGATGGTTACCCTACAGTCCATTCTACCTCATCTCCGAGAGTGTGACTGGATGTGCTCATTAGACCTCCAGGATGCTTACTACCACATCAAGATCCACAGAAGCTCCAGGAGGTTTCTGCGCTTCCGGCTAGGAGACAGTCACTTTCAGTTCAGAGCCCTAACCTTCGGTCTCACCACAGCCCCTAGGGTGTTCACCAAGGTAATGGCAGTTGTAGTGGCTCACCTGAGGCTTCGGGGTATTCAGCTATTTCCTTACCTGGACGACTGGCTCTTCGCTGCACCCAACAAGCATCTGTTTTGTCTGGCCCGAGACTACTTTATTTGGTTGGCAGATCAATTGGGGATTACAGTCAGTGTTCAAAAATCCCAGTTGCAACCAGTACAAGTTTTAGACTTCATCGGGGCACAGCTAGACACTTTGTAGATGAAAATATTTTTAACTCCAGACAGGATCTTACACCTCAGGTGCCACATAGCTCAAATAGTGAACTTCAAGTCTCCAAAGGCAAGCGAGGTTCTCCAGGCACTGGGCTCCATGTCTGCCTCTATATCGATTCTCCCTTGTGCGCGCCTTCATATGCGGATTCTTCAATGGACTCTGGCTGTTCAATAGTCTTGGCTAGACCTGCCCATGGAATTTCTCATCAGGATCAGTCACATCTGCAGGACATCCCTTCTTTGGTGGTTAAATTCACCGGAGGTTATAGAAGGACTCCCCTTCGCGTCATCTCCAGTCCGAGCCACAATGACCACAGATGTCTCCCAACTCAGGTGGGGTGACACTGTTCGGGAAGGACAGTCCAAGGCACATGGTCCCAGACAGAGACCAAGTTGCATATAAATGTTCTAGAGATGAGGGCAGTGCTTTTAGCATTGGGAGCCTTTCACACTGTCCTCCCTCTCGGATTGATTGCATTTCAGTCAGACAACATGTCAGTTGTCTGGTATATCAACAAGCAGGGGGGAACCAGATCCTACCCCCTGTGTCGCGAGGACATGAGACTGTGGGAGTGGGCGATTTCCACTGGTCGGTTTCTGATAGCAACGTACATTTCGGGGCGCTCCAACATTTTAGCGGACAGATTGAGTCGGACTATTCTGATGCCGTACAAGTGGTTTCTGAAACAGTCAGTAGCGGAGGAGATATTCCTAGCATGGGGTCAGCCTTGCTGCGATCTCTTCGCATCTCCTTCCAACATGAAGTGCAGCGAGTTCTTTGCTCTGATTCCCTCACCAGGGGATGCCCCCAGAGATGCTCTAGTCCATGCTTGGCCCCCTGGGCTTCTGTATGCTTGCCTACCATTGCCACTCATTCCAAAGATGTTATGTGATCCTATCTCGCCTACATTCTGACTGATGGGTTCGGAGCCGATCCTCGGCTCCGACTCGGCACGCTTATGCCAAAGAACGAAGTCTCTTATTGGCTGAGCTTACTATATCCCAGGATGCACCACTACCAGTCCCCCAGATCTCGTTTGCCGCTAACAAGCAAAGACGTGGTCTCGAGCTGGCTGAGCTAAGTAGTGTTTTCTTCACTTACTTTTCTGTCAGGAATTTCCTAAAATTTCAACAAAAAGCTGTTTTAACAGCTATCTCGTGTTTTTGTGTATGAGTGAATATTTTCTGTTAAATATTGTGTGGTGATTGTGTATTTTCTGACTAGAGGTCCCCTTTGAGTTGAAGGGCCTTCCCCTGTCAGTCCGTTGTTGTTCAAGTCCCGTTTTATTTAGGGGCTCTTGGATCCCTTTAGTTATTTTTGTCTATTTGTGACAGCCTTTGGTTAAAAAAAAAAAAAAAAAAAGAAAAAGAAATTTTTCTGTGATAGTTAGTGTGTTTGGTTTTTGCTAGTTCACTAAATTGGTTGCCATAATGTCACAGGCTCCTAGGCCTTCAGGTTTTAAGAAGTGCACTAAGTGCAGTTTCAAAATGTCAATAACAGATGACCATTCTCTGTGTGTGTACTGTTTGGGTGCCAAACATTTGCAGGAGTCCTGTAGCATGTGCCACGCGTTTTCCTCGAGGGTCCTCCAAGAGAGGAAAAATAAACTTATTTTAAAAGGCCTTATTAAACCCTCATTTGAAGAGGCATTAGCTTCCTCTCCTTCTCCTGCAAAGAAGAAAAGGGCGTCGGCTCCGACCAGCCCGTCGGAACCGACCGCCAAAAGACATAGGCAGGCTTCTCCTTCGGCTCCACGGACTTCGGAGCCGAGGGCGGAACGGTCTGCCTCGATGCCTCCAGCCTCGACTCCTCTGGGTTCGGAGCCGACGGCTGGGGCCTCGAGAGGTGGGTCATCTTCATCGGCTCCACTGATCTTGGAGCCGATGAAGGTTGTCCGCTCAGACACTTCCTCCTCGGCGCGAAGTCCTCTTCGGCACCGATGGAAATTTGTTTGGACACTCCTTCGGCGCCGATAATTATCGAGTCGATTCGGAGCCGGTCCCCTAGTCCCTTGGAGCCGTTGGAGAGGCCTACTCGGACCCGTTCGGTCTCTTCCAGGTCATCAAGGATGTCAGATTCGGACATAGACAGGGTACTCCAAAGGCTTTTCCAGTCCCCAGTCTTTCAGAAATTTGTTTCGGCTCCGACCCAATTGGCTTCGGAGCCGATAGCCCATTCCATTGCCATTCCACCTCCGACCGCTTCGGCTCCGTCGGAGCAGGTGCTGGTGGAGCCAGTGGAGATCCTAGGGTCGGCTCCGACCCTTACTCCAACCCCAGCCTTCGGGTCGGAGTTTAGCACACGGACTTCTTTGGCCGGGCCCGGGGGTGACGTTTCGGGACCAATGCAGTCTGTTCCAAGCCTCCCTCTCGGTGCTTCGGCCGCGGGACTTCCGTCTGCTATCATGGCTCCGGAGACTGGACCCTCCCAGGATTCTGGGGGTCCGGCCTTCAGAGCTATGAGGAGTGCCTTGGCCAAATCTTCTTTGGCCATCTCTACGGCTTTACCGGCACCTTCCCTGGGCATGGAGACTGGGTCTTTGGCAGTTCCCCTGTCTCTAGGCAGCGGAGCCCCGGGGCCTGAGGTTACCCCCACTGGGGGTTCCCCTCCTCCTGAGGGTCTTTTGGAGTTGTCTTCGGAGGAGCCCCCAAGGAAGAGATCGTGCAAGAGGAAGCACGTAGACTCCCCCGATGAGTCTCTTACATCGGACACTGATCTTGATGATGCGGAGGGGTCCCCAAAGTCGTCCTCGGATGATGTCTCATTTGCAGACATTCTAGAGATCCTCAAGCAACGAGGCGGCTGGAATTCCAAACCCCCCTCCGCTGATGAGTCGGTGTTCCTCAAGGCCTTCGGGGCTCAGCCCTCCGCCTCCTGGGTGTCTCCGCCCTTCGACGAGCTCCTGGATTTGGTTTGTCGGAGGGCGTGGGAACATCCAGATACTGTGGAACCAGTGCCTTCTCGCCCTAACAAATTTTTGTCTGCCCCACCGAGAAGGAGTTCTTAAAAGGCGTGGCTGTAGATGCCATGGTGGTGGCATCTGCTACCCAGCAGGACGTGGCAGAGGCTTCAGCGTCCGTCCATCCTCCTAATAAGGAGTCTAGGAGCATGGACCGCAGGAAGCGCACCCTGAGTTCAGCGGCCTTTACTCTGAGGTCCCTGAATTATTTGGCACATTTCACCAGACTACAGAGGGATCTGGTCAAGGAGCTCTCAGACTCCCTCTCAGGTAACCTACCTGAGCAGCTAGCTCAGTCGGTTAGCTCTCAGTTGGCTATCCTTACCTCGATTTCTAACTCATCCATGAGGCTCATTTCATATGCGGCCGAAGGGGCGGGCAGAGCGGCAGGCACAGGCGTGGCTCTACGAAGACAAGCCTGGCTCCGTTTTTGTCATTTCGCGGAGGCCTTCAAGTCTTCCTTTGCCGACGCTCCCTTTGATGGGTCCTTTTTGTTTGGACCCAAGGTAAAAGACACTCTTACCCGCTGTGAGCAGGAGGGATAGACTTTATCTGCCGTAGGAGCACGATTTTCCACTCCCTTTCGGCCTTATCCCAAGGCTAAAAGAGGAGGGAAGATGTGGTTCCGCAAATCACAGAAATTCTTTCCTCAACAGCAGGAAGATTCCCCTTCCAGAGGCAGAGGAGGGGGAAATTTTTCTGGGAGACGCCGTCCCAGAGGCGGCAGAGGCCCCCGCAACACTGGAGACCATGAGTCCTTTCGTGGCTCTTCAGCCTCCCACACTCCATGAGGGATTGCCCGGCTGTGCTGCTCCGGAGCCAGTCGGGTGCCGTTGCCAAGCACCTAAAAGCCTGGGAGTCTATTACTCAGGACAGATGGGTGCTTCGGATTATTGCCGGAGGTTACACCATTCCCTTCACACGCCCACCCCCACCGTCCCAAAAAATCCCGGACCCACCACCCAGTCAAAGGGAAATTGCAGCCGTAGAAGCTTCAAAGCTGCTAGAAAAAGGAGTCATCCAACCGGTCCCCACAGACCAGATCGAATCCGGAAATTACTCAAGGTTCTTTTTAGTGCCAAAAAAGACAGGGGACCTGAGACCCATTTTGGATCTCAGCAAACTAAACCAGTCCGTCATGAAGTCCAAATTCCGAATGGTCACTTTACAATCCATTCTCCCATTGTTGGAGAAAGATGTTTGGATGTGCTCCATAGATCTCAAGGACGCCTATTATCACATACCGATACATCAGGCGTCCAGGAGGTATCTGCGCTTCAGCCTGGGAGACAGTCATTTCCAATTTTGTGCACTGCCCTTTGGTCTCACCACAGCCCCCAGGGTGTTCACCAAGTGTTTGGCTCCTGACTGCCACCACCAAGTGTTTGGCTCCTGACTGCCACCACCAGGCATCTACTACTAGAGAACCTACAAGCCACCATCTCCCTGGGTGCTTCCCTGGGAATTACATTCAACTGGTCAAAGTCTGTCTTGCTGCCTTCTCAGCGCATAAGATTCATAGGAGCAGAGATAGACTCAAAATTAATGCGAATCTTCCTTCCTACCGAAAGGATACAAACATTACAAGATCAAGTCCGAGCCCTGCTTCTAAGATCCAAAGCCCCAGCCAGGATGGTCCTGCAACTTTTAGGTTCAATGTCTGCCACGGTTCTCCTAGTTCCTCTGGCAAGGTTGCACATGAGGATTCTCCAGTGGCTATTATCGACACAATGGTCTTTTCAGGATCTCCCCCTCAATCATCACATACTGATTACAGAAACGTGCAAACGGGACCTCCGCTGGTGGCTTCTGCCATCCAATCTGAATCAGGGAAGACCCTTTGTTATACCCTCCGTGGCCACCTTGACAACGGATGCCTCCCAGACGGGGGGGGCGCATTGTCTGGGCAGGTCAGTTCAAGGTTCTTGGCTTCCAAACGAAACATTTCTCCATATCAGTGTGTTGGAAATGAGGGCTGTACTTCTGTCCCTACAAGCCCTCCACAAGTTTCTCCCTCAAGGCATTATCGCCATCCACACAGACAACATGTCGGTGGTCTGGTATCTAAACAAACAGGGAGGGACCAGATCTTATCCCCTTTGCAGAGAGGCCATGAGGGTGTGGGAATGGGCAGTGGCTACCAAGCTTCCTGGTAGCGACCCACATTCCAGGAAAATCCAATGTATTAGCAGACAGACTGAGCAGGACTATTCTCTCTCCTCACGAGTGGTCTCTGAACGAAACAGTAGCAGCTCAGATTTTCAAAGGTGGGGACTCCGTGCTGCGACCTGTTTGCAACACCACGAAACACGAAGTGCAAAGGTTCTTTTCCTTGACCCACGTCAGGGGAGACAGCTACGGATGCTCTAGTCCAACCTTGGCCAACAGGACTGCTTTATGCTTTCCTCCGATTCCACTCCTCCCCAAAGTCATCCAGAAAGCTTCCCAATTGGGGTCCACAATGATTCTAATTGCCCCGTACTGGCCTCGTCAGGTATGGTTCCCCTACCTACAGAAATATACCCTGGACGGTCCTTGGTTCTTGGATCTAATTCCGGACCTTCTGGTTCATCAGTCGGGACAACAGCACCAGTCCCTTCACACTTTGAAATTAACAGCTTGGCTCCTCCTCTTCCGACTTTAGTCAGAAATCACACCTTGGACCCGGAAGTTATTCACATTTTATCTTCAGCCCACAAACCCACCACTAAGAAATTGTATCACAGTAAGTGGAAGAGGTTTGCTATCTGGGCTCAACTCAGAGGCTTAGACCTTATTACTGCCCCAATACCAGAGGTCTTGAAATTTTTAACATCCTTGTTTAATCAAGGATCTTCAGTCTCTACTATTAAAGTCCAACTAGCAGCTATCTCCAAATTTCACGATTCCATAGACCCACCGTTGATGAGCAGCAGATTATGTAAAACTTTCATGAAAGGTGCTGTGCTTTTAAGACCCCCAGTTTTCCATCCTGCGCCTCCGTGGGATCTTGATTTGGTACGTGCCTTAACATCTTCCCCTTTGAACCGGCTGCTACATGTGATTTGAAATATCTGTCTTGGAAAACTGCCTTCTTAATTGCAATTACCTCTGCAAGAAGAGTTTCAGAACTTCAAGCCCTATCTATCAAACCACCGTACTTGATTTTTCACAAGGATAGAGTATCACTTAGGCCTAATCCATCTTTTGTCCCAAAAGTTTGTTCCAATCTCTGTCTCCAACAGTCTTTGGAGCTGCCAGTTTTCTTTCCAAAATTTTCAAACAAAGCGGAATACACCTTCCATACATTGGATGTTCACAGGCAATTGCGCTTCTATCTAGATAGGACTCAACAAATTCGAAAAACAGACCAATTGTTTGTGTCCTTTTCAGATAATAAACTGGGTAAAACCATCACTAAAGCTACTATTGCCAAATGGATCAGAGATTGCATAACTCAGGCTTATTCCTCTTCAAATAAACAACTTACAACTTCTGTCAAAGCTCACTCTACTAGAGCTATGGCTACCTCTATTGCATTCCATTCCAAGCTCGCTATTTCTGAGATTTGTGCTGCGGCTACTTGGTCCAGCCCGCACACTTTCATTTCCCACTATAAATTGGATGTGGCATCTAAAGGGCGAGCATCATTTGGTTCCACGGTACTCAGGAGTGTTTTCCAGTGAGCCACCCAGGATTTAGGTGCTAGGGACGCTGTCCCATCAGTCAGAATGTAGGCGAGATAGGATCACATAACATCTTTTAGTTATGTACTCACCATAACTTCAGATGTTTGGGATCCATCTCACCTACATTCCTAATACCCACCCTCCTTCCCCCTGCCTTGGAGATCAGAAGAGATTGAACGGTTTGAGTTCTACTGTTTTTATCTTGTATCATCTGTCAATGTTATATAAGCAGTGCATGCGTGTGTGCATGTATGCGGACAAACTAGATCTGGGGGACTGGTAGTTGTGCATCCTGGGATATAGTAAGCTCAGCCAATAAGAGACTTCGTTCTTTGGCATAAGCGTGCCGAGTCGGAGCCGAGGATCGGCTCCGAACCCATCAGTCAGAATGTAGGCGAGATGGATCCCAAACATCTAAAGTTATGGTGAGTACATAACTAAAAGTTTCTTCAGAAAGTTTGCCAACTGCGGTGCAAAGTTATCCTCATTGTTCCGTTCTGGCCTCGCCAGGTTTGGTTCCTCTTCCTTTGGTCTCATCTCTTAGCTCCTCCGTGAGTTTTGGATCCCTGCCCAGATCTAATCTCCCATCCTTCGGGTGTTCGCTTGCCCGACCTGGGCAGCCTCAAGCTGACAGCTTGGTTGCTCCAGTTCCGTTGATTGCCAGGACTCCCGGTCTTTCATCCCCTGTAAAATCCATACTGGTGGCTTCTCTTAAAAATTCCACTAGGAAACTTTATCGCAGTAAATGGAACCGTTTTTCCATTTGGGCCTCAAAGAGAAATCGAGATCCCTTTACAGTCCCTTTTCCAGTGGTGTTGGATTTCTTGTCTGGTATTTTTCAGCAAGGAGCTAGCTCCTCCACAGTGAAAGTACAATTGGCAGCCATTTCTAATTTTCATGTTGGTGAAGACAACATCGCCTTAGCCTCTTCTAGGCTGTGTAAGGCTTTTTTTAAAGGCACTTTTCTTTTGCGCCCTCCTGTCAAGGATTCAGAGCCCCCTTGGGACCTTACCTTTGTCCTACAGGTATTGGTGGCTCCCCCATTTGAACCTGCAGCTTCGGTGGATTTAAAATTTTTGTCCTGGAAGACAGCTTTCCTAGTCGCCATTACGTCAGCTAGGAGGGTTTCTGAGCTTCAAGCTCTGTCTGCCGTGCTTCCTTATTTGGTCTTCCATAAGGATAGGGTCTCTCTCCGTACTAATCATTCTTTCTTACCTAAAGTGGCATCTGAAGCAAACATAAACCAGTCCATTAATCTGCCTGTTTGTTTTCCTAATTTCCAAAACAAGGGTGAATACAAACTGCATTTGTTAGATGTACATAGACAACTTTGCTTCTATCTTCATAGAACAAAATCATTCCACCAGTCTGACCAGTTGTTCATTTCCTTTTCCAAATCCTTTTTGGGAAAAGCTATTTCTAAGGTTTCTTTGGCTAAATGGATCACACTTTGTATTTCACATGTCTACAAAGGAAAAGGTTGATCTCCTCCTGGTATTGTTAAAGCTCACTCTACCGGGTCCATGGCGACTTCTGCTGCCTTTTGGTCTAGGGTTCCTTTGGACGACATTTGTGCAGCAGCAACCTGGGTCAGTTCACATACCTTCATTTCCCATTATAAGTTTGACCTGATTTGTAGAGGTAGAGCATCCTTTGGCTCTGCGTTGCTCAGGAATATCGTTCCATAAGGGCCTCCCAGGATTGGAGTAGCTGGGGACTCTGTCCCACAGGTTGCAGATAAAATTAAGTAACTACTTCAGATAAAGAAGTTATGTACTCACCATAACGTTCCATCTAAGTAGTTATACTTCATTTTTCTGCAACCTTCCCTCCCTCCGTCCCCCGGACCTTGTCATGTCCATATACAGGTTTGGTTCATTGGGCTGAGTTGCTAATGTATTTAGTTGCTGCAAACTCGATCTGAGGGAAGGTAGGAGAAGGTAGTGCATTATGGGTAGGGGAGGAGCTCGGAGCTTGGAGCTTGGAGCAGATGCTAGAAAAAAAGTGGCCGGCTTAGATCCAATATGGATCCGAATATCCACAGGTTGCAGACAAATGAAATATATCTACTCAGATGGAACGTTATGGTGAGTACATAACTTCTTTTTTTATGGGAACAAGTGGATGTTCCCCTGAATTGAGGAGATGTTATGATATGTTACAAGTGGATATACCTCATTCTACATCTATTCTCCTATTTTGCCTGTCGTGGAGGATGTGTTTAATGCTGCCTGTAGTAATCCTCACTTTCAACCTTCAGTCCCCAAAAAGGCAAGTACGTTTTATAAAGTAGCTCTAAATAGTTTTTGTCTAATCATCTTAGATTAGACTCAGCTGCTATCTCTGCCTCTTCACCAACTGGAACAGACTGCTTGTCAATACAAGCTCTTAAAGATGAAAAGGTACTGGACAGATTTGGTAAGAGAATTTTCTTTTTTTTTTTCCACTTGAGCTTAGAAAATTCTTGGCTGCCAGGAACATTTGTGGAGGTTTATTCTGTGTAGTGCAGACAGTTTGAGGGAATACTCTGCTTCACTTCCTTTACAAGTTAAATCTTTTCTGAATCCTATTATTTCTAATTTTTCTCAAGTAATCTAAACATGCTTGGAAGAGTGTGCATGGTTGTGCACATGCTGTGTCTAGGGCTATGGCTTCTGCTACATTTTTGAGGAGATACTCCTGGGTACATAACCAAAAGTTTCCTGACGAAATAAAATCTGAAATGCTGTATTCTGCCTTAGATACTGAGGTTTTGCGTAGTCTTTCTGCTGCTGATTTCCTCAAAAAATGGATGAAAGACCGAAATCATTTGTGTGTTTTGAGATTTTTATAGTCCTCCATTACAAATGTCAAGGACACAACAAGAAACAGTGATTCTTTCAAAAAATGGGACAGTTTAATAATTCAGAATAATTAAACCAGCTTTCTGCCACATCTCCCCTCCAGCCCCTACTTCTTTTAAATCTGTTCCAGAAACTGGCTCTCTACATTGCCTTTTGACAGCAAATTGAAGCAGACTCCTGGGTGTTAAAAGTGGTTCAGGAGGGGTGTCCTCTTGCATGACTGTTGCTGTGTTCTTAACCATAGGTATCATCTGTCAAGGATAGCTCAACATCTGGCCATTGTACCAAAGCCTTTAGATCTTGTATGTGCCATATGTCACACATGTGCTCCCTGCACAAGATGTAGGGCATAAAGGTGATGTACAGTTACCCAGAATTTTTGTTGCCAGTCCAAACATTATCATCGCTTGTCAGTCTGAATGCTGTTTGCTGTGTTGAATACCTAGCCATCAGATAAGTGCCCTGTTGAGATCTGTTTTCTTCTTACTGTTGGTCTTGTTTTCTTTTGGTTACCTGCAGTTCATGTCATCCAAGAAAGGAAAATGCCAGTGTGGGAGGCAGATTCCCGGTAAGGATCATTACAAAAAGTGTCTATTTTGCTTGGGTGCTTTCCATGACCGTACCGCCTGTAGAATTTTTAAGGTGTTTGTGCCTAATACGTTTAGAAGCTGGTTGTCTTCCCTGGCTATTTGTCTTGAAAACCAGTGGCTTAAACAGTTAGCCCAGAGTAGCATATCAGAATCTGTTAATCCAAGGTATTGCCGTTAAGCAAGGAGGAGGCCAAGAAATCTCAGCCGGATTATTTGGCTGTCCAGCCTCCACTAGACATCTCTGTAGAAGCTGGTGAAAGGTCTGTAGGCCGTCTGTGTTTACCTCTGATTCCTCTACCTCGACCCCGTTGAAGGTTGGCATGGGATCCTTCTTTTTGCACATCTGAGGCTTTGCAGGTTTCTATTCGATATGTGTAGGTGAAATGGCAGTTACTTATCTTGGAGGATCTTAGAGGGATTCCACAGATTCTGGTCAGGGAAGAAGTTCTGGGTACTCTTATTGAATCTCGTCATGGATCGGAAACTCCGGTTTGTTAGGGCTGATGTCCTTGCCAAGAAAAAAATAAAGACCAAACATTCTTCTGTACACCCTAAATGGCAGGAATTTACTCAGGGCCTGTTCAATGCCATAGTGGCCCTGAAACCTCCCCAAGGTGTTTCTGTGACTACTCTATCTTGGACTTCAACTCCTTCTAAAAGGCCAAAGGAACCAGATTTGAAGGATCTTTGTCTTACTCTTCCCAGATGCCTTATCCTTTGGCTTATGACTCTGATGAAAAGGAATCCATTAACCCTGAGTCTCCTTTAAAGGAGCTGTCTTTTGGAGACACAGTAGCCAGAATAATGGAATACTTTTGTGATGATTCTTCTCAGGTGTCAGATATCCAGAAGAGGTGGTATGAGGTGTTTCAGGAGGACACACCTAAACCTTCTGCAGTATCTCCTGTGTTGCCTACTTTGTTAGACACTTTTATAGCAACCTTTTAAGACTCCTGATTCTCAGCCCCCTGTTCCACAAGAAACCTGATTGGTTCTGTAGCGTTCCCTTGGGTTGTCAGTTCCTGTTTGTGTCCTCATGCTGATCCTGCTATGGTGTCAGCCTCCTCTGACAAGACTAATTTTTTCCCCTCTACCAACATCCTGCCTTCGGATAAGGATAGCAGGGAGATATGGAAAGCACTGGAAAGAAGGTCTGTACTGCTTCCACCTGACCTTTAGCACCATTAATTACCAGACCCACATGACCAGATATGCTCTGGCCTTAATTTCCCAGGCCTGTCAAGTTATTTGTGACCTTCCTGAGTCTGAAGGAAAGTCCTCTGCTCTCTGATGTTGTGTTTTATGTCTCAGGTGGCTCGCCACTTCATCAGGTGCAGTGCAGCTATGATGCTGCTGCTGCTGCTTTGGGTTTGTCTTGACATGTCATTATTCTTGGCTTCGTCTGCAGTCATTACCTGGAGACCTTAAAGCCAAGTTTCTGGATGCTCCTATGAGTAATAAAAATCTATTTGAGACTGCTGCTGCTGATATTCTTAAATCTCTTCAGGAAAAAGGTAAAGCTTTGCAGGACCTTAAACTTGTGTCCCCATCCCTAAGTTCGAGATACCTAGTCTGGATGTATCCTTACTCGAAACTTTTCTCAAGGTTCCTTCCTTTCAGATTCTTTCTCTTCAAACCCTGTTTCCTCTTTTACTGCCCCCAAGGTTTTCTGGTGTCCTTGGAGCTGAATGATGTTTACTTTCATATTTTTATTAACCCTCTTTTCAGGAAGTTTATTGGATAATGTTAGATGGAGGACAAGAGGAGTGGAGTGAGTTGGTGAGGATATTAAAGAGTAGAGGTCCAAGAATGGAACCTTGGGGAACACCAGTTCTTACTGAGAGAGGGGTAGATAGTACTGAGTCCCATCATACTGACTGCAGCTTATCAGAGAGATAGCTAGAGAACCATACAACTGTATCAGGGGAGAAGCTTAGGTCTACAAATTTACTAAGTAGCAGCGTGTGTGAGACGGTGTCAAAAGCTTTAGAAAGGTCAAGGAATAGACAGGGTATGAGTTTGTGATGATCTCTAGCTAAGGCTAAGGTGTTGAGAAATGATAGTAGAGCCGTGGTTGTACTATGCGTGGGACGGAAGCCATGCTGTGTTGGAGTGAGAAGTTTTTCTTGTAAGAGATAATGCATAACTTGTTTGTGTATACATTTCTCAAGGATTTTGGAGAGGGGAGAGAATAGCAATGGGTCTGAAATTAGATATTTCTGTGGAGTTACCTCTTTTATGAATAGGAAGAGTGTAAAACTGTTTCCAGATAGGTGTATATTATTTAGGAAGCAAACATGATCTGAGGAGGTTAGGCAGCGGACAGGGCATTATGGGAAGAGGGAGGAGCTCATGAGGAGGAAGGAAAGAGGACAACACAGATACCAAATTATAGTAAGTACATAACTTATAAGTAGTGTATATTTCTTCAGAGCACAATGTGGTGACAGACTGTTTGTGCAGGTCCAAAAGACAGGCTCATGAATGGATGCTCCACAGAGATGTGTTTCTGGATATAGCCTATCGGTGGGGTATTCCTCAGGCAGATCTTTTCGCCTCCACTCTGAACAGGCAGCTTCCTCTTTTTCTGTTCCAGAGTGCCATGTCATCTGGCAGGGAAGAAGGGATAGCATTGCTTTCCCTCCTCTGACTCTACTTTGAGTCCTGCAGAAGATTCAGCTGGACTCCCCAGAAGTCTTGATAGTGACATTCTTTTGGTCGAGACAGCACTGGTTCCCCATCTTCATGCATCTGGCCAGGAGTATTCACCACAAGGTACCTCACTGGTTGGACCTAACACAGGACAAGGGGCTACTCCTCTATCCTCACTTGTCTACTCTTCAGCTGTCTTTATGGGTAATAAGGTTTTAATCCTGCTTTTCTGAGGACATGCTCAGGCTCCCTCTGGTTCTCTGTTGTTTGTGTGAGCTGCTGCAGTCTGATTTGACCTATTCCTCTGTGAAGGCTCATTTGATTTGTCATTTATTTCTGTTCATCTGCCCTTGTATCCTCCTTTGGCTTCTTGTTTTGAGGTCAAACAGTTTCTTAAAAGCATTCTGCATTTTAGGCCCTCAGGGAAGCCAATTTCTCCTCCTTGGGACCTTCATTTTGTTTTGGAAAAATTGATTCAAGCTCCTTTTGAGCCTGCAGTTTCAGCTTCTATGCATCACTATACCTGGAAGACTGTCTTGTTGCTCGGAGGCTTTCTGAGCTTCAGGCCCTTATGGCCATTCCTCCTTTCCTGGTTTTTCACAGACACAAGGTGTTTTCATACTAATCCTTCCTTTATGCCCAGGATTGTTAATGAGTTTTCTTTAAATCTGGCAGTACCAACTCTCTTCCGTTTTTCCTTCTCCATAGTCTGCTGGTAAGAGGGTCCTGCATACCTTGGATTTGCACAGACAACTCGGGTGTTTGGATAAAACTAAGACTTGCTCATAAGTCTGACCAGCTTTTTGTTTCTTTTCATCCCAGAACTTTGGGTTTACTTGTTCCCAAGCAAGTCATCTCCTCCTAGATATCTAAGGCCATTTCCTTTTGTTATTCTTTTCATGACAATTGTCTGTCTACTTCAGTTAGAGCTCATTCCACTAGGGCTGTTGCTTCTTAGGGTTGGATAGCAATTCCATCCCTGAAAATGCTACTCTGTGTTCAGTGCATACCTTAACTGAGCATTATAAATTGGATATGGTTTCTAGAGCTAGCGGAGGTTTTCGTAGGGCCATCCTGCATGGGTTTGTTGAAGGCCCTTCCCAGCCTTCCACCTCCCGCTCCTTTTCTTAAGCTTTTGCACTCTCCTTAAGAATACTGCAACAATGATATAGAAGGACATAGTACAGTTGTGTAAAATCTTACCATAACATTAGATGTCCTTCTCTTCACTGTTGCAGATGTTCATCGTGTTTCACTGTTGCAGTCATCACTGTAGGGTTCTTCCTGCCGGCAGGCAGCCCTCGGTCGGCCAGAATCCCAAAGTCTGGGTCCGGTGTTGGCTGTGCACTCACCCTCCCTGACGTCAGAGCGCCAGGGGTACAAAGCTCCCAGCCGACACCATGTTCTCCAGTCTTTCTTGCCGCGCGGTGGAAGCAGTTCGCTAGTGCCAGTCGGCTGACTCCTGTTATTTTTGGTACTTCAAACCGAAGACATTCTTCTTTTCAAAGCTAAGTACCCCGTTGGGGAAACTTTTTTTCTTGCTCCAGACCGAGGTCAGAAAAAGTTAATAATTGTATTTCATGTGGGAAGCAAATACCTCATAAGGATTTCCACTCTTACTGTATTCCTTGTCTAGGCCCTGACCACGACGTAGCTAGTTGTCGGTTTTGTGCTAGATTTAATCAACGTACTATTAAACGGAGATACAATTTTGCCTTTCATTACTTTGGGAGGCGATTTAATTATAACATGTCGTCGGACACGCTTCCGACTACCGGAGTTCATAAAAGGCGCAAGAATAAGGATAGGCCTCCGAGGTCCAAATCAGACGACAGTTTACAATCAGAGCCAGCTGCTGGTTCGGCCGTCAGTGAGGCGCTTTCGCAGCCCCTGTCGTCTGCCATTACAGAACCGCTTGACGAAACGGACTCCCACGAGGAACCAACTAGGCCTTCGAATACTCCAGGTGCAGGACCTTCGGATAATGCTCCCTTGGATGGGTCCAGTGCCGCTGTGCAGGTACTGGCTTCCGAGGGGGTTTTCAGGCCTACGCAGCTTCAGGTAAAGACAAAGGCAAAGACTCCTTCTAAAACAAAGACTCAAGCCCAGGCCTCCTCTGATCCGGGACCTAAATCTCAAAAACAAATGCTTAAAATGGCGGAGGACTTGCTAACTATGATTAGGGGTTCACATCCCCCTCCTGACAAAAGGCCAAGACAAGAATTGGATTATGAATCCTCTGATCAGGCATCTATCTCTTCAGTGTCTTCCTCTGAACAGGATTATACTTTCCCTCCTTATGAGGATTCTGATGCTGAGGAATCCATTCCTTCAGCTTCTCCTCCTGAGGGGATTATACTTTTGGGGAAACTTTACATGACATAAGGGAACATTTTCACTGGGAAGGGCAGGAGTACTCTGAATCTAAGAGAAGGCTTAGGGATTTTCTTCTTCTTCCCCAGCACAGACCCCTGGCTATTCCTCCTATTTTGGATATTGTGGATGATGTCTTTTCTGAGTCTAATTTATCTCCTGACTCCTTTCCTCCGGCCCCTGCTAAGCCTGATAGATATTACAGAGTCCCTGACTCCCACCAGTTTCTTTATAAAAATCCTACTGCTGATCCAGAAACCATTTCTCAGGGTCCGAACGGTGTTAAGGCCACCACTGCTAAGAACCCTATTCCATCATATAAGGATTCTAGAGCTTTGGAGAGATGGGGCAAAAAAGTGTACACTTCTGCTACTTTATCTATTAGGGCTTTAAATTGTCAATTTCATATGTTGAAATATCAGCAATACCTTTTGTCTGTTATGAAACAAAAACTGGGTACCATTTCTGCATGTGCAGAGACAGTAAGGAATTACATGATTTGATGCATGCTACTGAGCAGGTGGGAAAACATACCTTACACGTGGTTTTGATGCTTTGGAGGCCTCTTGCAGGGCGGCTGCCACTGGCACGGTCATTAGAAGGCATGCTTGGTTAAAGGAACAAAATTTGCCCGATCAAGTGAAAGCAAAGTTACTGGATGCTCCTGTTCAACATAAAGTTTTGTTTGGGTCTAAGGCTGAAGAGGTTATAAAGAAAATGGAGGATAAGGCAAAATCCATGCAAATGGTTAAGGATTTCTTACAAGTTCAGCCTCCTAGATTTAGCAGAAATTGGCCAGCTAAAAATTGGTCCTTTCCCAGCTTGGACAGGCCTCAGAGGGGTAGATATAGGCGCCCCAGAGGGAGGGCCCAAGCACAGACCTCTTATAGACCTAGACAGTGGAGTGCTTCCACCCCCAGGGGTGCAGAAGATAGGTCTCAACCTTACAGGAAACAGGCTCAATGACTCCAGGAACCTCTCTCCTGGAAGCTCCTCTGGGAGGAAAACTTTCTCTTTTTCACCAAAATTGGACTTACATAACCCAAGACAAGTGGGTTCTGGATGTAGTTTTAAGAGGTTACAAATTCCACTTTCACACCTTACCAAAACCAAACGGATGGCCAGACCTACCAAAAACTCAATGGGCAGAGGCATTAAAACAGGTGAGGTCCCTCATGGCTGTGAGGGCCATAGAACTGGTTCCAAATTCAGAGACGGGACAAGGCTTTTATTCAAGACTCTTTCTAGTTCCCAGAAAGCAAAATACTTGGAGACCCATCCAGGATCTGTCAGTCTTAAATACTTTCCTGGATATACCAAAGTTCAAGATGCTTACTCTGCAGCAGCTCCTGCCAATGTTGAGCAAAAATGCATGGATGGTGACATTGGATTTAAAGGAGGCTTACCTACACATTCCTATCAGACATGAGTGCAGAAGATACCTCAGGTTCAAGGCAGGCCCGAAACATTACCAATTCTCTGCGCTGCCCTTTGGCTTGTCTACTGCGCCCAGGGTCTTTACCAAGTGCCTGGCACCAGTAGTAGCTTACTGCAGTCTCAAGGGAATTCAAATTTACCCTTATCTGGACGACTGCCTTATTCAAGCAGATAGCAAGGACATTTTACTCCAGCACCTGGAATTTGTTCAGAATCTACTCAAGTACCTGGGATTCACTGTGAACTTAAAAAAGTCAAATTTGACACCCACTCAACAGATAACTTTCCTGGGTGCTCTTTTAAACACAACCCAGATGGCATTCCTGACATCAGACAAACAACTACAGCTGACTTCAACTTTCAAAAGCCGGGCGTTAATGTCTCAGCTAACTGCAAGGAAATTCCTGCAGGCTTTGGGTTACATGGCTTCCTGCATCCTACTCATATCACATGCAAGACTGCATATGAGGAAGATAGAATGGTACCTAAAAAGCGTATGGTCCCAGCATTGTCACAGTCTGGAAACAGTGATTGCTGTCTTGCTTTGCTTGCAAAAGGAATTCCATTGGTGGGCCATGGCATGTCTTCAAAACAAAGGGAAAGCCTTCAGTCTACCTCCAGCCTACCAAGTGATAACCACGGATGCCTCGGATTATGCATGGGGAGCCCACTTGCAGGGGAAAGGCCTGCAAGGTTTTTGGACAGAGGATCAGAAGCATCTACATATCAATTTAAAAGAGATGTTAGTTGTGCAGAATGCCCTCTTGGCTTTCAGGGATCTTTTACAGCCAGGGCAGCTACTGATATGGACAGACAACACCACAGTTATGTGGTACATAAACAAGCAAGGGGGTTCACACTCCTACCCCCTTTGCAGACTAGCCATGACTATATGGAACACAGCACTAGCTTGCAAAGTGGACCTACAAGCTCAATTCCTGCCAGGGAAACAAAACACTCTGGCAGACAGCCTGAGCAGGAACCTGTCAGACCCACACGAGTGGATGCTGGACACCCAAATATTCAAGATGATTACAGAAGCCTGGGGCTGCCCTGACATAGATCTATTTGCATCTCCCCACAACTACCAGTTGCAGACTTTTTGCACAAGGACATATCACAAGCTAGCATGGAAAGTGGATGCTCTCTCATTCAGTTGGAGGAACCTCTCTGGGTATGCCTTTCCATCACTACCTCTTCTACCAAGGATGTTATTAAAAATAAAACAGGACAAACCAAAGCTGATCTTACTAGCCCCGAATTGGCCTCGACAATTTTGGTACTCAACACTGATAAATCTATCCCAGGAACCTCCTTGGATTCTACCTCAAATTCCAAATCTTTTGTCTCAACGTCAGGGCCAGGTCCTGCACTCTCATATCAAAACTCTCAGCCTGGCATATTCAGGACTTATGATTAATCCTACCCTTTCCAAACAGGTCATGGATGTTATCTTAGAAGCTAGACGGCCTAGCACTAGGAAATCTTATGAAGGTAAATGGAAGAGATTTTGCACCTGGATGCATGCTCAGGAATCAGATCCTCACATTCCAAATATTCCATTGATTCTACATTACCTTACAGATATGTTGCATAAGGGTTTATCTTTTTCCTCCATAAAAATACATGCCTCAGCTATCTCTGCACATTATAATACAGATCCTCCAATTTTTTCACATCCACTTCTGAAACAAGATCTCAGAGGAGCAAAGAATATAAGGCCCCCTAGGACACCACCCATTCCTGCCTGGGACCTCAATTATGTCCTGGAAAAACTTACTCTGCCTCCTTTTGAGCCTACTGCCACATCTGATATAAAGTATTTATCATGGAAGACTGTTATCCTACTGGCTTTAACTTCAGCCAGGAGAGTCTCGGAGTTACAAGCGCTCATGGCTGTGGAACCTTACATTATTTTTCATCAAGACAGGGTTTCTTTGAGGACTAACCCTACTTTCATGCCTAAAGTGGTTTCTAAAGTGGCTTTAAACCAAACTATTCACCTGCCAACTTTTTTCCCTAATCCACAAAATAAGGGAGAGAGATCTTGCATTCTTTGGACGTGCACAGGCAGCTTCGCTTTTACCTGGACAGAACCAAGGATATCCGGAAAACAGAACAACTGTTTGTTTCTTATGCAGCAAATTCCCGAGGCAAAGCTATTTCAAAACAGACCATTTCTAAATGGATTGCTCATGGAATCAGATTTTGTTACTCTCATCATGGAAAGCAAATCCCATGAAAAATTAGGACTCACTCTACCAGAGCTGCTGCTACTTCAGCTGCCTTTCTCAGGGGAGTACCTACCAAAGATATTTTGGAAGCTGCAACTTGGAGTTCAGTGCGTACTTTCTCTAAGCACTGTAATCTTCCTCTATATTCTAAGTCTAGGGCAGGCTTTGCTTCTGCAGTCTTGCAAGGCCTTCTAGCCGCCCCTTCTAATCAATAACCACCACCCTTTTTCTCAGCTTTGGGATTCAACACTACAGTGATGACTGCAACAGTGAAACACGATGAACATAGTACAGTTGTGTACACTTACCATAAATGTAGATGTTCGAGTGTCTTCACTGTTGCAGTCTGGGTTACCCACCCTCCTGTCCCCTCTTATACTTTTATTGGTGTGATTCCCTACGTCACCCTTCTTCTGAGGTGTATTTGCTACAGGGTATGGGGTTTGTTGTATGTTACATTTTTGTTTTACTTTTAGCCTTCATTTTTGGGCACCTGACATGTAGGGCAAGAAAAACTGGAGAACATGGCGTCGGCTGGGAGCTTTGTACCCCTGCCGCTCTGACGTCAGGGAGGGTGAGTACACAGCCGATGCCGGACCCAGACTTCGGGATTCTGGCCGACCGAGGGCTGCCTGCCAGCAAGAAGAACCCTACAGTGATGACTGCAACAGTGAAGACACTCGAACATCTACATTTATGGTAAGTGTACACAACTGTACTTTATCGATCCCTCCCTCCAACCTCTTTTTTTCTTTTGGGTTATGATTTGGTTACCCTTCTGGCCTAGGGTCTTCCTCTTCTTCACTTGGGTGTGCATAGCCTCCTTTTTGTATTGTGGAGACTGTTTTCTACTGGGACAATTAAATTCCGGGTAACAGCGTCAGTATGTCACCTTTGTGCCCCGAGTCTTATGTGGGGGAGGATACGTGTGATGTACGGCACGTACAACATCTAAAGGCTTTGTTATACTAGCCAGACATTGGGGTATCCTTGGCAGAAGATCCCTATGGTTAAAAATACTGCAACAGTGAAGAGAACATCTTCTGTTATGGTAAGATTTTGCACAACTGTACTTTACATTTGATACTGGATGCACATACCTCTTTTCAGTGGAATTCCTCTCCATCCTGTGAACCTAAAAAAGGATTCTCCTCATGTTTTTTGACATATGTTCACCCTAGGAGTCGAGTCATAGGTTCATAGGTAGGTACTAGGCTATCTGCCCAAGGGCCTAAGTAAGCCTAGCCAACAAGATTCCCTGGCTTACGCCACCCAAGAAAGTTAATTTCCTGTGCCCCTGTCGAGTAGAGTCACAGAAGTGATCCCCGGGGTGTATTTCCTATTTCCCATTCACTCATCAAGATTTTTCTTGAAGAGTGCTAATGAGGAACTTTGCTTGACATAGATGGGTAGCTTGTTCCAGAGTATAGGAAGTCTTTGGGACAGGAATCTATCCCTCCAGCATGTTCTGTTTATTGTGGGGACAAGGTTTAGGTCCCTAGAGCGTGTAGCTTGTTGGGATTGGGATTTCTTAAGGTGTAGCATGTCCAATAGCTCTGGGTTTAACATAGCTTTATATGCTAGGCAGAGATTTCCTCGGAGTAGGTGATATGCTACAGAGTAAAGCTGGAGTTTTTTAGACGGTCAGTGTAGGGCATCTGTTTGAGGCCAGTAATCCTCTTTGTGAGGTACTTCTGTGGCCTTTCCAGCTGCTGCTGATGTCTTGTGAGGTTCATTCCAAAAGGGGTGTTGTACTCTATAATGGTTCTAATGAGTGCCGAGTAGAGGGGAACAATGACCTCTTTTTTCCTGGATGAGAACCCTTTTGTGATGAGGTGTGCCACATAGAAGGATTTCCTAACTACTGTGGCGATGTGATTATCAAAGGAGAAACTACTGTCCACCTGGGTCTCAAGGTTTCATCACACATTCGGTGTTAGGTAGACTGCCGTTTATGTGGTAGTTCATGGGTACAGAGTTTTTACCAAAGGCGATGACAATGCACTTTTTGGCATTGAGCTTGAGGCCATGCCTCTGACACCAGGCATCTGTCTCAGTGAGACCCTTCTGTAGGATGTCCACATAATTTGGGGACTCAACTGTGGTTCCTAGTTTGCAGTCATCTGCGAACGTCATTAGCCAGAATTCTTCTGTGTTAGCCTATACTTCAGAGAAGTAGATACCAAACAGGGAGAGGTCCCAGGACTGAACACTGTGGTACTCCACTTGTCACTGGTTTGAAGTCAGATTTGGAGTCTGCAACTTTTACAGTGTGGGTTCTGTCCGTGAGCCAGTTGGTAACCCATCTTGTGACATAGGGATTTATACCTAGTTTAATGAGTTTAGCTATAATTCCAGAATGGGGGATGGTATCGAAAGCCTTGACGAGGTCAAGATAGGCTGTGTAAACCACCTTACCCTTGTTTACGGCTTTGCTGACTGCCTCAAAGAAGTTGATCAGGTTCAGAAGGCATGATCTGCCTTTCACAAACCCAAACTGGGTGGGGTCCAGATTGGAGGTTACCAATGTCTTTGTTTATGAGTTCCATGATGTTACGTTCCATGTCCTTGCAGACCAGGCTCGTCAGGCTAATAGGGCGATAGTTCCCAGGATCAGTGGTGACTCCACCTTTGTGGAGTGGGATAACTGTTGCTGTGTGCCATTCAGTGGGCACAAAGCCTGATTTGAGACTATGATTGAACATGGTGCTTATGTGGGAAGCCAGTTCATTCTGAAGTTCATATAAAACACAGCCTGGAATGTTGTCCGGTCCCATGGATGTTGTGTTTCTGGTTTTAAAGAGTGCAGCTTTTACCTGCATAGATGTGATTACAGAGAACTCTGCATTTTTCCTGTATTGATATGGGTCCTTTAGGGGGTGTGAGGGGGTAAAGTTAGCACTGAACCTGTCTGCCAGGATGTTGGCAGTATCAGCTGGTTCTGTAATTTTCGTGCTCTTGTGCTGTAACTCAGAGCAGATCTGGGTGTTGCCATTGAGATTCTTGGCATAGCTATAGAATGCTTTGTGGTTGCCCTTACAATCAGTGGCGATTTTGATTTTTGTAGCTAGCTTTGGAGAATCTTATAAGGGATCTCAGCTTCTTACTGAGGCTGACCCAGGCAGCTCCTTCACTCATGGGAATTTACTCTCTTTTGCAATAGTTTCTTCCTTCTGTTGTAGAGCTTGTTTATGGAAGGGGACCACCAGATTGGCTTCCTTTTTTGGAGGATAGCGTCTTGGTTCTGTTTGGGATAGCATGATCCATGCACTCATGTAAGTTCTTATAGAGTGCATTTGTGTAGGATTCAGCAGTCGTAACTGTATTGTCCATCTGCATGGGTGTTATGAAGTTCACTTCTGTCTTAAGAAGCATGAAGTTGGCTTTGGAGACCGTGGTTTCCTTAATGGTGGGTGGGGGCAGGATGCGGATATCTAATGTGATTAGCTTATGGTCAGATCTGACAAACGAGTTGATTTCAGGTGTGGAACACTGGTCACTCATGTTGGTAATGACTAGGTCTAGGATATTGTTGCCCCTGGTGGGGGTGTGGATAAGTTGATCCAGGGCATTGGAATTTATGAATTCCAGAAAGCGTTGAGTGAGAGAGTTGGTACAGGAGTAGTTTTCCTAGTTAATGGTGGGGTAGTTGAAACTGCCCATTATTAGGGTGTTTGGTTGAACCCTAATATTTTCCAGTATATCAAGAAAAGAGGAGTGGGAATCCTGGGGTATGGTGGGGGATCTGTAGCAAGGTACAGTTTGGATTGCAGTTTTGCCCAGAGTTAGTTGCACTTGGATAACCTCGGATGCATTATGCTGCGCAACTAGCCTGGCAGTGTGGATATGCTTAATGAATATGGACACACATCCGCCTTTGGTGTTCTGGTCCAGGTTAGATGGCCAAAAAGTGTGGTATGAGTTGTAGCCTGGTAATGCAGGGGTGCTCTCTAGAGCCTTGAACCAGGTCTCAGTCACTGCACAGATATTGATGTTCTCCATTTTAAGGAGTGCCTCGAGTGAGTGCATTTTGAGATTTAGACTTCTAGCACTGAGTAGCATTACCCTCAGTTTTTGCTTGCCTGTTCCTGTTACGGTGGTGAATTTGTCATTTGAACCTTGCCTAAAAAAGGCACTATAGGGGACGGCATGAGCCTTAGCCAATATCCGGAATCCCAGAGGCGACAGTTGCAGGCCATCTCTAGCAAAGCACGTAGTCTGTCAACCATGTCGTCCCAGGCAGACAGATACTGGATCCCCTTAGAATGACACCAGAAGCCTAGCCAATTGGTGAAGTCAGTCATTTTGTCCTTGTACTGCAGTATCATTCTGGGCAATTGCAGGATGCTACTCAGGATCTCTTCCATGTCTCTTTTCATGTAGTCCAGGGAGGTACGTCTCAGGTTGTTCACACCAACATGGACAATGAGAGAGTCATAGTTGTACTTGTTGTGGAGTGCCCTGAGTGCATGGGTTATGTGGCGGAATCCTGGCACCCGACAGGCAGCTGACAGTAACCTTCTCCATGTTTAGCCTGGTGAATGGGACATACTATAGAGTCACCTATGACTAGTGTGTTACGTAAGGTAGTTTGCCTTGTGGGCTGTGGTTTATTGACACACTGAGTCTGTGGGCTGTGTGTCGTTTGGGTTGTGTTGGGAGGTGGAGGTTGCTTGCGTTTCTGCTTTGGAAGTCTCTTTTGCTTGAGCAGATGATTATTAAGAGCCTCTGCGAATGTTTTTGTGTTTCTATGTGTTGATTTTGGTGGTGTAGGTTGAGTGGGACTATTTGATGAGTGTGGTGTGGTGCAAGTGTTTACCTTCTCCTCTTGACTGTCAAGTTCAGTCTTGGTTGGAGAGAGCTTTACCTCCAGTTTGGCTAGATAAGTGCATCTCTCACAGGTTGTGGTGTTGGGTCATAGGAGGAGAGAGTTGTCTGTGTACATGAGGCAATTGCTACATTGCCTCAAGATGCCCAGATTCATCAGATAGATAGGAGAGAACACTGGGAGCTGACCCTTGGACATGACTGAATAAAAAACTACTTTCCTCAAGACAACTGAGGAAAGTGAGTATAAGAGCTATTTTTCTCTAAGCAAGTGAGGAAAGTAAGTACAAATACTGTTTTCCTCTAGGTAAAGAGGAAGATTGAGTGCTTTAGTAATTTGTAGCTTATTTAGTGCTAACAACAAGTTCTGAACAAGTGCTGAGCACGAATAAGCAAATTCAAGTGCTAAAACTAGGAATCTGTACCTGAATCTTGTGGTAGATAGGCTACCTAGTGCTTACCACTCCCACTGATAAGCTAGAAGGCTTCTTTCCAACACAGAATGGTTTGGGGGGCTCAGAAGCTACAAACAGTCCTGGATACAGCAAATCTGTACTGGACTAGACTAGTTACAGGAAAGGTGGGAAACAAGCGCAAACGCAGGCTTTTAAACCAGAAAGTGGAAGGAGATGGACAAACTGTCCAAATGGCCAGTAAACTACAATTTCTGGGCCAGAAACCATTCTTGTGGTAGATAGGCTACCTAGTGCTTACCACGTCCACTGATAAGCTAGAAGGCTTCCCTCCAACACAGAAAGGCTTGGGGGACTCAGAAACTTGCAAGCAGTCCTGGATACAGCAAATCTACATCTGAACTAGACTAGTTACAGGAAAGACAGGAAACCAGCTTAGAAATGTTTTTTTTTTTTGGAACGTGGAGAGGAAGAAAGGAGAAACAGAAGATCATTCAAAGTTAAGGACCTAAGTGGCTTGCCCTTCACAAATGTTCTCTCTGTATTAGGTAGAATGAAGCTGGTGACATTAGACTGGAATAGAGCTGAACAAATGGGACTAATAGGAGTGTCTGAAGTCAGAATATGATCTCACTGTACTCGGTTGAGTGAGCAAATGAAACCCAGGAGGAGTGTACAAACACAAGTTTACAAGAGGGGCGGACAATTCCAAAGTCACCAAGATTAATACCAGAACAAGAACAGGGAGGGTAGGCAGGAAACTAACTGTAGAGACAGAGAGAGACCACAGTATTGTATGCAATAAATCGAAACAAAATAACTACAGAGAGACACAGACCAATGAAACAGTTAAATGCACAGAAAAATAGAATACAGTACAATCTTTAACATTGCAAGTTTGTACTTAACTCAGCTAGTAATGCAGTTGATTGTAGGTATGTAGCAGAAGCCAAACAACTCAGAAATTGAGCAGTAATAAATTCCAAGATATGTGACTAACACTTCTAAATACACAGAAGCCCTCTAGGCTAAGAGTTTAACACTGAATATCAATGAAGTGAAACACAATAGCCTCCACCAAGTGCAGAGACAGAGACTCCACAGTATTCTATGAAACACATAGAAATGTAAATAACTACAGAGACAGACAAACCAATGAAACAATTAAATACACAAAAAAATATAATAAAATGCAGTACAATCTTTAACACTTTAAGTTTGTACTTAACTCAGCTAGTAATGCAGTTGATTGTAGGTATGTAGCAGAAGCCAAGCAACTCAGAAACTGAGCAGTAATAAATTCCAAGATATGTGACTAACACTTAAAATACACCTGTTCCCTATATAAATACACCACTTCCCTATAAATGCACCAGTTCCTTTAGATCAAAGGGGCAAATATTTCTATTTCAGAATGTTTCTTTTCACAAAAAAGAGCGTTAATGGAGAACAGTTCTAGATCAGCCTGTATGTGGAAGTATGAAAATTCAAAATGCTGAGCCTTCACAATCTTATCTCTCATTCCTCCTTTGCATTTCTTGGCAACACTAAGTCTAAATGATACTTACCATCCCATTCCCATTGACAGAGTCTTCAAGAAATTTCTCAAATTCTCTGCATCTTGGTTACATCATCAGTTCTCTGCAGTACCATTTGGGTTGTTGAAATCTCCAGGGTTGTTTATGAAGTACATAGCTGTAGTGGTAGCTCATTGCAGACTGCATGGCATTCACATTTTTCCTTATTTAGACCAGTTGCTTGTCTTTGCAGAAGCTTTTCCTAGATGTCAAGAGTCCTTAACATCACGCTTGTCTCTCTTTACCAATCTGAGATTCCAGGTAAATTTAGAAAAATGTCTTCCTTGACTCCATCACACAGTATTGTGTTTCTGGGCTGCCTTCTAGACATTTGTAATCAAAAAGTTTGTCTTTCACAGAATATAGATTTTTTTTATCTGAAACTTTCCTTGGCTTCTCCAGGGAGTCTCAGACTTCTGCGAGAGAATATCTCAGCAATATAGGTTTCATGGCTCCTATGACTCTTATGATTCCTCTCGCCAGGTTACACGTGAGAAAAATTTAAAAAAAAATTGACCCAGCATATTCATCCTGTGGAATTTTAGATCCCACTTTTGGGCTTTGTCAAAAAAGAGCTGCATTGGAGGAGACAGGAAATGGCTCTAAACCTAGGTCTGTCCTTTTCTCCTCAAGTCAATCTGTAGCTATAAATGCCTTTGATTTTGCTTGTGGAGCAGTTTTTTTCTTGGGATAAAGATGCAAGACCCGTGGAAGTACTTGCACAGGCCAAAGCAAGTAAATGTTAAATAGGTATTGGCTGTGATCCATACCTTAAGTTCTTTTCACCATCTCTAGTCCCCAGGACCTTAGCAGTTGGTTACAGACAACAGCATAGTGATGTGGTACATAAGCAAAATTGGAGGCACCAGGTCATACCCCCTGTACAGGCCTGCTGTAAAGCACTCCTTAATCTACCAAGAATATTGTATTCTGTCAGAGCAACATGTAGTGGCAGACAAGCTGAGCAGGACCAAGACACACTTTTATGAATGGAAGTAGATAAGAGGGTATTTCAGGAATTGATCCATTTGTGAGGAACACCATAAATAGATCTGTTTGCCACCTTGGTAAGAAGACAGCTGGTCAAATTCTGCTCCAGGGCTCCTTTCCTTGCAAGCTAGTCTGGTAAATGGATGCATTTTGATTCCCATGGTTGGGAATGTTGCTTTATAGTATTTCCACTCTTTCCACTGATATCTAGGGTAATTCTGAAGCTGCAGGAGGACTCTCCAAAAATCATTGTAGTGACTCCCTTTTAATACAAGCAAGATTGGTTGTGTCTTTTTATGGAATTGGTTAGGGACAATTACCCCAAGCTTCCTCACAAACCAGAGCTACTCACACAAGACAAGGATATTTTGATGCTCCCGGTCTCAAACATCGTCATCTAATTGGATGATTAAGTTTTGATTCATTTTAGGCACCACTTGCTATTGGGAAATCTTATATTGGCAAGTGGAGAAGATGCTCTGCTTGGTGCCTAGCCCAATGACTAGGGCCCCATCAGGAATTGCGTACTTCTGATCATAAAGTATTTGTGAGAGTTACTTTCTTCTGGCCTGTCTTACTCCTCTTTCAAGGTACATCTTTGGCCTTTTAGCATGTCCTCCTATTTCTTCTCTGTTTTTCAAAGGAGTGAAAGGCCACTTTTAAGACAAACCTTCTAGTTTGACTGTATCCTCTCCTTTTGTCCCCCTACCTCAGCATTTCTGCACCCAGTTTGACAAATAAACTTTGTTAATCTTCCCCCTTGGAAAAAGATCACAACACATACTTTGATTTTGAGAGTCATCCACGAAAGATACATATTGCATGGAGCACTGTGATTATTCTCTATAACTGAGGGAAAAACAAACTTGCAAAGTGCTTTCTGTAACACAAAACCCAACAGTAACAACACTTTCAGAGGTATGTAGCAAATGTTGCACACCCCCTAAGCACTGTTTAAGTCCAGTCTCATGGAAGGGGATGTTCTTTCTCTCTCAATCATTCTGTCTGTGGAAATTTACAGATATAATATTTAAAAACTGTCCTTGACATTTTCCTCCAGTTATATTTACTTGCTGTCTATTTAACAGCACTCAGTAACTGTTTTACTGGGTTTCAAAGCTGGTAAAACACTTAGCATTTTTTTTGTAACTGGTAGTACATGAAGTAGAGACATAGCTGGCGTTAGGCATAGGCCAGCTAGGCAGCTGCCTAGGGTGCCGCTCTAGAAGGGGCACTTTTCCAGTAATCTGGATGGTGTAGGTAGACCAGGATGGGGGCATAGGGTGGTGTTGGTGGGGCACTGTGGAGACCTTTTGCATAGAGCACCTGTTGACCAAAGGCCAGTCCTGAGTAGAGACACAACAAAGAGTTGTGATGAAGTCTCACTGATCGTAACCAGTTATTGTGTGTTCTCGACATGGATGACAAGATTAAATTTGTGAGGTGAATTTCTTCACATCCATGTCTCAAACATACCACAGTTACTATTGGAGATGTGATTGTAACCCTCTATATTCTACACTTTAATTGTCTTCCCTTTCAACACCCAGTTCCTCGAGTTTTACAGAATCAGTGCAAAAGTACATCCAATCTTGTCAGAATGTTTGCACTGCCGATAATAGAACCTATCCACAAATTAAAAAAGGAAAAGTTTCTACTCCAGATTTTTCCTGGTCTCAGGAAAGTGAGGCACTTGGAGATCTATCCTAAATCTGTCTGTCCAGAACATGTTTATAGACATTCCAAAATTCATATTGCTGACTCTACAAGTATTTTTCCATTAGCGTTTATGGCTGCCATGGCTCTCAAGAATGCTTATCTTCTTATTCCAAACCATCCTGTTCACAGAAATGTTTTGAGTTCTTTGCCTTTAGATTGCTCTTTAAGTTTACTACTTTTCATTTTGTGTTTTCCACTGCTCCATATGTGTTTACAAGGTGTATACCCCCAATAATACCATTGTACAGGCTCGAGGCTATCCACATTTACTCTTTATATGGATGATTTTCTGATTCACACCACTTCCTGTCACAAAATTCTTCAGAACTTGCAGTTTACAGTTAGTCTCTTGCAGCATCTAGGATTCGCTTTGAATCTCAACAAATTCAAAACTTTTTTCATCCCATTCCCTGGTGTTCTCCTCTGATGTTTTTTTCTTCCTTCATTCAAGATTATAACTGGCTACTTTCTATACCTGACAAACTTCTTTCCAACCTTTGCAAGAAAATTTCTAAGAGCCCTGGGGTATATGGCATTCACCATTCAGATGATTCTTTTTGGCAGACAGCATAAGAGGAATGTCCAGTGGTACTAAAGTCCATTTTGGCTCAATACAGCCATCTTTGGTTCTTCCCCATTCTCTCTTGCTATTTTTGAAGAAAGAGCTACACTGATTGATCACCCAAATAAACCTGAATGCAAGAGTTCCCTTTCAAATTGTACCTCCTGTCCAGAATGTCATCACAGATTCTTCAGACTTAGCCTGAGGGTCTTGTTTAAAAAGATTAAAAGTACAAGGAATGTGGTCAGAAAAGGGACAGGGAAGAAAATATAAACATAGAAGAAATGGAAAGCATTTATTATTTCTCTCCAGTCCGTCCATCACCTATGGTCCTCAGAAGCACTTATGATTCTGACAGAAAATAGAACTTTCATGTGGTTTATCAACAAACAGGGGCACACATTTTTTCGCATCTGCAGGCTATCAAAGATCACTTGGAGTATTGCTATTCATCACACCTTTTTTTATCCAAGCAGTTAACATTCCATCATAACAGAAGAGCTTGGCAATTTACTCCATAAATGAATGTCAACTTGTGCCCCAGTAAGGTACTCCTCTTATTGATAATTTTGTCTCCAGTCTGAACCATCAGCAAAACTTTCTTTTGCTCCATGATCCCCTTTCATGGAAGCCTGGCAACAGAAACCTTCTTCACTTGGTAAGGAAAATTCCTATATGCCTTTACCTCTTTTTCCTTTTATACAAAAAGACCTCCTGAAAATTAAGGATGGCAGTTCCAAAATACTCTTGCTGATCATCTTTTGGTCCAGAAAACTATGGGTGTCCTATTCCTATGTTGCAGTATTCTAGTTGTGGGATTTCCTGCCCTCAGGCGACTCGTATGTCGGCTCCTATACAAAAGCTTCAGCTTGGTTGTTGCAGCGTGCGTGGGACTTCAGACGTAAGGCCATAAACCATGGGCCTTAAATGTGAAGTTTGCATACACAATCCTCAGAAAGTTTCAGCCGCAGACGACCTACACATCGTACTATCACTCCTTCACAGACGTCACATCAATAAAGCTAAGTAACTTGTTGAGTTTCTGTTTTTTCTTGTTTTGCCGATTGTTATTGCTTAGGCTTGGTTGTTGTAGCCTTTAGCTGATGTCAGGTAAAAAGGGAAAGTGCCAATGCAGGCGCCAGATATCTCCATAAAGTTGCCCATGATAGGTGTGTTTTTTGCATAGGTCAGTAACACAACCATTCCTCCTACTGAGTTTGTCAGTCATTTGTGCTGAAGACCCTACGCAGCCGTCTGGCCACTACACCTCTACCTAGAAAACCGGCACCTTAAACGGTTAGCCCTTAGAATGGATCCTGCATCAGAGGCCACATCCGAACCTCCGTGCAAGAAGGCCAAGATTCCTTGGCCTTCCTCACCTGCCACTTCATTTCCCGACACCCCACCAACTGCCGATCTAGGAGTTGAGGAGTGCTCGGCGGATCAGTAGGCTTCAGCGACGTTCTTTGAGGAAGCCGTTGCACAGCCAATGACCGGCACATCCTTAGAGCTTACCCAGACACAGACTACCATCGATGTCGAGGGGGGATCAGTTTCTGTGGTACATCCGACTGGGATCCAGACTTCGGAAATGTTGACCTCAAAACCTGACACCAGGCTGGTTCCTACTTCCACCCCTATCAAAAAGAAGCAGAAAATCAAGCATACCTCCTCCTGTACAGAAGCCATACCAGATTGGCAGGCCTTCATTTCCTCTCTCATGCAGGCCTTTATGACCCTTAGGCCTTCAGCCTCAACCTCCACTACTCTGCCTTTACTGACCCTAGCCCTGAATCTGCCTCTTCTCTCCCACCCATGACCTCTCAAGTTAGGGAGGAAGAGCATGATTCTTCCTTTTCTTCCTCAGAGGACTCTATTTCATATACATCCCAGATTGCTTCTCCCCAGGAGTATTATTCTCCTGATGAGAAATCTGTCGAAGGGTATTCTCCCCCCTTGGGATGTTACCTTTGGTGAGACCATCACCAAGATGAAAGATTACTTCAAATGGCATACTTCCCACATGACCGACACCCAAAAGGAGGTACTTTGAGATGCTTCGAGTAGAATCCCCCTCCCCTTCGGCTGTCCCTCCGGTTCTACCTGCTTACTTGGATGCCTTTAATTCAGCTTCTAAGGCCCCAGACTCCCAGCCTCAGCCCCCTAAGCACCCTGACCACTTCTGTAAAGTGCCAGAGGAGCAAAAATTCTTAGTTAAACCACCCTTGGTGGACCCAGCTATGATTGCCACCGCTCCTGATAAACAGTCTATACTGCTGCCTTCCGCCTCCCTCCTACCCCTAGATAAAGATAGCAAATATATGGATAGGATGGGAAAGAAGATATACACATCCTCCACTGTGGCTTTCAGAGCCATAAATTATCAGACCCACATGACTGAGTATGCTCTGGAGTTAGTGTCTCAAGCCTCCTCCATGCTGGCTTCTATTTCTGACAGTCCCAGTAAGGCTGACATTACCTCCAAACTGTCCTTGGCTCAGCAAGTAGCCATGCACTCCATCAGATGCAGCTATGATGCTGCCAAAGCATCTGCCCGCTCTGCAGCATCTGCTTCTGTCCTCAGGAGATACTCCTGGCTGAGACTACAGAATCTACCAGAAGACTTCAAGACCAAGATCTTGGACGCCCACCTGGATCACAACTTCCTTTTTGGAAAACAATCTGTAGACCTCTTCAAGAATCTGCAGGAAAAAAGTAAAGAATTACAGGACATCGAACATCTGCTGGTGTCCCCCATTCCCAAGTATTACAGGAACTACCCTGCTAAAACCACTTTTGTAAGGTGTAACCCTCCTCAGACAGCATCTCCCTCTGATCTAGAAGAGGGGCAAGAAGACCTACTGCACCACCACCTCAGCCCAGACAATCCTGTCAGGACAGAGGAGGTCCCAGTAATGCTTGACTGCCTTGCCCACCTACATCTCTGCACACCTTCCCCACTGTCTCCCCTTCTGGCATTCCATCACCACAGACCAATGGGTCCTATACATTATCCAAAAAGGGTACTTCCTATCCTGTAAAGAAAAAACACCCAGGAAAGGTATTCCATTTCCCCCAAAAAAAAAAAATTATCTCCTGCCATAAGTTTTGTCAGACCTGCTAAAGCTAGGCACATAGAACCTGTCCCCTCAGGACAGGAAGGAAAGGGATTCTACTCCTGTCTCTTCCTGTTCCCCAAAAAAGATGGCCCCTGGAGACCCATCTTAGATCTCTCCTTTCAAAATCTACACCTTCAGGTAGCCTCCTTCAAAATGCTGTCACTCCCCACTCTGCTGCCTCTTATTCCAACAAAGGCCTTTATGGCCACCCTGGACCTAAAAGAAGCCTACCTACACAGTACCCATCAGGACTTCTTACAGACAATTCCTGTGTTTCTCTGGTCCTTCCTCTCATTTCCAATTTACTGCCTTGTCCTTTGGTTTATCCAGTGCCCCCCCCCCCCCAAGTCTTTACAAACTGCCTAGCCCCAGCCATTGCCTTCTGCAGAACTCAGGGAATCCAGATTTAACCTTATCTGGACGACATCCTAATACTAGCAGAGTCCAAAGATACCCTCTCAAGGCATCTGTGCTTCACCATGTCCCTTCTGCAAAATCTAGGGTTCACCCTCAACCTCCCAAAGTCCTCCTTGAGCCCAGGCCAGGACATGATTTTCCTAAGCTGCAGAATCAGAACAGACAAAATGAAGGTCTTTCTCTCACAGGACAAGGTTCCATCCCTGACCCTACACTCACAGAAGGTGATGGTAAGGCAATTTCTTTGTCTCCTGGGCTTAATGGCAGCAACCATCCCCATGATACCACTGGCCAGAATGCACATGTGCAAGCTACAGTGGTACCTCAAAAATATTTGGTCCCAGCACCTACATCAGCTAGAACAAGTTATTCCACTCCTTCCCTGTCTAAAGACAGAAATCAGCTGGTGGGTCCAGCAAGTCCAACTAAACCTGGGACTCACAAGATGCCTCGGATTCAGGTTGGGGGTGACACTGGCATCCTACAGGGTTCAATTAAAGTGTCACTCTTCTCTACAGGCCAAGCACATCAATGTCTGGGAAATGACAGCAGTCTTCCTAGCCGTAAAGACCTTTATTCTCCTTGTACCAGGGGTGCTCCTGATAGTGAACGACAGTACCACTGTTATGTGGTACCTCAAACAGGGAGGAACAAAGGGCTATCAGCTGTGCAGGCTGACTCTGCTGATATGGGACCTAGCCTCTCGCTACAACTTGGTCCTACAGGTGAGCTACATTCCCTCGCAGGAAAACAAGCAAGCAGATCTCCTAAGCAGGACTTCTTCCCCACAGCACAGATTGATGCTGGACGGGGGGGTCTTCCTAGACATAGTCCACCAGTGGGGTAGTCCACAAATAGACCTGTTTGCCTCCCCCCAGAACAGGCAGATGCAGACCTTCTGCTCAAATACCTACTCCCCTCTAGCATGGACAGTGGACACTTTCAACATCTCTTGGGAGAGGAAGTTTCTTTATGCCTTCCCCCACTTCCCAATGATTCAGAAAGTTCTCCTGAAAATCCAGAAGGACAAACCAAAAATCTTGTTAGTGACTCCCTACTGGCCAAGGCTGTAGCCAAGGGCAGTCACTACAAGTTACCGTATAAGTTGGACCTACTGACACAAGACAAAGGAACTCTCCTCCACCCACACATGCAGATGTTATCCCTGACTCTGTGAGTGATAAACTTTTGATCCCCTAAAGACACCACTACTTGAGGACATGCTTTCAGTCCTGAGGGAGGCAAGGAAACCTACCACCAGAAAATCTTACCTAGCTAAGTGGAAAAGATTTACAAAGTGGTGTCTGGACGAGGGAAGAGACCCTTGCTCTGCTGATGCCCCCCTTGATGTTCTTAGTGTTTCACTGTTGCAGTCATTACATTTGGGTAATCTGCTGGCAGGTTGCCCTCGGTCGGCCTGATTAACAAAGTCTTGGGTCCTGCGTCGGTTGCTGTCCCTTCTTCCATGACGTCAGGGGTATAAAACATGCAGCCGGCACCATTACATCAGTCTTTCTTGCCATCCGATGCCTGAAGCAGAAGCAGTTCGCAAGTGCCGGTTGGCATACTCCTGAAATTTTCATTTTCGAGTTTCAGAACCGAAGTTTTCAACTTAAAGCTAAGTACCCCATTGAGGAAATTTTTTCTTGCTCTTTACCGATGTCAGTAAAAGTTAATAATTGCATTACTTGTGGAAAGCAAATACCTCATAAAGATTTTCTTTTGTACTGTATTCCTTGCCTAGGCCCTGACCACGACGTACCTTGCTGTCGGTTTTGTGCTTTATTTAATCAACGCACTATCCGTCATCGGGACATTTTTGCCTCTAAATATTTCGGTTCTCGATTTAATTATCCAGAAATGATGGTTAGCCATCCGACTACCGAAATTCCGAAAAAATGCAAAGAAAAAGACAGAGACAGGCCGTTGAGGTCCAAAACTGCCGACAACGCTTCTCCTAAGCCAGTTGCCAGTTCGCCAGTGCTCAGTGAGGCGCTTTCGCAGCCCCTAATACCTGCTACTTCTGACTCGCAGGCCTCTACTGAGACCCATTCGGAGTCTGGTATGCTGCGAGATGCTTCACCTATGGAACCCGCGGATGTCTCTACCTTGGATGGGTCTGGAGCCGCTGTGCAGGCACCAGCTTCTGAGGGTGTATTCAGGCCTACAGACTTGCATATTAAACCGACTCCACCTTCTATTCTAAGGCCTAAATCTCGATCTATGTCTAAAAAAAACGACGCTCAGGCCCCTATGCCTAAAAAACAAATGATCAAAATGGCTGAAGATCTTATTACTCTAATCAGGGGTAGTCACCCCCCCCCCCCTTCTAAGAGGCCTAGGGCTGAGTTTGACTATGAATCTTCTGATCAGGACTTTGTCTGAAGATTCTGATGCAGAGGATTCCATTCCCTCTGCTTCCCCCCTTGAAGACTTTTCTTTTGGGGAAACTTTACATACCTTAAGGGAGCATTTCCACTGGGAGAGTCAGGAATTTTCTGAATCTAAAAAGAGGCTTAGGGATTTCCTTCTACCTCAGCATAGGCCTTTGGCTATACCTCCTGTACTAGACATTGTTGATGATGTGTTTGCGGAATCCTGTATGGCCCCTGATTGCCTGCCTCCAGCTCCTAGTAAACCTGACAGATACTACAGGGTTCCTGAGTCTCACAAGTTCCTTTTCAAAAATCCTGTTGCAGATCCAGAAAACATTTCTCAGGGGCCCAAGGGCATTAAGGCTTATACTGCTAAAAATCCTACCCCTTCTGATAGAGACTCCAGGGCGCTGGATAGATGGGGTAAAAAGGTTTATACTTCTGCAACCTTGGCAATCAGGGCTTTAAACTGCCAATTCCATATGTTAAAATATCAGCAGAATATTATTGGACTGCTTAAACAGAAAATGATGATTTCTGACTGTGTGGAAAATAAAAATTTACAGGATTTATTGCATTCTGCTGAACAAATTGGAAAACATACTTTGCATTGTGGTTTTGATTCCTTAGAGGCCTCTTGCAGGGTTGCTGTTACTGGTTCTATACTAGAAGGCATGCTTACCTTAAGGAGCAATCTCTGCCTGATCATGTTAAAGCAAAATTGTTGGATGCTCCTTTAAATCAGGACCGTCTGTTTGGCAATAAGGCTGAAGAAGTTCTAAAAAAGATGGAAGATAAAGCTAAATCTATGCAAACTGTAAAAAATTTCTTACAAGTGCAACCTCCAAGATTTAGTAGGCACTGGCCTACTAAGAATTGGTCCTTTCCAGCTCCTGCCAGATCCTCTCAAGCCAAACCCAGACACACCAAAAGTACCAGGTTTCAGTCTCAAGGGACTCTCAGAACTAAGCAATGGGGAGCCTCCACTTCCAAATCTGGAAATAACAAGACACACCCCGTATGGTAAACGGTCTCAGTGACTTGCCTTTAATATTACCAAGCACTTACCTTTTAGCCACCCCTTTTGGGGGAAAGATTGCTCTTCATGCACAAAACTGGGAACTCATAATCCAGGACAAATGGGTTTTAAATGTAGTGTCCCAGGGATACAGATTTCATTTGCACACGTTGCCAACACCAAACGGATGGCCAGACCTGCCCCCAAATCAGTGGGCAGAGGCTCAGAAACAAGTACTTTCCCTCTTAAACATGGGGGTTATTCATCCGGTACCAAAAGAGGAAAAGGAACAAGGTTTCTATTCCAGGCTTTTCCTGGTACCCAGAAAAGACAAATCATGACATCCAATTCTGGACCTGTCTACTCTAAACACCTTTCTGGACATTCCAAAATTCAAGATACTGACTCTTCAGCAGTTACTTCCTATGCTAGGCAAAGATGCCTGGTTGGCAACTCTAGATTTAAAAGAAGCTTACCTGCATATCCCAATCAGGGAATCTTGCAGAAGATACCTACGCTTCAAAGCAGGCTACTTGCATTATCAGTTCTCTGCACTGCCCTTTGGCTTGTCTACTGCACCCATGGTATTCACAAAGTGCCTGGCTCCAGTAATTGCTTTTTGCAGGCAAAGAAATATTCAGATATATCCATACCTGGACGATTGTCTAATTCAGGCAGAAAACCAGGCCATACTTCTAAATCACCTGGCATTTGTAAAAAGGGTTCTAACTTGTCTAGGGTACACTATAAACGAAAAGAAATCACAACTGGTACTCTCTCAACAGATTACATTCCTGGGTGCAAGCTTGACTACAACTGCCCAGATGGCTTTCATCACGCCAGAAAAGCAAATTCATTTGGTGACTTACTTCAAACAAGTAGCCACAAAAACCCTGCTATCTGCAAGACAAATACTGCAAGCCTTGGGGTTCATGGCTTCTTGCATTCTTCTAATTCCATATGCAAGACTGCATATGAGGGAACTTCATTGGTACTTAAAAAGTCTATGGAGTCAACATTGTCACAGTCTGGAAACAATGATTCCTATCATACCTTGCCTACGCCTGGAGTTCCTATGCTGGGCAGAGGCCTGCCACCAAAACAAGGGACTGCCATTCACACTACCCCCTGCCGCCCAAACCCTAACTACAGACGCATCAGACTATGCATGGGGGGCTCACCTGGCAGGAAAGTGCATTCAGGGCAAATGGAACCCAAATCAAATGCACCTACATATCAGTCAAAAAATGAAATGTTAACTGTACAGAATGCTCTGACAGCCTTCAAGGACTACATTCATCCAGGACAACTAATGGTACAGACGGACAACACCATGGTTATGTGGTACATAAACAAGCAGGGGGGTACACATTCCTACCCCCTCTGCAGACTAGCCATGGCATTGACTTCCTCAAATGTGCTGCTGAAGGTATTGCCCTCCCAATCTGCATCCTAATTAATAGATCCTTAAAAGAGTCGTATGTACCCAAACTTTGGCGTTCAGCCTACATCATAGCTCTCCACAAAGGAGGCAAAAACACCACTATTTCCAACTTCCGCCCCATTGCCCTACTCTCTCCAATATCTAAAATTCTAGAAAAATGTGTCCACCACCAACTTCTGCCTTTCTTAACTCAAAATAACCTACTGGCACCCACCCAACATGGCTTCCGCCCCCGCCACAGCACCATAACTGCCTTACTATCCTTCCCTGAAACAGTGAATCGAGCCCGAGATTCTGGACTTCTAGTATCCACAGTACTACTAGATCTCTCTAAAGCTTTTGACACCATCTCCCATACACACCTTCTCTTACATCTCGCCAATCTTAATCTCGCCCCTTCTACTCTATCCTGGTTCTCCAGTTACCTATCAGACAGATCTCAAGCTGTCAGATGGAGGAACTCTACCTCCTCCTTCCTGCCAACACCCACCAGCGTCCCCCATGGGTCTATCCTTGGAGCCTTGCTCTTCAATATCTTTATTAATAACCTTTACACTGTCATCCCTGACACCACAGTTATCCAATACGCTGACAACTCTACCTTAGTCTGTGCCACCTCTAACCTTCCTGAACTTCTGACTAAAATACAGTTAGCTTTTTCCACTATGGAGAACTGGATGCACCAAAATCATCTCTCTCTTAACTCTAACAAATCTAAAATTTTACTTTTCTCTCCTTCTAGGGCTTTCTCCTTTGACAAAAATGCTTTCAAAGTCCTAAGCCAAGCCAACACTGCTTTAGAAGTGGTCTCTTCTGCAAAACTTCTTGGCATAACCGTAGATGAACAACTTTAATTTGATATCCACATGCAACAAAATATAAAGAAAACCCACCAAAAGTTAGGTATGCTCTACAGGAATAACCACTTTCTCTCTAACTCCTCTAGGCATACCTTCACTATTACCTACCTTCTACCTTCTCTACTTTATGGAGGACCTCTTCTAACCAATCTGTCTGCTTCCAACACCTCAAAACTTGAAATTTGTTATAATAAGATCTCCAGATTTGCCACCAAATCCAAAACCTCAACACACCACTGCCTTACCCTACAGTCCCTGAACTGGCTAGAGCTCCCCAACCACCTAGACTATCTCCAACTTACCACCGCTCACAAACTAATATTCTACCCAGATAAATGCCCAGCCTTAACAAACATCCTTCCACCATACATCCCAAATTGATCTCTGAGATCTGAAAACCAAAACCTAATCTCCATCCACAAGCCCAAACATCCCGCTGGACAGCTTCTACTATCCTTCTCTCTAGGTAAGAAATGGAACTCTCTCCCTCCCTCACTTAGAACAATACCTAACCCAGAATCCTTCATAGGTTCATACTAGGCTATCTGCCCTAGGGCATTTATAAGCCTAGCCAGAATGTGTTTGGCTTTCGCCACCCATTTTAAATTTATTTTGCTGTGCCCTTTTTCGAGGTTAGTATACTGTGCCTCTGTCTAACAGTGACACAGAAGTGATACCCGGGGGTAAACCTACGATCTCCCATCCACTCATCAAGATTCCTCTTGAAGAGAGTCAGTGAGGGACTCTGCCTAACCTGGACTGGGATTTTATTCCAGAGTGAAGGGAGCCTCTGGGTTATGAATCTGTCCCTCCAGCATGTCCTATTTATTTCAGTGCTGAGGTTCAAGTCTCTTGAGCGCGTAGCTCGATGGGATTTGGATTTTTTGAGGTGCAGCATGTCCATTAATTCTGGGTTGGATATGGCTTTATACGTCAGGCACAGATCGCCTCTGAACAGGCGGTATGCCACTGAGTAGAGCTGGAGTTTCTTTAACCGGGCAGCATATGGCATCTGTTTGAGCCCTTTTATCCTCTTGGTGAGGTACTTTTGGGGCATTTCCAGTTGCTGCAGGTGTCTGGTAAGGTACATCCCAAAAGGGGCATTGTACTCAATTATGGGCCTGATGAGGGATGAGTAAAGAGGCACGATGACCTCCCCTGATCTAGATGTGAATCCCTTCATGATTAGGTGGGCTATATAAAATGTTTTTCTAACCACTTTGGCCACGTGGTTGTCAAATGAGAGACTGCTATCAACTTGGGTCCCCAGGTCCCTAATTACTTCTTCTGTACTTAATGGATTACCACCTATGTGGTAATTTGTGGGCACTTTGTTTTGCCAAAGGGATGACTATACACTTTTTGGCATTTAGCTTAAGGCCATGGCTCTGGCACCAGTTGTCTGTTTCTATGAGGCCCTTTTGGAGGATGCTTGTGTCGGCTGGAGAGTCGATTATGGCGCCCAGTTTGCAGTCATCTGCGAACTTGGTCAGCCACAGTCCTTCCGTGTTGGCCTGTACCTCCGAGAAATATGTACTGAACAAGAGAGGTCCCAGGACTGAGCCTTGTGGGACACCACTTGTAACTGGTTTGGAGTCTGACATGGCTCCAGCAATTCTAACCATGTGGGTTCTGTCCTTGAGCCAGTTTGCAATCCGTCTAGTGACATAGGGGTTTATATTTAAGCTGGTGAGCTTATCTATAATGCCCGAGTGGGGTATTGTATCGAAGGCTTTTGCGAGGTCCAGGTAGGCTGTGTGGACCACCTTCCCCTCGTCAATGGCCTTGGTGACTGTTTCAAAGAAATCAACCAGGTTTAAGAGGCAGGATCTGCCCTTAACAAAGCCGAACTGGGTAGGATCCAGTGTCTGTAGGTCCCCAATATCTTTATTTATGAGGTCCATGATGATCCTTTCCATAGCTTTGCAGAACAAGCTAGTCAGGCTTATGGGGCGATAGTTTCCAGGATCCGTTGAGGCACCACCTTTATGGAGAGGGACCACTGTTGCTGTACGCCACTTTTGGGCACATATCCTGTAGTAAGGCTGAGATTGAACAGTAGTTTTATGTTTGGGTTTAGCTCTTCTTGGAGTTCATGTAGGACGCAGCCCGGGACACCGTCTGGTCCCATTGATGCTGTGTTTTTTGCTTTGGAGAGGGCGGCTCTTAACTGAGCATCTGAGATATCAGGGGGGCAGCACTCTGCTGGGATAGATATTTGCCTTTTTGGTGGGGAGGGGGGTGGAGAAGTTTGCGCTGAACCTGTCAGCTAGGAGGTTGGCAATGTCTGTGGGTTTGGTGTATTTTTTGTCATTTTGGACTAATTCTGAGCATATCTGGGAATTACCACCCAGGTTCCTAACATAACTAAAGAAAGCCTTGTGATTATCCTTAGTGTCCTGTGCAATTGTTCTCTCGAAGCTTGCCTTAGACAATTTTATGAGTGCCCGTAGTTTTTTGCTAATACTGATCAGTGATGCCTTCCCTTTTTGTGATTTTGCTCTATCATTTAGTAGCTTCCTCCTTCTATTTTATAGTTTGTTTATGGCTGGGGTCCACCAGACAGGACGTCTGCCTTTGGAGGATTGGGTCTTGGTTTTATTTGGGATCGCATGATCCATGCATTCCTGAAGGTGTTCATAGAATGCGTTTATAAAGGATTCTGCAGTCTGGGCTGTATTTTCCACAGGCCCGGGGGCTTTGAAGGATTCAACCTCGGTTTTGAGGAGTGTGAAATTTGCTTTAGAGAAGTTTTTCACTGTGGTTTTCTGGGCAGGGGGTGGGGTCGGGATGTGAATATCCAGTGAGATTAGTTTATGGTCTGATCTTACCAGTGAGGGATACACTTGTGGTCTGGAGCATAGAGTCCCCATGTTGGTGATGATCAGGTCCAGTATGTTTTCCCCTCTTGTGGGAGTGGTAACAAGTTGTTCCATAGCATTTGAGTTTATAAATTCTAGGAACCTTTGGGCTAGGGTGTTGGAGCTAGAGTAATGCTCCCAGTCTATGTTTGGGTAGTTGAAGTCGCCCAATATAATGGTGTTTGGAAAGACCTTCATATTTTCCAATGTTCTCAGAAAGGCCGAGTGGGGTTCCTGGGTTTGGGAGGGTGGTCTGTAGCAGGCTATAAACTGGAAGGCAGTTTTACCCACTGTTAGTTGCACATGGACAGTCTCTGATGCTTCGTGCTTTGCCACCAACCTGGAGGTGTGGGTATCTTTGATGAATATCGATACTCCCCCTCCTTTTGTGGTTCGGTCCAAGTTTTGGGGCCGAAAAGCATGGTATGAGGTATAACCTGGTAGTGCTGGGGTGCTCTCGGAGCCCTGAACCAGGTTTCTGTTACTGCACAGATATCGATGTTCTCCATGCTAAGGAGAGTTTCAGTCGTGCATCTTGAGGTTTAGACTTCTGGCTTTGAGTAGCATTACTCTTAGTTTCTTATCCCTTGTGATACCTATGGAGGTGGGTTTGTCTTTTGAGCCTTGCCTAAAAAAGGCACTATGGGGGTAGCAAGAGCCTTTGCCAATATCCGAAAGCCCAGGGGTGACAGGTGCAAGCCGTCCATAGCGAAGCATCGTGGCTTGTCGAGCATATCATCCCAAGCTGACAGGCATTGGATCCCCTTTGAATGACACCAGTACTTAAGCCAATTGTTGAAATTGATCATCTTGTGGCATCATTCTTGGTGAGGGTAAGATGCTACTCAAGGTCAGGGTCATACCGGCCTGGGCTACATGCTCAGAGAGCTCCTTTATGTCTCTCTTCATGTAGTCCAGGGAGGTACGTCTCAGGTCATTCACACCAGCATGGACAATGACTGAGTCATATTTGTACTTGCCTTGGAGTGACCTGAGTGCTTGTGTTATGTGGTGGATCCTAGCGCCCGACAAGCTGCTCACCGTGACCCTCTCCTTGTTCAGCCTGGTGAGCAGGACATCAGTGTGCCTGACGATAGAGTCACCTATTACAAGTGTATCAGGTGTGTTGTTTAGTCTTAAGGGCTGTGACTGTTCGGCACACTGGCTTTGTGAGATATGTGTTGCACGTGTTTTGTTTTGGGGTAGCAGTTGCTTGGGTGTCTGCTTTGGAGGTCTCTGCTGCTTAGGCAGATCTTTATTTAGAGCCTCAGTATGTTTTGTGTGATTATGTGTTTGGTTTGCTGTCGTGGTAGGTCTATGTGAGACTGGAATTGTAGTGAGTGTGGTTTCCTTCTCCTCCTGACTGGTTATGCCAGTACTGAGTTGAGAGAGCTTAGCCTCCAGTTTGGCTATATGGTTGCATCTCTCACATGTGTTGGAATTTGTTGGGAGGAGGAGAGGGTTGTCTGTGTACATGAGGCAGTTGTAACATTGCCTCAAGATTCCCAGATTCACCAGCTGGACCAGAGAGGAGATTGACAACTGACCTTTGGACATGCTAGAATAATATTGGGAATTCCTTAATAATTGAAAACAAGGGCCAGTGGGGAGTGAGAGTGTAGTGCTTTTAATTTTTAGTGCTGACTTATATAATTGCTTTAGCGAGCAAGTGCCAGGTAACTTAAGTGCAATGAGTTACAGGTAACTTAAATGCAAAAACGACAAACAGTAACTTTCTTTCAAGTGAAACAAGGAAATAAGTACAGTAAGCAATGCAGATATCACTAGTGATCCACAGAAGCTGAGAAGCCGTATTAGGTGGAATTAGCGTTCCAGGGAAATAACAAGCAAACAAACAACAAGCATATAAACAAAGCTAGATTCAGCAGGCCTGGATCTAGTCTATGCTACAACAAACAAGGTGTACCAATTTCAGTAAGATACAGTTCAAATATTCAGGCACTATAAACTTTTAACCAGAAATTCCCAGCTCAGAAGGGCAGAGTCCAGCCTCTTCTCCCACAAGAGTGCAGACCACGAACCTTCTTAATGTAAAATAACTGGCCTGAAGCCCAAGTGCTTAAACCAGAACTAATACACTTTAAGAATAACAGACACTGGGCTCTCAGTCAGCAGTTCCCAACTTAGAAGGATGAAAGCTACCTGTCCTGCCACCACAGTGCATGCGACAAACCTTCCTAATGTAAAACAACTGGTCTGAAGCCCAAGTGCTTAATCCAGAAGACTTAGAATGATAGCTACACTTTAATCAAGTTACTAACAAGCAGTAATAAATACAATTGAATACTTTAGAGAATGCCTGGATTAGTGCTCAAGTTACACAAACAAAGCTAGATCCAGCAGGCCCGAATCCAGTCTGTGCCACAGCAAACAAGGCGCACCAACTTCAGTAAGAAGCAGTTCAGATATGCATGCACTATAAGCCTTTAACCAGAAATTCCCAGCTCAGAAGGGCAGAGTCCAGCCTCTCCTCCCACAAGAGTGCAGACCACGAACCATCTTAATGTAAAATAACTGGCCTGAAAGCCCAAGTGCTTAAACCAGAATTAATACACTTTTAGAATAACAGACACTGAGCTCTCAATCAGCAGTTCCCAACCTAGAAGGATGTAAGCTACCTGTTCTGCCACTACAGTGCAGACCACCAACCCTCTCAGTGCAAAACAACTGGTCCGAAGCCCAAGTGTTTAAACCAAAAGGCTTAGAATGAGTTACACCAAGCAGTAATAAATACAATTGAGTACTTTTAAGATGATGCAAAAGTAAAATAAAGTAGGTAGAAACACAAGTACAGTAAAAGCAGATGAAATTTTTTTTTTTTTCTTTCCTGAACAAGTGCTGAGATCAAAGAAACAGATTTGAGTGCTGAAACTAGAAAACTGGCTAGTTATAAGGAAAAAAAAAACTAAGCTAGAAGGCTTCCCTCCAACACAGAAGGGCTTGGGGGCTCAGACGCCTACAAATAGTCTATACCACTTAACAGGAAAGGCAGGAAACAAGCTTATTTTTTTTTCTGTTTCCCAGAGGTTCTCTTTGTACACAGTAGGAGTGCCTGAAATCAGAATATGATCTCACTGCACTCAGTTGAGTGAGCAAATGAGATGGGCCCAGAAGGAGTAACCAAACACAAATTTACAAGAGGGGCGGGCAGTTTCAAGGCCACTAAGATTAACGCCAAAACAAAAACACGGAGGGTGGGTGGGATAACTGAAGAGCAGAGTCAAAACTTCCAGTTCAGTTAATATTCCTGCAACACACAGTTAAAATCAATTTAAATACTGTATTTTTTTGAAAAAAAAAGTGCAGATAAAAGGTACTTAAATTCTCTTATATGTCCAGTTGAATACAGCAAGTTCTTAGCCGGTCAAAGCTGAGGTTTTTAAGCAGAAAATATTTCACACTGTGCCACTTAAATAGGCAAGGACAGGAAATCAAAGAATGTGCCTACCCCCACACCTGTAATTACTAGCAAATAACAAAATTCAGCAAACACTGACTAACTTCCAGTTCAGTTAATATTCCTGCAACACACAGTTAAAATCAATTTAAATACTGTATTTTTTTGAAAAAATTTTTTTTGAAAAAAAAAGTTCGAGACCCAACTGTTCTCATACCTGTCATCTAAACAGAAATTTTGCTGCTTTCACCTTACATTAATCCGTAAGGAATTTTTTCCCCACTGAGCTCTCTATACTCCCTGCTCCACTCTTCCCCCAAGTTTCTATTTCTATTCTCCCAAATTAGACTCAGCTGACTGTCCCTGATCAAGCAAATTTCTCACTTAACTCCAAGTATGTAAATATTGTAAATATCAGCATTGCCATGTATCCATTGTAAAAAAAAAAATCTGTTAACTGTGTTTATGATGTCCATTTATGTATTGTATTTCCTGACTGACTGAATTTTACACCTGCATTTTAACTAAACACTAGGCAACCCTTAAGGTATTGTATTGTTTTTGAAATTCCTAATTGTATGAATTTTACTCCTGTACTTACCGTCAATACTCTGTAACCCCTATTGTATTGTATTGTTCATGGAGCTTTTTTCACTGGGCCTCCACTGAAAATGGGCACTTCTTGGCCCAGTGGACTTCCCCGGTAATCAAACTGAAATAAATAAATAAATTGTGGAACACGGCCTTGAGCTACCAAGTGCAACTACAAGCTCAATTTCTTCCAGGAAAACTGAATACACTGGCAGACGAACTAAGCAGAAATCTCATGGACCCACACGAGTGGAAACTGGAACCACGGATTTTCAACATGCTGACAACCAAATGGGGGAGCCCAGACATAGATCTATTTGCCTCCCCCCAGAACTACCATTTGGACAAATTTTGCACAAGGACTCCTCACAAAAAAGCCTGGAAAGCGGATGCTCTGTCCTTCAGTTGGAAAAACCTATCAGTCTACGCCTTTCCCCCTCTGCCTCTGCTCTCCAAAGTTCTGCTAAAAGTCAAACAGGATAAACCAAAAATTATTTTGATTACTCCAGACTGGCCTCGCCAACACTGGTACCCACTCCTGCGCAGTGTCACAAATATCTCCATGGCACCTGCCTCAGACACCTTCCATGCTGTCTCAGCAGGATAGCCAAATTCTGCACTCTCAGCTCCCAACATTGAACCTTGCAGCTTGGCTAATCACGTAAATTCACCCTTAACATCCCTCAGCAAACCTGTGATGGATGTCATCTTGGAGGCGAGAAGACCTAGTACTAGAAAATCTTATGCTGACAAAGGAAAATATTCTCTGCCTGGAACCAGTCTTTAGGGATGAGCACAAGCAGCGCCCAATTTACCTCAGATTTTGTAATACTTAACTGAGATGATTCACAAGGGCCTGTCTTTTTCCTCTCTTAAAATCCACGCTTCAGCTATTTCAGCTCACTATAACACAGAACCACCCCTCTTTTCTCATCTCCTGCTCAAGCAGTATCTCAGAGGGGCAAAGAACTTGAGACCACCCAGGAGAGCTTCTACCCCTGCCTGGGACCTTAACTTTGTTTTGGAAAAGCTCACTTTATCTCCTTTCGAGCCAGCTGCTACTGCAGATTTAAAATTTCTTTCTTGGAAAACAGCCTTCCTATTAGCAATCACTTCAGCTAGAAGGATGTCTGAATTGCAGGTCCTTATGGCAGTGGAGCCTTTCATCATCTTTCATGCAGACAGGGCTCTCTGAGGGCTAATCCATCCTTAATGCCCAAGGTGGTTTCCAGTGTGGCTCTTAACTAATCCATTAATTTGCCAACCTTCTACCCCAATCCACAGAACAAAGGGGAACGGATTCTGCATTCCTTGGACATGCACTGACGACTTAGATTCTACTTGGACAGAACTAAATTTTGAAGAAAATCTGAACAATTGCTAGTGGCATTTGTTGCTGGGGCAGAGGGGAAGGCTATTTCGAAACAAACCATTTCTAAATGGATAAGCCATTGCATTCATTTCTGCCATAAGCACCATGGAAAACCTATCCCCCAGGGGATCAGATCTCATTCCACCAGGGCTGCATCTACTTCTGCAGCCTTTCTCAGAGATGTTCCTACCAGGGATATTCTAGAAGCTGCTACCTGAAGTTCAGTGCATACTTTCACCAGGCATTATCACTCATCAATTTTCTCTTTATCCAGAGCTGGGTTTGCCATTGCTGTCTTGCAGGACCTTATAGCTGGTCTTAATGCTGTATAAATCCATTCTCCCAACCATAGCTTTGGGAATCTACCCAAATGTAATGACTGCAACAGTGAAACACGAAGCTCCCTGTTTTTCTCTTACTATACCTTTACTTTCTTTTACTATGCTTAAAAGCCTTTTTGGTGTATTTGCTTTTGGTTGGAGGTATATTTTTGTGTTTTTAATTTTATTTGCTCCCCATTTGGGGGGCACCTGACATCTGGGGCAAGAAAAACTGATGTAATGGTGTCGGCTGCATGTTTTATACCCCTGATGACCTGACGTCATGGAAGAAGGGACAGCAACTGACGCAGGACCCAAGACTTTGTTAATCAGGCCGACTGAGGGCAACCTGCCAGCAGATTACCCAAATGAAATGACTGCAACAGTGAATACACTCGAACATCTACATTTATGGTAAGTGTACCCAACTGTACTTTCTCACTTGTGTCTCAATTGATTAAAAGCGGACTTCCTACTCTTCAGTGAAAGTACACCTTTCTGCTATAACAGCCTGCTTGCCCCTGGATTCCCCTTGCTAGCCAGGCTCGACGTAAAGCTCTTCCTTAAAGGGGTCTTACACATGAGACCACCAAAGAAACCTATCCCTCCGCCCTGGGACCTTAACTACATCCTGGAAAAACTAACCCAGCACCCTTTCGAACTGGCTGGGACTTCTTCCCTACAGATGTGTACATGGAAAACTGTCCTTTTGGTGGCTATTACTTCAGCCAGAAGGGTGTCAGAGTTGCAGGCCTTAATGGCCTGTCCCCTCTACACCACCTTCCACAAAGACAGAGTCACCCTGCAAACTAATCCCTCCTTTATGCACAAGGTGGTCAATGACTCGTCTCTAAACCAATCTATCCATCTACCTACGTTCTTTCCCTCCCCCACTAATGAAGGGGAGAAGATAATGCACTCCTTGTATGTGCACAGGCAACTAAGATTCTACCTGAACAAAACCAAAACCATTAGGAAATCTAAACAACTCTTTGTCTCCTTCTACCCCAGAGCCCTGGGCAAGGCAGTCTCCAAACAAACCATTGCATGCTGGATCATGAAAACTGTTTGTCTCTGTTACTCCCACCATGGAAAAAAAAAAAAAGCCCAGTCTGAGTAAAGGCCCATTCCACTAAGGCTGTGGCTGCCTCCAAGGCTTTCATAAAAGGTCTGAACAAGGCATCCATTGTGGAAGCAGCCACATGGTCCACCATCCACAATTTCACCAAACATTACAATCTTGACCAAGTCTCCAGAGCACGGGCAGGATTCGCCAGGGCAATCCTGCAGGGTTTTGTAGAATCCTCTTCAGCATCCACCACGCTCTCATCCATCTAAGCTGTGGTACTCTCCCACAACTAGAATACTGCAACATAGGAATAGAAGGACATAGAATAGTTGTGTAAAATCTTACCATAACCATAGATGTCCTTTTCTTCCATGTTGCAGTATTCCTTCCCACCCACCATTACCCCCAATTCATTCTCCTTTAGTCCCAGCTAATACCTGGACCTATCTATGCTACTGAATGACACCAAGGTCACAAACTTGTCCCCAATGGCATTCCTCCTGCTGGGCCTTCTTCTGTACCTGCTGGCCTTCAAGTTCTGAGGATTGTGCGCAGACCTCACATTTAAGGCCCGTGGTTTATAGCCTTGCGTCTGAAATCCCACGCACGCTGCAACAGCCAAGCTGAAGCTTTTGTATAGGAGCCAACATGCGAGTCGCCTGAGGGCAAGAAATCCTACAACTAGAATACTGCAACATGGAAGAGAAGGACATCTATGGTTATGGTAAGATTTTACACAACTATTCTTTCACCCTTCTTTTTTCAACTGGCCAAAGACAGTTACCATATATTATCCCACTTCATGAATTTGCTCACGCAACAGACGGTCTCTTTCATTCACTCCAGCCTGAAGATTCTCATACTCATAGCTTGTATGATAAACTTTTAATTCCTGTCAGGCACATTTATTCTGAGGACATTCTACGTGTAGTGCAGGAGCCTAGAAAATATGCAACTACAAAATCATATTTGCCTAAATGGAAAATAATTTTCCTTCTGTTTACAAAAGAGAGGATGGATTCATTATCAGACAGAGGGTACCGTGTATCCTCCCAATATTTGAATGAGCTGTTCAGTTTGGGTCTGGCTTAGACTTCCATTAAGGCATTTAGCCATCTCCGCATGTGCTCCCATACATTTAAATTCTGAGGTCAAGCAATTCATAAAAGGCAACCTACACATCGAGCTACCCAGAAAATTGATTCCTTCTCCCTAGGACCCACATTATGAGCATGAGAAATTGACTTTGCCACCTTTTGAGGCATCTTCTTCAGCTTTTTTAAATTATTCTACAGAGGAAACAGTTCTTCTGTCTCTAATTTCTGCTAAAAGGGTTTCTGAGTTCTAATACTTGATGTTTGTCCCTCCTTTTCTGGTTTTCCACAAAGATCGGGTTTCCCTTAGAACTAACCCACCAGTTATGCCTAAGGTGGTCACACATATGTATCTCAACCAATCTGTTCACATTCCTGCATTTTTCCTAATTCTCAAAATAAAGGTGAATGGATTTTCCACTTGTTAGATGTGCACAGACAAGTAAAATTGTATTTGTACAAGACAAAAGAAATGTAAAAAATCTGATTAATTTGAAGGTAGAAAGCAAGATATTCCATTATCCAATCAAGTAATTTCCAGATATATTTTTATGTATTTATTTTAATTAGTTGTCCTTTGACTGGTGTAGTCCCACTAGGCTAGTGGCTTCTTTTTTAAGGAGAATCTGAGGTGACATTTATACTACTGGGGAAATTTAGCCATGGTATTGAGGAACTTCCTCTACTCATTTCAGCAGGCCCAGTAGAATCTTTTGCATCCATTTGAGGTATAGTCAACTCAAGCAAATAAGACCACAGCACAATATCTCATCCTAAAAATAGCTGGACTACAAAGTCTCACTGGGTAACAGGGCCACCACATCTTTCTTCCAAGATGTTGTCCCCTCCTTTGAAAATATTGTTAAACAAAACCTTCCCAATCATTATCACTTTCTTGTCTTCTAACTTCAGATTTCCAGAGAAGTAACATATATTCCCGGAGACTTCCCTGTCAATTTGATTGCACATTACATTTTTCATCTCATTTCTTCCTGTCTTAGCTGTTAACTGCTGAGCTTTATCATCTTCTTCCCTTCTTATAGTAAAGACTTCTGTAAATGTTTCCACTGATCCCTTTTATTGTTTTCGCCCTTCTTCTACTTTATAGAAAGTTTCATAAGTTTTCTGAAGTATGCCTAATACTACTGCAGAATATGTGGTTATTTTTCTTACTGTAGTCTCACTGATTTGACTATAACTCTCTCTACTTTCTGATGCCCAATTCAATGTACTAAAAGTTTTTGTGCTCCAGAGTTATCAAAAAATAGCTGCTTAAGTGCAAATTTTCTGAACTCCTGCATATTATTCAAATATTTATTTTCCTGTAAGCACTCTACATTTGCTCCTTCTCTTACTTTCAGAGATAATTTCTATTAATTCTTTCCCATATTTCTTACATTTCTACAATATTTGGAACTGTTTTCATTTTATCCTACTTACTGTCTATCTTTGAAAAATCTGTCTTCTCTAATAACTCGCAAGTCATATCCTCTGATCATTTCTTAAATTCTTCTGTTTTCTTAACTGATAAGTAGGAAAGTGTTACTTCTCATTTTTATAGCACTACCTTTCATCAGTGTCTTACTTTTTATTTCTGCATGAACTGATATATTTGTTGGATGGGTGTCAAAGCTTTCTAAGTGCATGTTTCTGTGAAGTACAATTTTTCAGTCTAGCCCAGTTAATATATCCTTGAGAATAATTTGTAAATTTTGAGTCCTTGCTGCTGAAGTCACATATTCTTTATCAAAATTCATATATACCTTTTCAGAAATCTACCTTTTTTTGGTTATATTTCCCCTCCAAGGTCCTCCTGACACATCCTCATTATTCCAAATCAGGTTCCAGACTCCACTCATGAGTAATCATCCCTACTGAATGCTTGCTGTTTCTTGCAAAATTCTTTTAATCTTTCATGAAAATAGACTTAGATTGAATGTAAACACATGCCAGCTTAATCTTTGGCCCCTGTCAGTAACCTGTTAATACCACCCATATGTCATTAATGCCTTTTCCTGTTTTCATTTAGTATTGGAACCTCTCTTGCAATTATTATTATTCCCCCTTTCCTTTGTAGTTTGTACTCTGTTGAATGCTTATCATGAAATCCTTTCTTTGTGGAATTCACATGATCCTTTCTATCCAGATTATTTGTATCCTATATTTTGTAATGTAATTTGATACTCTTGGCTCTTTGTCTGTACTTGGAAAGCCGGTTACATTTCATGTTAACATTGTCAAAGCAGCCATTCTGATAAAAAAAGCTATTAATCTTTGTTATGTGACCTTTCTTTTAAATGTATGTTTGCAGCTAGCATGCACAAGGTAATGTTTAGCAGACTAATTATTTTATGCTGCTGTTTCTTCTCATCTCTGTTTGAACTTGCCACATTTTCCTAGATGTTTCGCTTTAATAAAAAACTCAAGTAATACATTTTTAAACCCCAATCCCCTTTTACTCTCAGAAAACACATGGAATTGTGTACATTTTCCAGAAAGGAAGTTTACACCTCCATGTATATGGCAGTTGCACCAAATCGATGGCTGCACCCACAGGTACTACCTTCCCTAAAATTAGGGTTAACCTTGCTAAATTATATTTTAGAGTCTATGTTTTAAACATGTCATCTGTCCATGTATATGTCTCTGTTCTCCCAGATGAAAACCAACCTGCATACTTTCAATAAACATAAACTTTTCGTCTTAAGAGAAATGCAGTGGCCACCCTCACATTAAATTTTGCGATATTATACCCAATACTTTAAAGTACAAAGGCTACAGGGATGGCAGCTATTTGTATAACTATTCACTTTCCACAGTTTCAGACTTCATTTCTTTTCACAGAACTGCTAGCTAGTTTACTCTTAATTGTTAAATATATTATGGATTGTACATTTCACTCAGAACAAAAGTATTCTGACCTTTCCTGGCTAATTACTTGTGCCTGCAAAAACTAATGGTTAGCAGCAGCATTTCCTAATGGGAGAGAGAGAGAAAGAAAGTGACTTTGCAAATGCATGAAAGAACCCTTGTAGATTTCCTTCAGAACACACTGGTCAGACCTTTGAGGACTAATTGCTTGCACCTTTTTGCCCCTTTTCTTTAGCTAAAACAGGTAGCAATGGAAAATAAATACCTAATAACTTCGCAGTTGCAAGAAAGATCTATAGTTGTCATGCTTTCCATATTTTGTCTTGCTTTTATGAGTATTTCCTTAAACTTCCCGGTGTATAGCGTAGACTATGGACATTTGTCTAGATATCCACTTGTGTAAGAACAGGAGAAATCATCTTTCACTTCTGCTTGCAATGTGGTAAGTATTTTTTCACATCCCCCCTAGCAGCCCAGGATCAATGCATTATATTAATTTTAACCTACTTTTTTCCCCTGCCTTAACTGTCATGTTGGAGTGTAAATCATGGATTCATTACTATTAAAAATAATTTTCTTATTTTAATATCACTAGCATATGTAGAAGTCACTGATAAAACTCCCCACTCATCTCACAGTCCTGTGACTGAATACTATACATAACTGCTTTACAGTATAATATTTTACACTATTTAAATTTATATAAGTGTTAATAAGAATAAAACATGTTTTTGTTTTGCTTACAGTTACTTCTGCAGTCCCCTCAATGTCCTACTAAATGTTAATGACATGAAGTGGGGTTTATGCTTTAAAGTCTTCTCTCCAGTTTGACAGTCAACAAACTACATTTTTGCAGCCACTTCTTGCACAACCACAATCAACATGTCTAAACTGCATCTAAGGGGTTACATGTTTTACATTTCTCCAGTTTATTTGCTCATTTCCCCTTTTTGATGATCATCTGCCTGATAATCTCTACTTACCAACCTCAGTCTCTGGTTCAAATCCAGAGTAATCCTAATTATTCTAGTTAGCTCCTGGGCTTTTTTCCCATTGCTCTGCCATTTTCCTTTGGAACAGTAAATAGGTTTCACGGACAGTTTCTCAGTGGGATTTGTTATTGCTAGAACAATGAAAAACACTACCCCCCCCCATTCAGTGTGTCAACTCACTTGATGTTGGGTAAACTTTTTCTTCCTCAGCCTGTTCTCCATCCAAAATGTATTTGATCCTACAGGAAAAAAGGTATTCTGAAGACAGCTGGATATTGCAGCTTTAATGTCACACCTGCTTTTCAACATTTCCCTGGCAGCAGGGATAAATTATTCACTGTACACCTGCCAGAAGAGAAAAAAAATCATTTGCCATAGATACTTCCGTATTTTCAGTTTTTGATGTTTCTCCTCCCTGCTACATTTTTGTCAGGGATAGCGCTCTTTGCTGTTATGACTGCATATTTGCTAGTATAAGTGTTAGCTTCTTTCTTGTGGCTAGATTTGGAGCAAGTGTCCTCTCAGTTAACAAATACTGCTGTGGTAGACCACACCAGTTTCTTATTTGTACTTTCATGAATTTAATAAATCTAATGTATTGTATTCCTTCCAGTTTCTGTGGTGTAGCAGAAAATCTCAGGTTTTCTGTGTGTTCTTTGTCTTGTAACTTTACTGTTTTTGAAATCGTTCTTCTGGGAATTGTCATCTTCATTTGGTCTTGCCTTCATTTAAACCTATGATTTCAGAAGTTTTATTAGCCAGTCTGAAGAGATTCTTAAAGCTTCTGTTATGGTTTACTGCCTTTTGTCATTTGATTTTTATATATTCCTTCAGTGTGTCACTTATTGTGGACCCTCCTGAGTTCATTTGTATGCATTTGATTAGTTCTTCATCCAAAGCTGAAACTTGGAAATGCTTTTGGATGAACACTTGCAAGATTCTTCCTGGTCCTAAATTTCTTCACGTTTCCTGAATATTTTTTTTCTCTTACTTTCTCTAGATTTCTTCTTTACTGGTGTCTAGGCAATATAATTAGTAGTCTATAAGTGAATTTTACTCATATTTATAACTTTCATTAACTTTTATCATCTTCTCAGTTTTCACACAGTGAGAACTCTAATCAACTTGCTGCTCACTGTATTGCTTCTTAGCAACCTAGAACCTTCTAAATCCTCACTTCTATCTTGACACTCGGTACATAGTAGAGCTTATGGATGCACGTTTCTGTTTTTACTACTTCTCAAGGGTCAGGTCTCTTTATAGCCCATGTCTGCCATTTTGATCACTTTCCCAAGTTTTTTGATGTAGTTTTAAGTATTTTTCCATTAAAGTACCCCTGACTGCCATTGGAAGCCACAACAATTAACAGTTATTGACTTGCTTTTTTTAAAGAGAGTTTTAGGCCTTTCTGGGTGTATTTCAGATACGGCTATCTTTCAAAGGACCCATATGAACCAATTCCTCTACTGGATTTGTTTTCCATGCTTACAAAGTTAACACAACCTGATTTGCACTCATTTCTAAAGCTGATTTGAAATATCTGTCTTGGAAGATGCTTTTTAAATAGCTATAACTTCTGTTAGAAGAATTTCTGAATTGAAGACCTTGTTACCTAGTTTTTCACAAGAAGAGAGAGTCATTGTAAATTGCCTCAAGCATGAAGGAAAGGTTAGCCACTGAAATGAACCTTTATTAGTCTATTAATTTACCTGTCTTTTCCCTATATGTTCGTAGTTTAATAAAGTATTTGTATTCTTTCCTAACTATTCTAACAGGGCTAAATATGGATTGCATTGTATGGATGCCTGTGAACAGTTCATTGATGTGAGAACCAGATCAATTGAAAGGCCTCAGTTGTTTCATTTTCTTCCAAACATTTAGAATCCATTATTGCTGAAATCACTTTATCCATGGGACTTTGTTTCTTTAAGTTTTGCTGTGAGATATACAACAAAGCTTTGCTTGGTGTGCATGTGTCATGCTTTGCAAGAAAAGTGGCTGCTTCTCTTAACTTTTTTCCAAGGTGTATCCTTAAATGATATTCACTGAACAGTTTCACAAAATAGTCCAAGACTGATCTAATTTTTAGTTCTTAGCCTTATTTTGTAGCCAGTCACCCTTGGTATGTTTTGATGATGGCCATCCATAAAGAAGAGCTTGAGACTTTGTCCTAGTCGTTGACGACGATGGACTGTGTCACATAGATGTGAAAGTAGTTAATGGTAAATCTGTATTAGCTGCTCCATCTTCGTTAACATGCCCACCTTCTTTCTCCATGTCTCTGTCAGATGAGGTGTGGAGTTATTGGTTTTGATGTATTTATTGGTGTTGATATTCATCATTATTGAGTGGTGCACTGATATCTGGAGAGGCATCTAGAGAACAGAGCATTATATATTAAGGGATGTTACTGGTAGCCTGGGAAAGTTTTAATACTAAGCTGAATGAAGACGTGCAGTTTCAGTGCATCTTTATCCAAATCTGTCATGGTAAGCACATAACTTATGATGTTCTTCGTCTCCCATTGCTGCAGTCCTTACATATGGGTAGTCCGCTGTCCACAATCGGCCCGAATACCAAAGGGCTAGAACCGGCGTCGGTCATCGGCGCCCAAGACTGACGTCAGTACGTGCCAGTACAAATGCACATGACCGATGCCATATACTCAGTCTTTCTTGCTGCGTGGTCCTAAGCAGAAGCAGCCCTTTGCAAGTGCCGTTCGGCGTTCTGGAATTGTCGGTTTTTGAGTTTCAGACCGGAGACCAAGTTGGGCTAAGTACCCCGTTGGGGACACTTTTGTCTTTTTCTTGCCTCAGTATTGATGGATGTCAGAAAAAGTTAATAACTGTATTTCTTGTGGGAAACAGATTCCTCATAGGGATTACCATTCACTCTGTATTCTTTGTTTAGGGCCTGAGCACGACGTGGTTGGGTGTCGCTTTTGTGCTACTTTTAACAAGCGTACTATTAAACATCGGTTGGACTGTGCTAAACTTGTGTTTGGTAAACGTTGTAATTACAACATGCCGTCGGATTCTCCGACGCCTGGTTCTTCTAAGAAACGCAAAGAGAAGGCTTTGCGGTCCAAACAGGATGAGTCGTCCACTCCGGACGCCGGTTCTGTAGAACCACCGAATACTTCAGCGGCTCCTTCTGACAGTTTACCTGAGTCTCAAGGGGAGCCTTTGTTACTACAGGAAGTGGCTTCTCCTGTGTTAGGCCAGGCTGAGGGTGCTTCTCAGATGTCGGTGGTTCCCTCCCCTCATAGGGTAGTTAGGCCTCCCCCTTCTCTAGGCAAAGGCCATTCTAAGTCTAAGTCTGCCCCTGTTGGTGCTAGTCCCCAGGGTCCAGCTCCTAGGAAGCACATGTTAAAGATGGCTGAAGATTTGATTACTTTAATTAGGGGTTCTATGCCCCCCCCCTGAGAAGAGGCCCAGGGTACGGACAGAGTTGGAGGGTTTGGTTCAGTCTTCCAATGAGTCAGATTCTTCTGTGGAAGAACTTCAGGATTTCCCTCCCTATTCTGATTCGGAGGCTGACGATACTACTCCCTCTGCGTCCCCTCCAGAAGATTTTTCTTTCTCTGAGACTTTGCATTCCATGAGGGAACATTTCAAATGGGAAGGCCAGGATTATTCTGATTCTCGTAAAAGGCTAAGAGAATTCTTGTTTTGCCTCAACATAGGCCCTTGGCTATTCCTCCTGTACTGGATGTTGTTCAGGATGTATTTTCTGAGGCTGCCCTTAACCCAGATTCTCTGCCTCCTGCCCCGGTTAAACCAGATAGATACTACAGGGTTCCGGAAGCTCACAAGTACTTATATAAGAGTCCTAGGGCTGATCCAGAAACTATTACTCAAGGCCCCAAAGGTGTTAGGGCTTCTGTGGTTAAGAATCCAGTTCCTCTGGACAAGGATGCTAGGGCCCTGGATAGGTGGGGTAAAAAACCGTATACCTCTTCTACTTTGGCTATGAGAGCTTTAAATTGTCAGTTTCATATGCTCAGGTATCAAAATTATTTGCTGGGCCAATTGAAATGTAAAGTAGATGCTTTAGCTGAAGGTATTGAATGTAAGGAGCTTCAGGATTTAGTGCATGCTTCTGACCAAGTTGGTAAGCATTCTTTGCAGTGTGGTTTTGATGCTTTACAGGCTTCTTCCAGGGTGGCTGCTACTAGTTCAGTTGTTCGCAGGCATGCCTGGCTTAAAGATCAGACCTTGTCAGAGCATGTTAAGGCTCGAATTATGGATGCTCCTCTGCAATCTGATGTTCTTTTTGGCCCTCCAGTAGAGTCAGTTTTGAAAAAAATGGAGGAAAAAGCTAAGTCTATGCAGACGGTTAAGGACTTTTTACAGGTTCAGCCCCCTAAGTTCAGTAGAAATTGGCCTGCTAAGGGATGGTCTTTCCCCTCTTCGGATTATCAATCTAGGGGCAGGTCGAGGCGAGGTAGAGGTAGGGCTTCCTCTCAGGGCCCTGTTACTTCTAGGACTTTGAGTTCTTCTACCCTTTCTGCTGGGGAGGGCAGGGGTCAGTCCTTTCGGAAACAGACCCAATGACCTGTGTCTTCAGCTGCCGGACTCTGCCTTGCTGGCAGCTCCTCTAGGAGGAAAACTGGGACTTTTCAAAAGGAATTGGCATTTGGTTACCCAAGACAAATGGGTATTGGACATAATAAATCGAGGCTACAAATTTTATTTTCACACATTCCCTCCTTTCAAAGGTATGCCGGATGTGCCTCGTCAGCAAAGACTGGAAGCACGGGCACAAATTTCTTCTCTGCTTCAGTTGGGAGCAATACAGGAAGTACCTTCTGCAGAAAGGGGCACGGGGTTTTATTCCCGTCTTTTCTTAGTGCCAAAGAAAGGAAATACTTGGAGACCGATTCTGGATTTGTCCATTCTAAACACCTTTCTGGAAATTCCAAAATTCAAGATGTTAACACTGCAACAGCTGTTACCTATGTTGGGCAAGGATCACTGGATGGTGACTCTGGATCTCAAAGAAGCCTATCTTCACATTCCTATCAGGCCCAGTTGCAGGAAATTCCTGAGATTTCGGAGTGGGAATTTGCATTATCAGTTCTCTGCATTGCCCTTTGGCTTGTCTACTGCGCCCAGGGTATTCACAAAAGTCCTGGCTCCAGTAATAGCATTTCTCAAACTAAAAGGTATTCAAATTTATCCTTATCTGGACGACTGTTTGATTCTGGCTCAGGGCAAGCACGAACTTCTTCAACATCTGCAGTATGTAATGACAGTTTTAAGTTGCCTAGGGTATTCTGTGAACGAAATGTACCCTCACAAGAGATGTGTTTTCTGGGTGTAAGACTGAACACAGCTGCTCAGATGGCATTTCTTACCCCGGACAAACAAAGAAATCTTCACCTATACTTCCAACAGTTATCAGTGATGTCCAGGCTGACTGCAAGGACAGTCCTTCAAGCCTTGGGGTTCATGGCATCTTGCATTCTAGTACTTCCCAATGCCAAACTGCATATGAGGAAGCTGCAATGGTATCTCAAAAGCGTTTGGACTCAACACAGCCACGATTTGGACACTGTCATTCAGATTCTGCCTTGCATTCAGAAAGAATTTGTGTGGTGGGCTCAGGAATGTCACCTAAACAAGGGACTCTCTGTGACCCAACCAGAGGCAAGTCAGATATTAACGACAGACGCCTCGGAGTCAGCCTGGGGAGCTCATTTCACAGGAAAATGGATTCAAGACCTTTGGCCCCCAGAGCTACTTCACTTGCATATCAACATGAAAGAGATGCTGGCAGTTCAATTTGCTTTGGAAGCATTCAAGGGCCTACTTCAACCAGGACTGGTGTTGATTCGAACAGACAACACAATGTTCTGAGCAAACAGATTGTGGATCCTCACGAATGGAAGTTGGACCCTCAGGTATTTCTTCAGTTGACCATGGCTTGGGGAACTCCAGACATAGATCTGTTCGCTTCTCCTCTGAATTTCCAACTGCCACTGTTTTGCACAAGGCTGTTTCATCCAACAGCCTGGAAAATAGATGCACTATCCTTCAGTTGGAGCAACCTTCACGTGTATGCTTTTCCTCCCTTGCCTCTTCTTCCAAAGGTACTGTTGAAAGTCAGGAGGGACAAACCTTGCATGATCCTTATAGCACCGGATTGGCCTCGTCAGCATTGGTACCCTCTGTTGAGGAGCTTAATTCATGGGACACCTTGGCCATTACCACAGATTCCTCACTTATTGTCTCAGGAAAACAATCATTTTCTCAATGTCAGGGTGCAATCCCTACACCTGACAGCCTGGCGCATTCTGTTTTAAAGAAGGAGGGCCTTCAGCTCCCTCAACAAGTTTTGGATGTTATTTTGGAAGCCAGGCGACCTAGTACTCGAAAGGTTTATGCTGATAAATGGAAGAGATTTTTTCTTTGGAGTTCTGCTAAAGGCTTTGATGTCAAATTGCCTAATTTGTGTTGTACATTGCAATATTTGACTGTATTATTGGACAAGGGTTTGTCCTTCTCTTCTGTAAAAGTGCATGCTGCAGCTATTTCTGCTCACTATGATTGTGACCCTCCTTTGTTTTCACATCCATTGGTTAAACAGTTTCTTAGAGGGGCAAAGAATATAAGACCCCCACAAAGAGCTCCTACTCCTGCCTGGGATCTTAATTTTGTTTTGGAAAAGCTGACTCTGCCTCCTTTTGAACCTGCAGCTACAGTTGAATTGAAGTTGTTGTCTTGGAAGACTGCTTTTTTGTTGGCTGTTACTTCTGCTAGACGGGTATCTGAATTACAGGCCCTCATGGCAGTGGAACCTTTTCTGATTTTTCACAATGACAGAGTTTCCTTACGTACTAATCCTACTTTTATGCCTAAAGTGATTTCTAATGTGGCATTGAACCAATCTATACATTTGCCTACTTTTTATGCTAACCCCCAAAATAAAGGGGAAAAAGTTTTGCATTCTTTGGATGTACATAGGCAGTTAAGGTATTATTTGAGCAGAACCAAAGAGTTCAGAAGATCTCAACAATTATTTGTTTCTTTTGCTATGACTTCACAAGGGAAAGCTGTCTCGAAACAAACTATTTCCAAGTGGATTGGCCATTGTATTGCTTTTTGTTACTCTCATCATGGAAAGGATGTTCCAGTTGGGATCAGGCCTCATTCTACTAGGGCTACGGCCACCTCTACTGCTTTTTTGAGAGGGGTAGCTACTAAAGACATTCTAGAAGCAGCTACTTGGAGTTCTGTACATACCTTTACAAAGCATTATCATTTACCTCTTTATTCTAGGTCTAGGGCTGGGTTTGCCACTGCAATCTTACAGGGCATGTTAGCAGCTCCTAATGCTATTTAGTTGGCCAGCCTCCCTTTTTTCCGTTGCTCTGGGATTCTACCCATATGTAAGGACTGCAGCAATGGGAGACGAAGAACATAGTACAGATGTTCTTCATCTCACATTGCTGCAGTCCTTACACTTGGGTAGTCCGCTGTCCTCGGTCGGCCCGAATATCAAAGTATTAGGCTGACGTCGGTCAAGGAGCTTAAGACTGACATCAGGACGTCAGGGTACAAATGCGCATGACCGACGTCATATCCTCAGTCTTTTTTGCCGCATGGTCCGATGCAGAAGCAGCGTTGCAAGTGCCGTTCGGCGTTCTGAAATTTTTCGAATTCGGAGTTTCAGACCGAGTCAAAGTGAGCTAAGTACCCCGTTGGGGAATATTTTAGTTTTTTCTTGCCTCAGTGGTTTACCGGATGTCAGAAAAAGTGAATAACTGTATTTCTTGTGGGAAACAAATACCGCATAGAGATTATCATACTTTGTGTATTCCTTGTTTGGGGCCTGAACACGACGTTGTTGGGTGTCGCTTTTGTGCTAGGTTCAATAAGCGCACTATTAAGCGAAGGTTAGACTGTGCCAGGTTGGTCTTTGGGAAGCGGTGCAATTATAACATGCCGTCGGATGCTCCGACGCCCGCTTCTTCGAAGAGGCGTAAAGACAAGGCAGCTAAGCCGAGGCAAGAAGAGTCGTCCGTACCGGACGCCGGTTCTTTAGAGGCGTCAGTGGAACCGGTGGTTCCGCCGGAGGCTTCTCTGGAGGCCCAGGGGGAGACTTTGTTATTGCAGGATGTGGCCTCTCAGGAGGCAGGTCAGGCTGAAGGGGCTTCTCAGGTTACTGTACTCCCCTCCCTTCCTAGGGTAGTTAGGCCCTCTCCTTCTGTTTCTAAGGCTTCTCCCAGAGGCAGGCCAGGTTTAGCTTCTGTTGGTGTCACTCCTAGTTCTTCAGGATCTGTGCCCAAGAAGCACATGCTTAAAATGGCAGAAGATTTAATTACTTTGATTAGAGGTTCTTTGCCCCCCCCAGATAAGAGGCCTAGGGTGGAACCAGAGTTGGGGAGTTTTGAGCAGGCTTCAGATGTTTCAGAGTCTTCGGCTGAAGACTTGCAGGAGTACTCTCCTTATTCTGATTCTGATGCAGATGATTCCACGCCTTCTGCTTCTCCTCCAGAGGATTTTTCTTTTTCAGAAACTCTTCATTCCATGAGGGAACATTTTAAGTGGGAAGGTCAGGACTTCTCTGATTCCAGGAAAAGGCTTAGGGAATTTTTGCTTTTACCCCAGCATAGGCCTTTGGCTATACCTCCTGTTCTGGATGTTGTGGAAGATGTGTTTGGAGGCTTCACTTAATCCTGATTCTTTGCCTCCTGCTCCTGTTAAACCGGATAGGTATTATAGGGTGCCTGAGGCTCATAAATATCTTTATAAGAGTCCTAGGGCGGACCCAGAAACTGTTAGTCAGGGACCTAAGGGTGTCAAGGCCTCTGTTGTAAAAAATCCGGTTCCTCCAGATAAAGAGGCCAGAGCTTTGGATAGATGGGGAAAGAAAGTCTATACTTCTTCCACCTTAGCTATGAGGGCTTTGAATTGCCAGTTTCACATGTTGAAATATCAAAACTATCTTCTTTCTCAACTGAAGTCTAAGGTAGATGCTCTGGCGGAAGGCATTGAGTGTAAGGAGTTACAAGATTTGGTACATGTCTCTGAACAGGTGGGTAAGCATTCTTTACAATGTGGTTTTGATGCTATACAAGCCTCGTCTAGGGTGGCTGCCACTGGGTCAGTTCTTCGCAGGCACGCCTGGCTGAGGGATCAGAATTTATCTGAACATGTTAAGACAAGGATTTTGGATGCTCCTTTACAGTCTGATGTGTTGTTTGGTTCACCTGTGGAGTCAGTCTTGAAGAAAATGGAAGACAAGGCTAAGTCTATGCAGACTGTTAAAGATTTTTTGCAAGTCCAGCCTCCAAGTTTAGTAGGAATTGGCCTGCTAAGGGTTGGACGCACCCTTCTTATGATTCACAGTCTAGGGGTAGATCTAGACGTGGTAGGGGCAGAGCTCAGAGCTCCTTCAGACCTAGAACAGGGAGTTCTCCTGCACAATCTTCAGGTGAGGGCAGGGGCCAGTCCTTTCGTAAACAGGCCCAATGACCTACCTTTTCAGCTGCCAGATCCTTCTTGCCTGGCAGCACCTTTGGGAGGAAGGTTGGCACTCTTCAGGAAAATTGGAGTTTGATTACCCAAGACAAATGGGTATTGGACATCATACACCAAGGTTACAGGTTTTATTTCCATACCTTGCCTCCTTTCAAAGGCATGCCGGACGTTCCTCCTCAGCAAAGAATAGAGGCTCACAAACAAATTTCTCTGCTGCTCCAAATAGGGGCCATACAACCGGTCCCTCTGCCAGAAGTGGGCCTAGGATTTTATTCTCGCCTGTTCCTAGTACCAAAGAAGGGGAACACGTGGAGACCAATTTTGGATTTATCTATCCTCAACACTTATCTGGACATTCCCAAGTTCAAAATGTTGACGTTACAACAGCTTTTACCTCTGCTGGGCAAAGATCACTGGATGGTGACTCTGGATCTCAAGGAGGCTTACCTTCATGTTCCTATCAGGCTAAGTTGCAGGAAGTATCTACGTTTTGGGCTGGGACTTCTCATTATCAGTTCTCTGCATTGCCCTTTGGCTTATCTACTGCCCAGAGTGTTCACGAAGGTTCTGGCTCCAGTGATAGCTTTCTTCAGGCTAAGAGGAATACAGATCTATCCTTATTTGGACGATTGCCTGATTCTGGCTCAAGGAAAGGACAAACTTCTTCATCATTTACACTATGTGATAGCAGTGCTAAGATGCCTGGGGTATTCTGTGAACGAAATAAAGTCCAGTCTAGTACCCTCTCAGGACATGTGCTTTCTGGGTGTGAGACTGAATACAGCATCCCAGATGGCCTTTTGACCCCGGACAAACAAAAGAATCTTTCTCTTTACTTCCATCAATTGTCTCATCAGTCCAGGCTGACTGCAAGGACAGTCCTTCAAGCCTTGGGGTTCATGTCATCTTGTATTCTGGTGCTTCCCAATGCCAAACTGCATATGAGGAAGCTACAATGGTATCTCAAAAATGTATGGACACAGCACTGCCAAGATATGGACACTGTCATTCAGATAATACCTTGCATTCAAAAGGAATTTTTGTGGTGGGCTCAGGAATGTCACCTAAACAAGGGACTCTCTGTGACCCAGCCAGAGGCGAGTCAGATTCTAACGACAGATGCCTCAGACAAAGCTTGGGGAGCTCATCTGAATGGAAAGTGGATACAAGACACGTGGCCTGCCAGACTTCTACATCTACATATCAACTTGAAGGAGATGTTAGCAGTCCAATTTGCATTAATAGCTTTCAAGGATTTACTTCTTCCAGGGCAGGTGTTGATTCTAACAGACAACACAACTGTCATGTGGTACATCAACAAGCAAGGGGGAACACATTCTTATCCTCTGTGCAGACAATCAATGATTTTGTGGGAGACTGCTCTCAGTTTACAGCTAAATCTTCAGGCAAGGTTTCTGCCGGGAGCACAGAACTCCTTAGCAGATGTGTTGAGCAGACAAATTATGGATCCCCACGAGTGGAAATTGGATCCTCATGTATTTCAGAAATTGACAGTGTCATGGGGAACTCCAGACATAGATCTGTTCGCTTCTCCACTAAACTACCAGCTGCCAAAGTTTTGCACAAAAGGTTTCATCCCACAGCTTGGAAAGTGGATGCTCTTTCATTCAATTGGAGCAATCTTCATGTGTATGCCTTTCCACCTCTGCCTCTCCTCCCAAAGGTACTTCTGAAGGTCAGACAGGACAAGCCAAAGATGATTTTAATAGCTCCAGATTGGCCTCGACAGCACTGGTACCCACTACTGAGAAGTCTGGTACGGAGCCTCCATGGCCTTTACCTTCGATTCCACACCTGCTGTCTCAGGAGAACAGTCATTTACTCAATGTCAAACTTCACTCTCTTCACCTGACGGCCTGGCATATTCTGTTTTAAACCCTGGAGGGTCTCAGCTTCCACAGCAAGTTTTGAATGTTATTTTGGAGGCCAGAAGGCCTAGTACAAGGAAAGTGTACGCAGATAAATGGAAGAGATTTTTATTTTGGAGTGCAGCAAAAGCATTTGATGTTTCTAAGCCTAATTTAAGTGTGGCTCTTCAATATCTTACTGAGTTACTGGACAAAGGTTTGTCCTTCTCTTCTATTAAGATTCATGCTGCAGCAATTTCTGCTCACTATGACTGTGACCCACCATTGTTTTCTCATCCTTTGTTTAAGCAATTCCTTAGAGGGGCAAAGAATATAAGACCCCCACGGAGAGCTCCTACTCCTGCTTGGGATCTCAATTTTGTGTTGGAGAAACTCACTCTACAACCTTTTGAGCCTGCAGCTACTGCTGAGTTGAAATATTTATCATGGAAGACTGCTTTTTTGTTAGCCATTACCTCTGCGAGAAGGGTTTCTGAATTACAGGCCCTTATGGCAGTTGAGCCTTTCTTAATTTTCCATAAGGATAGGGTATCTTTGCGTACTAATCCTTCCTTTATGCCTAAAGTGGTTTCTAGTGTGGCTTTAAACCAAACTATTCATTTGCCTACTTTTTATGCAAACCCCCAAAATAAAGGGGAAAAGATTTTGCACACTTTGGATATACACAGGCAGTTGCGATATTATTTGAGCAGAACTAAAGGGTTCAGGCAGTCTCAGCAGTTATTTGTTTCTTTTGCTTTGAGTTCTCAGGGCAAGCCTGTGTCAAAACAGACTATTTCTAAGTGGATTGGGTTTTGTATTGCTTTCTGTTATTCCCATCATGGTAAGGAGATTCCAGCTGGGCTTAGGCCTCATTCCACTAGGGCTACTGCCACTTCTACAGCTTTTTTAAGAGGGGTGGCAACTAAAGATATTTTGGAGGCAGCTACTTGGAGTTCAGTGCATACTTTCTCTAAGCATTATCACCTTCCACTTTACTCTAAATCGAGGGCTGGTTTTGCCACTGCAATTTTACAGGGCATTTTGGCAGCTCCTACTGCTTTATAGTTTTGCCATCCTCCCTTATCTCTGCTTTGGGATTCTACCCAAGTGTAAGGACTGCAGCAATGTGAGATGAAGAACATAGTACAGTTTTGTACCTACCATAAATGTAGATGTTCGAAGATCCACATTGCTGCAGTCCAATTTACCCTCCCTCCTTCCCTCTGTAGTTAGAGGCGGTTGTGTGGTTTGGGTTGTACATATTGTGAATATTGTATATATTGTACATATGGTTTGTACACGGGTGGTTGGTTGTTTTTTGTTGTCTTTTGGTTTTGACCTTTCTGTTTAGGGTCTTCTGACATCTGGGGCAAGAAAAGACTGAGGATATGACATCGGTCATGCGCATTTGTACCCTGACGTCCTGATGTCAGTCTTAAGCGCCTTGACCGACGTCAGCCTAATACTTTGATATTCGGGCCGACCGAGGACAGCGGACTACCCAAGTGTAAGGGCTGCAGCAATGTGGATCTTCGAGCATCTACATTTATGGTAGGTACAAAACTGTACTTTTTGTACCTACCATAAATGTAGATGTTCGAGGATCTCCATTGCTGCAGTCCAATTTTCCCTCCCTCCTTCCCCCTTTTTAGGTTGGGTTTTGGGTGGTGTTTTTTGCATTCTGGCGTCTGAGGCAAGAAAGACTGAGTATATGGCGTCGGTCATGCGCATTTGTACTGGCACGTACTGACGTCAGTCTTGGGCGCCGATGACCAATGCCGGTTCTAGCCCTTTGATATTCGGGCCGATTGTGGACAGCGGACTACCCATATGTAAGGACTGCAGCAATGGAGATCCTCGAACATCTACATTTATGGTAGGTACAAAACTGTACTTTTTATCTCCATTATTCTAGGGAAACAAAGCAGACCGGTCCTAAGGCAGTTTCAAAATGGCTGGGTAAATGCATTTTCTTTCTGCTATGGAAGGCATGACTAGTCTACACTACTAGGAAGTGACTTCTTTAAATAATGTCTCTGCCCAGAATATTTACAAGGCAGCTACTTGGCCCTCCATTCTCACCTTTTCCAAACATAAGCGTGATAGCCATTGCAGAACCAGGGCAGTGTTTAGCATTGCCATCCTTCAGTGTCTTAGTATCTAAATTTCATTGATTGTAGATGCAGACATGAGGCTGGTACACTTTTTTTTCTACCTCCCTTTATAGACTTGGTAATCTTCTTGAGTCTTGAATACTGTTGCAAGTGTGATCTATGTGGAAAACATAGCATACTTCTGTGAGTACATACAGTGTAACAGTAGGTGTTTCAAGTTGAATCAGTTTTGCAGTACTAGTTTCCACTGATCTTCCTTAATGTTTTATCCTGATCTTTTCTTTTGGCAGTTTATTCCTATTCCAGAAGCATAAGTACTAGGGGAATTGCTCCTTGCAGGGTTTGCAGGTGGAACTCTCTTCTGGAAACTATTAACATTTTACACTAGTTTGTCTTGTTAACTGATCTGAAAAGAAAACAAAAATGGGTGGTTGTTGCTTCCACCAGCCACTTTTCCCATTTGTATTCCCCTGTAAAATATAAATAAATATAGAGTGGATGGACTGTCTGCTCCTTTTATCCAGTAGACTGGTGTGCAACCATACTTTGGGGATGAACCACCTATGCCAAGGTATCCATAGATATCTGGGAGTGTGATTGACACTCTTCCCATGGCTGTGCCCCTCTATATCACATATACTATTTGTATTTAATCTTTGTTGACTGGTTTAGTCCTACTAGGCCAGTGTCCACTGTTTAAGGGAGGCCCGAGGTGGTATTGCAACAAGCAACTATGTACAGCATAAATGTTCTTTGTGTACATCATTAATTTGTTAGCAAGCAGTTTCAACTCACAAAAAATAGCTTTTAAACTTAGTCCAACATTGTGAAACCAAGTCTGAGAAGCATTCCTTTTCTTTTTTATGTTTTGAACAAATGCATTAACATCACTCTTTGGATAATGACACAAGTCCACATTCAATTGTAAGAGAAAACAAGCATTACAATTTTTTTCTTTATACTCATTGTAAAGATATGTTTTTGTCTGAACAATTATTCAACTTAATATTACATAGACTGTTCAAGCCTTGCCTTCCATGAAAAATCGCTCCTCCTCATCAGTAATTTTGATGTATTGTTCCCACGTATTACATTTGTTTTTGTGTAGTTTACTCCTTCCCTTTCTAAACTTCCACCTTCAGTTCTTTTATCTGCTTTGCAACATTCAACAATTTTTTCAGTTTGTTTTGCTTTTGATTTCCACTTCCTAGTAATTGTTTTTTTGGCAGCCAACAGCATTAAACTTAGTAGAGGCTTACTATGTCTAGGTAATTCAGTTTCTGTATCCCAGCTGAAAAGAATCCTATCCATAGTTAAAAGAATTTGCTTCCTCAACATGTGGGACAAAGTATCCTGTAGAGTATTTCTAAAATCTGTCAACTTGTTACATTCCTAAAAACATTTTTCCAGAACCCAGGTACCTCTTTCTTTCCATTCACAACTCCAGCAGTTGTTGTCTAGTCTACTTGGGATACAAATAACTATGAAATTCTTCTCCATGAAAAAAATCCTGAACTTCATGATCTTGTTGCTTATTTTGGCGCCATATACATATCCTCTCATTGTTTATTTGTATGTTTGCATTCTCATTTCTCAGTCTTTTCTAATCTTCCCTGATCGATTCTTACAAATCTCATTTTACAGTTCTACAAGCTTAAGCATGCCAGACTCAGAATGGTAGAACAATAGATCAGACAGCAAGTTTAACTTGCATCATTCACCAGAATAAACATATGGGGGCTCTGAAACACATCAACAATCGATTCAACAGGATCTTCATTCGTAGTGCTTGCTGTGTAGCAAAGTTCACAAACAAGCAAGCTACGTACACGCAGATGCATTCAGTACTATTACTATTTTGTTTCATGGGCCTTCCTCATCTTGCATCCCTTTGGGTTTTTTTTTTTTTTCTTTTTTATATTGTTAATTAGAACTTGAGCCCAGTAAACAGTTACAGGAACTAGCAGTCTCGAGCCCAGGAAACAGTTACGTTACGTATACAGGAACTAGCAGTCTCAACGAGCCCAGTAAACAGTTAGTTAACATAAAAAAAACTGTTCCTAAGTACAGCGAGAAAAAAACACATAATAGAGCCCTTAATAATGCAGCAAAGAACTAGCAGCCTTGCAGAGTCCTTAAGCATCTCCACTTTCTCTCACTCGTACATATAACTTAAGCAATCAACACACTTCAATGTGCGGTGAGAAAAAACACACAGTAGAACCCTTAAAAATATGGCAGAGGAACTAGTAGCCTTGCAAAGCCCTTAAGCATCTCCACTTTTGCTCGTACATATAACTTACGCAATCAACACACTTCAATGTGTGGCGAGAAAAAACACACAGTAGAGCCCCTTTTATAGAGGCTATTTGTTAAAACTGCTTTGAAAAAGAAGCTCTCTAGTCCATCAGATTACAGACAAAAAAAAAAAAGAAAAGAGAAATAGCACTGCTTTGCACTAGTAAACTAAAAGTTGTGATATTTCCCTTATAATATGATAATAGGACAATGGGCTATAACTTTCTTGCTACTCAGCTGTTGAGGTAAGCATAGTGCATTTCTGAGTTGATTACAATGATAAGAAATATCAGAAGTGCATAGGTAGGAAATGTCACTTATAATTCACCAGCATGCTGTTTTATTCTCTTTTTATGTTTCTTCATGAAGATATAAATCTCATCAAGAAGAACTTGGCTGAGAGTAGAACAATTCTGCCTTTAGAAATGTAATGTTGATTTGAAGTCCTGTTTCTGTCCTTTGGTTACTATCCAACATGGACTAACATTGCTGTAGTGCTTTAGGGGAAAGTTACACTCTAGGAGTGATGACATGAGAATTAATTATTAACTGATGGCCTGTCCATAATACTTTCTGTGGCTAACTTTGTAATGTTTCCCTTAGAAATAAAATATCTACTCAACATAGCCTTTCTACTTCATCTTACTGCTTGTGATCATATTCTGTCATTCCCTGTGTTACTCATACATACACACAGACACACACACACACACACACACAAGCACTCTTCGATGTGCAGCGAGAAAAAATACATATAATAGAGCCCTTAATAATGCAGCAAAGGAACTAGCAGCCTTGCAGATTATTTAAGCATCTCCACGTTCTCTCGTACACATAAGAAATCAACACACTTCGATGCAGCAAAGTGCCACACAGTTACCTATACATAAATAAGTCAACTGTTGTTCCCAAGTGCAGCGAGAAAAGAATTAAGTCGCAAACAGTTTACATACAAGTAAAAAAGACTGTTCTTAAGTGCAGCGAGAATCATTGCAAAAAGACTGTTCTTAAGTGCAGCAAGAATGCCAAGAATCATCGTGTACATAAATAAGTGCAGCGAGAAAAAGAAAGACTGTTCATTCCTAAATTTATGACAGTTTACAAACTACAAGCAATTGAACTTGAAAAGGCACGCTAATGCGTTCATAGAAACAGATTCAGAGCATTAATAATTTGCATTAAAATAAACCAATCCGATATCCATTTGCAATGCGCAAGTTGTGTTTTCGTTACTTGGAACATGCCTCTCAATTCTGGGTAACTAATACAACTTAAAGGCAGACACTTCAATGGCACCTCCTATTCAGCCGACAATGTTTTAAACATAATGAAGGGATCTCACACCCCACAGTCTTTTGGGGCAGACTCATCACAAGAACAAGTTAACAGATTTACAGTTGTTCCAATACAGCTAATGCAGAATTAAGTAAACAGTAGCAGTCTTTTTTTTTTTACCTTCCCTTTATGAGCAGGAGCCGGGGGAAGAAAGAACTAAGTGCTGTGCGCTGCGTACTTCCTGAAACCTGTGGACTGGCGGTTAAGTTAAATTAAGTAATGAATGACATTGGCTCAGATTTTGACAGGCTGTCTGCCTGCTTCGTGCTGACGTTATCGCGCACGCCCTGCACGCAATGAGATCAGGAACAGGTTTTTTTTTTTTTTTTTTTTTTTTTAAAAAGGGAAATTCGGAAATTAAAGGGGCCACTCAGGAATTCGTAGCACCCTAATATTTTGCCCTCAAAATTGGTATTTACTGAGGAGTTCGGTACAGTTGAGAGGTATGTTTCACACCCTCTTGAACTTTCAACAAAGTTCTTTTTAACTTTCTGTTATGGTACTTGTCAACTGTTGGTCTCATACCAATACTTACCTGGCAGGAAGGAGGAATACAACAATTTAGAAGGTGGATTCCCCAGGGTGAGGCTCTTCCTTCCCACCTTGGTTAAATTGACCCCTGTGACTGATTTCCTCAAATGTGGGAAACTCAGCTGGATTCTTTATAGTATATGAACCTTATCTGTGCAGCTCTAAATTATCTCTTCAAATTGTAATCCTAAACCACCTTGTTCTGTGGGGAGAAACCGCTTATCCCAATGTACTCTTGCCCTCTTTCCTTCCCAAATAAATTCCTTCAACTCTTTATTAATTATGGTCCACAGCTTCTCTTCTGGTTGATAAAAAAAATATATATATATGGCTGACCTGTATACAGTAGTAACCATTTGAAAAGTTGGGACAAGCTAGAGTTAGTCCTGAAATACAGAGACTGAATTGCTGAATGATTGGACTTTAAACTAAGTCCAAGATACCACTTCTCAGAATATTCCCTTTACTTCAAGGTATGGAGCTCATGGAGTTGGTATATATAAGTTTGACGGGTGTATAGGGCTTCTTGCCTCTCTGCAAAAACAAGTTTTTAGGAGAAAAGCAATTTTCGACATTTGCTCTTCTCCTGTGTTTTCAGTCTTTTTTTTTCCCCCCCAGATTGTCAGCACTCTGTATTTCAATTGCTGACATTTTAATAGTTAGTTATATACAGCACTAAAGGGACTAAAATCATTTTCACTGCTTATACCTGGAGCTTCCAGTGTCTTCCTTTTTTGTATTATCTTTTAATTAGTCTCTTGCTCCATATCCTTAGTTGCTCTAATAGAATCCTTTTTAATTCAAACACCTAACTATTTAGTCTTCGCATAAATATGGGCATTACTGAACCAATTCTTATGTGGGAACATGGTTTACTACTGTAGCCTTTGTTTTATCCTCATTTATTTTATAACCTGAAAAAAAGAAACTGTCTCATAATTTTCCATAACACTGAAAAATTCTTATCTGGATTAATCAAATACAAAATGATATCATCTGCAAGCAAGGCTACTTTTTATTGTGCAACATACCTGTTGTTCTTCTTTCGGCTTTTGAACTCCGGTCCGCTAATGATTGGCAGTAGATTTTTTATGCTGCCGAGGTGCCAGCTCGACTCCCAACCTTCAACGAAGGCACGCCCATTCTACGCATGTTTTTCGAATACCACTCAACCATATGGAGGACATGCAGACTCCGCACAGAAGGCACTCCAGCCGAGAATTGAACGGGAGAACCTCTTGCTGTGAGGCAACAATGCTACCGCTGCACCACCTACCCTTAAATTTGTGGGTCCATTATTTTCTTTGACGGTGGCTCTTAAGTATAAGATAAATCTGCAACTACTGAAAAAAGCCAACTAGTTCGTGCACTGAGAATGACATCTGAATATTTGGACATGATTGATGAGGTTAATTTCATCACGAACTTATTTAGAGAAAGAGGTTATGATGAGAAAATGATGTTGGATACTGCTAGATATGTAATAGGAGAGTGGGGAAAACAATATATTCCAATTCTTGGGTTTTGTGGTGAGATCACACCAAAGGCTGAAAGTCACCTACAGAATATGAAAGAAGATAAGAGAACTAAGAAATATAATAGAGCATGTATTATTGAATACGGTCCACATTCACAGGTGGTGAAATCAATTATGAACAGGAACTGGTATATATTTTTTAGTGAGCCCGATATTATAAACATTCTTGGAAACAAACCCCAATATGTATACAAAATGGGGAGAAATTTGAAATGCTTGTTTGAAAGTGGTAGTAAGATGAAACAAGGGAATGATTCTCATACTAGAAAATGTGGGGCATGCAATCAATGCAGACACGTTTTGGAAGATAAAAATCTTATATTAGACAATGTTCACAAATCCATTATTAGATTTAGGAATGGAAATTGTGGTACTAGTATGCTAATATATCTGGCTAAATGTATGTCTTGTCCTGCATATTACATCGGGAGAACACAAAGACAGTTCAAGAAAAGAATTTATGCCCATGGATATAGTATTAGAACCGAAGACACAAAAAATGCTTTATATAGGCACATTAATACAAGTGGCAAACAACACTATTTTAAGTTTGCCATTGTAGATATTATTAAAGCGGATCCAAGGGCTGGAAATGTAAAGAATTTATTGGCTTACAAAGAATACTGGTGGCAGTTATACACTGATGCGATGACTCCACCAGGTTTAAATGATTTTATATCAGTCAAACCTGTATTAATGTTGAAAAATTAAAATAACATCAACCAGTTGAATCACACAATACACAGTATTTAATAATATATATTTTAAATAATAATTTTTTAGTCTTTGATAATATTATATTTAGATATTATTCATTTCATTTTATATGTTGGGTATTATACATGTTTGCATATACATTGTTATCTTAAAGCAATAGTTAGTTTGTACATATAGCTTTATTTATCTTTAAATAGACTCTTTTAAATTTGTTAATTGTTCTGATGAAGCTCCAACCTCCAGATTTGTCTTCATACTATTGTAATTGGATTTATTGGCTCTCTGTGTCGTGTTACAATAAAACAATTCATTGGATTTACACGTGGATGCAGCTGACTCTCTTTGCTACAACTTTAGCGAGTGGTTCACCAGCGTTTTGTTGCTCAAGTATAAGATAAATAGTGAAGAAGAAAGAGGGCACCTCTGCCTGGATCCTCTGTTCAAACCCAGCTTGTCAGAGAAGAACCATCCCACATTGAATCTTGCGTCGGACCCTTCATATATCTTCCTAATTAACCCAGTTATTCTGTCAAGAAACAGAAATGCTGACATTGCCCTATTCATAAAATCCCAGCTATCTCTATTGAATGCCTGCTCTGCATCAAGACCAACCAACAATAACGGGATCTTTTTGCACTATGCTTCCCTTTAGATCATTATCATTCTGTTAGTGTCACACACACACACACACACACACACACACACACACAACCACATTGAGCCATATCTCTCAGTTTTGGCAGCCCTATTCATAAAATCCCAGCTATCTCTATTGAATGCCTTCTCTGTATCAAGACTCACCAACAGTAATGGGATCTTTGTGCACTGTGTGCTTGCCTTTGGGTCATTATAAATGTCTTTCTATTCTCATGTTGCAGTATTCATAACCCCAAACATCTGACCAGTACACAAAAGCTTTAGTCACTGCAAGGTACATGGGATGTCTGACGTAGGCCGTAGGGTGCATGGGCCATAAAAGTGACATCTGCACATACCTTCCTCAGAACTACTCTGCTGCCATTCGAATGTCAGCTCATACTGCCATCTCTGCTGTTGGATCCTGCAGTTTAAAGATTTTTTGTCACTGCATGAGGAAAGTGTAGGTGTGGATGTCAGATCCCATATAAGGGTGAGCATGACCTGTGTTTGTTCTGCCTAGGGCCCACCCAAAACCATACATCCTGCGCGATTTGTCAGGCCTTTGTCCCAAAGACTCTTCACAGCCATCTGCATGCCCTTAATATCTATCTAGAGAACCAAAGACCAAAGTAACCAGGCCTGAGCCTACTGCTGCACCTCTTCCACCTGACGTTCCCTCTGTGGCCAAGGTATGGACTTGTCCTTTCACTGTTAGAGAGACTTGCCTGTTTCTTCTCTTCACCTCCTCAGAGCTTGCCTGATTGTCGAGCTTTTCTCAGTGTTTGTTTAATGCCTTGTTATCAGCCCTAGGCCTTCCATGGATACTTTTCCTCAAGCTGCCCCTCCTGTTATCAGGATTGCTGTTCAGAGGATTCTCTGTCTTATGGTTCATAAATGCCTTCCCCTCCTAGGATATATGCCTCACCAGAGGAGGACTTATCTTTAGAGATACCATCTCTCAGTTGAGAGGGTGTTTCAAATGGGACTCCACAGAAATGTCTGAAGTCCAAAAGAGGTATTATGAACTCCTACAAATGGATACTCCTTCACCTTCTGCCATTCCACCAGTCCTACCAGCCTTCTTAGATGCCTTTTCTGCAGCTTCTAAAAATCTTGATTCCCAACCCTCTGCTCCTAGAAGGCTTGACAGATTTTATAAGGTCCCAGAAGGGGCAAAATTTCTAGTGAAGTGCCCTGTTGCAGATCCTGGTATAATTTCTGTCTCTGCAGACAAACCCTCCAGACTGCGTCCCTCTACCTCTGTCCTTCCTACTGATAAGAACAGCAAAACTATAGAGAGAATTGGCAAGAAGGTGTACACCTCTGCCAGTTTGGCATTTAGGACCATCAGCTACCAGATACATATGTCTTAAGTACTCCCTGGCCCTTTTGACTCAGGCTTCAAAACTCTTGGGAGATCTCCCTGATTCGGCTACAAAGTCACAAATCTCTAACCTGATCTCCTTGTCCTCATAAGTGACAAGACACTCAATTAAATGCTGTTATTCTGCAGAGGCCTCGGCCAAATTTGCAGTTTCTGCCTCAGTGCTCAGAAGGTACTCTTGGTTGAGGCTCCAACCCCTACCTGATTATATCAGGGCTAAACGTCTAGATGCTCCCCTGGACAATGCTTCCTTGTTTGGGGCACAAGTGGCAGAACTTTTCAAAACCCTTCAACAGAAGGAGGAAGAACTACAAGACTTGAAACATTTGTTTGTGTCACCAATTCCTAAATTCCACAGAAATTATCCTACTAAGACCCAATTCATTAGAAAACATTCTGCTCCTCCTGCTAGGGGCAAAAAGAGTTCCAGAAAGCAGCAGCCACCTTCCAGGCCTGCCCAGACACCAACCCAGAAACTTCCATTTCAGGACAAGGCAAGTAGTCTGTGACTACCTGCCTCCTCCTCTTCCCCCTCCAGATCCTATACCCCTTTCCCAGAGACTGTATCCCTTTCTGGAAAAGTATTACCTCATACAAGTGGGTCTTGTCAATCATAGAAAAAGATTACTTCACGACTTGGTCTATTCCTCCACTCTTAAGAGGCATCCCACAGCCTCAAAAGAACCAGCTGCCCCTATTCCAACCAGTCTTGGGACAGTCTTCTTTCTCAAGGGACTATCCAACCAGTCCCTGTGTCAGAAAAGAGAAGTGGATTTTACTCCAGACTTTTCCTAGTCCCGAGAAAGGATGGCCTATGGAGACCCATTCTGGATCTCTCTCACCTCAACCTTTTTCTTCAAGTACCCACCTTCCACATGCTCACGCTTCAGAATCTATTTCCACTGCTAATCCCTCAGGCATTTTTGGCTACCTTGGACATCAGAGATGCCTTCCTGCATTTCTCCATCCAACCCAAATACAGGAAGTACTTACACTTCTGTGTGGGTTCCTCGCATTTTCAGTTCCCTGCTTTACCCTTTTAACTATCTACTGCTCCAAGGGTATTCACCAAGTGTCTGGCTTCAATGGTAGCCTATTGCAGGGTCCTAGGGATACAGATTTTCCCATACCTGGATGACCTGCTGATCCAGGCAGATTGTTATAGTACCCTCCAGAACCATCTCCAGACATCCATTTCTGTTCTGCAAGCTGTGGGTTTCACCATCAACTTCCCAAATCCAGCCTAAACCCCTCCCAGGACCAACTTTTCCTGGGGTGCCGAATCAGGACAGATGTTATGATGGCATTCCTCCCACCCCAAAAGGTGGAAAGCCTGAAGCAATACCTGTTGTCTGTCATTCACGCCCCTGCAATGGCAATAAAAGAATACCTCAGACTGTTAGGGCATACGGCTTCAACAATCCCCATGTTGCCACTGGCAAGACTCCACATGAGGAAACTTTAATGGTACCTGAGGTCCATATGGACCCAACACTCCCACCCCTTGGACCACACCATTCCCTTCCTACCGTGCCTAAGGAAGGAGATCCTTTGGTGGGTGGATCAAGTCTCTCTGAAACAAGGACTTCCCTTACAACCCTTAACTCCAGTCCAGGAAATGTACACATATGCTTCGAACCTGGGTTGGGGAGCTGATGTGGGCAGCTTGAAGGTGCAGGACACATGGACAGAACCCCTTCAAGAGGGAGCTCATCAACATCATAGAGATAAGGGCTCTCATCTTTGCTCTGAGGACCTTCCAAGATATTCTGAAGCATGGACCCCTGAAGTTGTTCACGGATGATACTACTGTTCTTTGGTATGTGAACAAATTGGGGGGAACAAGATCATACTTGCTATGCAGACTTGTACTCCAGGCCTGGGAATTGGCAGTCCAGCTTGGAGTTATTCTACAGGCCGTCTATATCCCCTCAGCTCAGAACATTCAGGCTGACATCTTGAGCAGGTCCGTGTCACAATCCCACGAATGGATGCTACACAGGGATGTGTTTTTGTACATAGTCCACAAGTGGGGTACGCTACAAATAGATCTGATTGCCTCCCCTCTGAACAGACAACTTCCACAGTTTTGTACCAGGGCACCCAGCCCCCTAGCTAGGGTGAAGAACGCCTTGTCTGTCTCATGGAAGGGGGTGTTTCTGTACGCCTTCTCCTTTGTCCACTCTTACAAAAAGTCCTAATGAAAATTCAGCAGGACAAACCAAAAATCTTGTTGGTGAATCCCTTTTGGCCAAGACAGCACTGGCTCCCCCTCCTCCTGCATTTAGCTAGGGGCAATCATCACAAGTTACCTCACAGAGTGGACGTACTCACACAGGATAAGGGATCCCTAATCCATCCCCACTTGGAATCTCTGAGCTTAACCCTGTGGGTGATAGGGTTTTGATCCCTTTCAGACACCTGTACTCTTAGGACATGTTAAATGTCCTGCAGGAGGCCAGGAAACCCAGTACTAGGTGATCCTATCTGTCCAAATGGAAAAGGTTCTCTATTTGGTGCCTAAAAAGACAGCTAGACCCATTTCAAGGAGAGGTCCTCTTGGTGCTCTCTTATCTGTGTGAATTGTTGAAGGCGGGCTTGACATATTCCTCTGTTAAGCCCCACCTTGCTGCTATTACTGGTTGTCTGCCTCTTGACCCTCCACTTGCTTCTAGACTTCAAGTGAAGTTATTCCTGAAAGAAGTTCTTCACCTCAGGCCCCCCAGGGGGCCAGTTCCACCACCCTTGGACCTGAATTATGTGTTAGAGAAGCTCACCATTGCCCCATTTGAGCCAGCAGCTACAACCTGTCTAAAGTACTGCACTTGGAAAACTGTGGTTTTGGTGGCCATGACATCAGCCAGGAGAGTGTCAGAGCTCCAGGTCCTCATGGTCACCCCACCCCTTTTAATCTTCCACAAAGATAAGGTAACCCTATGGATTAACCCGTCCTTTATGCCCAAGGTGGTCAATGAGTTGTCCCTGAGTCAGTGTATCCATCTCTCCACCTTTTCCCCACAACCCTAGAATGACTATGAGAGAGTCCTGCATTCCCTTGATGTTTACAGACAAGATATTCTACCTAGACAAGACCAAATCCCTTAGGAGATCAGAGCAACTGTTTGTCCCCCTTTCACCCTAGGGCTCTGGGAAAAGCTGTGACAAAGTAGACTGTTTCTGCCTGGTTCTCCAAAGCCATCTCCTTTTGTTATACCTACCATAGCAAACACCTGGACTCTAACATAAAAGCCCATTCCACTATGACCATGGCCTCCTGTGGAGCATTTTTCAAGGGTGTGGACACCGTTTCTATTGTAGAAGCAGCTACCTGGACATTTGTCCATGCCTTCACCAAACACTACAAACTGGACCACATCTCCAGATCTAGAGCAGGTTTTGCTAGGGCAATCCTGCATGGATTTTTGGAAAATAGTTCCAAACTACCCTCTTCTTCTTCCCTTTGAGCTATGGCACTCACCCAAAAGTTATGAATCCTGCAACATGAGAATAAAATGACATAGAATAGCTGTGTAAAATCTTACCATAACCATAGATGTCCTTCTCTTCCATGTTGCAGTATTCTGTTCCACCCTCCTACCCCCTGGAAAAGAGGGGAAAAAAGCTTTGCTACATGATTCAGGACTTGTGCAGCTGTCCTGGGACTGGGGTCCAACTGGGGCATTCAGTTCTGAGGAAGGTACATGCAGATGTCTCTTTTATGGCTGGCTCACACCCTATGGCCAACATCAAATGTCCCACATACCTTACAGTGACTAAAGTTTTTGTATACTGGCCAGACGTTAGAGTCACTAGGTGGAGGCTAACCCAAAGGTTATGAATACTGCAGCATGGAAGAGAAGGATGTCTACGGTGATGGTAAGACTTTACACAGCTATTCTTTCTGTTAATATTGTCCAATGTTACTCCTTTCCCCACATCCACACACAAAATACACATTGATCCATATATGTCATTTTAGGCAGCACCTTTGCCATTTTTTAGCTAGTATAGACATAAATACTTTATAATTTTAGTTCGCACTTGAAACTGGTCTACATAAAGTTGCATTTAAGGGGTCTTTATCCTCTTTGAGTAGTACAGCCACCACAGTTTTTTTCCAAGATGCTGGTACTGTCCTTCCTTTTAAAATATTGTTAAACAAAACCTTTTAGAACATCACTTTTTCTTCCCTCCTAACTGCCAGATTTCCATGGAAATACTAACACTGGAGACCTACCAATCAGTAAAAATTAAAATATAAATCTAGCCATGCTAGAGTTTCTACTGTGTAATCCCTTAAACCTCTTGTATTAGAGGCACATGGGATATATGCAAATGACCCTTTAAGGGACATCATGTGTTTCAGCTATATGGCAGTTCTGAATGCCTATGACTTTTTTCTGTGTAAGTCTGTTATGGACAAGTTCAGACCAATAAAGCCAAACCCCACTAGCTGTGGACATGCATGTTTCAGCCTTCTTATGGCTTCATCAGCACAGCATAAGTGGACTGTTTGGCTAACTTTTAGAAACGCAGGGTTATCGTACCCAGCTGATGTCCATAACCATTAGGGTGCCTGCAAAATACTCCAGCTAACAATCTAAAGCAATGAGTAAAAAGGTTACACAGACAAACCAATCAGTAAAAACTAAAAGTAAAAAATCTAGCCAGGCTAGAGTTTCCACTGTGTGATTCCTTAAACATCTTGAATTCCTTTCCCGTCGTCATTATTAATTCTTGAACCTAGTCTTCCTCTCTGACCTTGGCATATTTAAGTTCTTTATAGATATTTCCATGTGTTTTTTTTTTCACCATCCCTATGCTGTATGTAGATTTTCCAAAGTATCTCTAATACCTCCTATGGTCATAGTAACCCTTCATTTGACAACACCCTTTTCTAGTTTCTGTTGCCCGAGTCATTGTGCCAATAGTGTTTGTGCTCTGAGGTTATCAGAGATACATTTTTAACAGAGACCTTTCTAAGCTTGTGTATATTGTCCAGATATATCCATATTTTTCCTTTAGACCTCAGTTGCCCATCTATTAGTTACTTAAGATTTTCCTTCATCTGCAATGCTATATTTTTCCTTTATAACTCATCAATTTCCCGTCTTCTAGTTACTTAAGATTCCTCTTCATGTGCAGTGCTTTTACCTTTGATTGTCTGTAAATAATTCCTATTAGTCTCTCATATCGCTCGTACATGTCTACAGTATTTTTAAGTTTCATTTCATCATCCATCACCTATCCATTTTGAAGAAATGTGTACATTCCCTAGCGACTCTTGAATTGTTTTCACTACCCATTGTTTAAAATTCTCCCTTTTTAATAGATAAGTAGGAAAGCACCAGTGTCTTGTTTTAACTTTGATCACCCTCTATCTTTATCTTAGTCTTTATTGGCGGATGGTCTGAAATAGTTTCTGAAGGCATTTCAAAACTGTTAGTTAAATAGCCATGTTCTGGGCGGCCACAGTGGTGCAGCGGTTAGCGTTGCCGCCTCACAGCAAGAGGTTCTTCAGTTCGATTCTTGACTGGGGTGCCTTCTGTACGGAGTCTGCATGTCCTCCCTGTGGTTGCATGGGTTTCCTCCCACATCCCAAAGACATGCAGTAGGTGGATTGGACACTCTAAATTGGCCCTAGGTGTGAGTGCCTTCTGTGGAAGGTTGGGTGCCGGGCTGGCAACTCGACACCGTAAAACTCCACTGCCAATCATGAGCGGACACATGATCCGCTGTGGCGAGCCCTAACCAGGGAAAGCCGAAAGAAGTAGAGGAGTTAAATAGCTATGCTCTAGTGAAATATAGTTTTGTGCAGTCTAGCAGTTACCTTTGAGAATAGTATGTAAATTCTGTCTGGGTCCCTGCTAGTCATTTCACATCTGTCCATCCATCTTCACATATTCTGTTCCAAATGTTCTCATATATTTTCTAGAAGTATGCCCTGCTTTATTTCATTTTCCCTTGTAGGTCCCCTGATCAGATACATCTTCACTATTGCTTATTAGCTTCCAGTCCCCACCCAATAATAATAATCCCTGCTGAAAGCTAATATGTTAAGTTGTCTATCTTGCCTTCATTCTTGCTGGATGGGTTTGGAGCCGATCCTGGGCTCCGACTCGGCCTTATACTAAAGCTCAAGAGCTATTTATCGGCTCGAGGCCACCCCTTATTCCACAATGCTAGGCGTCAGATACCCAGATCTCATTTGCCGCTTCAGCTACAAGGTTGCGTTTTTTTTTTACCGGCTCCAGGTCATATAATTCTTTTTATAACTTTTATAGTCAGGGTTGTTGTTGCTATTTTAGTTTTTCTTTTCTATTAGAGTAGTTAAATTGTAACCCCTTTAGACCCACTTATAATCCCTTTTTTTCTGTTCATTACAGAGTTTTATTCCCTTCCCCTCCCCATCCCCCTTTGGGGTAGTGGTTAGGCCCATCTCTTTGTGTGATTTTTATATATATATATATATATATATATATATATATATATATATATATATATATATATATATATATATTTATAGTTTTATAATTATAATGGTTATAGTTGTAGAGTTTGTATTGTCTGTTCTAGTGCGTGTGTGTTTGTGTTTAGTGTTTAAGCACTAGTTTAACTTTCCTTGGTATCTCTTCTACTATGTCCAAAGATACCAAGGTTTCAGGTTTCAAGAAGTGTGACTCGTGCTGTCAGAAGATGTCTCTGACAGACGGTTACACTTCTTGTGTTTATTGTTTGGGCCTCCTACACCTGCAGGACTCTTGTTCGGTCTGTCATGCTTTCAGTCCAAGAGTCCTGCAGGAACGTAAGAATAAACTTATATTGAGAGGCTTGTTAAAGCCTGAAGGATCCCCGGCTAAGCCTTCGTCGGGGAAATCCTTAAAGCCCGCCAAACTGTCGGCTCCCTGTTCGGTGCCGACGCCGAGCAGAGCTTCTACTTCCTTGTCGGTTCCGGCCGGAACCAACACTGTGAGACCTCAGTCGGCCCCGACTTTGCCATCGGAACCTTCTCTGAGCTGGAAGCGTTCGAGATCCCCCTCTCTAACCGTTCGCTCAGCTTCTAGGTCCCCATTACTACAATCGGAGTGGAGTCATAAGTCCCATTCCTCTCGGTCCTCCAGGTTATCTGACCATGACTTAGAGATGGTGGTCAGTAGGCTCCTTAAGTCGCAGGCACTGGCCAATATGTTGACTAGCCCTTCTCAGCAGACTGTGGCTATCCCTGTTTCTTCAACTATTCCTCCTCCGACTCTACTACCGTGTTCAGAGCCAGAGCTTGTTGGGGCTTGAATCGTCGGAACGTTGGAGCCGATACCCCACCCTTCGGCTCCTTTGGCTCCGATCTCTTCATTGGTTCCGTTCTTGGAGGGATCCGGGCGCCGAGACTCCCTCGCCTGCTTCGAGGGGGCGACTGGCATTGGACCCTTGTCCGACCCCGTTCTCCCTCTCGGGGCCTCGGCGCAGGTGAGCTCGGCCCCGACATCAGCCTCGGTGCCGTCCCTCTTGGTGCCGGGAGGGGTTCACGTCTCTTCGGAGCGGGGCCCCACTTCTGTGCCTGATAGGGGCGCCTTTGAGATCATGAGCATGCTGACTCCTGGGTCGGCTCCGCGATCGACCCCTTCGTCTCCTCCCCCCATGGTGCCTGTGTCGGTCTCTGTCCACCCTCCTGATCCCAAGCGTGGAGAACAAGCACTCCAGGTAGCCCCATTGGGTGCATCTTCCTCTTCCGAGGTCTCCCCTGATAATTCGGAGCCCCCTCGGAAGAGAAAATTTAAGAGGAAGCATGTTGACTCCCCCGAGTCAGTCACCTCTGACACCGACTTGGAGGATTCGGAAGGGTCCCCAAGGTCCCCCTCTGAGGATGTCTCCTTTTCAGATATCCTTGAGATCCTTAAGCAGAGGGGGAACTGGACTGTCCTCAACCCTTCCGAGGATGAGTTGGTGTATCTGGACATGTTTGGTTCTCTTCCTTCCACCTCCTGGGTGTCTCCGCCTTTCGACCCACTCATGGAAGTAGTGGCTCGGAAGGTGTGGACGGCCCCTGACACAGTGGAACCAACTCCCCGCAGGCCCACAAAATTCATCACAGCCCCGTCCAACAAACAGTTTCTCACTAAGGGTGTCCCTGTTGATGCCATGGTGGTTGCAGCAGCCACTAAGAAGGAGTTGGCTGACCTTCAGTGCCTGTCCATCCAACTAATAAAGAATCTAGGATGATGGATAGGTACGGCAAGTGGATGTTCTCTTCAGCGACATTTTTTATGCGGTCGCTGAACTATCTGTGCCATTTCACCCGCCTTCAGAGAGATCTCCTTAAGGAACTGGGTGATACCCTTCAGGAAAAGATTAACTCCCAGCTGGCGACCCTTAATTCTATAGTCAACTCCTCCATGCGGCTCATTTTTTATGCAGCCGATGGAGCGAGTAGGGCCGCAGGCACAGGTGTGGCTTTGAGAAGACATGCCTGGATGCGGTTATGTAATTTCGCTGACCCCTGTAATGCGTCCTTCACCAGTACCTCCTTTGATGGTTCGGCTTTGTTCGGACCACAGGTGAAGGATACCCTTACCAGGTGTGAGCAGGAAGGCAAGACTCTCTCTGCCGTGGGAGTCCATTTTTCTACTCCTTCTAGACCATACCCTAAAGGTCAGAAGGGTGGGAAAATGTGGTTTCGCAAACCCCAAGGAGTCGTGCCTGACACACGTGGAGAGTTTCCCTCCAGGGGCAGAGGAGGGAGCAACAACAGACGCCGCCCGAGGGGGTCCACAGAATCAGGGTATTCGGGAAACTTTTTCCGACAAACCCTTTTAGCACCCCTGAGGGGCTGCCCGACTGTCCACTCTCAGAGGCAGTCGGGGGAAGATCATCACTGTACCCATAAGCCTGGCGACTCCTCACGCAAGACAAATGGGTACAGGCTATCATATCCGAGGGTTACAAAATCCCCTTTGTCCACACCCCCATTCAAACAAACAGATCCCTTCCAGATGTTCCACCCAGTCTAAGGGAACAAGCAGTACTAGAAATCTCAAAACTGCTAAGAAAAAGAGCCATCCAGCCAGTCCCAGCAGACCAACAAGGATCCGGGATTTACTCCAAGTTCTTTTTGGTACCAAAGAAGACAGGGGACTGGAGACCCATTTTGGATCTCAGCAGGTTAAACAAATCTGTTCAAAGAATGAAGTTCCGGATGGTCACGCTTCAATCCATTCTACCCTTTTTGGGTCCGGACATTTGGATGTGCTCCATAGACCTTCAGGATGTGTACTACCATATTAGAATGAACAGACGCTCCAGGAGGTTTCTCCGCTTCCAGCTGGGAGCCAGTCACTATCAATTCAGAGCCCTGCCTTTTGGTCTCACCACAGCTCCCAGGGTGTTCACCAAATGCATGGCAGTAGTTACGGCTCACCTGAGACGGCGAGGATTCCAGGTGTTTCCATATCTAGATGACTGGCTCCTTCCACCAGGCATCAGCTAATCCGAGCCAGGGATTATACCATCCAAACTTGCTCAGAGCTAGGTATCTCCATAAACTTCGGAAAAGTCTGCGTTGTCACCTTGTCAATCTATAACCTTTATAGGCACCATATTAAACACAAAAGAACTGTCGGCAAAACTTCCATTAGAAAGAGTATTAGTCATTCGCCGACATGTTCAAACGTTACTACAATGCAAGACCATCTGGGCCAGATTTGTACTGAAAACCTTGGGTCTCATGGCAGCAACAATAACATTACTTCCCTTGGCTCGTTTTCACATGCGGATTCTTCAGTGGATGTTTTTTACCCTGTGGTCTTTTCAACAGCTTCCGATGTCTCACAACATAATAATCACCCAATCATGCAAAGACCACCTTTCTTGGTGGATGGCCTCCTTTCAAGTTTTTCAGGGCAGACAGTTTGTACTTCCTCCTCCAGTTGCCACGGTGACAACGGATGCCTCCCTGATATGGTGGGGGGGACATTTTCAGGGCAGGACTGTCCAGGGCACTTGGCAACCCCTAGAGTACCATCTGCACATAAACGTCTTGGAGATGAGAATGGTACTTTTAGCGTTGCAAGCTCTTCAGGGCTCTCTACCTACCGAGACTATTGCAGTTCAGACGGACAATATGTCGGTAGTGTGGTACATCAACAAGCAGGGCGGAACCAGGTCCTATCCCTTATGTCGAGAAGCACTCAGACTCTGGCAGTGGGCGAGCTCCTCTCAACGGTTTCTGACAGCAACGCACATCCCCGGGAAGTCCGTCATAGCGGACAGGCTAAGCAGAGCAATCCTTATGCCTCATGAGTGGTCTCTCATTCAGTTAGTAGCGGACAAAATTTTCCACAGATGGGGTCAAGCTTGCTGCGACCTTTTTGCAACCCCTCTCAACAGCAAGTGCAGCGACTTCTTCACTCTCTTCCCTCTCCCAGGCCATCCCCCCAGAGACGCTCTAGTTCACGATTGGCCCGGGGTCTGCTCTATGCATTCCCTCCTTTTCCCTTAATTCCAAAACTGATTCAGAAAGCAACTGCTTTGGGATCCAGGATGATCCTCATTGCTCCTTACTGGCCTCGACAAATTTGGTTCCCATTCCTGCATCGTCACCTGCTGGAGCAGCCCTGGAGTCTGGACCCAGTGCCAGACCTCTTGATCCATCAGTCGGGCGGGCTGCACCAATCCCTTCACTCTCTCAACCTCACAGCTTGGTTGCTCCACTTCCAACCTTAGCCAGGCTTCCACGTGTTTCTCAGCCAGTGCACAAAATCATACTTTGTTCGCACAAACCTTCTACTAGAAAGACTTGTTAGTAAGTGGAAACATTTTTCCTTCTGGACAGTGGCTAGAAAAATTAACCCATTTACAGCCCCTATCCATAATGTTTTAGATTTTTTGGCGGAACTTTTTCGAGCAGGCTCCTCAGCTGCCACCATCAGGGTACAATTGGCTCCTATCACAAATTTTCACAATAGCCTATCAGAGTCCAGTGTCATGTCCCACAAACTTTGTAAAGCTTTTCTTAAAGGGACTATGTTACTTAGACCCCCGGTTAAAGATCCCCCCTCCATGGGATTTGAACTTGATAATAACTTCATTGATTCTCCCTCCTTTCGAACCTGCAGCTTCTTGTTCCTTAAAATTACTCTCCTGGAAGACTCTCTTCTTGGTAGCCATCACCTCGGCCAGAAGAGTATCGGAACTTCAAGCCCTTTGCATTCGCCCTTCATATCTTATTTTTCACAAAGATAGAGTTTCACTCAGGACTAATCCTTCATTTTTGCCCAAAATACCCTCTGAGACAAATCTCAATCAGGCCATTGATCTCCCTGTATTTTTTCCTAATTATTCAAACAGAGCTGAACAAAAGTTACACTGCTTGGACATTCACAGGCAGCTACGTTTTTATTTGGATAGGACCAAACAGTCAAGAAAATCAGATCAACTCTTCCTGTCCTATGCTGAAGGGAAGCAGGGCCTGCCAGTTTCTAAGGTTACCTTGTCTAGGTGGCTGGCCTCTATTATTACCTTGATCTACCAACTGAGACATAAAGAACTTCCTTCAAAACCAAAAGCTCATTCCACCAGGGCATTGGCTACGTCGGTAGCTTTTCAGGCTAGACTTCCAATGGAATCTATTTGTGCTGCAGCAACATGGGCCACTCCTCATTCGTTCATTTCGCATTAGAAGTTGGATATGGCCTCCAGGAGTCAAGCTGATTTTGGTTCCACTGTGCTCAAGAGTCTGTTTTGATGAGGCCACTCAGGACTAAGGTGCTAGGGACGCTGTCCCATCCAGCAAGAATGAAGGCAAGATAGACAACTTAACATTAAGAAGTTATGTACCTACCATAACGTTCCATGTTAGTTGTCTTCATCTCGCCTTCTTTCTTGCGTCCCACCCTCCATCCCCCTTGCCTGGTTAGGACCGAGAAGAATCCTTCTTGAGGCCTTCTTCCTACGGTTGACCTTGTTTTTAGGTTACGTCCTTCTCTGTTTGTAGCACTGTAGGTTAACCTTGGTGGGTACTAGTGTGTTTTTTTCCTTGGTGTTAGCTTTTCCAAACGAGATCTGGATATCTGACGCCTAGCATTGTGGGATAAGGGGTGTCCTTGAGCCGGTAAATAGCTCTCGAGCTTTAGTATAAGGCCGAGTCGGAGCCGAGGATCGGCTCCGAACCCATCCAGCAAGAAAGAAGGCGAGATGAAGACAACTAACATGGAACGTTATGGCAGGTGCATAACTTCTTATTCTTCACCTAGAATTCTCCTAAGCTCCTTAGTAGTAGTTTTAGGTGGAACATAAAATACATGCCATTGTAATCTTCCCTCCATGCTAATAACTCCTTATTGCCACAAATCTGCACTTCTTGTCTTTCTTCTCTTCCTTTATCACTATTGAAAGCCCTCTGCCAGTCAGTATTACTAGCTCTCTCTTCAGTTGTCCCTGATTCTCTGCTGAGTAACCATTCTGCAGTCCTTTCTTTCACAAATTCACATTCTCATGTCTGTCTGTTTCCTGTAGCATTACTATTTGCACCTTACACTTAATACAATTCAGTACTCTGCTTTTTATCCATACCTACAATGCCATTCACATTCCATGGTATGACTGCTCTGATGAGGTGCTTTTACTTTCACATTTTCTGCATGACATTTTTTTTTTTTGAAAATATGTTTCCAACTTAGCTTACATGTATACATTGTGTTTGGCAGAGTGAACTTCATAAGGAGCTGCAGCTTCTTGTCTTTGTTTAAACCCATATCACATTTTCCCAGGCTTTTCATTAACGTAAAAACTTTCAAAAAAAAAAGAATATTTGAATTTTTTATCCCCCCAAGCCTTTGTAGCTTCCAATAAACAGACATAAATACGTAGCATTCCAAAAATGAAAAATTATTCTTCCATATAAGGGAAGATGTCCCAGATAGTCAGCTTGTACCAAAAGGCTTCACTCATTCTAAAGTTGGATGTTCTTCATCTCACATTGCTGCAGTCCTTACTTATGGGTAGTCCGCTGTCCTCGGTCGGCCCGAATACCAAAGTATTAGGCTGACGTCGGTCATGGGCGCCTAGATCTGACATCAGAGCGTCAGGGTATAAAGGCGCATGACCGACGTCATATCCTCAGTCTTTTTTGCCGCATGGTCCGATGCAGAAGCAGCGTTGCAAGTGCCGCTCGCTCTGAAATTTTTCGCTTGAGTTTCAGACCGATATCAAGTTGGCTAAGTACCCGCTAGAATATTTTTGTTTTTCTTGCCTCAGTTACTTACCGGATGTCAGAAAAAGTGAATAATTGTATTTCTTGTGGGAAACAGATACCGCATAGGGATTACCACTCGCTTTGTATTCCTTGTTTGGGACCGGAGCACGACGTAGTCGGGTGCAGGTTTTGTGCTAGGTTTAATAAGCGCACTATAAAACGGAGGTTAGATTGCGCTAGGTTAGTCTTTGGCAAGAGGTGTAATTATAATATGCCGTCGGATGTTCCGACGCCTGCTTCTACTAAGAAGCGCAAAGACAAATCTTTAAAGCCTAGGCAGGATGATTCGTCTGTTACGGACGCCGGACCTTTAGAAGCTACAGCTGAACAGGTGGATCCGGCTGAAGTTTCTGTTGATTCCCAGGGGGAAACTTTGATTTTACAAGATGTGGCCTCTCAGGAGGCAGGTCAGGCTGAAGGGGCCTCTCAGGTTACTATTCTCCCTTCTATACCTAAGGTAGTTAGGCCTTCTGCTACTGTTTCTAAGGCTCCTTCTAAGGGCAGGTCTGTTTTGCCTTCCTCTGGTGTCAGTTCTGGTTCTTCAGGGTCTGTGCCTAAAAGCACATGCTTAAAATGGCAGAGGATTTGATTACTTTAATTAGAGGTTCTATGCCCTCCTGATAAGAGGCCCAGGATGGAGCCAGAATTGGAAAGTTTGGAGCAGGCCTCAGATGATTCAGAGTCTTCTGCTGAAGACATTCAAGATTTCCCTTATTCTGATTCTGATGCAGAGGATTCCACTCCTTCTGCTTCTCCTCCAGAGGATTTTTCATTTTCAGAAACTCTGCATTCCATGAGGGAGCATTTTAAGTGGGAAGGACAGGATTACTCTGATTCACGGAAGAGACTTAGGGAGTTCTTGTTTTTACCACAGCATAGACCCTTGGCTATACCTCCGGTTTTGGATGTTGTTTCAGATGTTTTCTCGGAAGCTTCCCTTAATCCAGATTCTGTGCCTCCTGCTCCAGTTAAACCGGACAGGTATTACAGGGTGCCTGAGGCTCATAAATATCGGTATAAGAGTACTAGGGCGGACCCAGAAACTATTAGTCAGGGGCCTAAGGGTGTTAGAGCCTCTGTTGTTAAGAATCCGGTTCCTCTGGATAAGGAAGCTAGAGCTTTGGATAGATGGGGTAAGAAGGTGTATACCTCTTCTACTTTAGCAATGAGAGCTTTGAACTGCCAGTTTCATATGTTGAAGTATCAGAATTTCCTCCTTTCTCAGCTAAGATCTAAAGTGGATGCTTTGGCAGAGGGCATAGAGTGTAAAGAATTGCAGGATTTAGTGCATGTTTCTGAACAGGTGGGTAAGCACTCTTTGCAATGTGGTTTTGATGCTTTACAGGCTTCTTCTAGGGTGGCTGCCACTGGTTCAGTTATTCGTGAGGCACGCCTGGCTTAAGGATCAGAATTTGTCTGAGCATGTTAAGTCTAGAATTCTGGATGCCCTTTACAGTCTGAAGTTTTGTTTGGTCCTCCTGTGGAGTCAGTCTTAAAGAAAATGGAAGACAAGGCTAAGTCTATGCAGACTGTTAAAGATTTTTTGCAGGTGCAACCTCCAAAGTTTAGTAGAAATTGGCCTACTAAGGGATGGACGCACCCTTCTTCTGATTCTCAGTCTAGGGTAGATCTAGGCGTGGTAGGGGCAGAGCTCAGAGTACCTTCAGGCCGAGACAATGGAGTTCGCCTGCTCAATCTGCTGGTGAGGGCAGGGGCCAGTCCTTTCGTAAACAGGCCCAATGACCTGCATTTTCAGCTGCCAGATTCTTCTTGCCTGGCAGCTCCTTTGGGAGGAAAGTTGGCTCTTTTCAAACAAAATTGGCATTTAGTCACCCAGGACAAATGGGTATTGGACATTATAAACCGAGGTTACAAGTTCTATTTCCATACCATGCCTCCTTTCAAAGGCATGCCAGACGTCCCTCCTCGGCAAAGGATAGAGGCTCACAAACAAATTTCTTTACTTCTTCAAATAGGAGCTATACAGCCAGTTCCTCTGTCAGAAGTGGGCCTAGGATTTTATTCGCGCCTGTTTCTAGTTCCAAAGAAAGGGAACACGTGGAGACCAATTTTGGATTTATCTATCCTCAACACTTACCTGGACATTCCAAAGTTCAAGATGCTGACTTTACAACAACTTTTACCTCTGTTGGGAAAAGATCACCGGATGGTTACTCTGGATCTCAAAGAGGCTTACCTTCATGTTCCTATCGGGCCCAGTTGCAGGAGGTACCTGCTGGCTGGAAATTTACATTATCAGTTCACTGCATTGCCCTTTGGCTTATCTACTGCGCCCAGAGTGTTCACAAAGGTTCTGGCTCCAGTGATAGCCTTTTTCAGACTAAGAGGAATACAGATTTATCCTTATTTGGACGATTGCCTGATTATTGCACAAGAAAAGGACGAACTTCTTCATCATCTACAGTATGTGATGGCAGTGTTAAGATGCCTAGGGTATTCTGTGAACGAAACAAAGTCCAGTCTAGTACCCTCTCAGGACATGTGCTTTCTGGGTGTGAGACTGAATACAGCTTCCCAGATGGCTTTTTGTCCCCGGACAAACAAAGAAGCCTTTCTTTATTTCCATCAAATGTCTCTACGGTCCAGGCTGACTGCAAGGACAGTCCTTCAAGCCTTGGGGTTCATGGCATCTTGTATTCTGGTGCTTCCCAATGCCAAATTGCATATGAGGAAGCTTCAGTGGTATCTCAAAATGTATGGACACAGCACTGCCAAGATCTAGACACTGTCATTCAGATAATACCTTGCATTCAGAAGGAGTTTTTGTGGTGGGCTCAGGAATGTCACCTAAACAAGGGACTCTCTGTGACCCCACCACAGGCGAGTCAGATTCTAACGACAGATGCCTCGGACAAGGCTTGGGGAGCACACCTCAATGGAAAATGGGTGCAAGACACGTGGCCTGTCAAACTCCAACATTTGCACATCAACTTGAAGGAAATGTTAGCAGTCCAGTTTGCATTGATGGCTTTCAAAGATTTACTGCACCCAGGGCAGGTGTTGATTCAAACAGACAACACTACTGTCATGTGGTACATCAACAAGCAAGGGGGAACCCATTCATACCCTCTTTGCAGGCAAGCGATGATTTTGTGGGAAACTGCTCTCAATCTACACCTCAATCTTCAGGCAAGGTTTCTACCAGGAGCACAGAACTCCTTAGCAGATGTGTTGAGCAGACAGATAGTGGATCCTCACGAGTGGAAATTGGATCCTCATGTATTTCGAAATTTGACAGTGTTATGGGGAACTCCAGACATAGATCTGTTCGCTTCTCCACTAAATTACCAGTTGCCAAAGTTTTGCACAAAAATGTTTCATCACACAGCTTGGAAGGTGGACGCTCTATCATTCAGTTGGAACAATCTGCATGTATATGCCTTTCCACCTCTGCCTCTTCTTCCCAAGGTACTTTTGAAGGCCAGACAGGACAAGCCAACCATGATTTTGATAGCACCGGATTGGCCTCGACAACACTGGTACCCACTACTGAGGAGTTTAGTACGAGAGCCTCCATGGCCTCTGCCTTTAATTCCGCACCTTTGTCACAAGAGGGCAATCACTTCCTCAATGTCAAGATTCAGTCTCTGCATCTAACAGCCTGGCATATTCTGTTTTAGACTCGGGACCGTCTCAGCTTCCACAACAAGTTTTGAATGTTATTTTGGAGGCCAGGAGGCCTAGTACCAGGAAAGTTTACGCTGATAAATGGAGGAGATTTTTATTTGGAGCAAAGGAAAGGACTTTGATGTCTCCAAACCTGATTTAAGTGTTGCTCTTCAATATCTTACTGAGTTATTGGACAAGGGTTTGTCTTTCTCCTCGATAAAGGTCCATGCTGCAGCCATTTCTGCTCACTATGATTGTGACCCTCCTTATTCTCTCATCCTTTGTTTAAGCAATTTCTTAGAGGGGCAAAGAATATAAGACCCCACGTGAGCTCCTACTCCTGCTTGGGATCTCAATTTTGTGTTGGAAAACTTACTCTACAACCTTTTGAGCCTGCAGCTACTGCCGAAGTTAAAGTATTTGTCATGGAAAACTGCTTTTTGTTGGCCATTACCTCTGCAAGAAGGGTTTCTGAATTACAGGCCCTCATGGCAGTGGAGCCTTTCCTGATTTTTCATAAGGATAGGGTATCTTTGCACTAATCCTTCCTTCATGCCTAAAGTGGTTTCTAGTGTGGCCTTAAACCAAACTATTCATTTGCCTACTTTTTATGCAAACCCCAAAATAAAGGGGAGAAAATTTTGCATACTTTGGATATTCACAGGCAGTTGCTATTATTTGAGCAGAACCAAGGAGTTCAGACAGTCTCAGCAGTTGTTTATTTCTTTTGCTTTGGGTTCACAGGGTAAACCTGTTTCAAAACAAACTATTTCTAAATGGATTGGGTTTTGTATTTCTTTCTGTTATTCCCATCATGGTAAGGAGATTCCGGCTGGAATCAGGCCTCATTCCACTAGGGCTACTGCTACTTCTACGGCCTTTCTAAGGGGGGTAGCTACAAAAGACATTTTGGAGGCAGCTACTTGGAGTTCAGTGCATACTTTTTCTAAACATTACCACCTTCCTCTTTATTCTAAGTCTAGGGCTGGATTTGCCACTGCAATTTTACAGGGCATTTTAGCAGCCCCTAGTGCTTTATGATTTTTACCATCCTCCCTTTCCCGTTGCTTTGGGATTCTACCCATAAGTAAGGACTGCAGCAATGTGAGATGAAGAACATAGTACAGTTTTGTACCTACCATAAATGTAGATGTTCGAAGATCCACATTGCTGCAGTCCAATTTACCCTCCCTCCTTCCCCACTGTAGTTTGACTTGGTGCTATGTTTTAGGTGATGGTTGTTGTTGGGCATGTTTTTGGGAGATATTCTGTTTTTGGCTGTGGCCTTCCTTGTTTGGCCTTCTGACATCTGGGGCAAGAAAAGACTGAGGATATGACGTCGGTCATGCGCCTTTATACCCTGACGCTCTGATGTCAGATCTAGGCGCCCATGACCGACGTCAGCCTAATACTTTGGTATTCGGGCCGACCGAGGACAGCGGACTACCCATAAGTAAGGACTGCAGCAATGTGGATCTTCGAACATCTACATTTATGGTAGGTACAAAACTGTACTTTTTAATCATGCTGACCATGCTTGTTAGAGCTTTTATTCCACTCCGCATCTATACCATCCTTGTTTGTCCCATTTTAGCCTGCCTCCCAGATGTGAAAACAACTTGCATACTATCTGTTAACTGAATTGCAACCTTAAGATAAAGTGCCCTGGTTACGATTCAGTGACCAGATTTTGTATTATGATATATGTACTGAAATGGGTGTCAACTGTTTGGAATACATTTTCTTGCATTCCCTGTACAGTTTGTTTCCTGATTTCAGATTCCTGCTGTTTCTCTTTTTTATTTTCTTGATCACCCAACACCAAATTGTGGTTCAAATCCTGTGTACTCGTTTTCCTTGTCAGCTCCTTTGCTTTTTGGACAAGCATGTTCTGTCTATGGCCTGTGCCATTGCCAGAAGAATGCAAAGCAGAGTCCCTTTCAACTTGCTTACTCACATTTTACTGGATACATTTTTATTTCCTCCTTGTTCTGCATTCAAAAATGTCTCTGCTCCTTCTGAAAAAATATTTTGAAGATGGATATAGCAACTTGAATCTTATCCCTGCCTTTCTATACCCTCTAATTGCAGGGATAAACTCTTTTCTCTTCTTCCTGGTGTACTGTGAATAATCATTGTCTATGAACTTTCTGGTGTCCCCAGTTAATAATACTTTACCCTTCTACCACTTTTTTGTCAGGAGCAGTCCATTGTGCTGATACAAGTGCATCTTTATTACTGTATGCCTTGGCGTCTTTTTCATGGCCAAATTATGTGCATAGGCACAATGTGCCCTTTCTTTTAACAGATCCTGTTTTGGAATACCAGTCCAGTTGATTATTTGTACTTTTACAAAATTAATTCAGTCTTATCCTTCCAGTTTCTAGGGTACAGTAGAAAATGTTGGGTTTTGTCTGCATGTTCTTCTAGCTATGCTATTTTTTTGAAACCGTTCTTCTCGAGAAGCTTCATATTCAACCATTCTTTCCTCCATGTTTTGAATTTTGCAGGTTTAGCAAGTAATCTGAATAGCTACTTACAGCTTCTTTTATTCTTTCCAGCCTTTTGTCATTTGACTATGTATTTCTCCACTGTCTGACATATTTCAAACACCTCTGAATGCATTTGATGTATTTATTTTTCTCTAAGTTACTGGAAGCCGTCTTCTATACTGAGCTGAAACCTGATCTGTTTTTAGTTGAACAGCTGAATTTTCTTCTTCTTCACCAGAGTTTATCTTTTTCTTTTTTTCTAGTTGAATTTGTATTACTTTCCTCAGATTTCTTAGTTGCTGACATCTAGGCAGTGTAGTGATTAACCAGTAACTGAATTTTGCTCAAATAAATGTTTTTTTTTTTCCTTGTCTGCTTTCCAAAGTTTTTATTTTCACACTGGGAAAGCTCTAACTTGTGTGTAGCCATTTTGGAAGTCTCAGAAGCACTCCTTTTCTTGACATCCATTTGTTCAGCTGAATTTGGAGCCACACAGTTATCCCTGCTTTCACCTTCTGCCACAAATGAGTCATTTTCCAAAATTTCTGAAACTTACAAAATCCAAAAACCAAAACTGTTGTAAATCTGTAACATTTACTAGTATTTTTATCATACTGTAACAAATTAAAATCTCTTAAAACTAATTTTAGAATAATGCGTGGAATGAGTTTAGAAGGTGATCGGCTTCCTGAAGCATTTTGTGATATTGTGGAGGTCCAAGATATCCACTTGAATTTGCAGTCATAACTCTAGTTGTGCTTTTTCAGATTTTGTTTTTAGCTTAATTCCATTTACTATTCCTTCAGATGTTTGTGGCTTTAAAGTTGTTTTTATGATCATATTTTTTGTTTCCTTCTGTTTTGTTCTGACATATCACTATAGCTGATTGTACCAACTGTGATGTGTAGTAACACAGGAACATATCCAGCAGCCATTGAGGGATTCATGTTCCCTTCTTTCTCAGTCTGTATATTCATTACAGTTTAAATTTTCTTCATCTACTCTGTCCTCTTTTCTTCATTTGTTCACTTTTTCCACTCTCTTCTGTTTTTCATTTGTTCAGTTCTTTCCCCATTTTTCTGTTATCCTTAGATATTTTAGTGTTGCATTGGGGATGAAAGGAGTAGACATTATTTGAATACAGTTGTAGACTGGCTAGTATTGCCTTTGCACCTCCATCTTCTTAGTATAATTTAAAAAAAAAGTAGATGTTTTTCATCTCACATTGCTGCAGTCCTAACACTTGGGTAGTCCGCTGTCCACGGTCGGCCCGAATATCAAAGTATAAGGCTGACGTCGGTCAGGGCGCATTTAACTGACGTCAGGACGTCAGGGTACAAATGCGCATGACCGGCGTCATATCCTCAGTCTTTTTTGCCGCATGGTCCGATGCAGAAGCAACATTGCAAGTGCCGGTTGGCGTTCTGAGATTTTTCTATTTAGAAGTTTCAGACCGAGTTCAAAGTTGGCTAAGTACCCCGTTGGGGAATATTTTTGTTTTTTCTTGCCTCAGTCATTTACCGGATGTCAGAAAAGTTAATAATTGCGCTTCTTGGGAAACAGATACCGCATAGAGATTATCATACTTTGTGTATTCCTTGCTTAGGGCCTGAGCACGACGTTGTTGGCTGTCGCCTTGTGCTAGATTTAATAAACGCACTATAAAGAGAAGGTTGGATTGTGCTAGGTTAGTCTTTGGGAAGCGGTGCAATTATAAAATGCCGTCGGATGCTCCGACGCCCGCTTCCTCAAGAAGCGCAAGGACAAGACAGTTAAGTTTAGGCTGGAAGAACCGCCTGTAACGGACGCCGGTTCTTTAGAGGTGTCGGTGGAGCCGGTAGCTCCACCGGAGATTTCTTTGTGTTCACAGAGTGAAACTTTATTATTGCAAGATGTGGCCTCGCAGGAGGCAAGTCAGGCTGAGGGGGCTTCTCAGGTTACTATACTCCCTCCCTTCCTAAGGTGGTTAGGCCCTCTCCTTCTGTTACTAAGGCCTCCCAGGGGCAGGCCAGGTTTAGCTTCAGTTGGTGTTACCCCTAGCTCTTCAGGTACTATGCCCAAGAAGCATATGCTTAAAATGGCAGAAGATTTGATTACTTTGATTAGGGGTTCTATGCCCCCTCCTGCTAAGAGACCTAGGGTGGAGCCTGAGCTGGGTGGTTTTGAGCAAGCTTCAGATGTTTCAGAGTCTTCGGCTGAAGACTTGCAGGAGTACTCTCCTTATTCTGATTCTGATGTGGATGATTCTACTCCTTCTGCTACTCCTCCTGAGGATTTTTCTTTTTCTGAAACTCTTCATTCCATGAGGGAGCATTTTAAGTGGGAAGGTCAGGACTTCTCTGATTCCAGGAAAAGGCTTAGGGAATTTTTGTTTTTACCCCAGCATAGGCCTTTGGCTATACCTCCTGTTTTGGATGTTATGGAAGATGTTTTTACAGAGGCTTCTCTTAATCCTGATTCTTTGCCTCCTGCTCCTGTTAAACCGGATAGGTATTACAGGGTGCCTGACGTTCACAAGTATCTTTTTAAAAGTCCTAGGGCAGACCCAGAAACTGTTAGCCAGGGGCCTAAGGGTGTTAAGGCTTCTGTTGTTAAGAATCCGGTTCCTACAGATAAGGAGGCTAGGGCCTTGGATAGATGGGGAAAGAAAGTTTATACTTCTTCCACTCTTGCTATAAGGGCTCTGAATTGCCAGTTTCACATGTTGAAATACCAAAACTATCTCCTTTCACAATTGAAGTCTAAGGTTGATTCTCTGGCAGTTGGTATTGATTGTAAAGAGTTGCAAGATTTAGTCCATGTTTCTGAACAGGTGGGTAAGCATTCTTTGCAATGTGGTTTTGATGCTGTACAGGCCTCGCCTAGGGTGGCTGCCACTGGGACTGTTCTTCGCAGGCACGCCTGGCTGAGGGATCAGAATTTGTCTGAACATGTTAAAACAAGGATTTTAGATGCTCCTTTACAATCTGACGTGTTGTTTGGGCCTCCTGTTGAGACAGTCTTAAAGAAAATGGAAGACAAGGCTAAGTCTATGCAGACTGTTAAAGATTTTTTACAAGTCCAGCCTCCAAAGTTTAGTAGAAATTGGCCTACTAAGGGGTGGACGATCCTTCTTGTGATTCCCAGTCTAGGGGTAGATCTAGACGTGGTAAGGGCAGAGCTCAGGGCTCTTTCCGCCTAGAACAGGGAGTTCTCCTGCACAGGCTTCGGTGAGGGCAGGGGTCAGTCCTTTCGTAAACAGACCCAATGACCTACCTTTTCAGCTGCCAGAGCCTGCTGCCTGGCAGCACCTTTGGGAGGAAGGTTGGCACTCTTCAAAGAAAATTGGAGTGTAATTACCCAGGACAGATGCGTATTGGATATCATACGCCACGGCTACAGGTTTTATTTCCATACCTTGCCTCCTTTCAAAGGCATGCCAGACGTTCCTCCTCAACAAAGAATAGAGGCTCACAGACAGGTTTCTCTGTTGCTCCAACTAGGGGCCATACAGCCGGTCCCTCTGCCAGAAGTGGGCCTAGGTTTTTATTCTCGCCTGTTCCTAGTACCGAAGAAGGGGAACACGTGGAGACCAATTTTGGATTTATCTATCCTCAACACTTATCTGGACATTCCCAAGTTCAAAATGTTGACGTTGCAGCAGCTTTTACCTCTGCTGGGCAAGGATCATTGGATGGTAACTTTGGATCTCAAGGAGGCTTGCCTTCATGTTCCTATCAGACTCAGTTGCAGAAAGTATCTGCTTCGAGCTGGGACTTCTCACTATCAGTTCTCTGCATTGCCCTTTGGCTTATCTACTGCGCCCAGAGTGTTCACGAAAGTTCTGGCTCCAGTGATAGCTTTCTTCAGACTAAAAGGAATACAGATCTATCCTTATTTGGACGACTGCCTGATTCTGGCTCAAGGAAAGGAAGAGCTGCTTCGTCATTTGGAGTATGTCATAGCAGTGCTAAGATGCCTAGGGTATTCTGTGAACGAAATAAAGTCCAGTCTAGTACCCTCTCAAGACATGTGCTTTCTGGGTGTGAGACTGAATACAGCAGCCCAGATGGCCTTTTTAACCCCGGACAAACAAAAGAGTCTATCCCTTTACTTCCATCAACTATCTCATCAGTCCGGGCTGACTGCAAGGACAGTCCTTCAAGCCTTAGGGTTCATGGCATCTTGTATTCTGGTGCTTCCCAATGCCAAACTGCATATGAGGAAGCTACAATGGTATCTCAAAAATATATGGACACAGCACTGCCAGGATCTGGACACTGTCATTCCAATAATACCTTGCATTCAGAAGGAATTTTTGTGGTGGGCTCAGGAATGTCACCTAAACAAGGGACTCTCTGTGACCCGGCCAGAGGCAAGTCAGATTTTAACGACAGATGCCTCAGACAAAGCTTGGGGAGCTCATCTGAATGGAAAATGGATACAAAACAAGTGGCCTGTCAGACTACAACATCTACATATCAACATGAAGGAGATGTTAGCAGTCCAGTTTGCATTAATAGCTTTCAAGGAATTCCTTCTTCCAGGACAGGTGTTGATTCTAACAGACAACACAACTGTCATGTGGTACATCAGCAAGCAAGGGGGAACGCATTCTTATCCTCTGTGCAGGCAAACAATGATTTTGTGGGAGACTGCTCTCAGTTTACAGCTCAATCTTCAGGCAAGGTTTCTGCCAGGAGCACAGAACTCCTTAGCAGATGTGTTGAGCAGACGAATTATGGATCCCTACGAGTGGAAATTGGATCCTCATGTATTTCAGAAATTGACAGTGTCATGGGGAACTCCAGACATAGATCTGTTCGCTTCTCCACTAAACCATCAGCTGCCAAAGTTTTGCACAAAAAGGTTTCATCCCACAGCCTGGAAAGTGGATGCTCTTTCTTTCAATTGGAGCAATCTTCATGTGTATGCCTTTCCACCTCTGCCTCTCCTCCCAAAGGTACTTCTGAAGGCCAGACGGGACAAGCCAAGGATGATTTTAATAGCTCCAGATTGGCCTCGACAGCACTGGTACCCATTACTGAGAAGTCTAGTACGGAAGCCTCCATGGCCTTTGCCTTCGATTCCACACCTGTTGTCACAGGAAGACAGCCATTTGCTCAATGTCAAACTTCACTCTCTTCGCCTAACAGCCTGGCATATTCTGTTTTGAACCGTAAAGGTCTCAACTTCCACAACAAGTTTTGAATGTGATTTTGGAAGCTAGAAGGCCTAGTACAAGGAAAGTGTACGCAGATAAATGGAAGAGATTTTTCTTTTGGAGTGCAGCTAAGGATTTTGATGTTTCTGAGCCTAATTTAAGTGTGGCTCTTCAATATCTTACTGAGTTACTGGACAAAGGTTTGTCCTTCTCTTCTATTACAGTTCATGCTGCAGCAATTTCAGCTCACTATGATTGCGACCCGCCATTGTTTTCTCATCCTTTGTTCAAGCAATTTCTTAGAGGGGCAAAGAATATCAGACCCCCACGAAGAGCTCCTACTCCTGCTTGGGATCTCAATTTTGTGTTGGAGAAACTCACTCTACAACCTTTTGAGCCTGCAGCTACTGCTGAGTTGAAATATTTATCATGGAAGACTGCTTTTTTATTGGCCATTACCTCTGCAAGAAGGGTTTCTGAATTGCAGGCCCTTATGGCAGTTGAGCCTTTCTTGATTTTCCATAAGGATAGGGTATCATTACGTACTAATCCTTCCTTTATGCCTAAGGTGGTTTCTAGTGTGGCTTTAAACCAGACTAATGTTAAGTTGTCAATCTCGCCTTCATTCTTGCTTGATGGGTTCGGAGCCGATCCCTCGGCTCCGACTCGGCACTTGCTTTAGCTCGAGAACTCCTTTTACCAGCTCGAGGCAGCCCCATATCCCATGATGCAAGGCAGTAAGTACCCAGATCTCGCTTGCGCTGCTTGGGAGGTCTTCTCTTTACCAGCTCCTGGTAAGTAATTCACATTTGTGACTTTTAAGCCCCTTTTAGTTAAAAACTTTTTGTTTTTGATAGTTTAACTTTAAATTTAACTTTTTCTGACAGAAATCCCTGTCTCTTTTAATTTTTTTAGTCAGTTAATTCCCTGTCCCATCCCCCCCCCTGTTAGGGTGTGTGTGTTGGTATTTTTTACTAAGTACCTTTTGGTATTAGTTTAATTTAATTGGACTGGTGTGTGTGTGTTTTGTTAGACACCATGTCTAAAGAGAGGGTTTCAGGTTTTAAGAAGTGTGACTCGTGCTGTCAGAAGATGTCTCTGACAGACGGTCACACTTCTTGCCTGTACTGTTTAGGCCCTCTTCACCTGCAGGACTCCTGTGCTATTTGTCACTCCTTCAGCCAGAGAGTCCTGCAGGAGAGAAGGAATAAGTTGATTCTCAGGGTCTTCTTAAGCCGGAGGGCTCTCCGCCAAGTCGGCCCCACAAAATCAACTAAATCTGCCAAGACCCAGGCTTCTGTTTCTAAGCCTGTGGCCTCGGCCCGACTCATAGAGTCGAGATCGCCCGCTGGAGCCGATTCTGATCCACTAAGCTTTCGCCCGATGGCTATCGGTGCCGAATCTGCTGACCACTGTGGGTCGGTTCCAACCGCTCCGACACCCACGTGGCACGGGCATCGGTGTCGGCTCCGATCGGCTCCGACACCCATGTGGCACAGGCATTGGTGTCGGCCCGATCGGCTCCGGCACCGTTACTTTGGTGGCTGTATCGGCTCCGGCTGGGGCCGATACATCGAGACGCTCTGTCGGCTCCGGAAGTCGGTGCCGACAGGATCTGTAGTATCGGCTCTGATGGGCCATTCCAGCAAAAGGTCGGGGGCTCCTTCCTTGAGCCGATACTTCGCCCGCCTCGCCTCTTCTATCGGAGCGGAGCCATCGGAGCCGATCTTCAAGGTCATCCAGGTTGTCAGATCATGACCTCGAGAGAGTGGTCAGTAGATTGCTCAAGTCACAGGTACTGGCCCAAATGCTACACAGTCCGTCTCAGCAGACGACTGTTGGTCCACACCCCGTTACAGTTCCTCCTTCAACTCTACCCCAGAGCTTGGAGTTGGAGTCTTCGGGTTTGGTTACTGCTACGGCTGGAGGACGGATACCCCTTCTGTTCCTTCAGCCCCTACTCTTATCTCCTCTTCCTTAGAGGGATTCGTGGTCGGGCTTCCATGGTCTCCTCCGAGGGGTGAGTGGCATCGACCCTTGTCCGAGCCCGCTCTTCCCTTGGAGCCTCGGCCTTGGTGAGCTCGGCTCCGACATCTGCCTCGGAGACTTCCCTTTCGGTGGCCCCTGGAGTTCCTAGCTCTTCGGAGCGGGGCCTCTCGGATCTGCCTGGGAGGGGAGCATTTGAGGTGATGAAGAGTGTACTGGCCACTAGTATCAGTCAGCAGTCTCTTCCCGTAGCTCCTCCCTCTATTGTACCTGTTGACATCTCTGCCACTACTCTTGCTACAGGACCCAGAGATCCTCCGCCTCAGGTTTCCCCATTGGGAATTTCCCCCTCTTCCGAGGATTCTCCTGATGTTTCGGGAGATCTTCCTAGGAAGAGGACTTGTAAGAGGAAGCATGTAGACTCCCCCGAGTCTGTCACTTCGGATACTGACTTTGATGAGTCAGAGGGATCCCCTAGATCCCCCTCTGAGGATGTCTCCTTCTCAGACATCCTAGAACTTCTGAAACAGAGGGGAAACTGGCCCACCAACAATCCCTCTGAGGATGAGTCAGTATACCTAGAGGCGTTTGGATCTCGGCCCTCCACCTCCTGGGTGTCCCCGCCTTTCGACCCCTTGATGCAGGTTATTGCTCGAAAGGCGTGGACAGCTCCTGACTCTGTAGAGCCAGTCCCTAGGAGGCCTTCTAAATTTATAACTGCCCCTAGTGACAAACTATTCCTTACCAAGGGTGTCCCCCCTGATGCCATGGTGGTGGCTGCGGCCACCAAAAGGAACTTGCAGATCCTTCTGTGCCCGTCCATCCTCCTAATAAGGACTCTAGGACCATGGATAGGTACGGCAAGCGGATGTTTTCCTCAGCGACCTTTGCTATGCGTTCGCTGAATTATCTTTGTCACTTCACCAGACTCCAGAGAGATATCCTGAAGGAGCTGGGAGAGGTAGTTCAGGATCCTACAGCTGCAGGGGCCCAAGAAAAGATTGCTTCGCAGCTAGGAACCCTCAATTCCATTGCTAACTCCTCCATGCGGCTAATATCTTATGCTGCTGATGGAGCGAGTAGAGCCGCAGGCACAGGTGTGGCTCTTAGACGCCAAGCCTGGATGCGGCTATGTGATTTTACGGATCCCTTTAAGGCGTCCTTCACAAATTCTCCCTTTGATGGGTCAGCTTTGTTTGGCCCTCAGGTGAAGGAAACCTTGACCAGGTGTGAGCAGGACGGCAAGACTCTTTCTGCTGTTGGAGTCCGTTTTCCACCCCTTCTAGGCCTTATCCCAAAGGACAGAAGGGTGGGAAGATGTTGTTCCGTAAATCCCAAGGAGTCACGCGGATTCACGTGGTCAGTTTACCCCTAGAGGCAGAGGGGGTAACAACAACAGACGCTCTAGAGGCAGAGGGGTCCAAGAACCAGGGCAACAGGGAGTCTCTTCCTGAGCAGCCCTTTCAGCATCCCTGAGGTGTTGCCCGGCTGTCCCTCCTTGGAGGCAGTCGGGAAGACTATCACTGTACCCAGAAGCCTGGCATTCCCTCACTCAAGACAGATGGGTACAGTCGATCATATCCAAGGGTTACATAATTCCTTTCGAGGAAAGTCCCTTTCCCTCAAGTTCCCTTCCAGATGTACCACCCGGTCTAAGGGACATTGCAGAGTTAGAAATCGCAAAACTACTGCAAAAAAGAGCCATTCAGCCAGTTACACTAGACCATTCAGAGCCGGAATCTACTCAAGGTTCTTTTTGGTCCCCAAAAGACGGGAGACTGGAGACCAATATTGGATCTCAGCAGACTCAACAAGTCTGTCAGGAAGACAAGATTCCGAATGGTCACTCTTCAGTCAATTCTGCCCTTCTTACAGAAGGACAACTGGATGTGCTCAATAGATCTTCAGGATGCGTACTATCACATCAAAATTCACAGACGCTCCAGGAGATTTCTCCGCTTTCGGCTGGGGTCCAGTCATTTCCAGTTCAGAGCCCTGCCCTTTGGTCTCACCACAGCCCCCAGAGTGTTCACCAAATGCATGGCAGTGGTCACGGCTCACCTGAGACGCCAAGGATTCCAGGTGTTTCCGTATCTCGACGACTGGCTCCTGTCAGCCACCACCAGGCATCAGCTTATACAAGCCAGGGATTACACAATAGACCTTTGTTCTCATTTAGGCATCTCGATCAACTTCGAAAAGTCATCCTTATCGCCCTGCCAGTCTATTACCTTCATAGGCGCAAACTTAGACACTGTTCGGATGTCAGCTACCCTTACAGAACAAAGAGTTTCAGACATTCAGACTCATGTCAGGATCATTCTGGCCAGCAAGAAAGTACAGGCCAGAATGGTTCTAAAGGTATTAGGTCTCATGGCTGCGGCCATTACTCTTCTTCCCCTGGCTCGATTCTACATGCGCCTCCTTCAGTGGATGCTGTTCACTCAGTGGTCATACCAGCAACTCCCTATGCGTCACCAGATTCTGGTGACACAGACATGCAAAGAACATCTTGCTTGGTGGATCACATCGTCTCAGGTTCACCAAGGCAGGTGCTTTGTACCCCCGTCCCCGATAGCCACTGTCACCACGGATGCCTCCCTGATCGGGTGGGGGGGTCATTATCAGGGCAGGATGGTTCATGGGGACGTGGCAACCGGTCGAGTACCATCTGCACATAAATGTCCTGGAGATGAGAGCAGTGCTTTTGACGTTGCAAGCCCTCAACGACTTTCTTCCCGTAGGGACAATTGCAGTCCACACAGACAACATGTCTGTAGTGTGGTATATCAACAAACAGGGCGGAACCAAGTCCTACCCCTTGTGTCGAAGCGCTCAGACTATGGCAATGGGCGATCTCCTCTCATCGGTTTCTGGTAGCAACGCATATCCCTGGGAAAACCAACATTCTAGCGGACAGATTGAGCAGAGCTATTCTCATGCCTCACGAGTGGTCTCTCAAACAATCCGTAGCGGAAGAGATTTTTCTGGAATGGGGTCGTCCATGTTGCGATCTTTTTGCTACTCCCCAAAACAGCAAATGTCCAGACTTCTTCAGCCTCTTCACTCTATCAGGCCATCCCCCCAGAGACGCTCTGACCCAGGATTGGCCCCAGGGACTTCTTTATGCCTTCCCTCCATTTCCTCTGATCCCTCAGGTGATCCAGAAAGCTACCGTTTGAGAGCCAAATTGATTCTCATTGCCCCTTACTGGCCTCGACAAGTTTGGTTCCCGTTCCTCCATCATCATCTGTTGGTGCAGCCGTGGCATCTGGACCCAGTGCCAGATCTACTGATTCACCAATCCGGTCAGCTGCACCGGTCAATCCCCTCTCTCAACCTCACAGCATGGTTGCTCCACTTCCTTCCCTAGCCAGGCTTCCTTTGATCTCTAACCCTGTTAGAGATATCATAGTAGCTTCACTAAAATCCTCTACCAGGAGGATTTACACGAGCAAATGGAAACGTTTCTCTTATTGGGCTAAGGCCCAAAATATTGATCCTTTTACTGCCCCTGTTCAGGCAGTTCTAGACTTCTTAGCAGAGATTTTTCATGCAGGCTCCTCTTCTTCCACAGTCAGAGTTCAATTGGCTGCTATTTCTAATTTTCATGTTGGGATAGCAGATCATAATATTATGTCCCATAGGCTCTGCAGGGCCTTCTTGAAAGGAATTTTCCTACTAAAGCCTCCAATCAGGAATCCTCCTCCTCAGTGGGATCTAAATTTAGTGCTGACATCCTTGATTCTTCCCCTTCGAGCCAGCTGTTTCTTGTTCCCTGAAATATCTTTCTTGGAAAACTTTATTCCTAGTGGCTATTACATCTGCCAGGAGGGTGTCTGAACTTCATGCTCTTTCGGTTCGACCCCCCTATTTGGTTTTTCACAAAGACAGAGTATCTTTGAGAACTAATCCATCGTTTTTACCTAAGGTCGCTTCAAAAAACAATCTGAATCAATCCATGGATCTCCCTGTATTTTTTCCTAACTATTCAGATAGAGCTGAACAAAAGCTACATTATCTTGACGTCCACCGTCAGCTTAGATATTATTTGGACAGAACAAAAAAATTTAGGAAATCTGATCAACTTTTTGTTTCCTATGCGGATAATAAAAAAGGCCTTCCTGTTTCTAAAGTGACTTTGTCCAGATGGCTTTCTTCGGTCATCACTGAAATTTATACGATCAGGGGAAAACAGCTGTGCTCAAAACCTAAAGCACATTCAACTAGGAGTTTAGCTACTTCTGCAGCTTTTCAAGCTAGACTGCCTTTGGACACTATTTGTGCAGCGGCCACTTGGGCCACTCCTCACACTTTTGTTTCCCATTACAAATTGGACTTGGCCTCCAGGGACAGAGCCAGTTTTGGCTCTACAGTCCTCAAGAGTTTGTTCCATTGAGCCACCCAGGATAGAGGTGCTAGGGACGTGGTCCCATCAAGCAAGAATGAAGGCGAGATTGACAACTTAACATTAAGAAGTTATGTTCCTACCATAACGTTCCATGTTAGTTGTCTTCTCTCGCCTTCTTTCTTGACCCTCCCTCCTTCCCCCTGGCCTGGACAGACCTTGTACAAGAAACTATTATGCTAAAGACCATTCTAACCTGGTCCTTTTCCATCTGTAAGTTTCTTCTTCCTTTGGGAAGTATTTTATGCTTGGTGTTATTGCCCTTTGTCAACAAACGAGATCTGGGTACTTACTGCCTTGCATCATGGGATATGGGGCTGCCTCGAGCTGGTAAAAGGAGTTCTCGAGCTAAAGCAAGTGCCGAGTCGGAGCCGAGGGATCGGCTCCGAACCCATCAAGCAAGAAAGAAGGCGAGAGAAGACAACTAACATGGAACGTTATGGTAGGAACATAACTTCTTATTCATTTGCCTACTTTTTATGCAAATCCCCAAAATAAAGGGGAAAAGATTTTGCACACTTTGGATGTACACAGGCAGTTGCGTTATTATTTGGACAGAACTAAAGGGTTCAGGCAGTCTCAGCAGTTGTTTGTTTCTTTTGCTTTGAGTTCTCAGGGCAAGCCTGTGTCTAAACAAACTATTTCTAAGTGGATTGGGTTTTGCATTGCTTTCTGTTATTCCCATCATGGCAAGGAGGTTCCAGCTGGGATTAGGCCTCATTCCACTAGGGCTACTGCCACTTCCACAGCTTTTTTGAGGGGAGTGGCAACCAAGGATATTTTAGAGGCAGCTACTTGGAGTTCTGTGCATACCTTCTCTAGGCATTATCACCTGCCACTTTACTCTAAGTCCAGGGCTGGTTTTGCCACTGCGGTTTTGCAGGGCATTTTGGCAGCTCCTGCTTCCTTATAGTTAGCCATCCTCCCTTATCTCTGCTTTGGGATTCTACCAAAGTGTTAGGACTGCAGCAATGTGAGATGAAGAACATAGTACAGTTTTGTACCTACCATAAATGTAGATGTTCAAGATCCACATTGCTGCAGTCCATTACCTCCCTCCTTCCCCTCTGTACTTGGAGGTGGTTGTGTGGGTTGGGTTGTACATATTGTGTGTATTATAACTATTGTACATATAGTTAGTGCAAGGGTGGTTGGTTATTTGTTTGCTGTCTTTTGGTTTTGACCTTTCTTTTTAAGGTCTTCTGACATCTGGGGCAAGAAAAGACTGAGGATATGACGCCGGTCATGCGCATTTGTACCCTGACGTCCTGACGTCAGTTAAATGCGCCCTGACCGACGTCAGCCTTATACTTTGATATTCGGGCCGACCGTGGACAGCGGACTACCCAAGTGTTAGGACTGCAGCAATGTGGATCTTCGAACATCTACATTTATGGTAGGTACAAAACTGTACTTTTTTATATGCAATACATTCCTAGTGCTTTTAGCCAACAAGCCTGGAGTAGTGAATGGCAGAGAGAGGTTGATGAACCATGACATTTGTATCACTGCCTGCACTACTACACTAGAATTATTTTTTTCATCTTTTCATTGTTGAAATATGGTGGGTGTTACTTTACATCATGCTCACTATTACTTTACTAGCTATTTAGTTTTTCTAACTTTAGTTTTGTTTTTTTTCTTTGATGTTTTTAATATAATTTGCAAGTTTAGGAAGGAAGCATTGTTAGCCCCATTTTCCTTACTTGACCATATCTGTTGCCTTGTGTTTTCCTTGTGCTGAATGGCCTATGAAAAACAATTAAGGGTGCCCGCTTTAATCTATGCCACCTTTCTACAATTCTTTGACTTGGTCCCTTCTGATTTTCAGTTGACCTGATTTATAAATTCCATTTCTGATAACATGACTGTGAATTGCAGACCACATGGTCTCCTGTACACGAGGAACTTAATGTAGAGTGCATCTGTTGTGTGTACAGGCAAAAAGAAGAAAACTTTGCCCATCATCCTGGTGGAGACCATGCTTAAGATGATTTGCACTGTCTTTATGCAGCAGTTTTTGTGCAGTAGCCAGTTTGAATGTGCCAGACTAGGAGGCAGAATATGAGGAGATCTTTTACCTTATGTTACTAGTATAGTAGTGACCTTTTGTGTTAAATTGCATTGTATATCTGCTGTTACTGACACTTAATCGTTGATATGTCCATGTAATATTAGTATTGCATTTGCAACATTGGGAGAAATAGTAATAACTTTTTAAAATATTTTGTATTTTCTAGGAGCTCTGTCTTGTCATGTGGAACATTTTAGTGACTCTTGGGCTCGACTGAAGTGCAGTAGAGATCGGTTGTACAGTTGCCCAGAATATTCCGTGGATGAGACTGATTTTAATTCTAATAAATCCATTGGTATCCATATTCTTAATGACAATGTTGTCAGTTACGTGAGCGGTGATTTAGCTAGCACACCAGGATTTAAAGATCCAGAAGAAAACATGTTAACAAGCCCTCAGGCAATTATTATTGCTTTGGATCAGCAACAGCAAAGAGCAGAAGTGAGTAATGAGGGTTTATTCATATCCATTCTCTTGCTTGTACTATTTCATTAAAATGAGTATGGATTCTGGCTGTAATTAGTATTTGTTTGAAATAGTAAAATGTGTAAATAGGAAATAAATAGCAAAACCTCTAGAAACTATTTTGTGAAGCTATCTCAGCAGAAGTGTGTGGCAAAACTCCTGGTGCTTTACCCCAGTTACCACAAAAAAATAATAAATAAATAAATAACTTTACTGATACATATGCTTTTTGTTTTTTTTTAGTGATCTGCTTTCAGTAGAACAAAGGGCTGAAAAGTTAAAAGGGTAATTCTAGCAAATAGTCTACCCTGCCAAAAAGATCTGGTAATAACAGTATGGATATTGTAACTTCTGAAATCCTGAGAACACTGTGTGTAGTTTTTTTTTTCTTTTCCCATGTAAGTACCAAATTCAGGATTTGTGTTGGCTAATACTGCAACTACATGCAACACTGTCTCAGCAGCTGTCCAGCTGGGACTGAATATTTAAACTATTACCTTAAAGAAGGGTGATCTCTCCAACCTCCCAGCCATCTTTCCTGCTGTTAGTTAGTGGAATATGAGAATACCTGAAGCTTCATTTTATTCGGTTTGCTCCTTAATGACTTTTTCCTTGGCAGGAAGTAAATGTATGTCTTCTTCAATCTCTAAAAGGAAGACTGTGTACATGTGACTAGCAAAGGCTGTTGCCCAGCTTTCAGATGAAGTAACTGCCATGCAGCAGGTCAGATCAAAAATACCTAGTGGTGTTTTGCTTTTGGAATCTGGCAGCACAGAAGACTGAAGTTCTGAACTGTTATTTAGTAGCTTCCCATGCCCATAGTACAGGCTTTAATTCCTTCCATTGTGATTTGCCTGCTGTGTGACTCTGAGCAAGTCACTTAACCAGAAAAGTGCTCCCAGGTCTTTCCTGAAGAGAAAATTTCTTCAGTGGGCTTACCTGGTAAACAAATACACTGCCATATGTTACTACTGGAAAAAGGATCGCTTTGACTATACAGACATTTGTTAACAATGTGATGTCCTTACTGTTTAAAATGTTATCCAGATTTGTTATAGCTTTCCTTCCAAACAGAGTCTTTTGCTTTCATGGATATAATCACCATTAGACGAGGTCTTTAAGCTCTGGAAAATATTATGCCACTTCCCTCACTACTCCCACACCTGTTTGCAAAGAATTGATACGGCTGAGTGATTTTTCTTTATGTTGCGCAACAAGCCAGCTTTTCAGCTTTATATTCTCACCTCCATCAGCAGGTTCTTCAGTTCTTCCCCACTTTCAATCAGTGGTGCTACCTGCATGTCTGAGGTTGTACAAAACACCTGTTGTCTGTCCTGTTATTGTCACTACATACTGTTTAGTGTTCCTTCACAGTGGAATTCTTTACAAATCTGTTCTTGCTATTCTTTCTTTGACTTTGGGCTAAACATGAAATTGGTCATAGGATAATAGGAGGTTACTAGCTAATGGCCCTGGGAACCTTACACGTCTAACCAAGAGTTTATCCCCAAAAAGAAACCTCAGTCAGCACCTGTCACCCCTGCCAGTGAAGGACACAGGTGGAACCCCTGGGACAAATTTGTGGTTTCCCATCCACTCATCAAGGTTGTGCTTGAAGAGGGTCAGCAAGGTACTCTGACATGTATGGGAAGTCTATTCCAGGGACGGGGCAGCCTCTGGGAGACAAACCTGTCTCTCTGGCAGGTTTTGTTAATGTTGCATATTAGATTCAGGCCTTTTGAGCAGGTAATAAATGAGGAGTTAGACTTACGGATATGGAGCATCTCTAGTAGGGCAGGGTCTGTGATTGCCTTGTAGGCGAGACACAAATCACCTCTGAGCAACCTGTACAATACTGAGTAGAGTGATAGTGATTTGAGACTGTCCACATAGGATAGGTGTTGAAGGCCATGGATTCTGTTTGTGAGGTATTTCTCTGGCTTTTTCAGTTGGTGCAGGTGTTTGGAGAGGTACATACCAAATGGGGCATTATACTCCATTTTTGGTCTAATAAGAGGAGTATAGAGCGGTAATAACCTTCTTTTCTTCTGAATGCAATCCCTTTCTTATGAGGTGAACCAAATAAAAGGCTTTTCTGACCACATGATGGTTGAATGTGAGATTATCAACCTGAGTACCCAGGGGTCTCACCATAGGTTGTGTGTTTAGGGGTTGCCATTGATGTGGTAATCAGTAGGGGCTGTGTTTTTGCCGAATAGTATGATGATACATTTTTTTGCATTTAGCTTGAGGCCATGATTTTGGCACCAGTCGTCAGTTGCTGTGAGATCCTCTTGCAGTATGTTAACATCATTTGGGGAGTCAGTGACAGCACCCAACTTACAGTCGTCTGCAAACTTGGTCAGCCACAGGCCCTTTATCTTTGCTGGAACCTCCGAGAAGTAGATGCCAAACAGTAGCGGTCCCAGGACAGATCCCTGGAGAACTCCACTAATGATAGGTCTGTTATCAGAGGTGGAGGTACCTATTTTGACCTTGAGGGTCCTGTCGGTGAGCCAGTTGGCCACCCATCTGATGAGATAGGAATTTACGCCAAGTTGTGTTAGCTTTTGGATGATCCCAGAGTGGGGGATTGTGTCAAAGGTGTTTGCCAAGTCAAGGTAAGCTGTATGTACTGACTTTTCTTCATCCATGGCCTTGGTGACAGTCTCAAAGAAGTCAACTAGATTTAACAGACAAGATCTGCCCTTGACGACTCCAAACTGGGTAGGATCAAGTGCTTGGAGATTGCCTATGTCTTCGTTTATGAGTTCCATAGTAATACGCTCCATGGCTGTCTAGATCAGACTTGTCAAGCTAATGGGGCAATAGTTTCCAGGGTCAGTAGTGGCACCACCTTTGTGCAAGGGGATGACAATGGAAGTTCTCCACTCTGCTGGGATGAAGTCTGTACTTAGGCTGTGGTTGAATAGGGTGCTCAATGGCAAAGCCAGTTCTTGCTGGAGATGGTGCAGAAACTAGCCTGGGATACTATCAGGTCCCATGGAAGCTGTGTTTGTTGTCTTGGATAGGGCCTTAAACACTTGATCTACAGAGATGTGAGGTGCGGGACAAGTATCGGGGGTGTCGAAAGGGCACTTGGGGGACAGGGGAGTGAAGTTTGCACTGAGCTTATCTGCTAGCAGGGTGGCTAAGTCAACAGGAGCAGTGTAAGTGATATTGTTAAGTACTAATTTGGAACAAACCTGGACTTTGCCATGAGGGTTCATGACCTAACTGAAGAAGGCTTTGTGGTTTCCCTTTGTTTCGGAGGCTAGTTTCGATTCATAATTGTCTTTGGTCCATTGTGATCAGTGTTGTACCCTGCTAATAAATTTAAGTAAACAAACACAAGTAAGCTATTTTCCTTGGAACTTTAATGTTTTTTTATGACTGGGGTAGGTGGTTGGTTTGTGTCTTCAGAAATCTGTGTCAGAGATTACTCATTTAGCTAGGGGTTAAGAGGCTAGGATGACAACTGGGTATATAGATGCTCAAGCTCCTTGATAGAGTTGCTACAGCTCATAAGTTACTGAGTTTGTTGGCTGAACAGATTAGTGGATTATGATCCTTCCCTTGGTAAAAAGTGTATGTTTTTTTTCCATGAGGTTAAGAGTGTTGAGGAATGGCTAGCTTTGTTGGAAAAGAGGAATACAGACTTGACTCCCCACCCCCACCCCCCAACCCTCTTTGTTTGACTTTTGCTCTGGCAGTGGAGGAGCTAAGCTGACTTGATGGAGGTGGTAGTAGAGGAACGTTTCTCAGCTTATCTGTCTCAGGGAGGAGAGGCTGAAGAATAGTGCCTTTTGCATGGGCCAACTGCTTCTAGCATCAGTTCACTGCATACTGGGAACTGCATCCATTTACTCACCAGTTTTAATTATTCTGAACCATGCACATATAGTGGTCTATTTTAGGAAGTGTGGTTATACAGTTGACCACTAGATGTCAGTACTAGTTCAGCTAAGCTTTAAAAAAATTGCTAGTTGTTTAGCTTTTATCCATGCATCCTTAGTCAAATTAAACAATATTTTTTTACTTATAGATGTGTGATTTGCACTCATATTTCCACATAGAATTATAGTTTATTTTGCAAAATTTCATTTGTAAGTTTCATCATATGACTGTTATTTCATTTAAATAGAGAAGACTGGATCTTTAGCAAGATTTATTGAAGACTGTGGCAGTTGGCTAGCAAAATTGGTCTTTTGTATTGACAGTCTCCTGGCTACATTATGTGTCTTTTTTTTCCTGAAGTTTGGAACATCATATACGTCCTATTATGAACAAACAGTTATGGAAGTCAAAATTGTGGCAAAGGGAAAGAATTTAGGCACATAACCCAAAAAAGCACCAACTCCAGTGGTGGATGGCACCACCTCTCATTGGACTTGTTTCTCATCTCCCAGTGAAATGAAAGGACCAGTGAGTTCCTGGTCCTAGAAGTATTGCATTGTTTGGTAGTGCAGCTTGAAGAGGAGATGTGATAGTCATCCACTATGGTTAGGGGGGAAACTAATCAGAAGAATACCAGCAAATAGAAGCACTGGCTATTAAGGACATGGTGTCTGAATTTGTGTAGACCATTTCAGTCCTAGCAGAATGCAGAGGGACCTGATTTTAAGTAGTGGGTAGTAGCTATTATTGTATGGATAGAAGCTTGGGAGATAGGAGATAGATGATGGCAGGTAGCAAGGAGGTGAGAGAAAGGGTTGACTGATGGTAGCAAGGTGGTGAGATGGTGCATTTCTTGAACTTGGTCATAAAATTGTGGAGTGCTTTGAAAATGCATTTAGAATCTGGTGTTGTAGAGGAGTGGGGATGAAACTGCAACCAAGATAAGACAAGGCGAAACTTCAGTTGTTAGATAAAATAATTGTAGAATTGTAGTCTTAGAAGCTGAAGGGACAAAATGAGTATTTAATTACCTTTGAAAGATTCTAGGGAATAAAGGAGTTTTTCTTAAAATAGCCTGCAGTGGTATTAGAAGCTGAGGGAAATCTGGTGGAAGTGAAATACAGAGAGGCATCCATCTTTTAAAGGGATTGGAGTTTGGAAATTAAAACGAGTAAGATGATATTTGTGAGATTTTGGGGAAAAATGACAGGAGATGGGAAAATGAATGCAACAAAGTCTAGAAGATTTAGGATCTTTGCCTGGAAGTGTTTGCATAGGTATTTTTATACCCGAAGTAGACTCCACAAAGAATTTTTCCTCAGATGGATAGCAAATGTTGGAGGTGTGACAGGCAAGAAAGAGGAAGCTGGGAACATATTTTTTGGGAGTGTAGTGAGCTGGCAGACTTTAGGGATTAAACTTTAAGAGACCGGAAAAACAAACTAGCGAAAACCACCGCTAATTCAAAAGCCAAGAACTCGACTCAGGCCAGTCCAAAAGGTAAAAAACATGAAAAACAACAAATTTTATTAAGCCACTGTAAAAGCTTTTCGTTAGTACCTTGCACTAACTTCTTCAGACAAGCAAAACATTCCCACCATTACAAGTGAGTTTAAATACCAGCATTGAAACACTTAACCACACCCCTTGCTCTCCCTTTAGCTCTTTAAAGGTACAGATCACAGCTAACTAAGGTGCATTTGCAATTCTCTATTAACATAATAAAAAAATAAAAGTCATACACCGAGACTGTAATAATAGCAGGCTTTAAAACTGAAAGAAAAAAGCCCAATATTTTGATTATAAAACTGTATAAAGTAGATAAATATGTAAAATATATAATAACATAAAAATAACAATGTTCAACCTACAGCATAAATACTAATAATGGAAGGGTGACGCTTCCTAATCAAAAATTACCTATGCATACATTGTATCTTGCCTGCTTTCAAGTAAAATAACTAATGTAATGATTATAATAGATATAATGAAATTAATGCATACTGTCCTAAGTATCTAAATAACTAGAACAGCTACCCAAGAAGAATAATATAATATTAATCATATCTCACTAAATAAAAATAATATAGAAATATAAAATATGACGTAACACATAAATTTAGGCTACTCAGTATAGGCTTAATACTGTCATTAAATAAAACAGGTCTAAACGTTAGCGTATCTAGACCTAAAATTACTAAATAATAAAATATGAATCAATAATATATATTGTAAAATAATGATAATGATGTATAATCATAACAATAACTGATAACTATTAACCCTCCACCACTGTCTACTAATAAAGAGTTATAATACCATTAATTTGTCGACTCTAATTTTTCATTTTTTGACTCTCATTATAAAAAAACTGTGAGAATAAACAGCTCATCACCTCTTCAAACTTTTAAGTTTTAAAAAACAACTAATGGATAACGAGCTGTTAAGACCAGGGGGGCGATAAGCTTCCAATCTTAATTGCCAAAGAAGCTCTTTACATTCTAATCTATATGTCTCAGGTCCATAAGAATTGGTATTATACAGTTGATCTATAACCATAAATGTAAACTCATGGTTTGGGTTGTTCTGAATGTGCATAGCCAAAGCATTGTCCATTTTCATTCTTCTTATGGCATACAAATGCTCGTACATTCTTTCCTGGAGTTTCCTCTCAGTCTTGCCAATGTAATGGGGCATGATGAACATTGAGCAAGGTATACCACTTGGGTACTGGAACAAGTGAAACGTCCCCTGATGAGGAATTTCCTGTTCTTAACTGTAAAGGCTGTACCTGCCTGGACAAATCTGCAATACTTGCACATATTACATTTATACATCCCTGATCTTGGTGTTACTAAATTTTGCGTAGATTCCAGAATATTTTTGATGTTAGGGCCCCTTCTCTATGTTATCAATGGGGCTTTATCAAAAATTGGACCTCCAAGTAACTCAGGGGATAGTAATCGCCAGTTCCTCTTAATTATAGTAACTATGTCATTGGCATCTGTATTAAAAGTTAAAATAAAATTGGACCTGGACATGTTTCCCTGAGAATCATAGCATACAGGTGATGGTGAATGACTCAATTCAGGAACAACATGACTCAAGATAGAAGAAAAATAGCCATTAGCTCTCTTGGTCTTAACTTCAAAACACAACTCATCAATCAAGGTTTCTGGATAACCTCGATCCAGAAATAAATTGGCTATGAAATCACACTCTTCCAAAAATTCACTATCCCTTGACACCATCCTAGCTGCTCTTACAAGTTGTCCTTTGACTATAGCCTTTTTCTGGTGAAGTGGATGGTCACTATCATAATGTAGATAAGAATTTAAGAAAGTTGATTTCCAATGGATTCTGGCTCCAGACTGACCTAGACTTCTGTCTTTATAAAGTTCCACATCCAAATAGGATATCTTCTCCATGTCTATTGTACAAGTAAATTTCAAAAAGTCAGACGAATTATTGAAGCCGATCACTAGGTCTTGGGCTTCTTCCAGTGAGCCATTAAACAAGATAAAAATGTCATCCAAGAATCTTATGTACAGAACGACTTTCTCTTGAATAATATTATTGGGAAAGGCAAACTTATTTCCCAATGAGTCATGACCAAATTAGCTACAATGGCGCCACACGGAGACCCCATAGGCACACCAATCAACTGATGGAACCATCTGTTATTGAATGTGAAATAGTTACATGTCAAAATAATATTCAACAATTCGCTCACCATAGATATCTCTTTGGGTGGAGCTTGGTAATAAATCATCTTCAATTGAATCCATTCAAGTGCTACCTCATGGGGAATTGAAGAATATAAATCAATGACGTCAGTGGTCAAAAAATAGGCATTTCCTTCAAAGGTAGCTAGTCCAACTTTTTCCAAAAAGGACCAAGAATCTCTGGCTATGTGTGGTACCTGCGATACATATTGTTTGAGGATGGTGTCTACTACCTTCGCTGCTGCATAGCTAATACTACCCCTCGCGTTCACTAATTGGCGCATAGGGGGATCACCAATACTTTTATGAGTCTTGGGATTCCCAAATAATGCTGGAATGCGTGGTGAGGGTACTGAAATAAAATTGTAAATGTCCATATCCAGAGACCTACTAATGAACATGTCTTCAAAGTATGACCGCACACGGTTCATACTAATATTCAATTCATTCGTAGATACTTCTCTATAAGTCTCTGTAGAAAGTATCGCTAAAAGTCTATCTATATATTCATCTTGTTCCATAGCTACTAATCCACCTCCTTTGTCAGGTTTCATTATTCTGATAGAAGAAGAACTGAGAGCTTCCAATGAGTCCAATTCAATTTCAGAAATGTTGAAGTGGGTCTGTCGTTTACACTTAAGCAAATTCCTAATGTCCACATCACACTTGTGTTCGAACACTCCCAAGCAAGGGGCCAAAGGTGGATTATATGTACTTGGAATGTGATACATAGGCCTTGGTTGGACCGTCTCTCCCAATAAAAGGGCCAAGTTCAACTTTCTCGCAAAAAGTTTAAGGTCTAAAATTGATTTATCAACACTAGCACGTCTAGAGGGTATAAAAGTTAAGCCCTTGGCTAAAATGTCATCAAGGGGTTGGGAGAAAACAAAATTTGAATAATTATATATTTTGAAGTCCTTCCTTGTGTTATATATCACTTCAGAGGGTTTATTTGATCGGGTATTAGACAATCTAACATCTTCCATCAGTTCTTCCTCGATTTGTATTTGTTTCTCGTCATTCTGCTCAATGTTTGTTGAGGAGACGAGGCTTGTGTTTGAAAATTTACCCCGACCAATCCTGTATCAAATTGACTTGGATTATCAATATTATCTCCCTGCTCCATCCACTCCTTCTAGACTCAGTCTCTCTTGAATGGCCCCCTTGTTCTGCTCCATAACTGGTGTTATATCGCCCTCTCCACAGGGCCTCACTGGATGTTTCGGTAGATTAGGGTTAATTTTCAGAAAATTACCCTGAGACTTAGGGGGTTTTGGATATGCTACACCATCCTTATAAGCCTTAATGTGTCTTTGTAATTTTTTTACTTTAGTTGAGGTAATCTTTGTTATATAGTGGTCAATGCTAGTATATGACCTTTCATATTCAAATCTATACCTTGGGAAACAAACATCAGTTTTTATCTCTTCATCTAACATGGATAATTCCTTATTCAACTCATTAATAGTCTCTTGATAATGTACACTAATTAGGTTTAACAACTCATTCCCATGTCTATCAAACAGGGCTATCAAATCCTGGTGGAATTTAGAACCTTCCTCTAGTCCTGTTGGGTATTGCCAGGATCGGAGGCCTTTAGGGACTATGTGTGCTTGCCTACATTCATTGAAATATGCCACCTCAAGTTGTAATTTTCTACTTTTAAGTAGTTTTTGATCAAATACATGTAATTTAGTAGGCAGGCTCACATTCTCGTGTTCAATAACTTCATTACTAGCTCGGTCATTTTCGAATCCAAAAGGGAACGACCTATTAAGCCATTCCTTTAAATTAAAATTCACATACCTTCCCTTTTGGCCATCCGAGATGTTGTTCTGTTGTTGTGCTAAACCAAGTGCACAGAGCCCCAGCTCTTACAGCCACTTACTAAATTCTTCATATTCCCTTCTCGTTCTTGCGTCAACAAATGAGTTGTAAGATTAGGTAGAACCTCTGATTCATTAATAATTCCATTAGGTGAAGTCAAACCCAAACATCCAGTTAAAGGCATCCGCAAGGAGCGTGTTTGTTAAGTATTAAGTCCATTTAATAATGAAGTACTCTGCGAAAGAGATTCCACACGTTGCATTAAGTTTTCCACTTTCTCAGTGAGAAGGTTGATTAAAATAGTTAAATCTCCTGGCTCTGGCATAGTCCCTGCTGGCGATGAAGCGGTGGACATAAAAACACCAAAGAAATAAACTTTCAAGACCGGAAAAATAAACTAGCGAAAACCACCGCTAATTCAAAAGCCAAGAACTCGACTCAGGCCAGTCCAAAACGTAAAAAACATGAAAAACAACAAATTTTATTAAGCCACTTGAAAAGCTTTTCATTAGTACCTTGCACTAACTTCTTCAGACAAGCAAAACATTCCCACCATTACGAGTGAATTTAAATACCAGCATTGAAACACTTAACCACACCCCTTGCTCTCCCTTTAGCTCCTTAAAGGTACAGATCACAGCTAACTAAGGTGCATTTGCAATTCTCTATTAACATAATAAAAAATAAAAAAATCATACACCGAGACTGTAATAATAGCAGGCTTTGAAACTGAAAGCTACCACTGAAATGCATACATTGTATAGCCTAAATTTATGTTATATTATATGTTACGTCATATTTTATATTTCTATATTATTATTTTTATTTAGTGAGATATGATTAATATTATATTATTTTTCTTGGTTAGCTGTTCTAGTTATTTAGATACTTAGGACAGTATGCATTAATTTCATTATATCTATTATAATCATTACATTAGTTATTTTACTTGAAAGCAGGCAAGATACAATGTATGCATAGGTAATTTTTGATTAGGAAGCGTCGCGCTTCCATTATTAGTATTTATGCTGTAGGTTGAACATTGTTATTTTTATGTTATATATTTTACATATTTATCTACTTTATACAGTTTTATAATCAAAATATTGGGCTTTTTTCTTTCAGTTTCAAAGCCTGCTATTATTACAGTCTCGGTGTATGAATTTTTTATTTTTTATTATGTTAATAGAGAATTGCAAATGCACCTTAGTTAGCTGTGATCTGTACCTTTAAGGAGCTAAAGGGAGAGCAAGGGGCATGGTTAAGTGTTTCAATGCTGGTATTTAAACTCACTTGTAATGGTAGGAATGTTTTGCTTGTCTGAAGAAGTTAGTGCAAGGTACTAACGAAAAGCTTTTACGGTGGCTTAATAAAATTTGTTGTTTTTCATGTTTTTTATGTTTTGGACTGGCCTAAGTCAAGTTCTTGGCTTTTGAATTAGTGGTGGTTTTCGCTAGTTAGACTTTAGGGATTCCCTGCAGACTGCTCTTATCGGAGATGCTGGGAGAGCCAATTGGACTGACTGGGGAGATGATTTTTTTGAGTTATGCTATAGAATCGGAATTGCCTAAACATAGTAATGCCTTGCTGAGTTTAAATATGGTGGCTTCCAAAAAAGCAATTATTAGAAAATGGAAATCAAAGTCTACACCAACTTTAATAGAATTAGTGAATGTAGTAACAGAGATAAAACTGGAATTGGGATCTTTAGAAAAGGGAAGGAGCAAACTACATAGGAAAAAAATGGGAATTGTGGCAACAATATATGTAGAGCAGGAATGAGGTTTAAGAGTCAGGATTTGAATGAGCCACATAATGCGTAACTGACAATGACTGGGTTAGTTTATAAGTGGTGCATAATGTTTGCAACTACGGTTGTTTCAATATCTGTGATGTAAATTGTTTGCAGCTAAAGTGGTATCATTTTGCACGTTTTTCATTTATATAAAGTGTAAGATTGCCTTTGTCATATGTGAAAATTTAATAAAGATGTTTGGAGGGGAAAAAAAAGAGATAGGCAAATGAGTTTGCTAAAACAGGGTTAGGTAAAGCAGGCACAAAAATGGGCAATAAGGACTTTGGAGAAAGCTGTGAATATATGCAGTGAGTTTGGGATGCTAAGACCTTTATGGAGCATATTCATGTGAATTTTGCATAGGTGTTTTTTGATGCCTTAAGGTATCAGGCTAAGGAGGGAAATAGAAACCATCAGTGCTGGGGGATGTGGTGAGAGCATAGTAGAGATATTTTTGATATATGTTGAGAGTGTGGGAAGTGAGGCAGTCATTAATGAGCTTATGAAGTGCAGTCAGAGATTTTTGTGCTAGGAATGAAATGAGACTCTTGTCTGGCATGACAAAAAAAGGCTGATTAGGAGTAGGAAATGCTGTATAGGGCTAGAGTTCACAGTTGGCTGTGTCATAGAAGATCCTACAAATCAGAACATGTTGAGGTGAGTGGGAAAGAGGGAAATGAGAGGGAGACACTGTAGGCCTTGATTTTGTCAGTTGTAAGAGGAGTGCAAAGGTAATGAGGTGAGAAAAGCTAGATGGATTGTGGTCAAGTGAGGCTACTGTTTTGGATTGTTGGAAGCTAGCCAGGATAGGGGAGAAGAGGGCATAATTATGAAGTGAAACTTGCATAAGACACGTCAGAATGGGTTTAGCAGTATGGTTTTCACCTAGAGTGTGAAAGTTCGCATTAATATTGAATCTGATGTCCTTTTCATTCTTCCTCACTACTGGGTCTAGGATCCGACTGTATATCCGATATGGCCACTTTCCTGTAGACTTCAGATCCAAGCCTTACCCATAATCCTCTAAACCATCCCTCAGTCCTCAGATCTTGTTTGCCCCCATTCCATTCAGATGGAAGATCAAGCCTCTCTTCAGAATCGTGAATGTTAAGTGCTTTTTTCTTAAATTTTTGTTTGCTTTTTGCGTTGTTTTTCTCTTTATAATGTAAATCTTGTTCCTCTCTCTTTATCGTTGGTTGTTCGGGATAGTTCACTTTTAGAATGTGTGCTGTCTTTTTCTTGCAGAGCGTGCGTGTTAGGTAGTTTAGACTATTACTTTGTCTTGTTTCTTAGTGTGTCCACTGTTTTTTCCAAAAAAAAGTGTATTGTTAAATTATCTAGTATTTTTTTTATCCCTAGCTCGTTTCTTTATTGTCATTGGTGTCAGGCACATGAACTTCTCTATGTTGTTGGGTGTGTGTGTGTGTGGGTGTGTGGGTGGGTGTGTGAGACTGTGGACTTTATTATGGCTGAAAATCTGGATAGACCTACAGGTTTTAAAAAGTGCACTTCTTGTAGGCATAAGATCCCAAATTCTGATGCTCACAAGAAGTGCGTGTACTGTTTGGGAGCTGCCCATCTAGAGGCTCCTTGCTCAGTGTGCAGTGCCTTCTATCCGAGAGCTCTCTCAGATTAAAGGAACAAACTTATTTTGAGAGGGTTATTGCCTGCTGGGGTCAAGCCCCCACAAACCAGGTGATCTGATTTTGTCAGTCTTCATTTATCCTTGACCTTTGGGACACTGTTCCGATCCTTGAAACTGGCTTGGCTGTTACACAGCTCAGGCCAGCCAAAAACTTTCAAGCTACGACTCTGCCCACAATACCCCTCTCCAGATTACTTCAGATCTTGTTTGCCGCTCTTGTCACAAGACGCGTATTACCACATAAAAATGGACAAATGCTCCAGAAGGTTCCTCCACTTTCAGCTAGCAGCCAGTCATTTTCAGTTCAGAGTGCTGCCCTTTGGCCTCACCACAGCCCCGAGGGTGCTCAAGTATTTGGCAGCACTGACAGCTCACTTGAGACTGCATGGATTCTGGGTGTTTCCTTATCTAGATGACTGGCTTATCACCGCTCCCACCAGGATTCTCCTGCTCCAAGCAACAGATTTTGTTCTTCATTTGTTTACTCGCCTGGGCATTACAGTCAACCACTCGACATCTTAACTCAGTCCAGCTCAAGACCTAGAATTCATTGGAGCTCATCTAAACACCATGACTTGTACAGCTTCCCTTCTTCTCATGCTGCAGAAGATAAGATCCCAAGTACAACTTACTAACAGGGTACCTGCATTCTTAGTCCTTCAAACCTTAGGGTCCATGGCAGCAGCCATTACCTTAGTTTCACTAGCAAGATTTTACATGAGAGTACTACAGTGGCTTTTGGCATTCCATTGGTCTATCCTGACCCATCCAGTGACTCGTCCCATTTTAATCACAAGTCCTTGCAAGAGGGACTTATCCTGGTGGATGGATTCCAAGGAAATTCTCTTGGGCTGTCCCTTCGTCTCTCCCCAACCCAAGGCTGTAGTGACCACGGACGCCTCCCAGATGGGGTGGGGTGGGGGGCATGATCTTGGAAGAACACTCCAAGGCACGTGGTCTCCGATGGAGGCCAGTTTGCATATTAGTGTTCTGGAACTGAGGGCAGCACTCTTAATGTTGCAAGCCTTCCAAGCTGTTCTCCCAACAGGCCCTGATTGCAGTTCAGACAACAAGTCAGTAGTCTGGTATATCAACAAAGAGGGCGGAACCAAGTCTTACCCTCTGTGTAGAGAAGCTCTCAGAGTGTGGCAATGTTTGCTATCCTCCAGCTGCTTTCTATTAGCAATGCACATCTCAGGGACCTTGAATGTGATAGCGGACAAATTGAGCAGATGCATTCTCATGCCTCCCGAGTGGTCTCTCAACCCCAGAGTGGCGAAAGAGATTTTCCATCACTGGGGCCAGTCTTGCTGCGACCTCTTTGCATCTCCCCTGAACAACAAGTGCAGCAACTACTTTGCCCTAATTCCCCCCTCAGGCCCTTGGGACTTCTCTCTACCTTACCCCCTTCCCACTTCTTAAAGAAAGCCAGCAGGTTGAGAAGCAAGGTGATCCTCATTGTGCCATTTTGGCCTCGACTAGTCTGGTTCCCCTTTCTGTGGCCTCCCCTGATTCACCATCCATGGATTTTTTTACCCAGATCCGGATCTTCTATCTCACCCAGAGGGACTGGTACACCCCAGTCTTCAGAACATCAAGCTTACAGCTTGGCTCCTCCAATTCCATTAGTCACCAGGCAGAAAAAATTATCTTCTCTTGTCCAGAAAATTGTATTGGCTTCTCATAGACCTTCCACCAGAAAACTTTACAATAGCAAGTGGAAAAGATTTTCTATTTGGGCGCACAATAATGGTCTTAACCCCTTCTCTGCACCAGTTGAAAAGGTACTGGAGTTTTTAGCTACGCTTTTCGACCAAGGAGCCTAGGCTTCTACTATAAAGGTCCAACTAGCTGCTATATCCAATTTCCAGAGTGGCTGTGAAGACCACTCACTTATTTCCCACAAATTGTGTAAAGTGTTCCTGAATGGAACTTTGCAGATGAAACCACCGTATAAAGACCGTCTAATTCCATGGGATCTAACTGTGGTTCTGCAGTCTTTAGTACTTTCCCCCTTTGAACCAGCGGCTCCCTGTCACTTAAAGTTTTTGTCATGGAAGACCATTTTTTTGATAGCTGTTACCTCTGCCAGAAGAATTTCCGAAATAGAAGCTGTGTCATCAAATCCTCAATGTTTGATCTTTCAAAAGGATGGGGTTTCACTAAGAACCAGTCCATCTTTTCTTCCCAAGGTGGTCTTGGAAACTAATATTAAACCATTGATTTACCTGTTTTCTTCCCAAATTTTTCCAACAGAGGTGAATATTGCTTATATTTGCTGGATGTTCATGGATAATTATGCTTCTGTCTCGACAGAATAGAACAGAAATAATTTAGGAAATCGGACCAGTTATTTGTCTCGTTTTCTGGTCCATCTCTGGGGAAATCTGTTTCAGAAGTCACCTTATCAGATGATTGAGAGATTGTATTACTTTCGTATACTGTAAAAAAAAAAAATCTCCAGTTACCAGCACCAGTCAGAGCCCATTCTACTAGGGAAATAGCCACGTCTGCTGTTTTCCATTCCAAGGCTTCCGTGTGTGAAATAAGCGCAGCAGCAATCTGGGCTACTCTGCATGCCTTTATTACTCATTACAAATTGGATCTGGTCTCCGGAGGAAGAGCATCTTTGGCTCTATGGTTCTCAGGAATATCCTTCCATAAGGCCACATGAGCTCTAAGTAGCTGAGGACTCTGTCCCAAAGGTCAAGGATAAATAAAGATTGACAACATCAGATTAAGAAGTTATGTACTTACCATAACATTCCATCTGTGTTGTCGATCTTCATTTATCCTTGGCACCCCACCCTCCTTCCCCCTTCTGCAGACTCCTTGGAGAAACGGATGCTTGTCCTGGTAATTTGTCAGGTTTGACCGTGGGCATAGCCTCTTCATTTCTACAAACATATTCTTCTGACTTCCTGCATAGCTGCAAACTCGATCTGAGATGAGCTGGATAAGGGGTATTGTGGGTAGAGTCTTAGTTTGAGAGATTTTGACTGGCGTGAGCTGTGTAACAGCCGTGCCTGTTCTGAGGATTGGAACCGTGTCCCAAAGGCCAAGGATAAATGAAGATCGACAAGACAGATGGAATGTTATGGTAAGTACATAACTTCTTAGTCTCAGAGCCAAGTAAGAGGGCACCACAGGTCTTCTCCATCCTCCTTGGAGCTGTCTGCTAAACTGAAGAAATTATCGGATCCAAGGGTCTTGAATCCCGCCTCTGCTTTTTAACCCTTGGATCCTACCCTTTCCTCTGATCCATCAGTCTCAGCTCCCAGTATGAGCTCCCCTATTCAGTCTGTCTCAGCGTTGGATCCTAAGAACTTAGATCTGACAGCTAGAGGCAATATCCCAGATCTGGCTTTACAGGCAGTGTCTCTGATGTTACCACCTCAGACACCTAACAAGCCCTTGAGACTGCCCTCGACCACCTTGTCTAGGTCTTACTGGAGCTTCTCCAATCACAACATGGACAGGATGATGGGGAAGTTTCTCAGAGTTCAAATTCAGATGGAGGCCGTTTGTGCTGCATCCCCTAGCAGATCCATGAACTCTCCAGTCAAACAATGACTTTCTCTTTCTCTGATCCGTCCAGCAGTTTCAGAGCCCAAGGATTTGTGACCCTCGAGAGCCATGATGTCAGAGCCTAGGAAGTCCCTGACTTTAGATCAGACAATCACCCTGACCAGCTCTGCACAGTTGTCTTCAGATCAGAGTGGGTCTCGTATCCTAGAGGTCTGTGCCAGTTCTGAGGGTGGGGTTTGGCTCAGATTTGTTTGGATCATTTTCTTCACCTGGTGCCTTGGCTGTAGACAGCTCAGGTCTGATTCTCTTTGGATGCATGGAACAGGGCTGGCCCTGACTTCCTGTCCTTGGAATCTTCGGCTGTGAGGGAGGAGCTAGAGGTTTATCTAGGTTTGTCAGCCTTCCGGGTTGTAGAAAGGGCTTTCTCTGCAGCCAGAGAACCGTCCTCTTCTGTCTTGATTCCTACTTCCCATCCCCCATCTGTTTTTGAGTGCTGAGCCTGTCATTTCTGTTCCATTGAGTCAGCCAATTCCAGAAAGTCTGCATGTATGTCCCACATAGGGACTCCCCTTCTCTTCCAATACCTCCTTGGATCACCCCACTGAGTAGGTCCCCCAGAAGACGTTATGCAAAAGGAGGCGCATAGACTCCCCTGTGGAGTCTCATGGAGGACACGGACTTTGACGAAGGGAAAGGATCCCTCCTGATCACTACCTGACTGTTTCCTTCAGGAACATCATGGAAATCCTTATGCTAAGGGGTGGATGGTCCTCCCAAAATCCTTCCCCTGAGGTGACTGTGTTTTTGAAGGCCTTTGGGTGACCCCCTGGCAGATGAGCTTATCGACCTTGTCTCCTGCCGGATACTGTTGAGCTGATTCCCAAACATTCTGATAAAATCTTATCTCCACCTGTCAACTGCCAATTCTGGAGTAAAGGAGTTGCCATGGATGGTATGGTTGTGGCAGCAGCCACAGTGAGGGAGCTAGCACAGCAGACCTCCACTGTCCATCCTCCAAACAAGGAGTCCAGAGCGATGGAAAGATTTGGGAAGCACATTTATGCCTCAGCAACTTTCACACTGAGGTCCTTGAATTTTATGGTCCATTTCACCTGTTTGCAGAGAGATTTGATCAAAGAGCTGTGAAATTCTCTCGCTGATTCCATGTTGGCGGAGGACCTTAAGTTTCTCCACATCTCCCACTCTATCGTCTGTAGCTAATTCTTCAATGAGGCTAATTTCCCATACAGTGGAAGGTGCCTCTCAAGCAGCCGGCTTAGGCAAAGCCATATGGCGGCATGCCTGGATGAGGCTCTACAATTTCATAGAACCCTTTAAGACTTCCTTTGTTAACGCACCTTTTGATGGTTCCTCCCTCTTTGGACCATCAGTTAAGAAAACTGTTACCTGCAGCGAGCAGGAAGGAAAGACCCTTTCTGCTGGGGGAATCAAGTTTTCTACCCCTTAGCGTACTTTCTTCAGGAACCAAGGAGGTGGCAAGAAAATGTGGTTCTGTAAGTCTCAGGCTCCTTTCCAAGACTCGCAGGGAGATTCCTCTTCTGGGGCAGAGGAGGAGGAGGTTTCAGTGGCATGCCTTGTCCTAGAGGCAGAGGGGGTCCGAAAATCAGGGCTTTAGGGACTCTTTTTCTTGACAGGACCCTATCAGCACTCCTGAAGTTCTGTACAATTGCTGTTCTCTGGAGGCAGTTGGGGGATGTTTTTCTCTGCACCCGGAAGCCTGGACATATATCACACAAAACAAATGAGTGCTTTCCATTATATCCGGAGGCTGTTACATTCCTTTTTCCCTTCTTCCTACAAGACTAAACAAGAATCTCCCTTACATTCCATTCAGTCAGAGGGAGTCAGCAGCTCTAGAAATCCAAAAGCTAATTCAAAAAAAGAACCATCCGAAAGGTCCCAACAAAACAGATAGGATTCGGAACTTAATCCCACTTTTTTTTTGGTGCCAAAGAAAACAGGGGAGCTCAGATCAATCCTGGATCTAAGCAAATTTAATCAATTTGTAAAGAAGTTCAAGTTCCAAATGGTTACGTAATAGTTCTGCCGCTCCTGCGCAAAGAAGAATGGATGTGCTTCATAGATTTTTAGGACACGTACTATCACATAAAGATACACAGGCACTCCAGGCAATTTCTACACTTCTGGCTGGGAACCAATTACTGTCAATTCAGATAACTGCCCTTCGGTTTCACCACAGACCCTGGGTGTTTACCAAGTGCATGGCAGTGGTAGCAGCTCACTTGAGGCTCAAAGGATTACAGCTGTTTCCCTACCTAGACAATTGGCTCCTTACTGGCCCAACCAAACATCGACTGATTCAAGCCAGAGACTATTTGGTGTACATCTCAAACTTTTTAGGACTTTCTGTAAACTTGTCAAAGTCGAAGTTAATACCAGTGCAAAACCTGGAATTTATAGGAACCGAGCTGGATACTTTGAACACGGTGGTGTACCTTCCAAAGCATAGAACATCTTCCTTGAGAAGTCAGATACAGGACAATGCTGTCTCATCCCTCTCCTCCTGCGAGGCTGGTATTAAAGGTTCTGGGTTCCATGTCAGCGGCAATCATACTAATCTCCCTAGTCAGGTTTTTCATGAGGGTGCTCCAGTGGACCTTAGCAGATAAATGGTCACCCCTCCATCATCTTCTCTCCATGCCTGTAAAACTAACTCCAATCTGAAAATGTCATCATCTTTGGTGGATTCAATGTCAGGACCTGCACTTGGGCAGACCATTGTCTGTTTCCCCGCTGGTAGCCACAGTGATCATGGATGCTTCTCAGCTGGGGTGGTGGGGGGCATTACAATGGGAAGTTGGTCCAAGGCACATGATCCCCATTAGACACCAAGTTGCATATCAGCGTCCTAGAGATGAGGGCAGTCCTTCTGTCGTTGCAAACCTTTCAAGAGGACCTCCCCCTAGGGGACCATTGCTGTTTACACAGATAACATGTCAGTGGTCTTGTACATCAACAAACAAGGAGGAACTCATTCTTACCCATTATGCAGGGAGGCCATGGGGGTCTGAGAATGGACAATTTCTTCAGACTGCTTTCTGGTTGCAACACACGTACCCATAAAAAACAACGTATTGGCAGACAGACTCAGCAGGTCCATCTTGTTGATGCCTCATGAGTGCTCCCTCAGTCAGTCAGTAGTGAACAGGATTTTCAGCCATTGGGGCCATCCTTGCTGCGACCCGTTTGCCTTTCCCCTCACCAACAAGTGCAGCAAGTATTTCTGTCACGGAGGGATGCTGTATCCACGACTGGCCCCTGGGTCTCCTCTATGCTTACCGTCCTCTACCTCTGATCCCAAGATTTCTTCAGAAAGCAAACAGGTCAAAGAGCTCAGACATCTTCATTATCCCCTTTTGGCTTCACCAGGTGTGGTTCCCCTTTCTGTGGTCTTATCTCAAATATCCTTAATGGATTCTGGAGCCTTCTCAGAATCTCCTCTGTCATCCGTCAGAACGCCAGCACCCCAGTCTCCACGCCTTCAAGCTAACTGCATGGTTTCTCCAATTCCAATGATTGTTTGACAGTCCAGGCTCGCTTCTACATTGTCCTGGCCTCTCAGAAGTCATCCACTAAAAAAATGTACAAAAGCAAGGGGAAAAGATTTTCTGTGTGGCCTTGCAAAGGGAAGATTGACCCTTTTCAGCTTTGATTCCAGATATTTTACTGTTCTTTAACTACCACTTCGATCAAGGAGCTAGCTTTTCCATGATTAAGCTCTACCTGGGGGGGGGCAATTTCTAATTTTCAGTCAGGAAATCAAAATTTCTCCTTGCCTTCTACTATATTATGTAAAACTTTCATGAAGGGAGTTTTCCTTCTCAGACCTCCAATCAAAGAACCTTCTCCACCTTGGGATCTCACGGTTATTCTTCAAGGATTAACCCAACAACACTTTGAACCAGCAAGCACCTGCAATTTGAAATATCTTTCCTGAAAAACTATTCTGCTTGTGGCTATTACCTCGGTGATGAGAATCTCAGAGTTACAGGTGTTATAAGCAAAACCCCCTTATATTGTCTCCCACAAAGATAGAGTATCCCTTTAAACCAACCCTTCCTTTATGCCCAAGGTAGCCACTGAGTTAAATCTTAACCAATCCATTCAACTCCCAGTATTTTTCCCACTTTTTCAAACAAAGGTGAATATGTGCTACATCTTCTAGATGTTTATCGACAGTTGTTTTTACCTTCACAGAACTGAACACCATAGAAACTCTGATCAACTTTTTGTGTCCTTCTCTTCTATTCTTTTGGGACAGGCAGTGTCTGAGGTCACTTTGGCTAAGTGGATTACAGATTGCATTTCTTTGATTTACCAAGCAAAGGGTCTAAGTTTGCCTTGCTCACCTAAAGCCCATTCAACTAGGTCCATGTCTTCTTCAGCTGCCTTTTCCTTCAGATCTTCCATTGATATTGTGTGCAGCAGCCACTTGGTCTAATATACATACCTTTATTACTCATTACAAGCCAGACATCATTTCCAGAAGCAGAGTGGCTTTTGGCTCAGCAGTGCTCTGTTATATCCTTCCATGAAAGCCACCCAAGAGTTATGTAGCCGGGGAGTCTGACTCAGTAGTGAGAAAAAATGAAAAGGACAACATCAGATTTATAAGTTATGTACTTAACATAACTTGGCATCTCTGTTGTCTTTCATTCTTCCTCACTCCCCCCATCCATCTCCCTTCCTTTGTTCCTGGAAGATTTCCTAGATATCTCCAGAACTCACAGGTTCTTGGTTTGAGCCTGCTCAGGAGATTGTCTTTTCTATAGTTTGATTATTGTCATGTGAAGGCAGTTTTTTCATAGAGCTTTAGGCTTGGATTTGAAGTCTATAGGAAAGCGGCCATATTGGATCTGATGGTCGGATCCTAGGCCCAGTAGTGAGGAAAAATGAAGGACAACACAGATGCCAAGTTATGGTAAGTACATAACTTATAAAGACATCAAATGTCAAATTTGCAAGTGAGGAATACCACTGCAGCCCTTCCACAGAGGGTCATTTAGTGCCCAGGGAATGATATATTTTCTTTTTGGATAAGGTGTTACTGTTCGGGAAACACTGGAAAAGTGCTTAAGGCACTGTAAGATTTGATCTAGGATTAGGGGTTAGGAGTTACTGTGATTAGCTTAACTTAACCATGAAGGTGCAGTTAACTGGCTTCTGGTTTGCAGTATATGTATTATTTCAGTGATGCTCACACTTTAGCAATGTATTTGAGGATTATATTTATATGTGGTAATATGTCTGCAGAACTGTATTGTGATACTTACTGTTTTGAATGCACAGTGTATTGTTTGTTAATAACGTAATTTTTCAAACCTTTATTAAATTGTCATATAATGCAATAGGTACAGATGGATTAATAGAAAATAGAACAAGCCACAATAAAACATTCAGTATTTTCATGCATTGTATATACAACTTTTCTGTAAAAATTACCATTGACTTGCAGACTTCCAGACTTCCAAGATGACTGCACAATGATCAACAACTTAATTTCAGCTGTCCTAGTAAGAAAACAAAAACTGAGAAAAAGGGGTGCCACTGAAACTTTTTTTGGATAAAATTCAGTTACGGACTAGCAAGTACATTGCCTTGATGTTAGCAAGGAAGAAACTTGGAGAACCTGAAAGAAAAAAAAAAACAGAAAAGGTGAAGAGAAAACACACTGGCTGGGAAGGATCTTGTAAAAGTATTAAAAATTGGAGACAGCAGAGTGTTTGTGGACAATACTCCCCCGGCAGTGTAAACTTTGGCTGTATATGATTGTCATAGTTGAAGTGACACCTGAACCAGTATGTAAAAATAGTAAAAGGGGTTATGGAGGGATGTTTTATTCCCTGTACACAAAGTATAAGAGAAGCAAATTTATCCCAGCATTCAAGAAAAATCAATGGCAGGTGTGACATTCAAGCTGCTTATCCAGCTGTCTTCACAGTATTTTGTCCTGAAGGATCAAATACATTTTTTGATTTAGAATAAGCTAATAATGAGATAAAAACTTTTATCCACCAAAAAGTGAGCCATCAAGTAGGAGTTGTCTCTGCTTCTCTTTCTTCTGACACTAAATCTTATAGAGAAACTTTGCCAGTGAAACCTTTTACAGTGTTCCAAATGAAAATGTTGGAAATAAAGAAAAAGCACATGAATTGACTATAAAAATCAAGAGTACATTAGATGTGAGCCAGAGTCTAGTGTTGGGAGACGTAGATGATAGGAAGGCGACCAGTAACACAAGTTAGTGAGTAAATGTGTGATTATAAAGCCTTAATCACATTTGTGGAATATGGTTTTTCAAATAAAAGTGGCTGAGAAAAGGCCAGACTTTTGTACACTTTGTTAATCTTGTGGGTAGACTGTAAAGCATATACCTCAAGTTATATCTTTAATGTTTAGAAGGACATGAAAGCGGGAAAAGTAAAGCATGTACCCCACATTATTTCTTTAATTTTTAAGAGAACACACGAGAAAAAAGAAAAAACTGTAAATAAAAAAATGTTGTTCTTATTAGTATTTGTAATAAAACATTTTCTGAAGTGAACTGTATGCTGTGTTCTAAAGCAGATGTTCTTCATTCCACATTGCTGCAGTCCTAACTATTGGGTAGTCCGCTGTCCAGTCGGCCCGAATACCAAAGTATATGGCTGACGTCGGTCAGGGCGCATTAGACTGACGCCAGTACGTCAGGGTACTAATGCGCATGACCGACGCCATATCCTCAGTCTTTTTTGCCGCATGGTCCGATGCAGAAGCAATTTTGCGAGTGCAGGTTGGCGTTCTGAAAGTTTCTGAAGTCAGAGTTTCAGACCGAATCAAAGTTGGCTAAGTACCGCGTTGGGGAATATTTTGGTTTTAACTTGCCTCAGTATTTAACCGGATGTCAGAAAAAGTGAATAACTGTATTTCTTGTGGGAAACAGATACCTCATAGGGATTACCATACTTTGTGTATACCTTGTTTAGGGCCTGAGCACGACGTTGTTGGATGCTGCTCTTGTGCTAGATTTAACAAACGCACTATTAAGAGAAGGTTAGACTGTGCCAGGTTAGTGTTTGGGAAGCGTTGTAATTATAAAATGCCGTCGGATGCTCCGACGCCGGCTTCGGTAAAAAAACGCAAAGATAAAGCAGCAAAGCCTAGAGTGGAGGAACCGACAGTCCCAGACGTCGGTTCTTTAGAAGGCTCAGTGGAGCCGGAGGTTTTGCCAGGTGTTTCTTTGGAGTCTCAGGGAGAGACTTTACTGTTACAGGATGTATCCTCTCAGGAAGTAGGCCAGGCTGAGGGGGCTTCTCAGGTGGCTGTTCTTCCCTCTCTTCCTAAGGTGGTTAGAGCCTCCCCTTCTGTTTCCAAGGCTTCTTTGAGGGGCAGGCCAAGTTTAGCTTCAGTGGGGGTTTCTCCTAGTGCTTCAGGGTCTTTGCCTAAGAAACATATGCTTAAAATGGCAGAGGATTTGATTACTATGATAAGGGGTTCTATGCCCCCTTCTGATAAGAGGCCTAGGGTGGAACCTGAGTTTGAGAGTTTTGAGCAATGCTCGGAGGCTTGAGTCTTGGCTGAAGACTTGCAGGAGTACCCTCCTTATTCTGATTCTGATGTGGATGATTCTACTCCTTCTGCTTCTCCTCCTGAGGATTTTTCTTTTTCAGAGACTCTGCATTCCATGAGGGAGCATTTTAAATGGGAAGGTCAAGATTTCTCTGATTCCAGGAAAAGGCTTAGGGAATTCTTGTTTTTACCCCAGCATAGGCCTTTAGCTATACCTCCTGTCTTGAATGTGGTGGAAGATGTGTTTGCAGAGGCTTCCCTGAATCCTGATTCTTTGCCTCCTGCCCCAGTTAAACTGGATAGGTATTATAGGGTGCCTGAAGCTCATAAGTATCTTTTTAAGAGTCCTAGGGCAGACCCGGAAACTGTCTCTCAGGGGCCTAAAGGTGTGAAGGCCTCAGTTGTTAAAAATCCTGTCCCTCCTGATAAAGAGGCAAGGGCTTTGGATAGATGGGGAAAGAAAGTGTATACTTCTTCCACTTTAGCCATGAGGGCGTTGAATTGTCAGTTTCACATGTTAAAATATCAGAATTATCTTCTTTCACAGTTGAAATCTAAGGTGGATGCTCTGGCGAAGGTATTGAGTGTAAAGAGTTGCAGGATTTAGTTCATGTGTCTGAACAGGTGGGTAAACATTCCTTGCAGTGTGGTTTTGATGCTGTGCAGGCCTCCTCCAGGGTGGCTGCCACTGGTTCTGTTCTTCATAGGCACGCCTGGTTGAGAGATCAGAATTTAGCTGAGCATGTTAAGACAAGGATTTTGGATGCTCCTTTACAGTCTGATGTGTTGTTTGGTTCGCCTGTGGAAGCAGTTTTGAAGAAAATGGAGGACAAGGCTAAGTCTATGCAAACTGTTAAAGATTTTTTGCAGGTGCAGCCTCCGAAGTTTAGTAGGAATTGGCCTACTAAGGGATGGACTTATCCTGCTTATGATTCCCAGTCTAGGGGTAGGTCTAGACGTGGTAGGGGCAGAGCTCAGGGTTCTTTTAGGCCTAGGACAGGGAGTTCCCCTGCTCAGACTTCTGGTGAGGGCAGGGGTCAGTCCTTTCGTAAGCAGACCCAATGACCTGCCTTTTCAGCTGCCAGTTCATTCTCGCCTGGCAGCACCGTTGGGAGGAAGGCTGTCTCTTTTCAAAGAAAATTGGGATTTAATTACCCAAGACAGATGGGTTCTGGATATTATTCACAACGGTTACAGGTTTTATTTCCATACCTTGCCTCTTACAAAGGCATGCCAGACATTCCTCCTCTACAACGACAAGAGGCTCACAAGCAGATTTCTCTGTTACTCCAAATAGGGGCCATTCAGCCAGTTCCTGTGCCAGAAAGGGGCCTAGGATTTTATTCTCGCCTGTTTCTAGTACCAAAGAAGGGGAACACGTGGAGACCAATTTTGGATTTATCTATCCTCAACACTTATCTGGACATTCCCAAGTTCAAAATGTTGACGTTACAACAGCTTTTACCTCTGCTGGGCAAAGATCACTGGATGGTAACTTTAGATCTCAAGGAAGCTTACCTTCATGTGCCTATAAGACTAAGTTGCAGAAAGTATCTGCGTTTTCGAGCTGGAAATTCTCATTATCAGTTCTCTGCATTGCCCTTTGGCTTATCTACTGCCCAGAGTATTCACAAAGGTTCTGGCTCCAGTGATAGCTTACTTCAGGCTAAAAGGAATTCAAATCTATCCTTACTTGGACGACTGCCTGATTCTGGCTCAAGAAAAGGAAGACCTTCTACAGCATTTGGAATATGTCATAGCAGTGCTAAGATGCCTAGGGTATTCTGTGAACGAAATAAAGTCCAGTCTAGTACCCTCTCAAGACATGTGCTTTCTGGGTGTGAGACTGAATACAGCAGCCCAGATGGCCTTTTTAACCCCGGACAAACAAAGGAATCTTTCCAGTTACTTCCATCAACTATCTCTTCAGTCCGGGCTGACTGCAAGGACAGTCCTTCAAGCCTTAGGGTTCATGGCATCTTGTATTCTGGTGCTTCCCAATGCCAAACTGCATATGAGGAAGCTACAATGGTATCTCAAAATGTATGGACACAGCACTGCCAGGATTTGGACACTGTCATTCAAATAATACCTTGCATTCAAAAGGAATTTTTGTGGTGGGCTCAGGAATGTCACCTAAACAAGGGACTCTCTGTGACCCGGCCAGAGGCGAGTCAGATTCTAACGACAGATGCCTCAGACATTGCTTGGGGAGCTCATCTAAATGGAAAGTGGATACAAGACAAGTGGCCTGCCAGACTACAGCATCTACATATCAACATGAAGGAGATGTTAGCAGTCCAGTTTGCATTAATGGCTTTCAAGGAATTACTTCTTCCAGGGCAGGTGTTGATTCTAACAGACAACACAACTGTCATGTGGTACATCAACAAACAAGGGGGAACACATTCTTACCCATTGTGCAGGCAAGCAATGATTTTATGGGAGACTGCGCTCAGCTTGCAATTAACTCTTCAGGCAAGGTTTCTGCCGAGCACAGAACTCCTTAGCAGATGTGTTAAGCAGACAAATCATGGATCCCCACGAGTGGAAACTGGATCTTCATGTATTTCAAAATTGACAGTGTCATGGGGAACTCCAGACATAGATCTGTTCGCTTCTCCACTAAACCACCAGCTGCCAAAGTTTTGCACAAAGAGGTTTCATCACACAGCTTGGAGAGTGGATGCTCTTTCTTTCAGTTGGAAAAATCTTCATGTGTATGCGTTTCCACCTCTGCCTCTTCTTCCAAAGGTGCTTCTAAAAGTCAGACAAGACAAGCCAAGGATGATTTTAATAGCTCCAGATTGGCCTCGGCAGCACTGGTACCCATTACTGAGGAGTCTGGTAAGGAAGCCTCCATGGCCTTTACCCTTGATTCCACACCTGTTGTCTCAAAGAGACGGTCACCTGCTCAATGTCAAGCTTCACTCTCTTCATCTAACAGCCTGGCATATTCTGTTTTGAAAGACAGTAGGTCTCAACTTCCTCAACAAGTTTTAAATGTGATTATGGAAGCCAGGAGACCTAGTACAAGGAAAGTGTACGCAGAAAAATGGAAGAGATTTTTATTTTGGAGTGCAGCAAACAATTTGGAGATTTCTGAGCCAAATTTGAGTGTGGCTCTTCAATATCTTACTGAGTTACTGGACAAAGGTTTGTCTTTCTCTTCCATTAAGATTCATGCTGCAGCAATTTCAGCTCACTATGATTGTGACCCACCATTGTTTTCGCATCCTTTGTTCAAGCAATTTCTTAGAGGGGCAAAGAATATAAGACCCCCACGTAGAGCTCCTACTCCTGCTTGGGATCTCAATTTTGTGTTGGAGAAACTTACTCTACAACCTTTTGAGCCTGCGGCTACTGCTGAATTGAAATACTTGTCATGGAAGACTGCTTTTTTGTTGGCCATTACTTCTGCAAGAAGGGTTTCTGAGTTGCAGGTCCTTATGGCAGTGGAGCCTTTTTTGATTTTTCATAAGGATAGGGTATCTTTACGTACTAATCCTTCCTTTATGCCTAAGGTGGTTTCTAGTGTGGCTTTAAACCAAACTATTCATTTGCCTACCTTTTATGCGGATCCCCAAAATAAAGGGGAAAAGATTTTGCACACTTTAGATGTACACAGGCAATTGCGTTATTATTTGAGCAGGACTAAGGATTTTAGGCAGTCTCAGCAGTTGTTTATTTCTTTTGCTTTGAGTTCAAAGGGCAAGCCTGTGTCAAAACAAACTATTTCTAGGTGGATTGGGTGTTGCATTGCATTTTGTTATTCCCATCATGGCAAGCAGATTCCAGCTGGGATTAGGCCTCATTCCACTAGGGCTACTGCCACTTCAACAGCATTTCTAAGGGGAGTGGCAACAAAGGATATTTTGGAGGCAGCTACTTGGAGTTCAGTGCATACTTTCTCTAAGCATTATCACCTTCCTCTTTACTCTAAGTCTAGGGCTGGTTTTGCCACAGCTATTTTGCAAGGCATGTTGTCAGTTCCTGCTTCCTTATGATTTGCCAGCCTCCCTTACCTCTGCTTTGGGATTCTACCCAATAGTTAGGACTGCAGCAATGTGGAATGAAGAACATAGTACAGTTTTGTACCTACCATAAATGTAGATGTTCGAGGATCCACATTGCTGCAGTCCAATTTACCCTCCCTCCTTCCCCTCTGTGTTTAGGGGTGGTTGTGTAGGTGAAGTTATATTCTGCTGTTTTTGTATATATTGTATATATATATTTTGGTGCAGGTATGTTGGGAATTTTGGCTTTTGGCCTTATCTTTTCAGGGTCTTCTGACATCTGGGGCAAGAAAAGACTGAGGATATGACGTCGGTCATGCGCATTAGTACCCTGACGTACTGACGTCAGTCTAATGCGCCCTGACCGACGTCAGCCATATACTTTGGTATTCGGGCCGACTGGACAGCGGACTACCCAATAGTTAGGACTGCAGCAATGTGGATCCTCGAACATCTACATTTATGGTAGGTACAAAACTGTACTTTTTGTACAGTGTGCTATCAATTGTATTTTAAATGTGCATGGAGTCTTTTCAGTGACTGTTTATATGGATTAAAGTTATTAAAGTAAAAAAGTAATTTTTAATTGTAAGAAATATATGTTTTGAGTTTAACAAGAGAAGAAAGCCTGAACAGAAGCGAGTTTGTTAATGCTGTGATCTTGGGTTCCTGGGGTGGGGTGTAAAAGTGTACTGATTATATGTGGAACTAAGTTGGTGATTTCCCTTGTTTTTACACAAGTAGATGACTAGATTAATGTCCTTGGCTTAAGCTATAGACAAGTTTGGGTTTCTCTGCAAGCGAATAGGCGTTAAAAATTAGACACAAAAGGATGAAAGCCATGAGAAATCCTAAGCTTCTTGCATCTGCAAAGATATTAGCTTTTTTTTCCATTAGCAAATGTGCTCATTAAGAGACAATAAATCTGTAGCTGAAGGCTGTCAGGGGGATTCTTTACATTTTGTTCTGAGTGAAATTTTCAAAGATTCTTTCATACACCTGCACATTGTTAGCTGTTTGTTCATTGCTCACTGTTTTTACATTGAGACAAGCTGTTCTGCAGGTACAAGCAGTTAATCTTATGAGTTCTGAGCATTCTTTGAGGGAAATGAAAAATGTACAGGTACAATGTGGCATGCAGTTTATTGAAAAATAAAATGTGAACTTATGGAAAATTAATAAGAAATATTAGCCTTCCCAGCAGCCTTAATACTTCAACACATTTAGTAGAGCAGTGCATAATTTAGTTTTATTTAAAGGTAGCTAGTGGACTTTTTCTTAGAGCTAAAAGTTAATGTTTTCTAAAAGCTCACAAGCTGTTTTCACATCTTGGAGGAGAATAGAAAGAAGAAACGGACAACATTTGGTGTAAGTGGGGACATGGGCTGTAACATGTGCTTTAGCATAGGTAAACTTAATTTTAGATTAGGTTATTCCTCCAGATGTAGCAGTCAATTTGGGATGGTTCTTCCCATTTGGAGTGGTAAACTTCATTTGTTAAAAATGTGTATAGTTTTGTGTGCATGTTCTAAGTTAATAGGGGATGGGAGATGTTCTGAAAGTGTGTTTAGTTTTTTTTATTTGAGGGTTTTCATTAAAGCAGAACTTCCTGACAAATGTGACATAAGTTCAGATGGAGAGGAAAAGAAGCAACTGTATATATCAGCCTGACAAGAGTGTGCATGTAAGCCAAAAGCTGGAAATGCACGTCAAAGACTGTTGCATATAATAAGGGGGACAATAGCTTTTATGATAATGGCTTCTTTATCCATAGTGTCTTGGAATGTAAATGGCCTTACAAGTGTAGACAAAAATGAGAGAGTATTAAATTATGTTAAGAAATGCAGTGTGCAAATAGCAATGTTGTAAGAAACCATTTGGAAGGAAATAAGTATGTGAATTTGACAAAGAAAGGATTTCAGTAAGGATGTTCAGCAGAATATCGAGGACAAAGGAAAAGGGGAATAATAACACCGATTTTTGGAGGGGCTCTAGTAGCGATAGAAGCAGGGGAAAAAGACAACAATGGTGGATTTGTGGTACTAAGGGGCTGTTGGCAAGGTAGGAGGATGAAACTAGTATGTATTTTTATTCCACCAAAAAAATGCTGTTATGGAGCTTAAGAAAGTTTTAGGAGAAATAATCCGCTTTCAAAAGGGAATATCACTTTTAGGTAGGGACTGGAATTTGATTACCTGTAGTGAGGATGTATCTGGGGACCTAAAAGGGAAAATTTAACAAATGAGGGTAGATTTCCGAAGAAATTTATAAAAATACTTGATATGGATGAAGTCATTTGTAGAAAAAATAATTGATAGGAACACATGCATTTAACTCCAAGCTTTTGACACACATCCAGTAACTTTTTCAGATCATACACCGATAAAAAACTAAGACAAAAATGCAGACTAATGAAGTAAAAGTGAGAAACTGGCACTTATCAAACCTACATGTTAAAAAGAGAAAACTTTAAGATATTTAATGCATTTTATGAAAATTGTATAAGTCAAAGGAATGCAGAAACCTGGAAAGAGCATAAATGGAAATATTTATGGAAGACTAATTATGCTAACATTAGAGGAAGATGAGGCTTCACTAATAGTTGAGCTAGAAAACGATGAGATTAAAAATGACGTACAGTGAGTTTGCAAGGAACTATCCAGGAATTGATAAGGATTCCTGTGGAAGTTAGGAAGGAAGAAAGTGATAATGATCTGGAAGATTTTGTTTAGTAGTATTTTAAAAGGAGATTTTAAAATACTGTTGCTTGAACACATTTCGTTTAGTCCCAGGTAATTCATTACATCAAGAAATATTTGCCATCTTAATTTACAACTTTATAAAAATTCATCCCCCCCCCCCCCCCCCGGGTCAAACCTTATTTTGCAGTGTTACAAAAAATCAAAAAGCGATAATCCGCGGTGGTACAGCGGTAGCATTGTTACCTCACAGCAAGAGGTTCTCCTGTTCGATTCTCGGTTGGAGTGCCTTCTGTGTGGAGTCTGCATGTCCTCTCCGTGGTCGAGTGGCCTCCGAAAGACATGCGTGAATGGGCGTGCCTTTGCTGAAGGTTGGACATCGGGCTGGCAACTCATCACCATAAAAAGCGACTGCCAATCATTAGCAGACTGGAGTTCCGCTGTGGCGACCCCTAACCGGGAAAAGCCGAAAAGACACAACAACAAAAAATCAAAAAGCATGCCCTAGATTGTTCTCTATATGCCTTGCTAATGCATTAGTGTTCTTTTTACATCTTATTTCATAAAGATGTTCAAAAATATGTTCTTTCAGTTTCCTTTTTGCTTTACCGATGTAAAAAAACGAGCACAATTGACATAAGGCAATATGAACTAGACATTTACTGTCACATGTATGATGCCCTGTGGAACATATGTTCCTTCTTATGTTAATAGTATCAACAGGTACTATATAAGGACATTGTAGGCAGCGTCCACACATATACATGCTTACCCTTCTATTACTGTTTAACTGCCTACAGATTTGTGAGTGGCCAATCTCTAAGTAGTTTTTAAGCTATTTTTCTTTTTTATATGTCAGTCTTTCAGCCATTTTGTTTCTTTATTTCAGTATGATCAGTAAACAAAGACCAATTCTTAGTAACAATATCGAATATGTGATAACTATCTAGGGTGAACGTAGTGGTGAAAGATATCTCATCTTTTCCTTACCTTAATAATATTGTGGCCCATCTTGTTGTTCTTCCCCATAACAAGTGGTGAGTAAAAGCCCTTTTTCCTTTTTTTCACTACTGTTTTTTTCATCGGGTCAACAAACCAACTTGGGTATCTTCTCTTACGAAACATACTAATTAGCTTATCACATTAATTTAAGAATACTTGATAATCGGATGCCATCCTTGTACGTCGCACCAGTTGCTCCTTAACTACTGCCCTCTTTTGATGTTTCGGGTGCCAACTACTGAAGTGTAGAAAGGAATTAGAGAATGTTAATTTCCTATGTATATTGGAACAAAACCGATTATTTTCATAATCCTTTCTCATTTCTAAATCTTAAGTACGTTATGGCATCTTTTTTAACAGAATGGGTAAACCGCAAAAATTCTACAGTATTATTGATGTATTTTAAAAAACTCATTCAATTTGTCTTGAGTATCTGTCCATAACAGAAAAATTTCATCCAAAAATGGTATATACATGACCACAATTCTTGAATTTACTGTTGAACAAATACACCGTTTCCGAATTGGCCATAAATAAATTGGCAAAAATGGGGGCAGTTACTCCTGTTTTCCTCCTAAACAATTCTCCCTCAAATAAGATGAAATTGTTTTTCAAGTCCATCTCCATTAAAACAACCAAGGCATTCAGCTTGTCAGCTGAAATATTCATGCATGTATACATACATTCACTAAATCATTGAAGCCCACATTCGCGGGGTATAACTGAATACAAATCTTTTATGTCAGTGGTTATAAACATAATGGAACTTCACTTAATTTTGCCAGGAAGTCCCATGAAGCCTTACATAACTGTGGAATATAATTCAAACCATCTTTTAACATAAAGTCCATACATTTAGCTATAAAGTTGGTCTTTGATCCCACTGCATTCTACTATAGGTCTAAGTGGCGGGTTGTCTAAGCATTAAAAAATCTTGGGGATACCAAATATAGCAGGTAATCGAGGTTTGTCATTCACCATAAACTGGAACTCATCCAGATTAATTTGTCTTTGAAGCAATAAATCTTGCAGTTGTAGATCTGTTTTTTCTGTATGCTACATTGACTTAATTACGTGAAACTTCTTCATAAGTATCACCCATAAAATATTCATACGATTGGTGTAATCAGCCCTATCAGTCACCACCAGACCTCCCCATTTATCAGATTTCATAACCCCAATTCTCAGTTTTTACATATTAAGATATGGAGGTATGCCTTTTTCTCCTCCAGTAGCTCTTTGCTACCATAAATCTACAATTATTGTCTTTTTTTTCCTTTTCCATCAGTGTTGCACCCCCCCGTTAACTATTTAAGCATAATTCCCATTTCCTTTATCCCTGAAGTTCTGCTGAATGTTCATACTGATATTCTTTTTTTTTCTGTCAAATTCACATGTGGATTTTTATCCAATTGCTATTTGCACTGAGTAGTTCTTAGTATAATTCGATACTTTTTTGCTTTTTTTTTTCCATACCTGTAAGGCCATTTACATTTTGTGATATGTGCAGAGTAACCATTATGATAGAAAGCTATTACTCCTACCTATTATACAGGACTGTTCTTTTGAACGTGTATTTTTAACTTTAAGTTCACATACATACACGTTTGACAGGCTGATTTCTGATGTAGTTTCTGTTTTCCTTTGTTTGAACCTTTGTCATTTTTTTTCAAGACATTTGCTCCAATGAAAACACTCAAAACACTAAATAGATTTTTCAGAACCCTCCTCTCCCCCTTGTTATCTTACAGAAAAAAAGTGCAAAACTATGAACATTTTCCAAAAACAAAGGTTACCCATCCAGTTAAGAGGAGCTGAGAGAAATTGAAGGCAAATCCACAGGTATTGCCTGTTTATAAAATCAAGGCTAGCCATACTAAAGTCCTTGTTGGAGCCTGTGCTCCCATTTAGATTAATTGAATTCTCTTCTTATCTGCGTTCTCTTCCCAGTTGTGAAAAACAACTTAAATGCTTTCAGTAAACATTCACTTTTAGCCCTAAAAAAATTTATATTGGCTACCTTTATAAGAATAAACTAAATTGTGCACTGTTACATTAAATGCATTAAAATGCTTAGTTTCCTGGGAGGCAGCTTCATGTATACTTTCATTTCCCACAAGTTCAAACTTCATTTTTATTTTTCACTGAAATGCTTGCTGTTGTTTCTATAATGTTAATTGCACTTCACCTTGTACATTTTACTCAGCCAACAGTGTTCAGACTTCTCATTATTAATTGCTTATACCTGCATACTACTTGTTTCCTTGTAAAAGCAGTTGTTAATGGAAAAGAAAAAAAAAAACAGTTTGTACCTTTGCAGATGTATGATATAAACTGTCTTTCGGCTTTTCCCGGTTAGGGGTCGCCACAGCTCTTTGTAATTAATATTACTCGGAACACACTATTCAGACTTCTCATGATTAATCCCTGCACCTCTAGACTTACAGCTGAGGTAGATGTAAAGGTTCCTACAAGACTTAATAGTAATAGTAGGGTACTTAATTAAAAAAAATAAAACTACTTCATATCATAAAACAGTTTTATAAAAAGTAAAATAAGACTAAACAATGAAAAATAAACCAATAACCTTTTAAAGCTACCAGGCTTTCTTTCACAATCAGTTCTTAATTTTTGCAACAGGATTAACTGTATCCCATTTCTTATTATATAATCTTTTTTGTCTCTCTCCAATTGACCAGCAACTGCTCCCAGTTCTTTTTCTTCATCCTCCAGGTCAACTAGATCCCACTGAGCCTATCTTGAGGTATATATACTAAATTCATATGTAGGGCCACTGAGAAGATCAAGGACGTTGATACTGTGCTGTACTCTGCTGGACAGTCTTTTCTGTCTTCTTTGACCCCTGCATGTTGCCATAACCCATGAGAAGTGCAGTGGGTATCAGCCCTGAACTGCCTTTGATTTTTACCTGGGACTAATGTCCTCAGGCCATACCTCTCACCCTCAGGAAACTCCACTTGGTTGATTTCCCAGTTTCCACCATTGAAACCAAATCATGTCACTGACTCCGAGCATGCACACCTCCCTTCCAGGAGGAACATGCCCATCCTTCCCCTGCCAGCTCTTCAGGTACCTGAGACACTACTCAAACTGTAATCACCTGTGCCATTGTCTGGGCTTTATTTCTTTTGCCATGGCAGTGGCTACTATTATGTAGTCATTACATCTTGCTGTCCATTTAAGCCATACAGAAGAAAAAAATAACCTATGTAAAATATTTATATTTCTGATCTTTTTTTATGATACTGTCGAGCAAAGTCATTTTTTAAGTTAGTGCTCCATGACAGATTTAGGCTTACTTTGTGCACCATGGTATGCAGTGCCTGCATTTCCATGCTTCGTATTTTTCCCTGTTATGCATATTATATGTCTCAGTATTTGAAATGGGAGTAACCCAGTCAACAAAAGCATAAAAGTAAGATTAATAAATATGCATTTTTAGTAAAAAGTAAGTAGTAGTGGTGCAAGTCAGAAACGGTGTGAAATATGAACACTTCTGTAAGAGTCTTACTAGACACTTTGTAGTCTGCTATCATAGTCGTGAGAGACTTGCATGCCAGGGCTGGTTCAAGTTCATCTGCAACATTGTGTGAAGACTTTTGCAGAATGGAAAGACTACTGCATGGAAATAGTCTCCCATTTACATTTAAACTGAGGGAATTTGGAGTGCTAGATCCTGAGTACACTCAGGAAAAAAAAAAAAAAACACAAAAAGCAAATGGGGTAGGATGCAACTTAGAAAAATTATTTATGAATATGGGAAGAAAAATTGCGTAATGGGTAGAAGGGTGATATAGCTGCTTTGGGCATATATTTTATCACTGATTCATACATTACCAAGTCACATGCAGATGTGCTTCAAAGCAAAGATAATTTATCAGGAACATTTTAGTGAAGCAGGGTAGTTGCAATTTTTTATTTTTGTAGCACTGTTTTTACTGTATAGGTGTGAACTACTGCTAATGATTTTTTCTTGGACTACAGACATTACAATATGTGCACAAATTGTGCTCCTCCTTTTCAACTGTTTGTGACTGCAAGCAAGGACAGCCTTTGGTCAACTGGTGCCTTAGGCAAAAGGGCTCCACAGCAGCCCCCTGCAACACTACCTGTTGCCCCATTTCTGGTCTACCTACACCATCCAGATTACTTTTTTCTTCCTTTTTGTCAGTTTCTTACTCTTCAGTTTTTCCTGTATTCCTTCAACACATTTTAAAGAAACCAGTTCTTTACTACAAAAAAATAAACAAGAAAAGTGCCCCTGCTAGAGCGGTGCCTTAGGCGGCCACCTAGTTGGCCTATTCCTAAGGCCGGCTATGATTGCAAGATTGTTTTACTTCCATTTGCATTATGATAAAGATTATGATCTTTTTTATGGCCTTCCCTGCTGTTGATCAATGACTGATTAATTTGGTTCTGACTGCCCAGTCATATCTGGTTTTTAATGAGTGCGGTTGTTTTTAGGGCAGATATGATCAAGAAACTGGCTTGTGAATGGCTTTGTTTTGATCAGTTATAGGGAAAACTTTTTTTTAAGAGTGATAAATTAAATTTAAGGCATACTGCAAAGGGAAGCAAGAAAGAAAGAGTTAAGGCTATGGAAGTAAAGCACAAGGCCAGATACACTATTTCATATAAAACTGTCAACAATAAAATGGTTATAAAATTCAGTATCTCCTTATTACTTATAAATTCTTTGTTACTGTCACAAAATGACTTATTACTAATTTTCATTGAGATGTTTCAGAAGTGTATACTAGCACAGGAGCAAAGGTCAAGTGTTAACTCTGGGAAGAGATGAGAATAAACTGTCTGAGAAAGGTACTGCCATTCATTGTGGTGAAAGTTAAGTTGGTTTTATGGTTACATAGGGGGAAACTAATGCTTGTAATAGTATATATGATGGAAGTATAAATGACTGCTTATTGGGTAAAGAATTTAAAATGTTAGTCTTTTCCTTGATTTTGAAGTTAAGCATTTCTTCTTATCTTCATGTCTTTATAGCTTCGTCTGGAGGCCCTTCACCAAATTCTAGTGCTGCTGTCTGGAATGGAGGAGAAAAGCAGCCATTCAGCAGGAGTCTTTCACCAGGGCTCTGCCTTCCAGTCTTCCTCTTTGCTGACGTCAGTTAGACTGCAGTTTCTTGCAGGTTGCTTTGGACTTGGCACAGTTGGAAATGTAGGAATTAAGGGCGAGAATGTCCAGCTTCATCATTATCAGGTATTACAAGAAGAAACTTTTATGTGAAGAAGAGCTGGTTTAGTCTAATATCCATGTTTAGCAGAGGCCAGATGGAAATCGGTGCTTAAAAGCTGAACTTGGGAATTATGAAGCAGTTTAGAAAATGATTTTGAAGTGATCTGTTTACGTTATACCAAAAGTGATGCATTTCTGTGTCTGTTTTTATGTATTTATCTGTATTGTTTGTTACATATTGTAATATTCTTAGCTGCTGTTCAGCTTGATTGAGAGTATGGCCTCAGAACTCGAGTGTCAGAATGTTTAAGCTTTTTGATTATGCATAAATATAAAGCCTAGATTTGAGATGGTCACAAAATCTGTAAAGGGAGGTAGAGTTTGTCACCAGGGTAGTAAGATATATATGATAACATCATGTCTTAGAATATATTTACTGCGGCTTAATGAGAAGTAAAGAATCTTTGGAAAATTTTTGAATTTAAAAATATAAATATTGGTTGTTATAGAATGCATGACTTTAAGGTTTTTATAGTATACAGGGTGTATTTTTAAATGTTAATTCCTTAATTAAAAGGCCAAATAAAATCTTGGTCACACCAAAGGACAGCACGCACTGTAAGAAGTTTCCTGGCAGATACCATGGTTGTAGCTGTAACCACTAAGAAAGAACTCTCAGAGTTAAGTACATTCTTCTAACAGAGAATCGAGAGTTGGACAGGTTTGAGAAGTGGATGTATGCATCAGCAATGTTCACACTCAGAGTGTTGAACTACCACATGACATGGTTCCAGGGAGACTTGACTGAGGAACTCACCAAGTCTCTCTCGGGTAACCTACCAATGGACATCCAAGAATCAGTGGAGTCCCAGTTTACCTTACAGTCGATGTCCAACATATCCATGTGGCTGCTTTCTAATGCAGCTGATGGTATGGCGTGAGCAGCAGGAGCCATCATATCATGGTTCAGAAAAATCTCTGGGGTTCAACCAAGATGCTCCTGCAGACAGGTCCACCCGAGGCAGATGGGGGAGCAATTTCAGTGGACATCGCTGTAGAGATAGAGGTGGACTGCAGAATCTAGGATTTCTCAGTCCTTTCACTGAGAAGTTCCTCCAGCTCTCCTGAAGGATTACCCAGCTGCCATACTCTGGAGGCACCGGGGGGGGGGGCTTATCTCTGCACCCTCAACCCTGGCGGGTGATCACACTAGATACTTGGGTGCTGAGGATAATCACCAGAGGCTACACTATTTGAATGATAAGGTTTCCCACAATGCCACCTGATCAGATGTAGTCTGCATCAGCAAAAGTCTTAAAGCTGTTGGAAAAAAGAATCAGCCGGTCCCCCCAAGACCATTTAGAATCTGGAGTCTCTTCCAGGTTTTTTTTAGTTTCTAAAAAGACAGGGGACCTAAGTCCGATTTTGGATCTTGATAATCTCAGTCAGTTTGTAAAACAAAGTTCTGGGTGGTTATCGTCATGGTTCAGTCCATTCTACCTCTTCTGAGGAAGGATGACTGGATGCACTCTCTAGATTTCCAGAATGCCTATTTGTTTCTTGCCTGGAACCAGTCACTTTCAGTTCAGGGCACTGACCTTTGGTCTCACCACAGCCCCACTGGTGTTCACCAAAGGAATGGCAGTGTATGTCAGACTGCTAGGGTTCTAGGTCTTCCCATACTTAAACAGTTGACTCCGCACCACACCAGCCTGGGATCTTCTGGTCCACCAGCGGGTGTTCTTGCTCTAACTTCTTCAGGAATTGAGAATCACAGTCAATCAAAGAAAGAGCCAGTTGACAACCATACAGCAGATAGAGTTCATCAGATGCCATGTGAATATGAGCAGTCAGATAGTTAACCTCCGAATGTCCAAGATGGTCTGTCTATGTCATGTAGCCTTTCAGGTTCTTCAGCAACCCATCTCCCCCTGCAAGACTTGTTCTTCAACCTCTCGGGCTAATGGCCTTGACAGTAACATTAGTTTTCCCTAACCAGATGCCACATGAAAGTTCTATACAATGGTCACAGATTTTGCTTCCTCTTTATACTCCAATTTGTCTGAAGCTATTTGCAGATCTCAAATTTGAGGGTGGTTGACCTCAACAGCTCGCTTGGAAGGTCGTCCCTTTTCTCCATACCCCCTCACTGCTATAGCAATCATGAATGCTTCCCTCCGTGTGTGGGAGGAATTTAGAAGGGAAGACAGTCCAAGGTTCATAGTCAGACATGAATGCCAGTCTCCACATCAGTGCCCTGCAAGATTATAGCAATTCTGCTAGTGTTGCAGGCCTTCCAGGACACTCTCCCTGTCTCCATCCAGACAGACAACATGGCAATAGGTGGGTACATCCACAAGCAAGGCAGAACCTGCTCATATCCTTAATGCCAGGAGACCATGAGAGTGAGACAATGGGTGATGTATTCCCATTGCTTTTTCATAACTAAGCATATGCAGGGGACTTCCAGTTTATTAGCGGACAAACTGAGCAGCTCCATCCTTCTGCCCCATTAGTGGTCCCACAATCAAGCAATGGCGAATCAAATCTTCAGCTATTGGGGTCAACCATGCTGGGAACTTTTTGCTATGTATATAAACAACAAATGCAGCAGTTGCTTTGCCGTAATCCATTTGCAGGGACAATCACCGAGAGACACTGTAGTCCACAGTTGTCCCGTGGGTTTCCTATATGCCTCTCCCCTCTTTCTTCTAATAAAAAAGTTTATTCAGAAAGCAAGAAGGTGCAAGGCCAAGGTAATCCTCATTGCTCCTTTTTAGCCTTTGGACCAGTGGCTTCCTCAAGTACATCCGCTGTGGAGATGATCTTAGTCACCCATTTGGGCAGCCGCTGCCAGACCCAGAGACACTGGAGTTTACCACATGGTTCCTCCAATTTTAACTGTGGCCAGGGATTCCCGGCTTTTTGCTCAGGTAGTTCATACTTTGTCAGCTTCACAAAAATCGAGTACCAGAAAAGTTTACCTCTGCAAATGGAAGAGGTGTCCAGTGTGGGCAGCCTGTAAAGGGATAGGTCTCTCTTCAATTCTCCCTTCTCTTCTAGACTTCTTGTCAGATCTTTTCCAAAAAGGTTCTAGGTTTTCAACAAACAAGTTGCAATTAGTGGCTATTTCCAATTTCCATATTGGACACATACTGCTATAGCCTCACAGGCTGTTCTGAAAAGAGCCTTCTTATTGAGCCCTCCTAAAAGGGATCCAGTCCCTCCATGGGACATAACTATCATGCTTCAAGCATTAATAAAACCTCCCTTCAAACCTGCAGCTACAGCAGATTTAGAGAATCTTTCTTGGAAGATAATCTTCCTTCTTGCCAAAGTGATGGCCACCTGGATCTCAGGGTTGCAAGCACTTTTTTGTAAACCCCCTTACTTGCTATTCCATAAGGATAGGGCTTCTTTAAGAACAAATCCCATATTCAGTCCAAAAGTGGCATTTGAAACAAACCTTAATGAAACCATTAACTTAACCAGTATTCTTTCCAAAATTTTCTAACAAAGGAAAATATTGTCTGCATTTATTAGATCTTCACTGACAGCTTATATTTTATCTCCACACGAAAGATTTTAGGAGATCTGATCAGCTGTTTGGAGCTTTCTGTAGAGCCAGGTTAAGCCACAGTGTTTCTAAAGTCTCACTGTCAAGTCTTTTTCAGATTCTATAGCTTTTGTCTATGAAAAATTGGGTATTTGTTTAACCAGGAAACCAAGGGCTCATTAAACGAGATTGTCTGTTGCTACTTCTACTGCTTGTATGAATAAAGTTCCTATCAAAAAAGGTCTGTGCTGCAGCAGCTTGGTGCACACATTCATATCCCATTACAAGCTGGATGCTCAGTCAAGATCCCAGGCATCTTTTGGCTCCTACATTCTCAGGAATATCCTTCCTGATACCTCCCAGGGATTTTTGGAGCTAGGAAATCTGTCCCAAAGGTTGAAGCAGACAAAAAGACAACATTGGATATGAAAGTTACACACTCCTCATAACAATAGATCCCTGTTGTCCTATTTTCATCCAGTTCAACATCACTCCCTCCTTCCCCCTTACAAATTTCTCACCTGGTGCTCCACTTTGATTGAATGGCCCTAATCAGGAACTTTGTCATTGTACATCTTCAGCTGGTTGCAATTTCTCTAGATCATGTCCAGATATGGGTATCGGGTATTTCCTTTTATTTGATAATGAAAATTTGTTTATAATGAGGAGGCAAACTTGATCTGAGATATATTGGAGGAAGAGCGGGAATATGGGAGGAGCCCTGCATCCATAGCTTCTAAAAGGCACCAAGGTCTGATCTGGTCTTATCCAATAATCTAAAGGTTAAACTTTCATTTATGAATCCAACATTTTGATTTATTATTAACTGCATGAAGATTAGCTCAGAATCTTGAAAAGTTACTGCACCACATTTCTGCTTGTTGCTGAGGAAGAATCTCTGAAGGTATTCCCTCCAATGGAACTCTAGAAGTTTGCACTGCAACTTCCAATGTGCAGAGCCTAAGCTTTTTGAAAAAATCAAGTTATGTCCTCGCATTTCAAACAAATATTCATTTCTCTAAAAAAATAGATGTTACTAAAGAAGTTCAACTGGCAAACTCTTCAGCACAAACTGTTTTTATATTGGTAGTATTTTTTTAGGTTCTAGGTCTTAAACTGATTTATAAGTCACAGTAAACAATGTAACAGTTAAGACTAATATTTTGTAAACAAATTACAATATCTCAGCACCCACGCAAGTTACACATATACTGTTAGTAGCACTTTGTTCATCCAGCTGAGCACTTTCATATGAGACTAAGCATTTCTGTCTGTGCTACTTGGCTATTGAGATATTTATAAAAACATGACATTTATGAAATTTGACAGTATAAATAAATATATGGTCAGGCATTAATATCTCTAACTGCACTAGACAGACGTGAAATATCAAGACAGTCGTGTTTGCTGTTGTGTAAGCTTTAAGATAAAACGTTTTAATACTTTGTATGTAGCATGATTTTGAAATTATTAATGCCAGTGTGAACAAGCAATATTTGATGCCTAATGGTGTCATTAGGATGTAACTGCAGAACTGCAGGCGTCACCTAGTTGTAATGGGTTAACTTATTTTTCTTGGAGAAAAAAATGCATATCAGTAAGAGGTTCTGGAATTATTATAGGCCAAGAAGGGTTTTGCCAGTTGTTCACCATTTTTCCTTTACAGTGCACAGTGTCCTGCAGGGGCTGTAGATGCATATGTTACTGTGCTAAAGAATCAAGCCAAAAGCTGTTAACTTGGTGTTGTATGGTTCACTAACAAAATAATTTGCGATTTAAGAAATGGGTTAGTCTGTAAGGGAAAGCATTTCTGACCTTATCGAAAGCTGTGGATGTTTACAGGGCAGGTGAAATTGCTGATACACAGTCAAAGGAATTAGTGGGGGAACTAGAAAGAATACAAGTCAAATCAAAGTGTAAAATGAGAAAGGCAGCCATGATGTACACATTTCATGTGGTACAATTAAAATTCAGCCTTCATGTATAGGTATGGCAGTAAGCATGAGACGCATTGTCCTGCATTTCATTGGTTTTGCAGTAGTAACAGTAGAACAAATTGTTTTTCAAAGATGTGTAAAAGAAAGAAGTGTTATCAAATGAAATTGTCTCTTGCTGAACAGAAGTATAAAAAAGAGCTGTCTGCTACCACTGTTCAATTTCAAAGAGTATATCAAATGAAGTCTGAAAGTGCATCATAAGCAGTGTGAAAAGTGCAAGTCAGACTGTTGACAAGAAATGCTGAGGCTAAACCAACTCTGTTGGCATGGATTGATAATTCCGTCAGTCTGACACAGGCAACTTTTAAGTTAGTGGCTTAGGCATTTCTTGAAATGGCACATGGAGAATAGGCATTCTGTCCTGAGGGCAGGGAAATAGACTGGGGCCAAGGAATAATACTGAAGAGAGGCAGAGATACAAGCAACAGCCTTATGACCGGTATTAGGACACCAAATGATGCAGGTTGCATGTTCCTTCTGGTGGGAGAGGTCATTGCCTACAGTATATGTCCTAACTACTGGCATGCCAGCAGTGGCTCGGATATCCCCTCCATGGCTGCCTGGGTGACAACCCCCTCAAAATGGCTGTTGCTTCCATACTCAGCCTAGTATGGGGTAATGAACAGGCTTAAGTCTGATTGGAGGAGAATTGCTGATCTGCAGCCTCAGGGCAAGAAACCATATAGAAAAATTCCTGAGAATTAATAAGTGAAATGTTGAATTTAAGCTAGACACTGGTTTGTGGAGTAATACTACATCTGAAGATCCTTTTTAATCATTGGCACTAGAAGGCAAATGAAAGAGAGAGAGAGATGTCCACAAAATTCAGTCATTGGGTTAAAATTTAAAGACGTAAATATAAAACTAAGAAGTTAGTTCAAGATCTTTTTATCAAGTCACGTCAGTTAAAGAAATTAATTATTTTAATAGTCTAGATCTTTTGCCTTGTGACCAGCTAGGAATGGTAAAATGAAATCACGCTGTGAAAGCAAATGGAGAATATGTTCGTCTGCATATTCATGAAGTCCATATACTGTCACAAATATGCTGTGAGTACTGTACAGAGCCATAGTGATATAATTTACAGTTAATGGATGTTCACTTACAGGCTTAGGGAACTTGCCAGGAGAATATCACATAATAAATGATGATATTTTTCCAGTTGTGCATGCTGTTTTTAAAAGTACATTATTTCCCTTTCATAAAACCAAGTAGAAATTGAAGCATTTGGAATGTGTAGGTGTCATTATGAAGCAGTACGGACCAGCATAGCAGGGGGTATGCTACTTTTACTATAAAGCAAAACAACATTTGTAGCTGTACTTGTAGATCAATACATGTGTATATACCTTTAAGAAGCTATCCAAGGGCTTGCACAAGTGTACAAATACTGAGCATGTGTGAGCCTGACTGCATTTTGTAGTTAGCTGTTGAGATGTAAGCAAGTATGTTTGTAAGCTCTGTTTGTTAACACATTCTTTCATATTTAATGATGCTAATATCCGTCCTGATGTGTTTGTATGTATTAAAGCATCTGAAAGAAGCCCCAAGCCTTCTTGTTATATGTATTAGAGATGAAAGAGCGACATGGTGTCAGAAGTGGCATGTCTAAAGGACATGTAGTCAGAACCAGCATATCTAAAGGGCATGAAGCTAGAGACGGCTTGGCTAAAATGACTTGAAGCACTTGCTTAGAGTTGGCGGAATATACAGCAGTGGACCATCCAAAATGTGCATACTTTGCAAAACAGGTCAGAAACGAATTTCAGGTATTAAAACTTGCTCAGCACTGTTTTTTTTTCACATAATATGAAACTAGGCGGGTCTACTTCATATGACCTAAATTTTATTTGACTGAAATTCATTTGACTGAGACCAAAACACTGAAAGTTCAAAAGACTGAAAACTCATTTGACTGAAACTCATAACACTGACACATTAAAGTAAAAGGTATATGCCCTTTTCTCTACTGTAGTGCGATCCTGGAGTTAGTGTATATAGTTTGGGGGGGTGTAGGGGGCAAAGCCCCCCACATACTTTATACATTTTAAACCATACACATGGATATTTATAACTGCAATGAATAACTCTTTGCAGAAAATAATATTTACCTAAACTATGTGGGGGGCTTCACCCCCAACACCCCCTAATGTGGGGGGCTGTGCCCCTCCAATTATATACTAACTCTAGGATCGTACTACAGTGGGGAAAAAGGGCATATACCTTTTACTTTAATGTGTCAGTGTTATGAGTTTCAGTCAAATGAGTTTTCAGTCTTTTGAACTTTCAGTGTTTTGGTCTCAGTCAAATGAATTTCAGTCAAATGAAATTTAAGTCATAGGAAGTAGACCCAATGAGGCATACAGGATGTTCTAAATAATAATCTCGTAAACCGAAATTTATGATATTGATAAAAATATTTGAATTACTACGGAAAATGTTTGAAATAAAGTTTGAATTGCATAAAACAAATAAAATAAGGGGGAAAACTGCATTTTCACAAAGCATATATTTTTCGTATTATTTTTTATTTATTTATTTATTTTACATTGGTCGACCGGGATGGTCTAACTGGATGCATGTCCATTTTCAGTAGAGTCCCAGGGAGATAAGCTCCAGGAAGTTACATTAGTGCAACTATTCAGGTAAAAGTTATTTATATAGATACAAACTTAAAGTTTCAACACTTCAAAGATATGCACAGTTTCAACATAAATTTAGGTAACAAGTTGTGGTACAGATACATAGTTAAAGTTTCAGCAATTGCAAAAAAAACAACTTGCACAGTTTGTACAGAATTTGTTGGAAGCATTAGATGAGGTATTTTATACTGTATTTACAAAAGACTTGGCTATACAAGTTAAATTAGCTGTAAAGGGTAAGATATGTCTTTGTAAAGGATAGGTATTAGGTGGATATTGACAAAAGTCAGAGCAGATATAAGGTCTAAAGCAAGAGAGAGAGGGGAGCAGATAGGATTAGTCAGGATTTGTACAGGGACATAACCAATGGGTTTTCAGATAGAGTTTCAGATTGTGCTTAAAAAGTGTAAAAGAAGACCGTGATGTAAGTTCGTAAGGGAGTTGGTTCCAGTTTTTTCCCACTGCATTAGAGAACAAGGCATCTCCTGCCATGTTATTAGATTTACATGTTGATACAAGTAGTTTATTAGATGATCTTAATGTTTTGAGGTTTTTATATTGGGTAATGAGGCTGGAAAGAATTGGTGTATTTGTGGGTTGGTAGAGGGTCTTGTGGGCAATGGTGAGTTGGTTATAGTGAATCTGATTCTGGAGCTCTAGCCAGCCTAATTGTTTCAGGTTATAGCAGTGATGGGTTCTGAAAGGAGAAGCAGTGGCAAATCTGGCAATGTGGTTATATGAGTTGGTCAGCTTGTTTAGGTCTGTATATATGGAAGAAGCATAGAGAAGTGTGGAGATAAGGTGGGAGTGGGTAATAGTGGTTCTAGCTAGTGGGGAAAGAAAGGGTTTAATCCTGTAAAGAGATCCTAGTTTCTTGTTAACAGTTTTTATGGTATTGTTGATGTGGGTGTCAAAGTTCAGGTTGTTGTCAATAGTAACCACTAGAAGTTTAGTTGTTAGATCAGGAGATATGAGTATGCCATTGTTGCAAAGATGTATGCCATTAAGCAAAGATATCCATGTTATTAGAAGTGTATAAAGTGCTTTCATGTTTGTGTAGTGTTACAATACAGTTGTTTAGCAAAATACAGCCATTACAGAGCATATTTCACAAAGTAAAGCATTTCAAAGAGTTTATTGTACATTTGAATATTGTTACAAGCTCACAGAATAGTTTGTTCATACATAATTACAAGGGCCAAATTTTCAGTGTGTTTGTGCATACTTTGTGGCATGGTAGATGGATTTTGAAAACCCAGTGCACTTGTGTTTGATAGTAATATTTAATTATAATTGGAGAGTGTTTGAGCAAGAGTACATTTTCGTACGGGCTGCATTTTCTGATAAAGATGACCGTACAAAAGTGTTTATTCTACTTAATATAGCTGGGTCAGAAGCCATTGAAAGGGAGCATTCATTTGTGTATGCACCTGCTATTTATGCTGGAGAGAGGGAAAACCCATCATATTGTTGTACTGGCCGAGTCAAGAGAAGACCCAGAGTGCTTAAAATGCAGATTTAGAGAAATGTGTAACCCCAGACAAATGTTACAATGGAAGGGCACTTATTTTACACAAGAGACCAAAAGCCTGGTTAAACTTTTGCAGCATATATAACTGACCTGAGAAATACGGCTAAAACATGCAGATTTGGTGACTTAAGGGATGAGTTGATAAAGGACAGACTTGTGTGTGGTATTAAAGATGATGCTGTGAGAAAGATTTTGCTTCATGACAGTGATTTAACTTTGAATAAGGCCATTGAGATTTGTCCGATATACGAGCTCACAGAAAAGCACACAAATATGCTTACAAATGAGAATAGCTCTAGAAGGTACAATGATAAAGCTCATGTTAATAGCATGCAGCATGTAGTTAAAAGAAACAGGCCCAAGCACATGCCAGCGGTAACCCCTGCAGCACTCACTGGTAAACCTCAGAACTTTCTAGCACATTTCAGACTCCACACAGTCTTAATGAAGCATAAGAGTGAGTCAGCAAACTCAAAGCATGGGCCCCAGCCTAGTTTAATTGCCAACTGTTGTAATTGTGGTGGTAATCCTGAATCTAAAAGGGTGAAATGTTTAACTTTTGGTCAACAATGCCACAAATGCATAAATCATTTCAAAAGAGTTTGTAAATCAGAAGGGCCACATTCTTTTATCAAAAGGTAACATTATAAGAAACGAGTTGATCAGTTAGTGGCAGCCCCTCTCTTTATGTTGATGGTGTGCCAGTGCTTCATGAAACAATCAGTGCAGTAGATTTAAGGGCAAAGAATAAAATATTTTGTACTGTTCAGATAAATGGCAAACCCATTGAGCTCGAAGTTGACACTGGTTCTAAGTGCAATGTTATGTCTGCAGAAACATTTGCTAGTGTCTGTAAAGGTGAAAGGCTTGATTTGGCAAGTGCGAAGCTTGTTGCTTATGTAGGTGAAGAAATTCAAACCAAAGGCTCAGTAGTGCTTTCATGTTACTCTGCTGGAAGAAGCTACTCCTGGTTACTTTATGTGGTCAAAAGGCATGTCCAGTCATTATTAGGGCTCAGAGACTGTTTGAAAATAGGACTCCTTTCATTTAATAAGGAAGTCCATCGTGTTAGCTTAAAAAAACAGTATTCTTATTTTGCCCAGCACATTTTTTTCTACCTATGCCGATCCTTTAGAAGACAAACTAGGCAAACCTCCAGCTGTGTACTCCATGACGTTAGACCGAGAGGTCAGTCCAGTTATCAGGCCAGCACGTAAAGTTCCAGTAGCTATGCAGGACAGAGTCAAAGCCGAGTTAGACAAAATGGTGCAACAGGATGTAAGTTGTTCAGTGGAAACTCCAGCTGAATGGGTAGTAGCTCATAAGAAAAGCACAGATATCAAAATATGTATTGACCCAGAGATTTGAACAAAGCACTAAAAAGACCTCCTCATCCAATGCGCACAGTCTAAGAAGTTGCAGCCTGGATGCCAAATGCCACTATTTTTTCTGTCTTACATGCAAAGAGTTAATTCTGACAAATTCGGCTTGACAAAAAATCCTTGTTGCTCACTACTTTCAGTACTGTTTGGCAGGTACAGATTTTTGAGAATGCCATTTGGGATAAATTCTGCAAGTGGAAGCCTTTCAACATGCAATGGAGCAAATGTTTTCTGTGTATCCTTGTGCTGTCATAGTAGGCTACATATTGGTAGGAGGTCATGATGAAGCAGAACATGATAGAAACCTCAGAAAAGTTCTAGAAGGGGCACGTCAAGTGAATCTTAAGCTCAATGCACAGAAATGCAAATTTGGGCTACAAGAAGTTCTTTGTTGATCATTCATTTACTAGTACAGGCCTATGACCAGACCCGTCAAAACAAACAGCCATTTTCGAGATGCCTGCTCCAAACAATGTTCAAGACCTGCAATGTTTTCTTGCCATGGTCAGCAACCTAGGCAAGTTCATTCCAGACTTCAGCTAACTTTCAGCACCACTCAGAGAGCTGACACTTAAAGATGTATCCTGGTCTTGGTTAGGTCAACACCAAAGAGCATTTGATGTCCTGAAACAGAGAATTGCTAGTCCACCTACTCTCAGATACTATGATGTTCACAAACCACTAATACTTTTCCTGTGATTTTTCGAAGTTTGGTTTTGGTGCATTCGTTCTGAAGAGGATCAACATGTTGCCTGTGCATCGAGAACTCTTACCCAAACTGTGATGCAGTATGCCCAGAACGAGAAAGAGCTTTTGGCAATTGTGTTTGCATGTTCGAAGTTCCATGATTGCTTATAATAGACTTATCCAGATTGAAACAGACCACCAACCATTAGTCACTATCCCGAGAAAGCCATTGCATTCAGCTCCAGCCGGACTGCAACGTATGATGCTCAGATTGCAAAGGTATAATTTCAGTCTTGTCTACAAGAAAGGCAAACTTCTTTATCTTGATGATAGATTATCCAGATCACCCAGAAATACCACTGAACAGAATGACAATCAAGGTTCTCAATTGATGATTTTGAAATTATGGAAGTGAGAAATTTTTCATCCACATGTCTTGATGAGCTGAGAGAACACACAGCCACAGATCCACTTTTACAAAGGCTCAACCACTTTATCAGTCAAGGATGGCCGTCAGAACAATCTACTTTACCTCAAGAAGTGCAACCTTATTTTCCATACAGAGATGAGATTTTGGCTGACAAAGGTATCCTTATGAAAGGTCCAAAAGTAATAGTTCCAAAGTCTTTGCAACCAGAGTACATTACTGTCTTGCATTGTGATCACCCAGGAACTGAATATACCAAAAGAAGGGCAAGAGAACTAGTATTTTGGCCTTGTATATCACAAGATATTGAGAGAGCATTTTCATCTTGTTCATTGTGTAATAGTACAAAGCCACGTCAAAGCAACTACTTCAGCTTAACCAGATTCTGGAACTACCTTGGTCGACAGTAGCCACCAATATCTTTGAGTGGAATGGTCAACATTATATGGTGTTAGTAGACTCTTACTCCATTTGCTTCGAGATTGACTTGCTTCCTAACCTAGCATCTAGTACTGTCATTACCAAGATGAAGCATCATTTTACTGTTCATGGTAGTCCACACAAAGTTATTTCTGGCAATGACGCGCAGTTTACAAACCAACAGTTTAAAAGATTTGCTGAAGAATTGCTCATGTCACAAGTAGTCTGAGTTTGTTTGTGTCTTTTGGCTTTTCCCGGTAAGTAGTCTGAGTACCTGCAGTCAAATGACTTGGCAGAATGCGCAGTGCAAAGTGCAAAGCAGTTACTTGAGAAGTCAAAATGATAGTAATGTTTTCCTGAATCTATTGAATCTCAGAAATGTTCCTTATGATAAACATCTTGGTTCACCTGCTTGGAGACTTTTGTCGAGACAAACCTAAACCACATTACTAGTCAGTAGTTGATTATTGGTTCCTTGTGTTAAGAACAACAGATCAGTGAAAGCCAATCTGTTGAAGAAGCGTCTATCCCAGAAGTCCTGTGATAAGACCTGTAAACTGCTCAGTCCATTACGAGAGGAAGAAGTGGTAAGGATGCAAATGTCCAGAGGTTGTCATCGGATTGGTGTCATGAAGAATATTGGTCCAGAGCTGAGATCGTACATTATAGAGTCAGAAGGAGCAATTTTTAGGCAAAATCAGAAACATTTGAGACCGGTGTCTGAGCCTATACCACAGCAGAGAGCATGTGAAAAAGACTTTATTCCAGAGTGAGTGGTCCAGTGTTCCTGTTCCAGAGGACATTCCCTTTCCTGTGATGAATCCAGAAATTCCTGATACGTGTTGTGCACTGCAGACTTTCCCTGTTGCTAAATTTAGTCCCAACTGTTATGTTACAAGATATGGTCGAATCTCTAAACCCTGTAGCAGATATGAAGCAAATTGGACATGAAAATTGTGATGTTCTTAGTGTTTTACTAATGCAGTCATCACACTTGGGTTATCTGCCTGCAGGTAGCCCTCAGTTGGCCTGAATACCAGAGACTTAGTATTTCTGCATCTGGTGCTGTTGCTTCTTCCCTGACATCAGGTCGTCAGGGGTATAAAAATAGGCAGCCGACGCCATTACACCAGTTTTTTGCCAAGGAGGAGCCCAAAGCAGAAGCAGTTCACAAGTGCCGGTAGGCCGCTACCAGAATTTTTCGTTATAGAGTTGAATAATCCTGAAGTTTTCTAAAGCTAAGTACCCCGTTGGGGATCCTTTTTTCTTGCTGTATCTGATGTCAAAAAGTTAACAGTAGTCTTGCCTGTGGAAAGCAAATACCTCACAGAGATTTTCATTCGTACTGCGTCACCTGTTTAGGCCCAGACCACGATTTCCCTCGCTGTCAGTTTTGTGCCTTAACGCCCGAACCATTCGTCGTTGGGTTCTCTTTGTCGCTAAATTCTTTTGCTCTCAATCTCTGTATTCTGAAATGGCTTTGGTAAGCCATCTGACTACCGATTTTCCAAAAAAATGTAAGGATAATGACAGAGACAGACCACATAGGTCCAAAAATGCCGATGACACATCCGTTAAGCTAGTTGCCAGTCCACCACTACTCAGTGAGGCGCCTTTACAGCCTGATGCCCGCTTCAGTGGATTCGCAGACCTCTGCTGAGACCCATTCGGAGTCCGGTATGCCACGAGATGCTTCTTCGACTATGGAACCAGCGGATGTCTCTACCTTGGATGGGTCCGGAGCCGCTGCGCAGGCACTGACTTCTGAGGCAGTTTTTCCTCTACCAATGTTCAAAATGAACAGACTTCATTTCTAACCAAAGCTACCGAGTTTCTTAGGCCAAGAATACGAACAACGCCTAGAAAACCTACGACCAAAGTGCATGCTCAGGCACCCATGCCACAAAAACAAATGCTTAGAATGGCTGAAGACCTTATTACATTGATTAGGGGAAGTCAGCCTTCCCCTGCAAAGAGACAAAGAATTCAGCCCCCTTCAGGTTCTACAGACCAGGAGTCAGATGACTCTGACCTTTCTGATTATGAAGACATGCCCTTATTAGCCTATGAGGATTCGAATGCAGAGGAATCCATTTCCTCTGCCTCCCCTCCAGAGGATTTTTCTTTTGGTGAAACCTTGCATACTTTAAGAGAGCATTTCCATTTTGAATGCCAAGACTATCTTTAGTCCAAAAAGAGACTCAGAGAATTTTTAGAGTTGACTCGGCACAGGCATTTAGCTATACCCCCTGTCCTGGATGTTGTGGATGATGTTTTCACGGAATCCAGTCTTACACTTTACCTCCTTCCCCTAGGAAACCAGACAGGTACTACAGAGTACATGATACTCACAAGTTTCTTTTCAAGAATCCTACTGCTGACCCAGAGATCATTTCCCAGGGGCCTAAATGTATTAAGGCTACTACAGCCAAGAATCCCACCCCGTCGGACAGGGATTCCAGACCTTTGAACATATGGGATAAGAAGGTATATACCTCTGCAACTCTTGCTATCAGGGCATTTAATTGTCAGTTTCACATGCTGAAATACCAGCAACATGTTTTGGAACTTATTAAACAAAAAGTGGTAACTTTGCCAGATTGTGCAGAAAATAAGTCAGTAAGCATACTTTGCAGTGTGGCTTTGATGCCCTAGAAGCATCTTGCAGGGCAGCAGTCAGTGGCTCAGTACTGAGAAAACATGCTTGGCTGAAGGAGCAGACCTTGCCAGATCATGTCAAATCTAACTTACTAGACGCTCCTTAGAATAAGGACTGTTTTGTTTGGCACCAAAGCAGAAGAGGTTCTTAAAAAGATGGAAGAAAAAGCTAAATCTATGCAGACTTTTAAAGAATTCCTACAAGTGCAACCCCCTAGATTCAGTAGGCAATGCCCTTCAAAACACTGGTCCTTTCCAGCACCCTCCAGGCCTTCTCAAACAAGACCCAGGGGAAAGAGACCACCCAGACTACAGTCTCAGGGTATGCAGAGATCTAAGCAATGGAGTGTCCCCACCCCTAAAGCAGGGAGTGGTAAGCCACCTACTTATGGAAAAAGATCACAATGACTTCTTCACTCTACTTCCCAGCCCTGCCCAATTGCTTGTGCCCCTAGGAGGAAAACTTGCCCTTCATGCAAAAAACTGGATGTCCATCACTCAGGACCGATGGGTCCTCAACACTGTATCCCAGGGGTTCAAATTTTATTTCCATTCACTGCCAACCCCAACCGGGTTTCTAGAACTTTCTCCAAACCAGTGGGCAGAGGCTCAAAACTAAGTACTTTCCCTGCTCAATGTCAGAACTATTCAGCCTGTTCCAGTAGAACAGAGGGGTCAAGGATTCTACTCCGGACTCTTCCTGGTACCCAGGAATGAGGGCTCTTGGTGCCCAATCCTGGATCTTTCAATTCTCAACACCTTCCTGGTGGTACCAAAATTCAGGATGCTTATCCTGCAACAGCTTCTCCCTATGTTAGCCAAGGATGCCTGGTTAGTCACCCTAGACTTAAAAGAAACCTATCTGCATGTCCCCATAAGGGACTCATGCAGGAAGTATCTACGTTTCAGGGCAGGGTCTATATATTATCAGTTCTCTGCACTTCCTTTGGCTTATCTACTGCACCCAGAGTATTCACAAAATGCCTGGCTCCAGCCATTGCATACTGCAGGCAGAGAAATATCCAAATTTACCCATACTTGGATGACTGCTTGATTCAGTCGGACAGTCAGGAATTGCTGCTTCAGCAACTGGCATTTGTAAAAAGTCTTCTCACTTCATTGGGGTACACCATCAATGAAAAGAAATCACAACTGGTACCCAGTCAAAAGATTGTATTCCTGGGAGCAAGCTTGGACACAACTTCCCAGATGGCATTCCTCACTTTAGAAAAACAGGTCTATCTGACAGACTACTTCAAACAAATGGCCACCAGAACCCGGCTATCTGCAAGAAAAATACTGCAAGCCCTAGGGTTCATGACCTCATGTATACTGCTAATTCCATATACAAGACTACATATGAGCAAACTTCAATGGTACTTAAAAAGTCTTTGGTGTCAACATTCTCAGGACCTGGAAACAGTCATTCCTATCATACCTTCTCTAAGAACAGAGTTCCTTTGGTGGGCAGAAGCATGCAACCACAACAAGGGACTGCCTTTTACTCAACCCCATGCCGCCCAGACCCTGACCACAGATGCATCAGACTATGCATGGGGAGCTCACATGGCTGGCATATGTATTCAGGGCCACTTGAGCCCAAGTCAAATTCATCTGCACATCAACCAAAATGAGATGCTAGCTGTACAGAATGCCATGACAGCTTTCAGATCCCTACTCTTTCCAGGACAACTGCTGATAAAAACAGACACCACCACAGTTATGTGATACATCAACAAGCAGGGGGAGAACCCATTCTTACACACTCTGCAGGTTAGCCATGGCCCTGTGGAACACGGCCTTGGACATCCAAGTCCATCTACAAGCTCAATTCCTACCAGGCAAACAAAACTCACTGGCAGACGACTTGAGCAGAAATCTCCTAGATCCACACGAGTGGAAATTGGAGCCCAGCACCTTCAACCTTCTGATTCAGAAATGGGGGACCCCAGAGGTGGATCTCTTTGCCCCCGCCCCCCCCCCCAACCACCAGCTAAGCAAATTCTGCACCAGGAACCCTCACAACAGGGGCTTGAAAGTGGATGCCCTATCCTTTCAATGGGAAAACCTCTCAATCTATGCTTTTCCCCCTCTGCCCCTTCTCTCAAGAGTATTACTCAAGATAAAACAAGACAGGCCAAGGACAATTCTGATTGCCCCGGACTGGCCATGCCAGCACTGGTACCCACTCCTGCGCAGCCTGACAACGGTGCCACCCTGGCACCTACACCAGACCAGAACCCTGCTCTCTCAGCAGGAGGGACATATTTTCCATCCACAGTTGCAAACCCTAAATCTTGCAGCCTGGCTTATTCCTTGAATAATCCACCAGCAACCCTAAGCAAACAGGTGCTGGACGTCATCTTTGAAGCCAGAAGGCCCAGTACAAGGAAATCATATGCTGATAAGTGGAAAAGGTATTGTTCTTGGATTCAGTCTAAAGGAAAGGACACAGCACTGCCCTCCTTACCTCTAATCCTGGATTGCCTAGCAGAACTACTCCACAGAGGCCTATCCTTCTCCATTAAGATCTATGCCTCTGCCATCTCGGCTCATTACAATACTGAGCCACCTCTATTCTCTCACCCTCTCATCAAACACTTCCTGATGGGGGGCAAGCAACTTAAAGCCACCAAGAAGCACACCCACCCCTGCTTGGGACCTTAACTTTGTACTGGAAAAGCTCACGCTTCCCCCTTTTGAACCTGCTGCTTCAGCAGAGTTAAAATTCCTCTCTTAGAAAACAGCCTTGCTTCTAGCCATCACTTCAGCTAGAAGAGTGTCTTGAGTTACAAGCACTCATGGCTGTGGAACTCTTCATTATTTTCCATGCTGATAGGGTTTCCCTCAGGTCTAACCCTCCTTTATGCCTAAAGTGGTGTCCAGTGTGGCTCTCAACCAATCCATCCATTTGCCAACCTTCTTCCCTAATCATCAAAATAAAGGGGAAAGGATCCTGCACTCTTTGGATGTGCACAGACGGCTCAGATTCTACCTTGATAGGACTAAGCCTTTCAGAAAATCTGACCAGTTGCTAGTCAGCTTTGCAACAGGGGCAGAGGGCAAGGCTATTTCAAAGCAAACCATTTCCAAATGGGTAGCACACTTCATCCATTTCTGCTACAAGCACCATGGAAAACCAACCCCTCAGGGGGTCAGAGCACATTCCTCTGGGGCTTACATCTACCTCTACAGCATTTCTCAAGGGAGTCCCTACCAGGGACATCCTGGAGCCTGCTACCTGTAGTTCTGTACACACCTTTGCCAAGCATTACCACCTGCCTATCTTTTCCAAATCCAGGGCAGGTTTTGCTACAGCAGTCTTGCAAGGCCTACTAGCCAGCCCTAACTCTTTGTGACTGCCTCCACCCTTCCTCAGCTTTGTGAATCAACCCACACGTGATGACTGTAACAGTGAAACACGAACAACATAGTACAGTTGTGTACACTTACCATAAATGTAGACGATGTTCTTCATCCCACATTGCTGCAGTCCTAACACTCGGGGTAGTCCGCTGTCCCAGTCGGCCCGAATACCAAAGTATAAGGCTGACGTTGGTCAGGGCGCATTAGTCTGACGTCAGGACGTCAGGGTACAAATGCGCATGACCGACATCATATCCTCAGTCTTTTTTGCCGCATGGTCCGATGCAGAAGCAGTATTGCGAGTGCAGGTTGGCGTTCTGAAATTTTCTGAAGTCGGAGTTTCAGACCGAATCAAAGTTGGCTAAGTACCCCGTTGGGGAATATTTTGTTTTTTTCTTGCCTCAGTATTTAACTGGATGTCAGAAAAAGTGAATAATTGTATTTCTTGTGGGAAACAGATACCTCATAGGGATTACCATACCTTGTGTATACCTTGCTTAGGGCCTGAGCACGACGTTGTTGGATGTCGCTCTTGTGCTAGATTTAACAAACGCACTATTAAGAGAAGGTTAGACTGTGCCAGGTTAGTTTTTGGGAAGCGTTGTAATTATAAAATGCCGTCGGATGCTCCGACGCCCGCTTCGTCAAAAAAGCGCAAGGACAAAGCAGCAAAGCCTAGGTTGGAAGAGCCGTCTGTCCCGGACGTCGGTTCTTTAGAGGGCTCGGTGGAGCCGGAGGTTCTGCCAGAAGTCTCTTTGGAATCTCAGGGAGAGACTTTACTGTTACAGGATGTTTCCTCTCAGGAGGTAGGCCAGGCTGAGGGGGCTTCTCAGGTAACTGTTCTCCCCTCCCTTCCTAAGGTGGTTAGGCCCTCCCCTTCTGTTTCCAAGGCTTCTTCGAGAGGCAGGCCAGGTTTAACTTCAGTGGGGGTTTCTCCTAGTTCTTCAGGGTCTCTGCCTAAGAAACATATGCTTAAAATGGCAGAAGATGTGATTACTATGATTAGAGGTTCTATGCCCCCTCCTGATAAGAGGCCTAGGGTGGAACCTGAGCTTGAGAGTTTTGAGCAGTGTTCGGAGGCTTCTGAGTCTTCGGCTGAAGACTTGCAGGAGTATCCTCCTTATTCGGATTCTGATGTAGATGATTCTACTCCTTCGGCTTCTCCTCCTGAGGATTTTTCTTTTTCAGAGACTCTTCATTCCATGAGGGAGCATTTTAAATGGGAAGGTCAAGATTTTTCTGATTCCAGGAAAAGGCTAAGGGAATTTTTGTTTTTACCCCAGCACAGGCCTTTGGCTATACCTCCTGTTCTGGATGTGGTGGAAGATGTTTTTGCAGAGGCTTCCCTGAACCCTGATTCTTTGCCTCCTGCTCCAGTTAAACCGGATAGGTATTATAGGGTGCCTGAAGCTCATAAGTATCTTTTTAAGAGTCCTAGGGCAGACCCAGAAACCATTTCTCAGGGGCCTAAAGGTGTTAAGGCTTCTGTTGTTAAAAATCCTGTTCCTCCTGATAAAGAGGCAAGGGCTTTGGATAGATGGGGAAAGAAGGTGTATACTTCTTCCACTTTAGCCATGAGGGCTTTGAATTGCCAGTTCCACATGTTAAAATACCAAAATTATCTCCTTTCACAATTGAAGTCTAAGGTGGATGCTCTGGCGGAAGGTATTGAGTGTAAAGAGTTGCAGGATTTAGTTCATGTTTCTGAACAGGTGGGTAAGCATTCTTTGCAATGTGGTTTTGATGCTGTACAGGCCTCTTCGAGGGTGGCTGCCACTGGTTCTGTTCTTCGCAGGCACGCCTGGTTGAGGGATCAGAATTTGGCTGAGCATGTTAAGACAAGGATTTTAGATGCTCCATTACAATCTGATGTGTTGTTTGGTTCGCCTGTGGAAGCAGTTTTAAAGAAAATGGAGGACAAGGCTAAGTCTATGCAGACTGTTAAAGATTTTTGCAGGTTCAGCCTCCCAAGTTTAGTAGAAATTGGCCTACTAAGGGGTGGACATATCCTTCTTATGATTCCCAGTCTAGGGGTAGGTCTAGACGTGGCAGGGGCAGAGCTCAAGGTTCTTTTTGGCCTAGAACAGGGAGTTCACCTGCTCAGTCTTCTGGTGAGGGCAGGGGTCAGTCCTTTCGTAAACAGACCCAATGACCTGCCTTTTCAGCTGCCAGAGCCTTCTCGTCTGGCAGCACCTTTGGGAGGAAGGCTGGCACTTTTCAAAGAAAATTGGAGTTTTATTACCCAAGACAGATGGGTATTGGATATCATTCACCACGGTTACAGGTTTTATTTCCATACCTTGCCTCCTTTCAAAGGCATGCCAGACATTCCTCCTCTACAAAGAAAAGAGGCTCACAAGCAAATTTCTCTGTTACTTCAAATAGGGGCCATTCAGCCGGTTCCGGTGCCAGAAAGGGGCCTAGGATTTTATTCTCGCCTGTTCCTAGTACCAAAAAAGGGGAACACGTGGAGACCAATTTTGGATTTGTCTATCCTCAACACTTATCTGGACATTCCCAAGTTCAAGATGTTGACGTTGCAACAGCTTTTACCTCTGCTGGGAAAAGATCATTGGATGGTAACTTTAGATCTCAAGGAGGCTTACCTTCATGTGCCTATCAGACTAAGTTGCAGGAAGTATCTGCGTTTTCGAGCTGGGAATTCCCATTATCAGTTCTCTGCATTGCCCTTTGGCTTATCTACTGCCCAGAGTATTCACAAAGTTCTGGCTCCAGTGATAGCTTACTTCAGGCTAAAAGGAATACAAATCTATCCTTACTTGGACGACTGCCTGATTCTGGCTCAAGAAAAGGAAGACCTTTTGCAGCATTTGGAATATGTGATAGCAGTGCTAAGATGCCTGGGGTATTCTGTGAACGAAATAAAGTCCAGTCTAGTACCCTCTCAAGACATGTGCTTTCTGGGTGTGAGACTGAATACAGCAACCCAGATGGCCTTTTTGACCCCGGACAAACAAAAGAATCTTTCACTTTACTTCCATCAAATATCTCTTCAGTCCGGGCTGACTGCAAGGACAGTCCTTCAAGCCTTAGGGTTCATGGCATCTTGTATTCTGGTGCTTCCCAATGCCAAACTGCATATGAGGAAGCTGCAATGGTATCTCAAAAATGTATGGACACAGCACTGCCAGGATTTGGACACTGTCATTCAAATAATACCTTGCATTCAAAAGGAATTTTTGTGGTGGGCTCAGGAATGTCACCTAAACAAGGGACTCTCTGTGACCCGGCCAGAGGCGAGTCAGATTCTAACGACAGATGCCTCAGACATAGCTTGGGGAGCTCATCTGAATGGAAAGTGGATTCAAGACAAGTGGCCTGCCAGACTACAGCATCTACATATCAACATGAAGGAGATGTTGGCAGTCCAGTTTGCATTACTGGCTTTCAAGGAGTTACTTCTTCCAGGGCAGGTGTTGATTCTAACAGACAACACAACTGTCATGTGGTACATCAACAAACAAGGGGGAACACATTCTTATCCTCTATGCAGGCAAGCAATGATTTTGTGGGAGACTGCGCTCAGCTTGCAACTAAATCTTCAGGCAAGGTTTCTGCCGGGAGCACAGAACTCCTTAGCAGATGTGTTAAGCAGGCAAATCATGGATCCCCACGAGTGGAAACTGGATCTTCATGTATTTCGAAAATTGACAGTGTCATGGGGAACTCCAGACATAGATCTGTTCGCTTCTCCACTAAACCACCAGCTGCCAAAGTTTTGCACGAAAAGGTTTCATCACACAGCTTGGAAAGAAAATCTTCATGTGTACGCCTTTCCGCCTCTGCCTCTCCTCCCAAAGGTACTCCTAAAGGTCAGACAAGACAAGCCAAGGATGATTTTAATAGCTCCAGATTGGCCTCGACAACACTGGTACCCATTACTGAGGAGTCTGGTAAGGAAGCCTCCATGGCCTTTACCTTTGGTTCCACACCTATTGTCTCAGAGGGACGGTCATCTACTCAATGTCAAGCTTCACTCTCTTCATCTAACAGCCTGGCATATTCTGTTTTGAACCACAGCAGGTCTCAACTTCCTCAACAAGTTTTGAATGTGATTATGGAAGCCAGGAGGCCTAGTACGAGGAAAGTGTATGCAGACAAATGGAAGAGATTTTTATTTTGGAGTACAGCAAATGATTTGGAGGTTTCTGAGCCAAATTTGAGTGTGGCTCTTCAATATCTTACTGAGTTACTGGACAAAGGTTTGTCTTTCTCTTCCATTAAGATTCATGCTGCAGCAATTTCAGCTCACTATGATTGTGACCCACCATTGTTTTCTCATCCTTTGTTTAAGCAATTTCTTAGAGGGGCAAAGAATATAAGACCCCACGTGAGCTCCTACTCCTGCTTGGGACCTCAATTTTGTGTTGGAGAAACTTACTCTACAACCTTTTGAGCCTGCGGCTACTGCTGAATTGAAATACTTGTCATGGAAGACTGCTTTTTTGTTGGCCATTACTTCTGCAAGAAGGGTTTCTGAATTGCAGGCCCTTATGGCGGTTGAGCCTTTTTTGATTTTCCATAAGGATAGGGTATCATTACGTACTAATCCTTCCTTTATGCCTAAGGTGGTCTCTAGTGTGGCTTTAAACCAAACTATCCATTTGCCCATTTTTTATGCAGATCCCCAAAATAAGGGGGAAAAGATTTTGCACACTTTAGATGTACATAGGCAGTTGCGTTATTATTTAAGCAGGACTAAGGATTTTAGGCAGTCTCAGCAGTTGTTTGTTTCTTTTGCTTTGAGTTCTCTGGGCAAGCCTGTGTCAAAACAAACTATTTCTAAGTGGATTGGGTTTTGCATTGCATTTTGTTATTCCCATCATGGCAAGGAGATTCCAGCTGGGATTAGGCCTCATTCCACTAGGGCTACTGCCACTTCAACAGCATTTCTAAGGGGGGTGGCAACTAAGGATATTTTGGAGGCAGCTACTTGGAGTTCAGTGCATACTTTCTCTAAGCATTACCACCTTCCTCTCTACTCTAAATCTAGGGCTGGTTTTGCCACGGCTATTTTGCAGGGCATGTTGTCAGCTCCAGCTTCTTTATGATTTGCCAGCCTCCCTTACCTCTGCTTTGGGATTCTACCCAAGTGTTAGGACTGCAGCAATGTGGGATGAAGAACATAGTACAGTTTTGTACCTACCATAAATGTAGATGTTCGAAGATCCACATTGCTGCAGTCCAATTTACCCTCCCTCCTTCCCCTCTGTGTTTAGGGGTGGTTGTGTGGGTGGGGTTGTACTTTTGTAAATTGTATATATTGTATATATATTTGGTACAGGAGTGTTTGGTGTTTTTTGGTTTTGGCCTTATCTTTTTAGGGTCTTCTGACATCTGGGGCAAGAAAAGACTGAGGATATGACGTCGGTCATGCGCATTTGTACCCTGACGTCCTGACGTCAGACTAATGCGCCCTGACCGACGTCAGCCTTATACTTTGGTATTCGGGCCGACTGGGACAGCGGACTACCCCGAGTGTTAGGACTGCAGCAATGTGGATCTTCGAACATCTACATTTATGGTAGGTACAAAACTGTACTTTCGAGTGTATTCACTGTTGCAGTCCTGGTTTCCCTCCCTCCCTCCAGCCCCCTGTCTCTCTCTCTCTCTCTCTCTCCATCTCTCCTCTCTATGGCTAGTCCTACTGGTATTGGTATTTACTTTTTACTGGTGGTGGTTTCCCCACCATATCCTAGCTCCCTATTTGGGGCAAGAAAAAACTGATGTAATGGCATCGGCTCCCTGTTTTTATACCCCTGACGACCTGACTTCAGGCAAGAAGTGGCAGCATCTGACACAGAAATACTAAGTCTCTGGTATTTGGGCCAACTGAGGGCTACCTGCAGGCAGATAACCAAAGTGTGATGACTGCAACAGTGAATACACTCGAGCATTTACATTTATGGTAAGTATTACACAACTGTACTTTTTCTTTCCAATGTATATAGTAATGCATGCCTGACTCTAATATTGTTTTTTTTTTTCTTTTTCCCCCCAAAGGGCAATCCTTTTAAGATGGAGGATGTAGATCAGTGTATGTGTATAATCCTTTAAGAAACTATCCGAGGGCTTGCACAAGTGTATAAATACTGAGCATATGGGAGCCTGACTGCCATTTTGTAGTTGGCTGTTGAGATGTAAGCATGTATGTTTGTAAGCTCTGTTTGTTAACTAGTTTATTCATATTTAATGATTCTGCTAGCCATCCTGATGTGTTTGTATGGGTTACCTTTAGTACGTCGACAGCCCACCACATCAAATTCCACTTCTCCGACACGGCATAACATTGACAAATGAAGAGCTGAAGTTTCCCGCACAGTAAGTTACCTTTTGGCCATCCAGAACTGAAAAACTGCCATTTACAGACTACACAAATGTGTGGGGCTTTGCCCCCCACACCCCCTAACTTAATATTCCAGCTCTGAGAATGCACTACCATGGGGGTACGGGGCAAAGTTCAGGTGGATGGCCAAATGGTAACTTACCGTGCGGGAAACTTTGGCTCTTTATTTGTCGATGTTCTGTCGTGTCGAAGAAGTGGAATTCGATGTAGTGGGCTTTCGACATACTTAAGGGTAACCCATTTATATGTATTAAAGCATTTGAACAAAGCCCCAAGCCGTCTTGTTATATGTATTAGAGATGAACGAGTGCCAATACTGATACACAAGGTCCAAGTAAAATAATTTAAAGAGACCATTACTTATTGTTTGGAGTTAAAAAACTTGATTCAGTAATGCCATTTGATCCTTTTTATCATTACTAGATGGAGACCAGAGAGTAGTTAAAACTGCACAAAACTGTTCCAAATTGTGTACATTTAACATGCCATTACCATAGTACAGTTTCTTTAGACCTTGGTTTGCAGTGTAAACTGGATCAGAAGTATTGTAGTATTAAGCATTTATTTAAAGGCTTAGAAGATATTGCAAACGTAGTACATAGACTACTTGTGTAGCATCAGATACAGGTTTATGACAGGAGATTGATAGTTCAATATTGAATCTGTCTAATGGCATCACACACAAATCACTGTCTGATTTTTCAAAGTATGTGAAAGTTAACCCTGCATATAGTACAATGCAGCACCCCCCCCCCCAAATAACTTATGCAGCCATCCTCTAAGGACACAACCTTGAGGAAAGGGAAGAAGTTAGGCACATTCTAGCAGTAAGTCAAGTCTGTGATATATTTATTTCATAACCTTGCAATTTAGGTTTTATTTCTGTACCTGGAATTTCCAGGGTCTGTCATTGTAACTGTGACTTACCTTCAAGATGAGGCATTTTTGTTTCACCCCACTTGGCCAGATGATTGCTGGCAACTCTGTCTACAGAGAAACTCATCTAGGCTAGGAACTACTACTTTAGTTCTTATAATAGTCATGGTGATCACAGTCAACATGGATAGGTCTCAATCTTTTCTATCCAACTTAAAGAATGCTTGTATAGTGCACTGTTGGAATTTTTCTTATGTCATAATTTTGCTCATAGTTATGCTCGCAGATTCTCTTTCTTAACAGTCGTTCATTTTTGCCCACAGAAAAACCCAGGCATAGTGAACTTATTGCCACATAAACAACCCCTGAGGTCCAACAATTCCTTTTTTTTATTTTTAAAGTGTTAGGGCTGTGTCCAGATTTTCACCTTCAAATATACAAAAAAGACACTTGTTAGTGCCCTTTTTTAATCCTTGATTAACAAAATCTTCTCTAGTTCTGTTCTTTTCAAATAACAGCATTACTTGCAATCTTAAAAACTAAATTTGCTTTTTTCATTGACTGTATTCAACAATAAGTTGTTACTTTTCGTAATTATCCAAGTTTTCTCTAAAATGTTTTTAACATCCTTCTCTCCCTCATTATATTGAACCACAAAAACTCTTTCAAATGTTTAAACTTTTGTGTCACTCAGTTGTTTATGCTTATATTTTTCAGTACTTAGCCCAGTGCCTAGAAGAGGTTTATATTTAGCACCCCATTTTTCAGTTACTTTGTTAGTAATTGTTTCCACAAAATCAATTGGATAGCCCCTTTCAATAAGCATGTCCTTAAATTTCTTCATTTCTGTTAACAAATAATCAAACTTGATGTTATTTGAGACACCCTGATACTTTGTCCTTTAACTAAACTTTTCTTATAACTGAAAGGATATCAACTGTGGTAGTGTAAGTATGCATTACTAAAGGGTGATTTTCTATATGTAGTGGATGTAAAACTAGTAATAATGCTGTCAAGATAGTTACCTGAATTTCTTTTAAAGCCAAAAGTAAATTTCAGGAACTTTGTTTTTTTATTTAAATATTCAGTAAATTCTTGTACTAATGTATACACCATAAAATAAAAATATCATTTAAAAGTAGAAATTAAATATGAATGTATTTTCTCAAGCATATAGTACCAGATTTTCATGGATGGGGGTACATACAGTTCCTATCACACACTCCTGTTTTAAGTACCTCACCTTCCAACTATATACAACTGCTGTCTTATACAATGGAAACACAATCTGTAATCAAGTTGTTTTCACTTGTTTTGAGGCTGTTGCAAGATAACAGACTAACACTAAATAATCTCAGCCCATCTTCCTTTGGTACTCAAGTGAATAAATCTATGACATCAACTGTCAGCAACCCCAGGTTCCTTTCCCAAAATTCTTTTTTTTAACCACCCTAAGATATCACGAATCTTTCAACATACACACGTTTCTTTGCCAAAAATAGGCTTCGGAAGATGATCTGTATATAACCAGTGATAGGTCTTAGAATCCTTTGCTACAGTAATTGGTCTAAGGGGGCGGGGGGGTTAAAATGCTCTTGCATTTTTTGGAATCCCGAAAATTGTAGGAATCCTGGGAGTGGAGTTCCTTAAGCTGAAAATACCAGGGGAGACACTTTTTTTCCAACAGAAATTCTGTTAGATGTAAATGTATTTTTCAGTAGGCTGTGTGTAGCTCATTCAATGAAACCTGTGTATACGTTTCACCATCTTGTAGAGTGTTTGACATAGCACTAGAGTAAGGAAGAAGAATTCATTATAAAAGTAAGAATATGGAGGATCCCCCCAAGAGATCAGAACAGCTGGTGAGGTGCTCAGATCCCATAAAGTATGCAGGTCCCAGACAAGGGAATTATATGGAAGATTTGAGGGGTTGCAACCAGCGCAACCACATTCAGCTATTACCCTAATCAAGGGACTTCCAAGAAAGGCAGGAGGAGGGGGAAAAAGACGTAATTATTCCTGAATAATAATGGTTTGGTGTTATCACACAGTGGTTTTAAAGTATTTAAATATAGCCATCTGACTATAACCTTAGATATTTTTTTTGCTTTTTGAAAAGGGATTTAAGATTTTCCCAAGGGAACAATTTGATCCGACTGATTCGCTGGTAGAACTTAGGACTATTCACAAGGAAATTAAATTTAGCAGTGCATTTTACTGAGCCTAACAATATTTCTTGTACAGTACAAACTATGTAAAAAAATAACATTTGTAGAAGTGGATTTAATCCATCTTTACACTCCACTATTCAAGTCTTCGAGAAGGCACTTGAAGAGGATATATACGAGTTAGCAAAAACAAAGAAAAATATTTCAGGTCCAGTCCCGTTCATAAAGAGAAGTAAACTTTAAATTCCCTAATGTATGATAATACAAAACATACTATGAAACCCAGAAAAACACAAGGATGAGGACCACCACGATTATGCAGCAAAACAGTTCTTCTTTATTGAGTATAAAAACGAGAGATGGCACGCTTGCAAGCTGTACGCTTCTTCAGATCTGAAGAAGCGTACAGCTTGTACGTGAAAGCGCTCATCTCTCTCGTTTTTATACTCAATAAAGAAGAACTGTTTTGCTGCATAATCGTGGTGGTCCTCATCCTTGTGTTTTTCTACGTTTTTCCTGCTGTTGTGCTTTTAGTGGTGAGGACCTTTGGAGGCTTTGCTGGGATTGTGCTACATACTATGAAACCCGATAAGGGGAGAGGCATGGTGATTTTGGACGCTCTTATCTATTCTAGTGCTGTGGTAGACATTTTACATGATGGTGAAACCTGTACACAGGTTTCAAGGAGTGTGGTACGTATAGCCTACAGAAAAATAGGTTTAGAACTAGAATTTCTGTTAGAAAAAAGGCTCTCCCATGGTATTTGCAACTTTGTAAGGAACTCCAATCCAATGAATGCTACAAGTTTTGGGATGCCAAAAATACACAAGCATTTTACCCCCTATCCCACCCCCCCTTTTAGACGAGTTGTTGCGGCACAGGGATCCAAGACTCATCCATTGGTCGTATATGTTGAATGTGTTCTGAATCCTGTTTTTGGTAAACAAGCACATATGTTAAAGGATTCCTGGGATTTCTTTGGGAGGTAAAAAAAAAAAAAAAGAATTATGGGATAGGTCCCAGGGATTTCTGACAGTTGATGTCATAGTTTTATTCACTTGTGTACTAAATGAAGATGGACTTAAGATTATTTAGTGTTAGTCTGTTAGCTTGCGACATCCTCAAAACAAGTGAAATCAACCTGATTACAGATTCTGTTTTAATTGTTCTAGAAAAGAGTTTTATATATTTTGAAGGTGAGGTATTTAGACAAAAGAGGGGTGTGGTGATGGGAACTGCATGTACCCCCATCCATGCAAATTTGGTACTATATGCATGGGAAAAATAATTCAGTCTTTTAAAAGCACAGCAGATTGTATTTGCATTTTTTGGATATTATTATTTTATGAAGAATTTATTAAATATTTAAACAGAACAAAATAAGTTCCTGAAGTTTACGTTCAGCTTTGACAGAAATTCAGTTAACTATTACACACACACAAACTAGTATTACATCCACTATATATAGAAAATCAACATTTAGTAATGCATATTTACACTACTCTAGTTCACATCCTTTCAGTTACAAGTTAAAGGACAAAGTATCAGGGAGGATCAAATGAAATAATCTGATTATTTAGTAACAGAAATGAGAAAAATTGAAGGACATGTTTATTACCCAACTGATTTTTTGGAAACATTTACTAAGAAAGTAACTGAAAATGGGGTGATATATATAAAAACTTTATAGGTGTTGGACTATGTAGTGAAGCAGGTAAGGGTAAACAACTGAGTGAAACGAAAGGAGACAAATTTGAAAGAGCTTTTGTGGCTCAATATAATGAGTGAGCAAATGATATTAAAATATTTTGGAGTAAAATTGGATAATGATGAATGGTAACAACTTAGTATTCAATGTAGTGGGTGAAAAAACACATTTCGTTAATAAGATGTCAAGTAATGTTAAGTGGTTGTTTGAAGAGAACAAAACTAGAGAAATAGATTTTGTTAGCCAAGGATTAAACAAGGGCACTAACAAGTTGTTTGTAAGCAATGCCCATATGTATTCAAAGGCGAAAAAATAACTGTTGAAAATAATCTGGGCACAAGCCTTACACTACAAAAGGGAATTGTTTGAAATCAGGGGGTAGTTTATGTAGCAATATGTTCAAGATGCCCATGTTTTTTATGTGGGCAAAACTGAACGACTGCTCAGAAGGATAATCTATGAGCAAAATTATGACATAAGAATTCTAACAGTTCATTATACAAGCATTTATTAAATGGGACTAAATTTCAAAAGTTTTGTTTTGGTACAGTCAAAAAGATACCTAGATGCCCAAGGGGAGGCCCATGGGAGACCAAATCAGATTACAGAGAGTTTCTCATGCAGCGCAAGTTGAGCACCAGCACCTACCCTAGGCTGAATGAATATCTGTTAAACTTGTACTTCAGTTAAGATCAGTAAAGCTTTAATGAATTTTACTTGTACTTTGGGTTTTTTGTTTGAACTTATTAATATTTTACTATTAAGATAATGGAATCCTTCAACATCAACATTTATTATTCATTAATTGTTAATATATTGTACTACACACATTTTTAAAAACTAAGGTACTCTTAAACAAGTGACAAGTTGATATTTAAGTTTGATATTGTAACTTATGTACACAAATGGTGAGGTTCAGTACCTCACAAACCTAAAGTATAAAGGTGCAGTATACCTTTAAGGACCTTCAAGTGTTTTCAGGCAATGATGCCAAAGGAAATCGATTTGTTTTATTTATATATATATATATATATATATATATATATATATATATATATATATATATAGGCTCTGATGAAGTCACGGAAAGTGCGTGGGATGAAAGCACTCAGTTTCATTTTTTTTTTTTTTTATTTTAAATAAATACATTTTTCTTTAGTGCAAGCACTGGTTTCTGGCTTCATCAGCAGTTATATATCTGAAAGCCCCAGTATGTGAAATTTTCTTCTGCCATTTGCATTAAGTATACATCATTTCACTTGCTGATTCATGTTTGCTACAAGTTATCACCTAATGTTATGCAATGTTCCATTATGTTCATCGTCTGATGATTTGGCACCCTAACCACTGGTCTTATACAGCTCTCATAGGTGTTTATTAGGTTAACAAATGCAAGGGCCATTTTAAGCCTAGCCATGCATCCCAAACCTTTCACAAGTTCTGGTACTCTTGATAAGTGTAACCAGGGGCTTGGGAGATGAAACATTTGCAAGCAGGGGACTGGGAGATGATCCGGTTACAGGCTGCCTGTGTCCATTAGAGACATAGGTGCCAAACCAGGGATGAATTTCCTGTTTCCCATCCAGTTATCCAAGTTACACTTGAATTGGGTTGGGGAGGAACTCCGCTTCATATGGATGGAGAGCCTGATCCAGAGAAAGGGTAGTCTCGGGGATACATACCTGTCTGTTCAGTACGTCCCTTTTTTATCACAGGCAAAGTTTAAATCTTTAGAATGGGTAATTCTGGTGCTGTTTGTTTTGCTGATATGCAGGAGGTCCATCAGATTGGGTTCTGACAACACCTTGTATGCCAGGCATAGATCTCCCCTCAACAGCCTGTAGGTGACGGAATGCAGGACTAGGGCCTTGAGGCAGTCTGCATAGGACATGTTACTTACGCCCTGTATTCTTTTAGTGAGGAATCTCTATGGACATTCAGTTGTTGGATATGCCTGGTTAGGTACATACCATTAGGGGCATTGTACTCGATACATCTGATGAATGCTGAATACAGTGGAACAATGACTTCCTTGGACCTAGATGCCAGTCTTTCATTTATAACTTGCACAACATAGAATGATTTCCTCACTACTGTAGACATGTTATGGTTAAAAGCTAGCTTGCTCTCTATGCACGTCCCCAAGTCCCTAACTACAGGGTCAACTCTTAAGGTTGCGTTGTCCCTATGGTAGTTACCAGGGGTGGATGACTTCCTGAAGGATAGTGTTATGCATTTCTTGGAATTTAGTTTTAGTCCATGCTATTACACCATTTGTCTGTTTTAGACCTTCCTGGAGAACACTTGAGTTGGTGGAGGATTCAGTGACGGCTCCTAATTTGCAGTCATCTGCAAATTTAACAGCCAGAGGCTATTGACATTGGCCTGGACTACAGAGAAGGACTTCAGAGAAGTAAATGCCAAAAAGGAGTGGTGCCAGGACCGATCCCTGAGGGACTCCGCTTGTGACTGACTTCTATGTAGAGGAGGACTCCCCAGTTCTAATTTCCTGGATCCTGTTTGTGAGCCAGTTGGCTATCCACCTGCTGAGGTAAGGGTTTGTACCTAACCTCTTGAGTTTGTCAACAATGCCTAAGTGGGATATTGTATCAAATGTCCTGACCGGGTCAAGGTAGGCAGTGTGAGCCATTTTGCCCTCATCCATTGCTTTAGTGACCTTCTCAAAGAAATCCAGCATGTTGGGTAAGCATGACATGCCCTTGACGAAACCAGATTGGGTTGGATCCAGTGTCTGGAGGTTTCCTATGTCATTGTTGATCATTTCCATGATAGTTCTTTCCATGGCTTTGCATATGAGACTTATAGGTCTGTAGGTGATCCTCCTTTGTGCAAAGGGATTACTGTTGCTGTTATGCATTCATGGGGCACAGAGCCTGTTTAGAGGCTGCAGTTAAATATCAATTCCAGAGAGCCTGACATGTCATGTTTTATGCTGTTTAGAAGGCATCCTGGGATATTGTCTGGGCCCATTGATGCAGTGTTCTTGGCCTTAGAGAGAGCATTAAGGACCTGTTCCCTAGTTATAGCAGAGGAAGTTATGTTTAGTTAAAAAGAAATGAAGTAGGATTGTTCCAGTTTTGTTATGGACTTGCCTTCAGTGTCACAGGTGTTAGGTCATTGAGAAGAAACAACATAGTACAAACCATACTTTTTAAATGGTAACCTCATGTCATGGCTAATGATTTCTACATTGACTTGGTCTGAGGCATTACCCTAAAAGATCTGGTGTTTTAATTAGTGCAGCTTGACTTTTCTTTCGTAACCTTCTGCATATCCTTATCAGATCTCCATGCTGACAGAAGTGGAGTTGGGAAAACTGTGCAAGACCTCCTAATGTTTCTTTGTCAGAAATGCAGGGGTTAGTCTTGGAAATCTGGCCCAGGCTGACCTGCTTGCTCACTTTGTTGGAAAATTCAGATTTATTATGTAATAGAAGATCTGTTGCCCAGAGTGGTATTAAGGATGTGAAGGTGCTATATGATCTCACACAGCAAACTCATGAATTTACACTTTGTGATTATTGAGTAGTAGATCACAGCGGCATGAAAATATTTAAATTAAAAAAAAACACATTTCTGTGGAGTTTGCTTATTCTTCCCTTTCCTCTCATTTTATGCACATTGTTACAACATTGAAAGACAAAATGGGAAACACAGTAAGCTGAACTCCAGAACTTGGCTACCCTTTGGGACACACGCTTGTTCCTTGGTTTGGAGCAGTAGTGAATTTCTGGATTCAGTGTTGTACAGTGTTTTGATTTTCCGGTTTTATGACTTACAATATTGTGTAGTTGGCATTACCGGATTCGGTACAGTTAACATTGCACTTCTGATAGTAAACCTATAGTTGTATACATACCATGGGCACACAAATGTGTGCAAGTATTTGCATGTGTAAATGTAGCCATTTATTCATTTATTTATTTTTATTTTTTGCTTGTATTCTTGCCCTTGTCTTCAGATAATTTCTGAAATTGGTCTGAAAAAAAGGTTCCGTTTATTTTACTGGTTAACAAATAGTATTTGCATTTTCATTATACAGGATGGTGTTAGAGGAGCCAAAAGAAGTGTTCAAATGGACATCCAAGCAGCAGTACATAAGATTTACCAACAGCTGTCTTCTACTCTGGAGAGGGCACTTCAGGCTAATAAGCACCATGTTGGTGAGAATATGCTTAAATACTTTATTATTTTTTTTCTTTTGTTAACCGGGAAAATCTTTCTAGGCTGTATTACCCCATTTTCATTGGTGGCCCAGAAAGAGAGAAGCTTCATTAATATTGTGATACAAAATTAAGTAAGATAGTAAACAAGTAGTAAGCATAGCTGTGGCAAAATCAGTTAGTCATAAAACAAAATGTTAGAGTAAAACATTTGTTAGATAGTACAGTTATGTGCGAACACAATACTCAATAATTGTTTTACTGGGAGCGATCAGTAGATGCCTGACAGAGAGGTAGGAAGCATTAGAACAACAGGGTATGAGGAAGTTGTAGATCCGATTGTTGTGTTGGGTTATGGAGAGTGTCAGAGAGTATGTGGATGTTATTACAATAATGTTTTAAGTGTGTTTTAGAGCTAGTCATGTCTTTTTGATGTCTGATGGAAGTAGGAATAGATTGCCAAATTGTAGATAGAGACAAAAGCATTACCTGAGGATTTGATGGTGCATGGCTATGGTGAGTAGATGTTTGTCCATCGAACAAAGTCACCTATTGGTTGAGTAGGGGGAGACAATGTTAAGTAGGTCTGGAGAGTTTTGTTTATTTATGATATTACAAGTTGTTAGTTGGGTGATGGAGAGGTAACTTGTTTTGTCGTTCAGTAGGGAAGTTTCAGTACATGGCAGTAGTGAGATATAGGTGTTTTATTAGTAGCAAATCTAGCAATTTTATTGTAGCATTGCACTATTTTGGTTAGAGGAGAGTGCTAGAAGTTAGTGAATTTTTTTTGATAGACTGCTGTCAAACTTCAGGTGTTCAACTAGGGTGTTGCCAAGTAGCTTTGTGTGTAAGATTATTTCAGCGCAAGTATTTTATGTACTTATAAATTTGAACTCCTAATATAGTACTTTTAGTCACTACTTGAGACACAGGTCCGTGCTGTTTTTGTTTTTTTTTGCCTTATAAAACGTTTAATACATTTTCTTGATTTGTACAGTTTCATTTCAAATTGTTTGATGTGGATGGGTGAAATGGATACTTCTTGTTCTGCAGTTTTTATGCTGCTTGCTTGCCTAGCTGTCAGTCTTTATTGACAAGTTGGCCATTTTATGGCCCTCGTCTTTCTGAGGGCAGTGCCACACATCATCCTATGGGGGGTGCCCCTATACTGAGGAATTGCCCCAGCAGAGCCTTCATAATTTCTGGAAGTCGCTAGAAGCTTTGTAGACTGGCCAGATGCCCAAGATCTTTGGAAGAGATAGTGAAAATTCCATCTGCAACTTCCAAAGTGGCTGTTCTGTGGTCATCTGTAATTTTCATTATGGCAACTTTGTGACCAGGGCTGCAGGCTCATTGCTGTGTCTGTGTAAAATGGTTTGGCTGAATTTTTTTCCCTTTTAAAGAGAAAGTCCAAAACAGTATTCTGGATAACAAGTTTTTTGTCGGTGTGTTTTTTGGGTGGTGGTGGGAGAGTGCACTTTGATTATACCTTTCAAGACCTGTCAGGATAACCTTTTGAGTGCAGAATAGTCCCTCACCAGTATGGAGGACCTTCATGAGATTGACTCTCCCATGTTGAGAACTCCCTTTCTCTTCTAAGTCCAGGCAGTCCCAAAAGTGTTCTCCTTGCTGATGGAGGATGACACTTAAATCAAAGTTTTGTAATCTTCATTTTCAGTAGAGATACACAGTAAGATAATTGCACTAGCTTACCTGCAGTAGTTCTGGCTACTTCCAGAGGTTGTCCTTGATGATAATTACTGAGGTGATTTCGGAGAGTCATCAGGAAGGACCAGTGAATTATGAATGTGAATATTTTCAGCCACCTTTCTCAGATTTTACATTTTTCCCTCAAAGTCTGTTAAGAGGCTTATCCACCTCCCAAGAACTTATGGGACAGATGCAGACACTGCTGTAGAAAAGAGCCATAGATGCTGTAACTTTTCTTGAGCAAAGCTGATCAGTATGCTCCATCTCTTAGTTGTTTAAAAGAGAATGAGTGGTTATGATTTCCTCTCTGTCCTTGATGGCTTTAACCAGCATATCCAGTGCATCATATTTTCTTCAAGAATAGCAATATTAACAGAAAAGTATTGCATTTATGCTTCCTTCCTATGTACCATATTTTGTTTTATGTTAAGAAACAAATAGTGGTTTATTTTGTTTCTGCAAGCACCAGGAAAGGCTTTATGCCATAGTAGGTGTTCAAAAGTGATTTTGTGTACAAGTTGAGTCTGCATGCGTTAGCTTGAACTTATCCTATATACTTTAGCAAAATGTTTACTGCTCACCATTGATGACTGTTTCAAGTAGCTAAAGTTTCAATACTTCTCTCAGTTTTTTAAATTGTTTTCTGATGGTTACCAAAGCTAAGCCAAAGCCCTCAGAGAAAAAATGCTAAAGGTAGTTCAGAAGAGACTGGAGACCAGAAAAAAATTGATTTACCATATTTTCTGGGATTTTTGCATTGGGTATCTCATCTCCTGATACTGGCACATGTTTTCAACTGACTTCCTAATTCAGGGAGGTTTGTCACTATGAAGTCTTTTTACCAAGTGATGTTTAAAGTTGAAATGGGTGTGTGCATCAGCACTGATCAGAGTACTGATGTTAGTCATTCTGGAAATTGTATTGGAAGCACAGGTTCCAAGGGGGGAGATCTTCTTAATCCTGAAACGGTCTTTGTTGGCAGGATTTTTCAAAGGATTATGTCCTCAGACAGCCCCTCCTCATTAAGGGAAAGTACCTCAGCTAGACTAGAGTACTTTTGAAGCTGATTATGGTAAGCTAGCTGAGGGGGGAGAGCATTGATACATTGGTAGAATGGCTTTATTGCTATCTCTAGCATAGACCAACATGGGTTTGATCTCAAGTTAGGTTGGTCATTGCCTTTCTTTAAAGGCACCATTTAAATCTAAAGGGAACAAAATCTCTCTCTCCCTTCATCTGACGGGGAAGAAACTAATGTTGAATTTCATGGTCATTTTTCACAAAATTTTGTTTTTGATCATGTAGTCGCCTCATGTCAGTCATCTGCCTCTATGCTCCTTGGCATGGCAAGTTAAATGAAGCTGTTAATTTTTTTAATCCATTTTGCCCCTATGACTGCTAAACTTGAAGCCTGCTGATAGTCAGATGTCACACTGTGCAGGATGGGGAGAGCTGTCATCCAAGTAACCATGAAGGGTGCTTTTTGTCCTGGGCAGCATCCAACAATGACAGTTTTTTTTTTTTCTATGTTATGGTCTAAACTTGCTGTGGTGGTGATGTGATCATTTTTGTCATTGCAAGGACTGCATATGCACTCTTGTCCATGCATGCCTGCTTTCTCACATGTGCCTTTAGGGGCTGCCACCACTGACTTGGGTGACTATGCCCATGTCCTCCCAGCAGCAGCTCATCTTGTGGTAGGCCTCCATTCTCTTGTTGAAGTCCTGTCATCAAAACAGTGGAGTAAGTTGGGCAGGAACCGCCATTAATTCCTCTCCGGGATTTCTCTATCTACCCCACTGATGCAGAATGAGCTGTTGAAATCTGTGGTGGTAATTAGGGTAACCTAGATATTGAATATCATCTAAAAGACAGTTGTCAAAATTACATGAAGTCAACAATCCAAGGGATGAAGACTATCCTCTGTTGTTTAGGAATATCCAGAATTTGTGAGAGAAATTTCTGAATATTCTAAAAAGCATGAAACATGACCTATCAGGCCCACTGGAATTGCTGTTTAACTGTAGCCTCCAAGCAAGCTTCATGCCTCACGAATAGAGAATAAAAGCAACCACCCCTCTTGACAAACTTGGGCCATCTATAGACCCTGGAAACTACAGACCCTTAAGTTTCACTAGTTTTTTTTTTAAATGCAGAGCCATAGAAAGAATTATCATGGAAATGATCAGTGATGACATAGGGACACTTGGCCTAACACAGTTTAGGTTTCATCAAGGGTTGCTCATGCCAACTCATCCTGGTGGACTTCCTTGAGAAGGTTACCAAAGCAGTAGATGAAGGCAAAATAATTAACACTGCCTGCCTTGACCCGGTCAAGGCATTTGACGCAATCCTGCACTTAGGCATTGTTAATAAACTCAAGGCGTTAGCTATAAACCCTTATGTCACCTGGTGGATAGCCAGGTGGCTCACAGACAGGACCCAGGAAGTTAGAACTGGGGAGTCCACCTCTACTAAGAGTCAGGTATGTATCCCAGAGACTACTAATCCTCTGCAAATGGCACCCCATCCATGTGAAGCAGAGTTCCTCCCTAACCCAATTTAAGTGCAACTTGGACAGTTGGATGAAGAACAAGAATTGTATCCCTAATTTGGCATATGTATCTCTAATGAACACAGGCAGCATGTAAATAGTTCATCTCCCAGGCTCTTGCTTATCCTTATCACTAGTACCGGGATACCAGAACTTTTCAGAGATTTGGGATGTATGACTAGTCTTAAAAAGGCCCTAGTGGTCGTTAGCCTAATAAACAGTTCTAACCCTATGTCACGATATTCAGCTGCCAGCACATGGATCTGCTGACCTCGTGTAAGTCAGACAAAAACTTTATTAAGATTTAGATCCTTAAATCTTAACTATATCCACTTCATCTGGGGAGCATAGCACTTCTGAAATCCCTCAAAGTTTGTTATCCTTCTTGAGACTGTTGGTTGATTTCTGGAAAAAATATTTGAGCATTAAGTACCTCAGCATTAAGAGCTCAAAATTATCTAGGTCTTATTTTTTTCTCCGAATTCCATCTTTGAAAAGATGTTGGAAATGACTAGCTCTGTGGCTGATTCTAAACTAAACAGAGAACTAGTACACAGTTTTAAAATAGCTTAGTCTGCAAGTCTCCAAGCAGTCAGGTGTGCCTATCGTACTGTTGACACTATATCCAGAGCAGCTGGAACAAGAATTGCACTGAGAAGATATGCTTAACTAGACTCTGAAAATCACACTGAAGGTATTAAGACACAAATTTTAGATGCATCTGGGAAGTGGAAGAAAAACTGAAGGATCAGTAGTAAGAACCAGCTGTCCATTCTTTTTTCACAGGATTTTCCTTTCCTCTGAGATGGAGAGAAAGAAAGATGCACAGAAAACCTGTAGAGCTTTTAAATTGGAGCATAAGATGCATAACTTTTTTTTTTTAATACCGGCTTTGAATATAATAATAAATAATGCAAACATTAACTTAGTAATGTAAAGGTTGTCATAAGTGATTTCTTATAGTGACTATATACTAAGATTTTAAGTTTTTTGACATCACAACCTGCTTCTGCGACAATGCAAGAATAGTAAGTTATAATTCTTTAGTTTATTTGAAACGATTTTATTTATAGCTTAGTACCAGTTAATGTCTCTCACTAGAAAGTAATTTGAAATTATTTGCACTTGTCTGTTGTACTCCTTTAACACAATTGCTGTATGTACATTCATGCCAAAGTTTTGGAATTACTTGTGCTATATTTGGAAGGCACTTGTTGCTTGTGTGTAGCTTTCTTGAAAGGGTGCGAGATCTTCAAGCTGCTTTCATTTCTTTTTGAGCAGTATTCAGGAATTCTGAGTATCATATTAAAGGATTACATGTCTAATTTAGTTCCTGAATCATTAGAGTGGACAGCTGTTATGTTAAACTTGAAATATTACTGCAACTTTTGAAAATAACAGGATATTTTGTCCTAGTGTTTACTTTATAAAGGTTCATAGGTAAGTACTAGGCAGGGTTGCCAGACGTCCCTATTTGGGCGGGACTGTCCCGAGATCAGCAGCCTGATCCCGAGTCCCACCCTGCCGGTTTAAATCCCGGCCAGCCTCCACTTTGTTTGTGTGTGTGTTTTTTTTTTTTTTTTATTGGCCCATATACCTGGCATACGGGCCAATCAAAAATTGCTAAACACGGAGCTCCTTGTGTTCCGCATTAAACACGAGAAGCTCCGTGTTTAGCGATTTTTGATTGGCCCATATACCGGTATACGGACCAATCAAAAATCGCTAAACACGGAGCTACTTGTGTTGAATGCGGAACTGCAATGCATTAAACACAAGAAGCTCCATGGTTTTTTTTTTTTTTTTTTTGGTCTTCACTTGCCGTGAAAGACCTTTTTTTTTTGGTGCTGGAAATTTGGCAACCCTGGTACTAGGTAATCAGTCTACAGACCATTTCAAGGCTAGCCAAAAAACTCTTCAAAATATCCCTTTCCTGATGAGTATGATTTTTGACACAAATCATTTTTTACTTATGAATCTCTGAAGTCTGTCAAGTTTTGTGATATATTTAGATAAATACATGCCAAAAGTCTTGTTAGATTCAATAGTGGGTCTGATAGGATATCAGTAAAGAGGGAATTAAGACGACTTCAGATCTAGTGGAGATGCTTTTGGAAATGAGATGGACCAAGATAAAGCGCTTTCAGAACCAGTGTGGAGACATGATGGTCAAATGATAAGGTATTATCAACAAGAGTACCCAGATCCCTTACAACAGTGTCTGATTGGAGGTATGCATCTCCTGTACAGAAAGTGAAACTGTTTTGTTTACCAGAATGAACTATGCTACATTTTTTTACATTTAATTTCAGGCCATTGCCCTTGCACCAGTTGTTAACATGGTCTACACAGTGTTGGAGCAGTTGTGAGTCAGTTGAAGATTGAATAACAAACCCAGTTTGCAGTCATCTGCAAACTTAATCATAGGCCAGAAGTGCTGACCTGTAGGTCTGAGAAATATATGCCAAATAAGAGAGAGCCCAAAACTGAGCCCTGTGGTACACTTCTGGTAAGTTCTTTCCTTTTAGAAGTGGCACCTGCTAACCACATATGTTCTGTCAGACAACCAGTTAGCTATTCATTGCACAACACTTGGATTTATATTCATATTTACAAGTATATCAAAAATGCTTGCATGGAGAATATTATCAAAGGCATTGGCTAGGTCTACGTATGCTGTATGCACTGCTTAACTACTATCTACAGTTTCGGTTACTTTTTCAAAGAAATTAGTGAGGTTAAAGAGGGAGGACCTTCTTTGATAAAGCCAAATTGATGAGGGTCGAGGGTTAATAGATTTTCAATATCCAGATTAATAATGTCTGAGATAACACCCTATCCCATGATGCCTGGCAACAGTTCCCCAGATCTCAATTGCCAGTTTGGGATTGCTTTTTTGCCCCTTGTAGTTAGAAGGCTTTCCTCACCCTTTTCTACTTCCTTCTTGAGGTTTCGTTGTTTCTGTTAAAGACGTTTCTTCTGGCTAGAGGAGATTATCATTTAAATTAGAGACCTCTCCTTCTTGGTTTGTTCCCCTTGTACAAAAAACAAACAAAAAAAAACTTTTGCTGTGAAAATTGTTTTTTTTTTTCCTTCTGCCTTTTCTGTGTTCTGGTTGATAGGTGTTGTACTGTTGTCATATACTTATCCCTTTTTGTTGTCTAATTAGTGAAGTATATTTAAGGATACTGGTAAGGAAGCCAAGCAATCTGGCTGTAAAAAGTGTGACTCGGAGACACAGAAGATGGATGTCGCTTACTGATGGCCACACTAGCTTGTGTGTATTGCGTAGGTGTGGTTCATCTGCAGGCCTCCTGATCTGTCTGTCATGGATTCAGTTCCAGGGTCCTGCAGGAACGTAAAAATAAGCTTATTCTAAGGGGTCTTCTCAAGGGATTGTTTGATGTGACTGTGGAAGGGAATCAGCCCTCTCTAAATCCTCATCTGAGAATTCTTCCAAAAAAATCTTCTTCGGCTCCGGATTCGGAACTGACCAAGAAGCCTGAGAAACATGCAAGTTTGGACCCAAAGGCTGTCGGGCCTGAGAAGACAGCTACTCCATTGGTTCCACCAACTTTATTGGAACTGACTCTGAACCAAAAAAGGAGCCGTCCCCGACTTTGGAACCGGTCTACTCAGTGCCCCATCACCCCTTTTGCAGTCGGTGGCTGGTAGTCATAAATCCTCCACGTTCTCCTCTCGCTCCTCCAGGAGTCTCCCAGACGATGATGTGGAGCAGGTAGTCAAGAGGTTGCTTTGGACACCGCTCTTAGCCAAAATTCTCTTGAGTCCAGCCCAGATGGAAGTGAAGCCGATGCGTATACCTGCCTTGTCTTCTGTTCATCCTCCGACTCAGATGAGCTCAGAGTTGGAGTGCCTGGAGGTCCTTGTGGTGGAACCGTTGGGTCCGAGAACCACATCTGGTGTCTCGGCCCTGGCTTCTACACCAACCTCTTCTATGCTGTCTTATTTCAAAGGGTCTGCGAGCCGACACTCCCTCGTCTGGTCCTGGGAGGAGAGTTAGATAACACCCTTGTCAGATCCGACTCTTCCTCTCGGGGCTTTGGCACAGGTGAGTTGGGCACTCACATCAGCCTCGGAACCATCCTCCTTGGCACGGGGGAAGACTCCTGGCTTCTCGGATCCGGAAGCTGTCTCAGGCCAAGATTGCGGTGCCTTCGAGGTGATGAGCGTGCTGTCCCCCCAAAATTCTCCACCTTTGGCTCCAGGTACTCTTCCCCCAAAAGGACTGGTGTCAACCTGTGTACCATCACTCCAGCCCAAGCGTAGAGAGCCAATACCCCAGGATGCACCAATGGGCGATCCACTCACTTCTGAAACCTCCCCAGAGCATCCCTCTCTTCGGAAGAGGATTTGTATGAGGAAACATTTAGACTCCACTGAGTCTGTCACATCAGATATGGACTTAGAGGATTCAGAAGGGTCCCCACGGTCACCCTCTGAGGGTGTCTCCTTTTCAGACATCTTAGAGATCCTGAAGCAGAGAAGTGGTTGGAAGACCCTCTCCCCTTCTGAAGATGAGTCTGTATACCTGGAGGCATTTAGATCTCGACACTCCACCTCTTGGGTGTCTCCGCCTTTCGACCTCCTTGGCGTAGTCAGACAAAAGGCGTGGGGCTCTACAGAATCTATGGAACCAGTTCCAAGGAGGCCCAACAAGTTTATTACTGCCCCGAATGACAATTCTTAACCAAAGGTGTTCTAGTAGATGCTGTGGTGGCGGCGGCCACCAAGAAGGAATTAGCTGAAACTTCATCTGCCGAATAAGGAGTCTCGAACGATGGACAGGTATGGGAAGCATATGTTTTCTTCAGTGGCCTTTACTTTTAGGTCACTGAACTACTTATCCCATTTTACTCAACTTCAGAGGGATCTTCTGAAAGAGCTAGGAGATACCCTGCAGTGTGCTACAGCTGTGGGGGTGCCAGACAAGGAAACTCTCAGCCTGCGACTCTAAATTCCGTGGTAAACTCCTCCATGCGCCTCATCTCCTACACAGCTGATGGAGCAAGTAGGGCAGCGGGCACAGGAATAGCTCTGAGGAGGCATTCCTGGATGCGCCTTTGCGAGTTTGCTGAACCCTTAGTCTTCCTTTATAAATGCCCCTTTTGACGCCTCATCTTTGTTCGGGCCAAAAGTTAGAGACTCTTACCAAGTACGAACAAGAAGGCAAAACTCTGTCTGCCATGGGAGTACATATTTCCGTCCCTACCAGGCATTATCCCAAAGTCAGAAGGGTGGAAAAATGTGGTTCTGGAAATCCCAAAGAGCTTCGCCAGACGCACGTGGTGAATTTTCCTCCCAGGGGCAGAGGGGGAAATAATATTGGAAGATGCTGTGCTTGTGGCAGAGGGGGTCCGCAGATCCAGGGTGACAGAGATATGTTCTCTGGCAGGCCCTTCCAATGCTCCTGAAAGGGGGCCCGCCTGTCCACCTCTGGTGGCAGTTGGGGGCAGATTATCACTGTACCCAAAGGCCTGGCTCAACATCAGTCAAGACAGTTGGGCATGGTCGATTATATCCAGGGGATGCAACATACCCTTCTCTTTTCCACCCCCTCCATCAAGATCAATCCCAGACATCCCACCTGGTCAAAGGGATCAAGCAACCCTAGAAATCCAAAGGTTGCTAGGAAAAAGAGTCATCCAAGAAGTCCTCGCAGACCAAATCGAATCCGGGACTTGCTCAAGGTTCTTTTTAGTTCCAAAGAAGACAGGGGACTGGAGACCAATCTTGGATCTCAGCAAGCTAAACAAGTCCTTAAAAAAAGCAAAGTTCCAGATGGTGACACTGCAGTCTGTACTCCCTTTTCTGGGACAAGAAAATTGGATGTGCTCAAAAGATCTTCAGGATGCGTACTACCATATAAAAATGGACAAGCGATCCAGGAGATATCTACGCTTTTGGCTGGGAGCCAGTCATTACCAATTCAGAGCTCTGCCTTTTGGCCTCCCTACAGCCCCCAAAGTGTTTACCAAATGCATAGCAGTAGTCACGGCTCACCTGAGGCATCTACGATTCTGGGTGTTTCCATACTTAGACGACTAACTCCTGACTGCCACCACAGAGTATCTACTGACCAAGGCAAGGGACACCACCATTCAGCTCTGCTCAGAGCTAGGTATTACCATAAATTTAAAAAAATCTGCCTTGTTGCCTTCACAGGATACTACCTTCATAGGGGCAGATTTAAACACAAAAGAAATGGTAGCAAAACTGCCTTATGAAGGGTACAAACGCTATGTCATCAGATATCAATCTTGCTCATGAGGAGGAAAGTGCAGGCAAAGTTTGTCCTCAAGGTTCTGGGTTCAATGGCAGCTGCGATATCATTAGTTCCACTGGCGCGTCTACACATGAAGGTATTACAGTGGCTACTCTTTGCTCAGTGGTCCATGCAGGAGTTACCCATGTCACACAAGATCCTCATTAGCAAACACAGGAGGGTTATGGCTGACAAAGTTTGCAGATGACTGCAAACTGGGCGCCATAGTCGAAAACACATCTGACACAGATATCCTCCAGAAGGGCCTCACAGAAACGGATAACTGGTGCCAGAGCCATGGCCTGAAGTTAAACGCCAAAAAATGCATAGTCATACCCTTCGGGAAAAACAAGGTTACCCCTAGCTACCATATAGATGGCAATCCACTGAGCACAGAAAAAGTCATCAGGGATCTGGGGACCCAAGTTGACAGTAGCCTTTCGTTTGACACTCATGTTGCTAAAGTAGTTAGGAAAACCTTCTATATCGCCCACCTGATCATGAAGGGATTCACATCTAGATCAAGGGAGGTCATCGTCCCCTGTACTCATCACTCATTAGACCTATGATTGAGTACAATGCCCGCTCGAATGTATCTGACCAGACACCTGATGCAGCTTGAAAGGCCCCAAAAGTTCCTCACCAAAAGGATAAAGGGTCTCAAAAATGTCTTATGCTGCCCGACTGAAAGAACTCCAGCTCTATTCAGTCTCATACCGCTTGCTCAGAGGTGACCTGTGCCTGACATATAAGGCCATGTCAAACCCAGATTTAATGAATATGCTTCATCTCAAAAAATCTAGATCCCTCAGAACCACAAGGGCGGGAGACTTAAACCTTGACACGGTTATAAATAGAACGTGCTGGAGGGACAGATTCATCACCCAGAGACTCCCTATGCTGTGGAACAAAATCCCGGTACATGTGAGGCAGAGCACCTCGCTGGCCTTGTTCAAGAGGAATCTTGACCAATGGATGGGAGATCGCAGATATACCCCAGGGATTACTTCAGTGTCACTGCTTGACAGAGGCACAGAAAAATGATAGGCATAGTTTTTATTCAAACTAAAGGGGTGGCGAAAGCCACATAACTATGGGCTAGGCTTATAAATGCCCTTGGGCAGATAGCCTAGTATGAACCTATGAACCTATTACGGACACCTGCAAGAAGGACCTACAATAGTGGCTTCAGTCCACACAGATAACATTAGGCAGACCATTTGTTCTCCCCCATCCAGTTGCTATAGTGACCATGGATGCTTCCCAGATAGAGTGGGGGGTGGGGCATTATCTGGGACAGACTGTCCAAGGGACTTGGCAGGAACACGAATACCATTTGCACATCAATATACTGAAGATGAGAGCAGTGCTTCTGGCATTGCAGGCTTTCCAGAGCTCTCTTCCTACAGGTACGATTGCGATACAGACAGAGGCAGTATGTCCGTGGTGTGGTACATCAACAAACAAGGTGGAACCAGATCCTACCCTCTGTGTTGAGAGGCTCAAAGAGTATGGCAGTGGGAAATTTATTCTCAACTTTTTCTAACTGCAATGCACATTCCAGGGAATTCCAGCGTGATAGAGGACAAATTAAGCCATGCAGTTCTTATGCCTCACGAGGAAACAGGAAATTGCGATTCAACTTTTTCACAAGTGGGGCTAGCCTTGCTGCGACGTCCATGAACTCCAAATGCAGCAGCTACCTTCCCCTAATCCCCCCTCTCTGGAGGAGCCACCAAGGGATGCACTTATTCACGATTTGCCTCCTGGACTTCTTTATACCTTTCCACTGTTTCCAATAATACCCAAAGTTATACAGAAAGCCAAATTATTGAGTCGCAAACTAATTCTCATCGCTCCGTACTGGCCTAATCAAATCTGGTTCCCCTTCCTATGGGCCAATCTCTAGGAGGAGCCTTGGATTCTGGACCCAGTGCCAGATCTTTTGACCCATCAGTCGGGAACGCTCCATCCAAACCCTGAAGTTGACAGCTTGGTTGCTCCAATTCCCATCTTAGCCAGGCTTCTGACTATATCCCTGGCAGTGCGACACATTCTGGTTTCTTCTCATAAGACTGCAACTAGAAAACTGCATGCTAGCAAAGGAAAAAGGTTTTCTTGTTGGTCTTCCAAGTATCACATAGACCTCTTCACAGCCCCGGTGACCACAATTCTAGATTTTTTTAGCAGAGATTTTCAATCAGGGTGCAGTGACAGCTACTATACGAGTACAATTAGCTGCCGTATCTAACTACCATGTAGGAGACATGGGAACAAAAATAATGTCTCACACATTATGCAAAGCCTTTCTGAGGGGTACATTCCTATTAAGACCTCCAATAAGAGAACCACCACCTCCCTGGGATCTAAATTTCTTACTGACTACTCTAATTCTCCTTCCATTCAAGCCAGCTTCCTCTTGCCCACTAAAGTTTCTTACATGGAAGACAATCTTTTTGACAGCCATTACTTCGGGTAGGAGGGTTTCAGAACTACAACTACAAGCTACAAGCCCTGTCTATTCGTCCTCCCTATTTAGTTTTCCACAAAGACAGAGTCTCTCTTAGAACAAATCCTTCCTTTCTGCCCAAAGTATGTCCGGAGTCCAACTTGAATCAATCCATTGACCTACCTGTCTTTTTTCCCCAACTATGGCAGCAAGGCAAAATACAAGCTTCACCAATTGGATGTCCATAGGCAGTTACATTTCTATTTAATAGGGCAAAAGAGTTTAGAAACTCTGACCAGTTATTTGTCTCATTCTCAGAGACTAGAAAAGTGGCACCAGTTTCAAGGGTCACCTTATCTAAATGGCTTTCAGACACCATTACTTATGCATATAGCTCTCAGCATAAGCAACTACCAGGTAAAATTCGAGGCCATTCGACTAGAGCTATGTCGACTTCCACCGCTTTCCAAGCCAGACTCCCCTTGGATTCAATTTGTGCAGCAGCCACATGGGTCAATCCTCATACCTTTATTACTCATTACAAAGTAGATGTGGCCTCCCAGAACAGGGCTTCCTTTGGTTCCACTGTTTGGAAGAGTTTATTAATTTAAGCGACCTGAGAAAAAAAGTGCTGGGTACGCTGTGCCAACCATCAAGAATGAAGGCGAGCTAGGACAGCATAACATAAAGAAGTTATGTACTAGCCATAATGTTCCATGTTTGTTGTCCATAATCTCGCATCCCACCCTCCTTCCCCCCTACCTGGAGGATTGAGAGGAATTTCTGGAATTGGTCATAAAGTTCTCCGATTCCCTTCTTGTCTCATGAGACATGGGCTAAGGATTTTTAAATTTACCCTTTTTCTTCCTTTTCTGGTTACATTGGTCTAGTGATTAGTGTTTGCAAACAAGATCTGGGGAACTGCCACCAGGCATCATGGGATAGGGTGTAGCCTCGACCCAGTGAAAGCTCTCGAGCTTTAGTATTAGGCCGAGTCAGAACCGATGCTCGGTTCTGAATCCAACCATTAAGAACGAAGGCGAGATTGTGGACAACAAACATGGAACATTATGGTGAGTACATAACTTCCTTTTTTTATTAGTTGTTTTTTTTTTTTTTAATGCTTTAGTGGTTATTTTAAGTTCATACTTGGCTTTGAGATTCTTAATTGTTCCCTTAAGCTCTTTGTTAGTTTACTTAAGTGTGCTCTTAAGGCAGGTAGAATGAGGCTTCTTAAAAACATTAGCAGTTTCTCTCTCTTGTTATGTAATTTTACACATGTATTCCACCACTGGGTTTGTTTTTGAACTTCATTACATTTGCTGTGGATTGGGACTGCCTTATTAATAAACTATTTAAGTGGGAGTAGAAGTCAGCAGAATAGGTAGCAGCTTTAGCAGTAGGGATCCTTCAGAGCCAAATTTAAGCAACATTTATTTAAGTCCTCAAGTAACTGAAAAAGGTTTGCTTTTGAGAAGTCCCTAAACACAGAGCTATTTACAGGGAAGTACCACCAGTTTTAAAGAAAAAGGTCACAAAGTTATGGTCTCATTTAACAAGACATAATACATATGAAGATGTGCAAGAAGTGGCCATGTTTGTGATGATTATATCCAGGATATTGTGACTCCTAGTAAGATGTTTAAATATTTGTGAAAGAGTGTTAGTATTTGTAATGTTAATGAAGCCTTGGGCATACTGACCCTTGGCAGTGTAGGTCAGCCAGTTTATTGATGGATAGATGAAGTCCCGCAGTAGAAAGGTGTAAGGTTTAATGGGAATTTCACCTAATGTGTTAAAATAGCAATTGTGCTCAGAAGGAGACATAGAGGGTGTTCTGTTCCTTGGGGCACCACATGTGCACTCCTAGAAGTCTAAATCACCCTAATTAAGATTAATTACCACTTCATAGCTAGCTGTTTTATTTGGCAAATGCATATATTTTGAAATGCAAAACTTTATTCTTATGCGTTTACAGACTTTTTTAGACTGTGGTGGTGCTGCGGTAGCGTTGTCGCCTCACAGTTAGGCGCTCGTTATTCGATTCTCCAGTTAAAGCGTCTACTGTGTGGCGCGACATGCGTGAATGAAGTTGAAGCCGTTGAAGGTTGGCCGTTAAGCCAGCATGTAAGCATGTAAAACTCTACTAATCAGCGGCGGACCGGACTCGCTGTGGCGACCCTAAAAAGGGGAGAAGCCAATACAGTGTGTAAGAGATGTAGTTCCACATAGACACTTGAGGCCAGACTTCTCACGTACAGGCACAAAAAGCAACAAACGGGTTGTCAGTGACATGTGCACACACATGTACACGTGCACACACGCGCGCACACACACACACACACACACACACACACACACACACACACACACACACACACACACACACACCAATCACTGCACCATAAAAGACCAGACACCCAGACCCACAAATGCAGAAATGCTCCTGTGTAACTTACCCAAGCTCAAAGGCCTCTCAGACACAGTCCTCAGAAACTCCACATGCGCACAAATAAGACAATTTCCATCACAACACTTAAAGCTACATCTCATTGTGACTCAGCTACCAAGCCCATAAGGTGAAATCCCAGAAAACCCAATATTTTGGTCATAGGAGACTCCTTTGTGAGAGACACTGATGTCCCTCTTACTAGGCTGGTTAAGGAGAAGATAACACTTATTTGTGTGTCAGTGGCCAGGATCCACCAGATCACACATGCATTCAGTTCGCTTACCCCCAAGTACCAGTATGACTCCGTCATAGTCCATGTGGGTGTGAATGACCCGGGATGTACCTCCTTGGACTATATGAAGTGAGACATGATTGAGCTCTGAGTATGTGTCACAAGCAGGAGCAGGTATGAGCTTAGCACTGGGCCGCATTCTACTGTTTCCAAGGATGATGCCACATACCAACAGAAAATGATTGACTTTTCAAAATTAGCTTAACTACTGGTGTCATTCTGGAGGGGTCCAGTACTTGTCAGCCTGGGAGGACATGTTGACAGGCCACGCTGCTCGTCAGGAATGGTTTTCACCTGTCACACTAGGCTTTTGGATATTTGCCAAAACATTAGGCATTCCTAAACAGAAAAACCGTCCAACATAGCAAAGGCTACTTAGGACAAGCTAAAGGTTTTACTGCTCAAATGCTAGAGTATCAACAAGAAACTGCACTCCCTAGAAGCACTTCTCACCCTGGAGAATGCTGAAGTCTGTGCACTTACTGAAACGTGGTTCAAAGCCACAGAAAGCACTCCAGCTGTGCATGACTATAACACCTTTCATATATTCGGACCACCCGCTGAACATAAAAAAGCAAAAGGTGGAGGTGTGTAAGCATACCTCAAGGATGGTCAAAAATGTGATATGCTTGAGCTATTTCATGTCCAGCTAACCACTGGAAAAAATCCATTACCATAATTTGCTAGCTACAGGTCCCCTACTTTGAACCAGGAATTCTTCATCCTTCATCATACCTGAAGTTACTAGAATCACTGACCATCCAGCATAATACCATTCTCATGGGTGATTTCAACCACTCCTCCTTTAACTGGAAGACACACATGGCCATAAACATGGAGTCCCAAAACTTTCTTGACTTTGTGAACTCAAATGCTGTGGAGCAGCTAGTCTGCACCCCCACTAGGAGTACACATATCCTAGATTTAGCACTAACAAACTTGGATGAGTGCTGCAACCCACCCCCCGCCCCCCAAAGCGTGATGTCTTCACTGATAAGGTCAGATCACAAAGTGATCTCCCTTAAAATAAAGGTAAAGCCAGACCCCCCCCCCCACACACACACACACACATGCACGCACACACACACACACACACACACACACACACACACACACACACACACACACACACACACACACACACACACACTTAACTCCAAAAACATTAAGAACTTTTCTAAGGCAAAACTACCTTCTATTAAGTGATGGTATAGCTAGTTTCCAAACTCCTCCAAACCCAGAAAACACAGAAGCCTATTCAGAGGCTTACACAAAAGGCCCTGTATGACTATATAAACAACTGCATAGAAACAACAGTACCATTCTGAAATAAGTCCAGGTCAAACTGCAAAAACAAGCCACCCTGGTATTAATCGGTTGTACAACAAAAGAAAAAAAATTCTGTCAAGAAGTAAGAGGGAACGTGTACAATAGAACAAAAAGTCCTTCATTAGTCTAAATAAGTGATTCAGGGAACTAGTCAACACTCTGAAAGCAGACTTTGCAGCAAAAATAGCCTCCAAAGCTAATGATAACCGTAAGGCATTTTTCAGTTATGTCCACAGGTGTAAGGGGCAACACCCAACAATGTGGGGAATTTGTTGTGGACGCCATCACTTGTACTCAGCCAGAAGGTATATCATAATGCCAGGGTAATCCTATGGGCTAGGCTTGTAAAGGCTCCAGGGCCATTACAAACCTATGAACCTATGAAATCTACTGCCTTTAAGATGAGCTTTAATTTCACCTCCCATCACCCCCCATTCTCCCTCAAGAAATACAGTCCACCACTCCCCTGCCAGTTACCCTTAAAGAACAGGTTGCCAGTGTGCTTTCTAAAGCTAAGCATGACTTCAGTGTGGTTCAGCGATATACCAGGTTGCTTCTTACACAGCTTGAGTCGGGACCTATTAGTCCCATTTCGAACTCTGTTTAACCACAACCTCTAGATTGGTTTTGTCCCAATAGAGTAGAGGACTGCATTAGTCATCACTCTGCACAAAGGGGGACCATACACTGACCCGAGTAATAGACTGATAAGTTTGACTAGTCTTGTAAGTAAGGTCGTGAAAAGAATAATCATGAACCTAATAAATAATGACATAGGAAATCCCCAAACACTGGACCCAACCCAATTTGTTTTTGTCAAGGGGAGGTCATTCTTACCTAATCTGGTGATTTTTTTTTTTTTTTTGAAAGTCACTAGAAGAAATGGATAAGGGTAAAACAGTGTGTACCAACTACCTTCATCTGGCCAAGGGTTTTGACATAATCCCACACACAGATATTATACATAAACTCACAGAACTAGTCATAAATCCGTATATCACCAGATGGGTAGCCAGTTAGCTTAAAGACATGTGGTTAAAGTAAATGAATCCATATCCAACAAGAAGCCAGTTACTAATGGTGTACTACAGGGTTCAGTGCTGAGACCATGTCTGTTTGGAATATACTTCTCTGAAGTCATGCTAATGTGGAAGGCCTCTGTATGAAAAAGTTTGCAAATGATTGCAAGCTGGGGGCAATCCTCAAATCCCCCAAAAATGTAGATATCCTTCAGGAGGGTCTAAATCAGACAAATGATTGGTGCCAGAAAACTAAATGAAAAAAAAATGCATTATCTTACCCTTTGGGAAGCAAATACCGCTGCAGATTACAACATTAATAGCACACCCTAAGAGTAGACTCAGAGGTGAGAAATCTAGGTACCACAGATAGGTAATAGCCATGTGTCTACAGTGGTGAGGAGGTCATTCTCTGTGACACAGCTTATAATAAAGGTATGGTATCCAAATCCAAGGAAGTTATTAGTCCCACTGTACTCAGCACTCATCAGACCAATGGAAGAGTACAATGTGCCATTTAACACGTACTTGACTGCACACTTAAAATAGCTGGAGTGACCCCAGATGTTCCTCACAAAGAAAAAATATAGGGTATGTTGAAATGTCCTCTATGGATAGACTAATCTGTTTACCTGTCTCCTACGGATTGTTAAGGGGTGACCTATGCCTAGCCTACAAGGCACTCACAAATCAAGCTCTGACGGAGCTGCTACATATCTACAATACAAACAGCAAGAGGGCCAAACAGTCTAAGGATCTAAACCTAGTTAGTGACTCAAACAAATCATGCTGGAGAGAAAAAGATACATGTCACAGAGATGACCCCTTCTTTGGAACAAATTTCCTGTTCATGTTAAACAGAGCCCTTCCCAGCCTTCTTCAAACAGTTTGGATCAGTGGATGTGGAACTGCAAATTCACACCTAGGGTAGGGCCTTTGTCCCTATGGACAGGAGCAGTCTGTAAAATAATCAAGGCATATGCACAAACCTATGCCATCTTGCCCCTGAGGTCACATATTGGGTAAAATTGAGTTATACTGGCCAGGCTTGCAAGGGCTCTTATGCTGTTACCCTAGTAGTCTCCTATGAACCTTACTAAATAAGAGTTATTTGTCTGCTGTATCCATCCTTTATTGGCAGGGAGTTAAGGCTCAAAGGATCTTGTATTTACAGACTCATCTGATGAGAGAGACGTATGCCTCCTGTAAGTGGACAGTGATGTGAGCTTTTGGAGGCACTTGCAGAGAAAGGCTCTGAGATTATTTCCAGAATGTGCTAGTGTTTTCAGTGGGGAAAACTCTAAGGTGTCTGTCCTTCATAAAATACTATGAATTATTACAACTGAAATTCCCAGAACCTACTCCTACCTGCAAGTGCTGTCGGCATTGGAGAATGCATTTGTCACAGCCTATGATTTGTGTGAAAGTTCCTCAGTTCCTGTCAAGTCCTTATAGACTCATCCCAGACTTGACCCAGCAGCTACAACTTTAGTTAATACAACTGCAGCAAAGCATTTTATTTATTCGAATCATTCTCCCTCTGACAAGGATGGTAAAGCTATTGGTAAGTTTGGGAAAACAAGTTTATGCTTCTGTAAAGTTGTCGAGCATATATGTTAAAGATTTTACTGTCTAATTGTGAAAGTATGAGGAATGTTTTGGCTGCAGTTTCCTCTTGTGAGGAAAAATCTTCTTTGTATGGTTTAGTTTCTTTAGTTTCACAAGTCACTATTCATTGCTTGTTGTGTGTTAATGACTTTGTAGATATTACTTCCAGGACTGTTACCATTAATACTGTTTTGAGGAGGTCTGCCTAGCTTCTTTCTCACAACCTTCTAGAAGGTGTCAAAAATGAAGTTGTAAATTTTACTTTGGATAGAGATTTAGTTTTGGACCTTTGCTGCAGAAGTTGTCAGTAGGTGTGAGAAATGAAAACTGATTCAGAGAATCTCTCAGATTTTTCAGCCACCCTCTAAATTTTTCAAGGGATCTTATGCCTCCTCATCCAATTTTGGCAAGAAACAAAATCAGCAGTCTCAACAGAATGCTGGCAAGCAGACATTTAAAAAGCAATGGCAGGGAGGTTCCATATGGAAAATTGGAATCTTCCAGAACAAAGGACAATCCAATAATTCATAATGACTATTTAAGGGACTTTGTACCCCTACTCTTGGCTGTCCCTTATCCCTTCCAGAAAGTTTGAATCTCCATTTCTGTCTCTGGCAACAGATTGTTACAGACAAATAGGTTCTGAAGCTGATTCAGCAAGGGTACAGACGGCATTGTAAGGAAGTTTTTTTTTTCCCCCAGGGGATTCCTCTGCCTGATTAAACCCTTCTCTTCCCTCCTGTCCTGCACCACATGCTGCTTGATTTGCGGGTAATTGAAGCAGTTTCCCCTTCCTAGTTGGGAAAATAATTTTATTTAAAGAATGTTTGTAGTGCCAAAGAAAGAAAAAGCCTAGAGACTGGTTTTGTATCTTTCTTTCCTGATCAGTTCCCATGTTCAAAATGCTTTCACTTCCCAACATGTTACCCCTTCTTCCTTATTTGAGTTTTTTAGCAACCTTAAATTTAAGAAATGCATATAATTGTATTCCTCTTCTTTCAGATTTCAAGTGTTTCTTAAGGTCTTGTGAGTCTGGATCACACTGTTAGTTCTCTGTCTTACCCTTCGGGCCATCCACTTCCCCAGGAATGTTCATGAACTGTGTAGCTCCCATTGCAGGCTACATTGTGTCCACATATTTTATAGTTAGACAAATTTCTTGCAGCATCTTTTTCAAAGTGTCAAGAATCTCTCACTTTGGTAAGAGATCTTCTGCACAGGCTGGGATTCCAAGAGAGCTTTCGAAAGTCCTTTTTGACTCCATCACACATGATTGTTTTTCTGAGGTACCTGCCAGACACCTCAGCACAAAAGCTTTTCTTCCACAGGAAAAAAAAATAGCTATATATTTGTTTATTTCAGGGGTTTTCCACACAGACGTCTGTCACTTTGAGGGAATACATCAATATTCTTGGTCTCGTGGCATCCATGATTCTTGTTATACCTCTTACAAGACTCCACATTACAAAGGCACTATGGTACCTGAAGTGTCTTTGTTTCCAGCACCAACATCTTTTCAAATTTCAGTTCTGAGAAATCACTTGGTGGAGAACTCAAATATCTCTAAATCCAGGTCTCCCCTTCTCCCCTCCTGCTCCAAAGCAGTCAGTAACAACAGATGCCTTGAACTTTCCTTGGGGGAGTAGTGTCCGGGGAGGGGGGTAAAGTGCAAGGTCTCTGGGACAAGACAGACCAAAGCACATAAACATAAACGAGATGCTAGCACAGTCCAACTCCACAGGTGTCTTGCATTCTGTCAGAGCAAAACTTTGTGTTAGACAAGCCGAGTAGGTCAATGTGGGGAATTCCTCATGTAGACTTTTTTGCTTCTCTCTCAACAGTCAGCTGGCAAAATTCTTTTTCGGGACTCCATGCAAGAAGGCTTGGAAGGTAGATGCCTTTTCCTTTCCATAGACAGGAATGATCCTGTATGCCTTTCCTCTGATGATCCAAGGTACTTTTGAAGATTCAGAAGGCATGTCCCAAGATCATTGTGGTGCTTCCCTTCTGGCTCAGGCAGCAGTGATTCTCCCTCCATTTGGAAATGGCCAGGGGTAATTACCACAAACTTCCTCACAAACTGTGTTTACTCACACAAGATCAGGGGTGTTTGACACATCTATAGGTTCACAGATATATACTAGGCTAATAACCACAGGGCCTACTTGTGCAATCCAACCCAGTTGTGTCCCTGTATGTCATGGGCATGTATTAGTTAAGAAGTTTCTAGAGGTTATGTGGAGGATGGTGTGTTAGCTTGGGTACTGCTGTCTGCCCGTGTCTGTCAGAGATATGGGGGCCAGACCCGGGGATGAATTTCTTGATTTCTTCACCATTGGTGAAGGTTGTGCTAAATAGTGTTAGGGATGGAATCTGCTTCTCATGGATGGGGGGAGCCTGTTCCAGAGTGTGGGGTTCCTCTGAGACAGATATCTGTCTTGCCAACATGTCCTATTTGTCACAAGCAAAATTTAAATCCCTGGATCTAGTGGTTGTGATGATGATAATTTTGTGGATTTGCAAAAGGTCCATAAGAGCTGGATCCAAGGATGTGTTGTTTACCAGGCATAGATTGCCTGTCAGTAATCTGTAGGAGACAGATTATAGAATTGGAGTTTTAAAGTGATCCATATAGTACAGTGTATCTGCATCCTGGAATCTCCTGGTGAAGAACCTAGAGGTAACCCACTAGTGACCAATCTCTTACTGGAGGTGGTATTACCACTCCTGACTTCCTGGATCCTCTCTGTGAGCCAGCTGGAAGTCCAGCAAGTTATGTAGGGGTTATGCATATTTTGGTGAGTTTATCAACTATACCCAAATTAGATATTGTATCGAACATCTTAGCCAGGTCCAAGTTGGCAGTATGCACCATTTTCCCCTCATCCATTGCCTTGTTAACGTTTTCAAAGAAGTCCACCACTTTTAGTAGGCATGACCTTTCTTTGGCAAGGCTAAACTGGGTTGGGTCCAGTGTCTGAAGGTTGCAGGTTACATATGTCTTTGTTGGTCATTTCCATGGTAATTCATTCTATGGCTTTGTGTGTTAGACTTGTCAGGCTGATATGCCTGTAGTTGGTTTATGCTCCACCCTTGTTAAGTGTGATAACCATTGCAATCCTGTTTTCTTGTTGTACATAAGCATGTTTTGGGGCAGTATTGAAAAGTGACTCAAGTAGTCCTGACAAGTCATGTTTCAAGCTATTTAGAGGCATCTCAAGATATTGTCAGGCCCATTGAGGCTGTTTATTTGGTATTAATGAGTGTTACCAGGACTGGCTCCCTGTTATTATTGGGGGGGGTAATCCTAATAGGTATTTCACGGGGAGACGGGGGAGTGGGAGATGAAGTTTGAGCTGAATTTGTCAGCCAACAAAATGCTATGTGGCTGTGCTCAGTGAAGGTGGCACCATTGACCATCAGTTTGGCACACTGGTGTGTGCTGCCTTTGAGGTTTCAGATGTAGCTGTAGAGGCCCTTGTGGTTGTCTTTAGCCTGGGAGGCTATCTTGACCTCGTAATTGGCCTTGTTGGACTTAATTAGTCCTCTTAGTGTCCTGTTTAGTTTAATTAGAGAGCTCTAATCATTACTGGAGTTACTATTCCTGATTTTAGCCTTGGCTTTTTTTTTCTTTTTTTATATACCTTGTTAATGTTAAGATTCCACCAGTATGATTTGTTTTTAGAGTTTGTTTTGGACTTACCTATAGTAGGTACAGCAGCCTCAATACAGCCATTTCCTTGGTTTTCCAGGGTCTGTGTGAAGAGTTCTGCATAGGTTGCTGTGAACTCTGGGTTGGGAAAGGCATTGAATTTTGATAAACCATTGCTTAATAGGGTGTAGTTTGCTTTGGGATAGTTCTTAACTGTTACTGGGTTTGCTGTAGTTACTAGGTTGATTTTTATTTCAAAGGAGACAGCTTTGTGGTCTGACCTCAGCATTGAAGACGTGACACTGGAGGGATGCAGCTCTCTTGTGTATTGGTGAGTATCAGGTCCAGTATGTTTGAATCTCTGGTGAGTGTGTGCACTATTTGGTCAAGAGTATTTATGTTAAAGTTCTGGAATCATTGTGGTTGTGAGTATGAGACAGTGTATGTTTCACAGTCTACAAAGGTGTGGTTAAAGTCTCTCATGAATACAGTATTTGGTTTAATGGTGTGTGTTTCCAGTAGATCTTGGTATGAGCTACGGGATTCTAGGGACATAGAGGGTGACTTATTGCTTGCTAGGATATGTTATGGGACTTTGTCTATGTTGATTTGCAAGTAGATAAATTCTAGGGCATTGTCCTGTTTAACTAACTTAGAGTCATGGTTGTTGCTTGTATAGGTTAGGGCTTTTCCAGCTTACATCCCTGTCTGTGCAGGTGATGGTCTAAATGTGTAGAAGAAACTGAAGCTGTTTTCTGCTGGAGTACCTTCTATGGATTTAAATGGCACTGATGTCTATATCCTCCAGAGAGAGGAGAGCTTATAGGGTGTGGAATTTCTTGTTTAGGCTCTTAACATTGAGCAGTAACACCTTTAGGTTTTATTTGCTACATCGGTAGATCTGCCGATTTGGAATTTCCTAACAAAGGCTCTAAGGAGATGAATTAAGTTTTAGCCAATATTCAGAAAGACTGGCGACACTGACAGAAAACAAAATGGCTTAAGTACTAGTGCTATCTGAAAAGGCAGGGTTAATACCTCCTTATAATTAATCAACAAATAAATATATCTTTGCAAAAGAGGAAATGGTGGCCAAAACCAAACTGGGTACATTAACAATTTTGAAGTAGTAGTAGTAGTATGCAATGTTGTGGGGGGTGCTAAAAGTTACTTAAATCAAGAAAAAAGTACGCCCCCTCCCCCTGCACCAGTTCTATTCAGTTAAACGATAATGAGAATGAAACCCTTGGAAGGTAAGTTCCTCTTTTAAATACATGATCTTTCCAAAAACAAAATGCATGTGAAACGGATTAAAAATTAACTATTTTATTAAATCCCAAGGTGAGATCTAACCCAGCTGGTCCTGCATTACTCCTGGAAAGGCAGGCTGTATGGAAATGGCAGTGAAGACTACTTCCCCATTAACAAGCAAGATCATATCTTTATCAGAGTGGGTAAAGTACAAGGACAGCTGAAACCGTTATTAATAATCAACAGATCACTCTGGAATTTCTTAACTTTGTAAACAGTATCTGCAGCACTATAGGTCAAGAAAGTAGCTCCTAACAATAAATGATAGATGCATATGTACATACATACATATATACATAGATAAATAGAAACAATTTCTTTCCTTATAGCAAAATCATTTAACCCCGATGTCCTTCTGTTGCAGTATTCATAACTGTAGGGAGGTTGCTGCCTGCAGCACTGGACATCCGGCCAGTATACCAAAGTCTTAGGAGCAGGGGTAAGTGCTACGTTGTTTGTCAGGGCCATAAACTGACATCAGCTGTAAAAGTGTCACCTGCACGTACCCTCTTCAGAACTTTTCTGCCATAGTGATCTGTGGACTGCCGACCGCCAGCTCCAGGAATCAGTTTGTTCAATTTTTTTCGGCCGTCCGATACAGATAAGTACCCTTTTGGGTTTTTTGTTACCTTTCTTATAGCTTTTCAAACGTACATGTCAGCTAAGAAGGAGAAGTGTGCTTTTGGATAACAAATTCCACATAAGGAGACACATGAGAAGTGCTTATTCTGTTTAGGTGAAGGCCACGACCATATGTCTTGCGACATCTGCAGGTTTTTTGTACCAAAAGCACTTTGCAGCTGTCTGGCTACCTTAAAGCTTTAATTAGAAAACCAGTGGCTCCGACATCTAGCGTTACGCATGGAGGGTGAGGTAGGTACCTCCAATGAGCCGCCTCGGAGGAAGGCCAAGAAAGTTAGGCTTGATGCGCATGCTGCACCTCAGGTGTCTGGTGAGACTCTCAAGGCGGATGTTAGTCCAGGGTCTCATCAGACGCCTGTTTCACAGCCAGAACTGGGAACCATGGTGGAAGCTTGTTTGGCGGAAATGCAGAGTACGTCTGCTGAGGTTGATCAGCCATCAGCCCCTGATGGCGAGGGGGAACCATGGCTTGGGATGTTGGAGGGGCCTACTCTAGCCTTTCCATCCCCCAAGGCATAGGCCTCTAAGCCAACGTGTCCTTGTACTCTAAAGAGGAAACAGAAATTAAAACACAGAGAAGCTGAATCGGCTCCTGGATGGGAATTTTTTTCTCAAAATCTTTTCAGGGCCTTCCAGGCCCTCCAGTCTGAGATACCTCAACCAGCCCCTACACCTGTGCAGGCCTTAGAGGATTCAGAAGAAGAACTTTCTTCCTCTAATGAATCACTTACCTTTTCTTCCCAGATTAAATCTTCCAAGGACTTCATTACCCCTGAGGATGAGGACTGTATTAGTTTTAAATCTCCAGGGGAAGAATTCTCCTTTGTGGACGCCATTTCTGTGATGAAAGAACATTTTAAGTGGCAGGCCTCAGATGTCTGTGAAACAAAAAAGTGATCCTTTGAATTGACGGACCAGCCCTCTCCATCTGCAGTTCCTCCCCTGCTCCCAGCCTTTCGTGATGCCTTTCTGGCTGCATCCCACACCCCTGACTGTCAGTCTCCAGCTTCCAAATGCCCAGATAGCTTTTATATAGTTCCTCAGGATACACAGTTTTTATTCACGAACTCTCCTGTAGACCCTGCTGTAAGTGCAGTGTCAGCAGATAAATCATCCAGACAGCTGCCTTCCACCTCTCTGTTTCCCACTGACAAGGACAGCAAAGATATATGGATAGACTAGGGAAGAAGGTACATACTTCTTCCACTCTAGCCATCAGCGCCCTAAATTATAAAACCTAACATGGCTAGGTTTGTTTTAGATACTCTGTCTAAAGCCTCTGCACTCATTCCAGACATGCCAGACTCTCCGGCTAAGTCACAACTCTCTGCCCTGCTCCTTGCTGCCTCTTAGGTGACCAGGCACTCCCATCAAGTGTAGTTATGATGCAGTAGAGGCATCCTCCAAGTCTGCAGCCTCAGGTTCTGTCCTGAGAAGATATTCTTGGATGAGGCTATACAGCCTCTTCCCATGGATGTCCAAACTAAATTGCTGGATGCACCACTTGATAATAAGGCCCTTTTCGGTGCAACTTCTGCAGAGCTACTTAAATCCCTACAGGAAAAGGGCAAGGAGGTACAAAATTGAAAACATTTGTCAGTTTCTCCTATTCCTAGGTATCATAAGAACTATCCTCAAAGGGCCACCTTTGTTGGGAGGCAGTCATCTCAGTTGCATGCCCCACAGGCTAAGACACAGAGGCAATCTAGGAAACACTCCACTCCACTCCTAGACAACCTCCAATCCAACTCCCTTTTGGAGGCAGCCTGACCAGGGCAGAGCCCCTCCACTGTGATTTAAACCCTTTACCCAACTCCAGTCCCTTATCCCTCTGCCACACCCTTTCCCTACCCTGCTGGCAGAAAATAACCTCAGAGCCTTGGGTCCTCTCCATCATCCAAAAAGGATACTTTATGACTTGGTGGACACTTCCTCCCTTTCAGGGGATATCCCAACCACCTGCAAGTCAGCTTCATCTCTTCCCCCCATTTTGGATCAGCTCCAAGCTCAGAGTACCATAGAAAGAGTACCTCCAGAGCAGACAAACAATGGATTTTACTCCAGGATGTTTTTGGTTCCAAGAAAAGATGGCCCTTGGAGGCCAATTCTGGATTTGTCTTACTCAATCTGTTCCTCAAGGTGCCTACCTTCAGAATGCTTACCTTGCATCACCTCCTTCCCCTCATCCCTCACCAAGCCTTCATGGTATCCCTGGATATGAAGGATGCCTACCTTCATTTTCCTATTCACCCCAGCTACAGGAAGTTCCTACGCTTTTCCATGGGTTCCTTGCAATTTAAATTTTCTGCATTGCCATTTGGGCTCTTCACAGTCCCTAGAGTATGCACAAAGTTCCTAGCTCCAGTTATTACCCCAGAGTGCAGGGCATTCAAATATACCCATACCTAGATGACCTATTGATACTTCACCAGCATTGCCAAACCCTCCATCACCACCTTTGCATGGTGTCCAACACCCTGGCAAATCTAGGGCTCACTGTGAACTAGGAAAAATGTCACCCTGACACCCACCCAAGACCTGGGTTTCTCGGTGTGCAGGATAAAAACAGACCAGATGGCAGTCTTCATTTTTTACCAGATGGTGGAAGCCATCACTCATTGCCTCCAAACACTTTTCTCTCTCCACACCTTATCAGCCAGGGAATTCCCGAGGGTCCTAGGCCACATGGAATCCTTGATCCCCATGCTCTCCTTAGCAAGGCTGCATATGAGGAAATTTCAGTGGATGCTGAAGAGTCAGTGGAACCAACATTTGCACCCTCTGGATACTCCTCTACCCCTCCTTCCATGCTTGAAAAAAAGAGCTCCAGTGGTGGATTACAGCCATACGCCTCAATCTTTGGATACAGCCCTACAAAACCACAACAAACAAAACAAAGTTCAGGGGGAGTGGTCCTCCCTCAGGCAAAGGGACCACATCAGTATCAAAGAAATGAGGGCCCTTCTCCTAGCATTGCATACTTTCTAACCAATTCTCCTGCCAGACACCTTAAAAGTTGTCACAGACAATGTGACTGTCCTGTGGTATATCTACGAGCAGGGGGGGACAAAGTCTTGCCCGCTCTGCAGCCTGGCAATTCAGATTTGGTCCCTAGCAGCAGAACTTCACATTCACCTGGATGCAGTGTACATCCCTTCAGAGAGAATGTGTGATGATGGATACTGTCAGCAGAGCCTCTGCGCCCTCTCACGAATGGATGCTTCACAAGGAGGTGTTTTTGGAACTCCCAGAACAGGCAGATGCCTCTGTTTTGCATAAGGGATCCACATTCACAGGCTTGAAGAGTGGATGCCTTCTCTTTTTCTTGTGTGGGGATGTATCTTTATGCCTTTCCCCCCTTCACACTGATTCAAAGAGTAATTCTGAATATTCAGAGGGACAAACCAAAAATCCTGCTGGTGACTCCTTTTTTGCCAAGACAGCATTGGTTTCCCCTTCTTCACCTACTAGCCAAGGGCAATCACCACAGGTTACCCCACCGATTTGACCTACTCACACAAGACGGGGTCGCTCATACACCCTCAGGTGCTCAACCTCAGACTCACTCTATGGGTGATAGAGTTCAGATCCCCTTCAGACACCTATATTCAGAGGATGTACTGAGTGTCCTGCAGCAGGCCAAGAAACCTAGTACCAGGAGAAGTTCTATATCAAAATGGAAAAGATTCTCCAGGTGGTGTCAAAAGAAAAAAGCAGGACCCCTTTCTTATTCCCATATGTATAGTCCTTTCTTACTTGTGTGAGCTCCTACATTCAGGACGGACTTACTCTTTTGTTAAGGTACACTTATCAGCCATTTCCACCTGTCTCCCTTTGGTATCTCCCTTGGCACCCAGATTAGAGGTAAAAGTATTCTTAAGAGGGGTCCTCCACATCAGACCCCCTCGTAAACTGATACCACCTTCAAGGGACCTTAATTTTGTCCTCGAAAAACTCATACTACCCATTTTGAACCACATCACTCAGCATCTTTGAAGCTATGTACATGGAAAACAGTACTGCTGGTGGCCCTCACATCCACCAGGAGGTATCAGAAAGTCAAGCCCTGATTGCTAATCCACCTTACCTTGTTTTCCATAAGGACAGGGTCTCCCTCAGGACTAACTCTTCCTTCATGCCTAAAGTGGTTAATGAACTGTCCTTGAATCAAGGCATTACCCTCCCTGTTTTTTTTTCCCCTCAACCTCAAAATTCATCTGAAAGAACCCTACATTCCTTGGATGTTCATAGACAGTGTAGGTATTACCTGGACAAGACCAAATCCATTAGAAAGTCTAAACAGCTGTTTCTCTCCTTTCACTCAAGGGCCTTGGAAAAGGCAGTCTCTAAACAGACTATATCATTATGGATTTCTAAAGCTATCTCTGCCTGTTATTCCTTTCATGGAAAGGTTTTAACTACCAATGTGAGAGCACGTTCTGCTAGGGAAGCTGCCTCTTCAACAGCCTTTTTCAGCAGGGTGGACAATGCTTCCATACTGAAGCAGCCACCTAGTCCTCAGTCCATACCTTTACCAAGCCCTACAAGCTAGACTTGGTCTCTAGAGCCAGATCTTGGTTTGCTAGGTCAGTTTTACAGGGTCTCATAGACCAGGCCCCTCAAGCTACCTTCCAGGTTCATACCTACAGCTTGGGTACTCTCCCTACAGTTATGAATACTGCAACATGAGAATACAAGGACATAGAATAGTTGTGTAAGAACTTGCCATAACCTTAGATGTCCTCCTCTTCCATGTTGCGGTATTCGGTCCCCCCTCTTACTCTGTTTTTCCATCTGGAGTGACTTTCCAATACCATCTCTCCATCCAAACAGGGCACTGCAACAGGCACTTAGACTTATTGGGTTCCTTTGGCCTGGTGGCATATATGGGTCTGAAAACCTTACCTTTCCTTGCTTCCTAGGTTACTACTGTATGCGGCAGTCATTTATGAAGGGGGTACATGCAGGCTTCACTTTTATAGCTGACCTTGTTTTGTGGCCCTGACAAGCAACATAGCATGTACCCCTGCTCCTAAGACTTTGGTATACTGGCCGGTGCTGCAGGCATTAACCTCCCTACAGTTATGAATACTGCAACATGGAAGAGAAAGACATCTAAGGTTGTGGTAAGTTCTTGCACAACTATTCATTGGATCACCTCCCAAAGTATGCTTATGAAATTGATGAGCACTGTTATAATGCTGTATACCATTTCTTTTATGAATTCTTGGAAAACACCTCACAAATGGTCCATTTAGTGTACACCTTCGCTACCCTTGATGCCCTTCCATATGATTGTTGCAGTATTCTTTACATAAAGGATCTCCTGCCATGACTAGCCCAATGTCTTGCTGGTATACCAGAGTCTTTAGAACTTGTAGGCACTGTATGCCACACACATGCTCCCTGGGTATGGTGTAGGACATAAAGGTGACATAGATATAAACCCTCAGAACTACTTTGCCTTCAGTCTGAATGCCATTATTGAACTTCGGTATGAGTGGCCTTCTGCTGTGCTGATTACCAAGCCGTCTTCTGATAAGTGCCTCATTGAGGCTTCTTCTCTCCTTTTTTCTATTTTCTGTTCTGTTTGTGTTCATGTCATCCAAGAAGGGAAAATGTAAGTGTGGGAGGCAGATTCCCCATAAAGACCATTATGACCAGTGTCTCTTTTGCTTATGTGCTTCCTCCAACCATCCTAAAACGCTACGTAGTTGCCTATCTTATCAATGTACCTTGAGAACCACTAACTTAAACTGTTGGCCCAGGGTGTTGTGGTGGAATCCTTCCATCCTGAGGGTCAGCCATCTGCCAAGAAGGCGGCAAAAAAACCTAGGCCTTATCTGGTTGCTGTCCAGCCTCCCTGGGCATCTTTGTAGAAGCTAGTGAAAGCCCTGAAGGTCAGCCAGTGCTTGCCTCAGATTTCTCTGCTGACACCCTGTTTGAAGTTGTCATGGATCCAAATTCTATTACGCCCTTGGAGGCTTTTCCAGTGTCTGTTTCAGACACTGAGGTGAAACCTTGACTGATTATTTCCAAAGGGCCAAGGGGGGTGCCTCAGATTTTGGTGAGGGAGAAGGTTTCTGCAATGATTACTAAATCCTGCCAAGGGTCTGAACCTCCGAGGGGCTTTAGGGCATAAGAAAGGGCTCAAGAAAAAGAAAGCTAAACACATTACCCCTGTTGCTAAAGATCCCCAAGATGAATGGCAGGATTTTTCTCAGGGGTCTGTTTAATGCCCCTTGTAGCTTTTTCAAGGGGTATCAGCCGCTGCCCCTCTCTGGTCTTCCACTCCCTTTAAGAGGCCTAGGGAATTGGATTCCTCAGATGAGGACTTAGATTCTGGGGAGGAATCTCTTGCTTACTCCTCTCAAATTCCTTCCCCTCTAGATTTTGGTTCAGAGGAAGAGGATTCTTTGATCCCAAACTCCCCCTGGGAGGAATTATCCTTTGGGGATACCATTGCTCATATGAAGGAGTACTTTAAGTGGGATTGCTCCCAGGTCTCTGACATTCAGAAGAGATATTATGAGCTTTTGCAAATGGAGTTTCCTAAGCTCTGTGCTGTTCCTCCTGATTTGGCAACCCTTTTGGACATCTTTTCTGCTGCCTTTGTAGCTCCTGATTCTCAGCCTCCAGCTCCTAATAAACATGACAGGTTCTACAAGGTGCACAAGAATTTCAAATTTTATAAGGCCCTTCTCCTGATCTTGCATTGGTTTCAATTTCCTATGATAAACTTGACTAAGCTGTTGCCATCTACTAAACTTCTTCCTTCAGATTTGTACAGTTGAGCTATGGAAAGACTGGGGAAAAATATATGCTGCTTCCACCCTGTATTTTAGTGCTATTAATTACCAAAACTACATGACCAGTTAAGTTTCGGTTCATCTTTCTCAGTTAGCTAAGGTGATGTCTGACCTTCCTGATTCTGATGGGAAGGCTTCAGCTCTTTCTCTGCTTGGGTCCACTTCTCAGGTCACCCAGTCATGCCATAATCTGCAGCTATGATGTAGCTGATGCCTCTTTCAGGGCTGCTACCATTGGTTCTGTAATGAGGTGTTATTCTTGGCTCTGTCTAAAGGCTTTCCCTGATGATGTTAAAGCCAGACTTTTGACTGCTTCTCTGGATAACAATGTAGCTGCTGCTGACTTGTTTAAGTTCCTCCAGGATAAGGGTAAGGTCTTACAGGAACTCAAAGATACTTTTGATCTCCTCTATCCCCAAATTCCATAGGAATTAGCCTTCTATGTCAGCCTTTGTTCGTAGGCAGACTCGTCACCCACCTCGTAATAATAAGAAGGGACCTGGGAAATCCCCCTCGCTAAATCCACTCAGACTCCTTCGTCTCAGAAGCCTTCTTTTCAGGACAAGCCTATATCCATTTGACTTTTGGCCTTCTCTTTCCAACAGCCAAGTCCCCTTGTCTCTCCTGCTTTCTCTGTTTCTTCTAAATTGGCATCATATCATCTCAGACTCTTGAGCCCTGTTTATCATTCACCAGGGGTGTTTCCTGGTTTGGAAATACCCCCCCCCCCTCTTTAGGCATTCCTGAACCTCCTGTAGAACAGCTTCGTTATTTCCCAAATGTTCTGCAGTCTCTTTTGGATCAGGGCACCCATTCCATCCATTCCATCCACCCATATGTGAAAGTGATTTTACTCCAGCAAGTTTATGATTCCTTGGAAGGAGGGTATGTGAAGAACAGTTCTGTATCTTTGTCTGCTCAAGACCTTTCTCAAGGTCTCTTCTTTTCAGATGTTGCCTCTTCAGACCTTGTTTCCTCCTGTTCTTCCCCAGACCTTTTTGGTTTCTGTAGACCGCAAAGATGCATACTTTCACATCCTCATCCACCCTCTGTTCAAGAAGTTTTTACATTTCTCTAGTTCTTCCTCTCATTTTCAGTTCTCTGCTTTGAGTTTTGGCCTCTCTACTGCACCAAAGGTATTCACCAAATGCCTTGCTCAAATCATTGCTTTTTGCAGGTTTTGGAGGATACAGATTTTTCCTTTTGTGGATGACCTGCTGATTGAAGCTCCTCCTCTCAGCAGTCTATTACAGGATCCTCATTTTATCACTTGTCTTTTACAAAGTCTGGGGTTCACCATAAATCTCAAGAAGTCCGTTCTGACACCCCCGGATAATTTTTTTCTCAGGTGCAGATTTCAGTCAATTCTTATGCTGGTTTCTCTTCCTGTTGCTAAGGTTTTGCCTCTAACAACCTTTTTTCCAGTCTCTCCTTCCTCTGTCCTCTCTCATGGCAGGGTTCTGGGATTTATGGCCTCCACTATTGCCATGCTTCTTCTCGCCAGACTCCATATGAGAGAGTTTGAGTGATACCTCAAATTATTATGGCTTCAACGGTGCCACCCCCTGGAATTCTCTGTTCCTTTACTGTCTCAAATTCAAGTTTCAGTGGTGGATTCAACAACTCTCTATCAATCTGGGGCTTCCCTTCCAGAATCCTTCTCAGGAACTGTTCACAGATGCCTCAGAGTTGCAGTGATGGGCTTCTTGTGGCCCTGTAAAATTCAAGGGTCTCTAGGCTCCTCATCAGAGGTCAAATCATATCAGTGTAAAAAAGATGAGAGCTCTGCTTCTGTCTGAGCAAGATTTTCATTCCCTCTTTCCGCCTCGACCTCCTCAAATTCTTCACAGACAATGTGACTGTGATGTGGTGCGTCAGTAAGCAGGGGGGTACGAGGTCCTACCTCCTTTGCAGATTAGCTCTTCAGGCATGGGATTTAGCTATTAGGTTTCAAGTGATACTTCAGGTGGTTTACATTCCTTAAGAGCACAGTCTTTTGTTAGGCTCATGAATGGATAATTCACAGAGATGTGTTTCTAGACATAGTCTGTTGGTGGGGTATTCCTCAGGTAGATCTTTTTGTCTCCCGTCTAAACTGGCAACTTCCTTTTTTCTGTTCAAGATTACAGAGTCTTCTGACTTGGAAAGTGAACGTCCTGCTATTTCCTTGGAAGGGAATGTTTCTTTATGCCTTTCACCCCTTCCTCTGTTGCCTTGAGTTCTGCAGAAGATCAGGCAGGACTCTCCCAAAATCTTGCTGGCAACTCCCTTTTGCCAGACAGCATTGGTTCCCCCTTTTTGTATCATTCAGCCAGGGGGAATCACCACAAGTTTACCTCACTGGGTAGATATTCTCATGCAAGACAAGGGATTTCTTATCCATGCTTACCCGTCCACTCTTCAGATGACATTGTTGATGATAGGGTTTTGATTCCTTTAGGCATGTCTTTTCTGAGGACATGCTCTGGGTTTTGCAGAAGACCAGGAAACCACTACCAGAAAATCATATATGTCCAAATGGAAAAGATTTTTTTTCTAGTGCCTCTCTCTGTCTCTCAATCAGGATCCTCCTCCCTGTGAAGGTTCCTCTGGTTCTGTTGTATTTGTGTGTTCTATTCCATACTGGGTTGGCATATTCTTCAGTTATAGTTTGCCTGTCAGCAATTTCTACTTGTCTGCCTTTGAATCCTCCTTTGGCCTCTTGGTTTGCGGTCAAGCAATTTCTTAAAAAGACATCCCAGAAAGCCTATTCCACCTTCTTGGGAACCTCCATTTTGTACATGAAAAATTGGCTCCGGCTTCTTTTGATCCTGCTAGTTCAGCTTCCTTACAACATTGTACTTGGAAGAATGTTCATATTTTGGCTCTTACATCAGCCAAGAGCCAGGATGTCTCTTCAAATTAATCCTTTTATGCCCAAGGTGGTTAATGTGTTGTCCCTTAATCATTCTGTTCATTTACCTTCCCTTTTTCCTTCTCCACAGTCTGCTAGTGAGAAGGTTCTTCACATCTTGGATCTGTATAGAAAGCTCATGTATTGTTTAGAAAAGGCAAAGGCAGCTCACAGGTTTGAGCAACTTTTTATTGCTTTTTCTCCCAGGTCTTTGGGTTTGGCTGTTTCTAGCAAACTGTCTCATCCTGGATTTCTAAGGCCATTTCCTTTTGTTTCTTTTCATTGCAAATGTCTTTCTTCATCTGTAAAAAGGCACATTGTACTAGGACGATTGCCTTTTCTGGTGCCTTTTTCAAGGGGGTTGGATACAAGTTCCATACTTGAGGCTGATTCTTGGTCCTGTGCTCATACTTTCACCAAACATTATAAATTGAATGTTATTTCCAGGGCCAGGGCTATTTTGCATGGGGTTATGAAATGCTCTTCTGTGCCTTTCTTTTCCCAGCTGCCTTCTTAGCTGTTGCACTCTCCCTTATGTAAAGAATATTGCAACAGTGATATGGAAGACATACTAGAGTTGTGTAAAATCTTACCATAACAGTAAATGTTCTTCTGTTTACTGTTGTAGTATTTGGTCCCTCCCTCCTTTCCCCCTTTCATAGCCCTTGCCCCTGTGCTTTTGTTACCCTTTTGTCGCAGGGCTTTTACTCTCATTTCCTTTTGTCCTTTTTCCTTCTGGATGTATGTTTTCTTTTGTCCCTGGGGGCATTACCTTCCTTCTGGGACAATTCAGTTCTGAGAGTTTGCATCTGTATGTCACCTTTATGCTCTACATTTTGTGTAGGGATTATACATGTGATGTATGGTGTGTGTAAGATCTAAAGGCTCTGGTATACAAATCGGGTACTGGGCTATTTTTGGCAGGACATCACTTATGTAAAGAATACTGCAACAGGGAAGAGAAGGGCATCTACTGTTATGGTAAGATTTTACACAACTGTACTTTATCTTCACCTGACTCCAGGAGATGAGATTCCTTTAGTATTTTTATTTGGGAGTCATCTTTAGAATCTTGGTGCTTGAGCTGTTCTGTAGCTCATCCCCCTGTGGTGAGTTAAGTACTTGTTGTTCATCCCAGTTACTGACTCATCAGGGAGAGTTCTTAGTTTTAAATATAGCAGATAGGCTTGCACCCTTTCAGATGATCTGAGAAGGGGCCCTCCTTGGTGAATCTAAAATACCCTTCTACCATTTCTTTAAGCTTAAATGGCCCTTGCTGAACCTCCCTGTAAGGCAGGCATTGCTTGCTAGCAGATTAGGTGTCATATCTTTATTCCCTTTTCATGTGTTGGAGGTTTTATGCTTTCTGTCTGGTTAAGGGTGAGCTGATAGTTACATAAGCTTGCCCATCATTGAGACTGACACGTGACATCACTGCTATGCTGTTTGTCATGTCTGCCCGAAAAAGTGGCACATCATGATTGGTGAAGAGTAGAAACTTGTTCTTTGGCCCATCATGAAGGAGTTCCTGCCATTTTTAATTTCTCCAAGTCTTTTGGGTTTCTAATACCATGATGGGAATGGACCCCATTCCTAAGTCAAAGTACGATTAAAGTTCATGAAATTACTATTGTTTCACTCTGTCAGCCAAAACTGCTCTTCGCAGCACCCGCAGTGTGCCCAGTAATGACTCCTCCTGCAATTCGTACGGTGTTATATTAATTGGTAACATATCTAAATACAATTGTAAATTCTTTTTTATAAGGCCAGTGGCTCCTACTACTATTGGAACAGTCTGGGTATCTTTCTTCCACATGGCTCTTGTTTCTGCCTGCAGATCAAGGTATTTTATGACTTTGTGTCTGTATGTATGCAAGACACTAGTCACTAGGTGTTGGGATTTCAATGATCAATGCTACTTTTGTCTTCTTTTCTTGGACCATTATATCCAGTTTTCTAGCATCTATCTTTTGAGCTGTTGGTATTGGGTGATCCCATGTGATATAAACATAATTTTCTATGATTCTTTGTGCTCATGTTTCCATTGTTTTTCAGCCACATCTCCAGTGTAACAGTCTCGACACATTATTATGCCTTTCAGTATACAGTCCCTCCACCATTAGTGCATCACAACCAGCAACAAGGTGTGTGACTGTTTCCAATTCGGTTTTACAAAACCTACATGTCTGTTTCTCCCACATGTTCAATGGACTTTGTAAACCAGTATGTACATAGCCCACTATCTTGGGCTGTCAATATTAACCTTTCATTTCTTAATGTGAATTCACCTCTCATTAACCATTCCTGCGTTCGTTCTTGATCAACATGAGGCTCTTCCAGAAGAAAAAGTTTTCTATACTTGCAACTACATTTATGTTTTTTCCACATATCTTGCCTTCTCATCTCGTCCTTCACCTTATATTCTTTTGTTTTTTAGCACATTCAGTTGCTGCCTGTTTTCTTTCTACTGCTGGTTTGATTTCCATTCCTGCTTGACGTTGATATGCTTCTGTTAAATTAAGCAGAGATGTCATCTTAGATTTATTCTCCTCATGTTTCAAAACTTTCACTACATTTGGATCTTGTGAGGTCAGTAGATATGTGTGGAGTCCCACGTTTGCAGATTTATACATGTAATCAATTTCAAGGAGGCCCATCCTGCCTTCAGAACAGGGAATATATAATTTTGGTATACATTGTTTGTCTTTCGGCTTTTCCCGGTAAGGGGTCGCCACAGCAGAAGTCCGGTCCGCTAATGATTGGTAGTAGATTTTTACGAAACGCCAAGGTGCCAGCTCGACGCCCAACCTTCAACGAAGGCACGCCCATTTACGCACGCATGTCTTTCGAACGCTACCCAACCACGGGGTGGACATGCAGACTCCACACAGAAGGCACTCCCAAGCCCAGCCGAGAATTGAACAGGAGAACCTTTTGCTGTGAGGAACAACGCTACCGCCGTACCACCGCGGCATTATTATCATTTGGTGAGCATGAAGCATCCTTCTTGTTTTAATATCCAATCTATCCAACACTTTTTGGGGCCAGTCAATCACTCCAAAACTATAAGTTAGGACAGGAAGAACAAATTGATTTATGGCTTGGATCTTGTTCCTAGATGTCAATGCTATTTTCAGGATTAATTTAAGTCTTCTAAAGTACTCCTTACTGAGCTTTATTCGCATTTGTTCATGTTTTATTGCTGATCCTTCATCAATTCCCAAGTATTTAAACACTCCCTCTTGCTCAACTTCTTTTATATTACATTCTTGTCCCAAACTGATGTTTACCTGGTGCTGCAGTTTTCCTTTTTTAAAGGTTTTTGCACATTTATCAAGGCCAAATGACATTCCAATATCATCTGAAAAAGTTTTGACAGCCTGCAGCTGTGCTTTCAGTTCCTTATCTGATGAGCTATACAGTTTTAAGTAATCAATAAAGAGAAGATGAGAAGTCATCAGACTTTGTTGTTTTCTAGAAGCCAATTTGTAGCCATGGCCTAAGCTTTTAAGTAAACAGCTTAATGGATTAATGACAAGGTAGAATAGCAACGGTGACAGAGAGTCACCTTGGAATATCCCCCTTTGAATTGTTATCCCTAGGATAATAATCTGTCCTTTTTCATGGCTTAATAGCAAAGTGGTCTGCCACTGTTTCATGGTTACTGTAATGTAATCAGTCAGAGTAGGGTATATCTTATACATTTTTAAGCACTCTTTTATCCATGAATGTGGGATACTATCAAATGCTTTTTTCTAGTCAGTCCGTGCCATACTTTGATTCTTCCCCTTCTTACAGTTCTCCACTATAACTTTAACAACAAATGATCCTTTGTTCCATATGACTTTCTTTTATTGCCCTTTTGTTCTACTGCCATAATTGAGTTTTCTTCTAAATGACTATAAACTCTGTCGGCGTCAGTTCCCATGTATAGTTTATATGTTGTTGGAAGACAAGTTATTGGTCTATAATTTTTAGAGTAGCTTGCAGGTTCACTCTTAACATTTTATAGAAAGTTCTGTAGCATCTTCCCTGTGGCACATTCTCTTCAATTTCATCCTGGGGTTCCATTGTGGATCAGCTGATATCATAGAAACACACCTGTCATTTGCCTTTTTGGCATGGTCCAGTTACATGTGTGTTCTCAAACCAATTTGTTCCAGTCATGGTGCTTGATTCAGCAATCTTGAAACACCACCTAGTGAACAACAGTACTCTAGTTCAGTACAGGCTAGTGAATGAAATGCTTCATCTCTAGTCAGCACTAAAGATGACTTCTTTTTAGGAGTCAAAAGTTCATGATTGACAGGGCTGATTGGCTACTGTTTAATTTTTATTTTATTTTACATTTGTTTACCGGGATAGTCCGACTGGACACAGGTCCGTTTTCAGCGGAGGCCCGGGGAGAAAAGTTTAAGTCAGACAATTCATTAGACTGTCTTTTTTTTTTTTTTTTTTTTAATCCTTTTTAATAACATTTTTGTTCCACCCCCACATGATCACATTGATATGCTTTGATAACTTTCCTGGATCTTACTGCACCCCCTCCCCCAGGGCAGGGCCCTTGCAGGTGGAGGAATCTTCTGCATGGATATTCTTTTAGAAGATTTGGGGAGAGAGCAGTGGACCAGGCCAGCCTGATGTAGCACCATTCAGAGAGCAGTATGTGGCTTTTCTTTATTCCCTGACCATAGTCCTACCCCATACCCAGTATGCAGTGATATCCATGCAGAATTTTGTTTAAATATCAATCTGTCCATAGATTGAGAACTTCTTGTTTTTACTCAAGACCAGAGTTCTCAAACTCCGGTAGGGGTTATAGCTGAGCAGAGTACTGCACTATGTCTTTAGCCCTCCTCATTCCAGCCATTTCTTCAAAGATTGGGCCTGCAAAGCAAAGTCTGATTTCTTGGGTAACGTCTAGGTTTCTTCTTTCTGCTATGAAGACAGCTTAGAAGAACTTATTTTTAGTAATAATTAACACTGACCATTGGATCTAGAAGCTTCTGATCTTATTGTTTTGAGAAACATGTTTACTCTTTCATAAGGTTCTTTCTGAAAGTATTGGAGCTTTCCTTAACCAGTCATTTCATCTCCTTTTGTTCTTTGTAGTGCTAGAATCAAGAAATGAGAAGAACATCGTAGATTGGTTGTGGGCACTCTGTTTCTGTATTATCTTAACAGATTGCATGAACATAAGACAGGCCTTTTTGTGTCTTTTGCTCCATTTAAGGAAGGCCTGCCATTTGCAATGAAAATTCTCTCTGGGTGAGAGCCAGCAGTATAGTGGTTTGCTGTTTTATAAACTTTCATGCATTGCCCAGGTCTGTCAAGGGCAAGTCATCCAAGAGGTTTTACTGCTTCCAGTGTTTGCTTTACTAACCTGTCCTTTACAAATATCTGTGCTTTGCCCATTTGGTTGTCTGTACACACATTCACCAAGCATTCTTGTTTTTCGTTTGTACTCCTGGATTAAGATTCCTCTGACACATATGTGCTACAGGATTCAAGCTCTGAGCTTTGCCTCTTTAGCCTTCCTAGGAGCAGCTGTAGTATACTATTTGGTATTCATCCTAGTTGTCCGCTATTACATAGAGGGCCCTTTAAAGTAATTGCAATTACTCATCAGCTGATCTTCAAGTGAGCCTTCTGAAATTTGTGCCTGTTGGATGACAAATGCACGTATTGTGTGGGTAACGTAGCCTTGCAGGTACTGCAGGCTTGTAATTTATGTTCTAGTCTTTTTTTCTCATGCATTTGCTTGCTTGCTCAGGTTCCATGGGCACACAAGTGGAGAACAAACAGCTGGACATATCCTTCTCTTCTGGTGTGGTGATGCTGTAATTTGTGTTGACATATGCGTGCAACTCAAGTGAGAGAGAGAGTAGTCTTTTTTAACATTTTTTCCCAATACACATACATTATACATTGCGTACCATTCCTTTCCTTTTCTTGTAAGTATTATACGGCCAGCATTACATAAATTGTTGAATTCCTGCCGTCCCTTAAATCTCTCTCCTCCTCAACATTATTTTACATGTATTGTTCCCACATTTCCATGTATTTCTATGTAATTTGCTCTTTCCCTTTTCTAAAGATCCTTCTTCCAGTTCTTTTGTCTCTCGTGTGATATTTAGTACTTCAGATGCAGTTGATTTAGGCTTTGATTTCCATTTTCTAGTAATTTATTTTTTGGCAGCTAAGGCCTTACTTTTGTCTAAGGGCACACCAGTCTTTAATGACTGTACTGAGAAAGGGCTTTTAGTTAAGTGACCACAGTCATCCCCCACTGCAGAGCACCGTCATGAAGATCAGTACACACGATGCATACTCAAAAATCTGTTTTGTAACTTGACTTGCATATAGCTGCTTTACATTTATTGCTATGTGGATTCTTCACTTCTTTTTTCACAGAGACTCTTACTAAGCATAGCTGTGCAGGTATGGTCATTTTTTTTAATTCAATACATAATGTGGAATAACAAGGAAGTTGTAACAGCATAGACAGCACATGGTGTATGATTCTTAAATTGATGTGCTTCTACTTTTAACTGTTCATCTGTTATTTACTAAAATTCAAATGAAAATAAGATTTTCTTAAGACATTTTTGCAGTATTCCTTACAAATTTGACTTATCTGCTAGGATAACCATACGTCCACGTAGTCTGGAAAACTTATGTTCCTTTGCATGCTATATGCTGCCCTTAGCACAAACCATTGTGATGAGCTAGTATAAGAGGGATGTACGGATGCAAGAAAAACTCAGAATTTTCCTCTCGCTAGACCATGTATGCAAACTCCTATCAACATTGTGTCTGATTGGCTTCAGCTCAGAGACTCAGGCAGATAAGTACCCTGTTTTTGAACTTTCCTCTCTCTCGTTTTTTTTTTTTTTTTGTGAGAAAATTACTTGTTTATCAGGGAAAAAAAAGAAAGCGTGGCTGTGGCATCAGCTTCCTTACAAGGATTTCCACTTGAGTTTATTTTTTCTTGGGGCAAAACACAGTGTAATGTTCTGTTCTCTTTGTCAGGCATTTGACCCTAAAACTCTTCAATAGACTTGATACTCTTAAAACTTACCTTGAAAAGAAGTAACTTCAGACATTAGCTGCTGTTGCCATGACATTGTCCTCTTTGGCCTTCAGTCCCCCTTCAGTTGAAAAAGAAATACAGAATTAGTAGGGGGCTGATTAAACCTCACCAGACATCCAGTTCTCTTTAGTTTGAGCTGGGCAACAATACTGAGGCACCTTTACAGTCCCTGGGCTATCTGTCTGCTTCTTCCGGGTCCGCTAATATTGACTCTGTAGAGACCATTATGAGTAGGAAATCTAGCATGTCCACTAGGACCAGCTGTGCAGCTGATTTCGCCTGGAAGGGAAAACCAAGGATGTAGCTGAAGGGAAAGTGGTATCCATCGACTCCTTGTTCTTGAGGACATCTGGGGTTCACTTATGGAAGTCAGACCTAGAGTCTCCATCCGTAGGACACTACGTCTGTATGATCCCCACAAATGTGCTCAAAAACTAAGTATATTTCTCACTTCCCTTTTTTATTTTATTTATCTTTTGTTGATGGAGTTAGTTCCACAAGGCCAGTAGCCTGTTTTCAAGTTAGACTCGAGGTAGTAATTATACTACTAGTGAAAATTTGGCCATGGCATTGGGGAGATTCCCATACTCTTTGGAGCTACTAGATGGTGCCAGAAGCAGCAACATGGAGGAGGAGAGAAAAGCTATGGGGAGTTTGGAGGTGGAAAATGAGAATTTGGAGAAAGAAATTGTTTGGTATGGAGTTTCAGAATAAACAAAGATTCATGTGTGGCGAATGTTACAAATGAGCAGTATTTAGCTGTCTCCATGCAGAAGGAAGGAAATAAGCGGGTCTGTTGAAGTGGTGCAGATAACAGAACTGGCATCAGGAAGGCTTGCAGACAAAGTTCTGTTAAAAATAATCAAGCATGATGATCCAGGTGACAGTTCTGCTGTTTCATGGGGTGATATGGCAGATAACTTTTTTGGTAGTGCTAAGGATGGTAATATGGAAAATGAACCAAGTGATGTGGCAGCAGAAAATGCAACAGTTAAAATATATGCAGAAGTGATGGAAAGTAAAGGAGGAAAACAATAACAAACTGAGAAGATGTTTGGTTTTGTGGCAGTAGATAATACAGTAACTAAAACATGTAGCAGTGGCAGCAGGCAAAAATGAAAGCAGCAAACCGGTTGTAAGTAAAACTGTTTTTAAAAAGAAAAGACCAACTGTGAGAATAAGAACAAAAACTGACATTGTAATAAGACATATATTTATATATATATGTATGGGACAATTTGATAACTGGTATGGGTTTTAAAACGCAAGAAATTCGGCCTTTTATACATTTTGGGACAAGAGACCTTTTGACTTAACATCTGAAACTGATGGACTGGTGATGAAATTTCTGGAACTTTATAACAGAATAAGGACATTTGTTAGTGGAACAATTATTTGTTTTCTGGTAGTAACTTGTATGTTAAAATAAAATATCACTTTGCAGTTTAGAATTGACGAACTGGAAGAAGACAATGTTAGAAAAATGTACGCAGGTTTTTTGTGAAATTGTTAATAATATTGATGAAGTTAGATGATGAGAGAAACTTCTGGACTGGAAGGTGGAGGTTGGAAGCTGTTTTGAAATGTGAAAAAAAAAGGTGAAACACTAGTCAAGTGTTATTTTTGCAACTGTTCATAGAGGGACATTAAGGTATGCTGGCCAGCACTAGATCATGTTTCTTTTACGTTGACTTTTCTCATTTAATTAATAATTGTGACGAGGTGCAGTGTAATCTGTATGGGAAGAAAGCACATGTACACCAAGAAGGTGTGCCTGAATACAGGTTGTGAAAAAGAAAAAGGGGAGGGGGAGCACTTTTGAATAGATTGTTCAGAGCAAACAGTAAATAATGAAAAAGAAGAAAAAGGGGAACAAAAAGTACATGAGAAAGGACAGCAAGAAGCCCTGGGAGAGAGGGTGAACTAGGTAAAGAAACTGTAAAAAATAAAAAGTTTGGATGGGGAAAAATGAGAGAGTCTGCATGCCGGAAGAGAGGACAGGAAAAGGGATTGATACCAATAACGTTTTGAAGTTCTTGCCAGTGAAAAATCGAATTCTGAGGATCGAGGATTGTTTGCACATAAACCCAGGAAAAAGTATTTGTTTGGGGAAAGAGGAAAAATAACACAGAAAATTAAAAATTCCCCTAAACTTAAAGGAAAACTCCACCTTAGAACTCAAAAAAAAATTTTTTTTTTCATTGTATCTTTGTTTTCGGAGCTATTTTAATGCCTTAAAATCACTTTAAATGTTTATTTTACAATTTTAATGCGTTTCTCTCAAAATGGCAGAGGATGGGCCCTGCCTTGGTAACGTGATCTTGTTTTCTTGCTTTCATTCCTTCTACCCAGAATACATTTCAAGTCCTCTTTATATTACTCATGCTATACATAAGGAAGTGGTGGTGTTTTCTCATGCCATTGAGATCGAATGGCAGGACTGCGAAGCACTGTCTTCTAAACACACCTTCTGTAACAGAGCTACTTCTGTGTTTCCCTGACTGAGACTCATTTATGTGTCTGTCAGAACTTGTTCATCATCATCTTCTTCAGCTGTTATATGCTATAAATAGCTGTTAGCTACTTCCAACAAAACAAAATAGGTATTTAAATAGTAGATTTTAAGTTGTCAATCTCGCCTTCATTCTTGCTGGATGGGTTCGGAGCCGATCCTCGGCTCCGACTCGGCACTTGCTAAGCTCGAGAGCTAATTTTACCAGCTCGAGGCAACCCTATATCCCATGATGCAAGGCGGAGATTACTCCGATCTCGTTTGCCGCTTCGCTAACGAGGTGCCTTCTTTTACCAGCTCTTGGTAAGTGAACTTTTTAGAGACTTTTCGTCTACCCCCCATTAACTTTATATATATATATATATATATATATATATATATATATATATATATATATATATATATATATATTGTATTTTTGTTAATTATCGACTCACCTTAGCCCTATTCCCGTCAGTGTTCCCTTCTTTTTGAGTAAATATTCCCTTGTCCCTAGTCAGGCCTTAGGCCTTCCCCTCCCTAAATTTTTTCCTGTCAGGGATTGTTTGTGTGTGACTGTGTGTTTTCCCTGGTTAATTTAATTGAATTTAATTAATTTAATTTGTTGGACTGAGTGTTTTTTGTGTGTGATTGTGTTACTGTTGTTCATCGACACAGTTATGTCGAAGGACACTAAGGTCTCAGGCTTCAAGAAGTGTGACTCGTGCTGTCAGAAGATGTCTCTGACAGATAGTCACACTTCTTGTGTTTATTGCCTGGGACCTTCGCACCTGCAGGACTCTTGTGCTATCTGTCATGCTTTCAGCCCAAGAGTCCTGCAGGAACGAAAAAATAAACTCATAATAAGGGGCTTATTAAAGCCCGAGAGCTCCGCAGGAACGAAAAAATAAACTCATAATAAGGGGCTTATTAAAGCCCGAGAGCTCCCCGACTAAGTCGGTGCCGGGGAAGCCCTCGAAACCTGTTAAGCCTTCAGCTCAAGCTTCCAAGCCGTCGGCTTCAGGTCCTTCCTCACCAGGCTCGAGATCGGCTCCGGCCGGAGCCGATCTTTCCATGCCAGTCTCAGTATCGGCTCCATCCGGCGCCGATACTACTAGATCCAGACACTCAGTGTCGGCTCCAGCTGGAGCCGACGTATCTTCGGCTCCGATGGCTCCATTGATCTCAAAAAAGAGATCTCGATCCCCTTCAGTGGAATCTATACATTCTGCTCCGAGATCACCTTTGCTCTCGGAGCGGAGCCGATCTTCTCTGTCATCCAGGCTATCTGATCACGACCTTGAGAGAGTGGTGAGTAGACTATTAAAGTCTCAGGCATTGGCCCAAATACTCCATAGCCCATCTCAACAGACGGTAGCTATATCACATCCACCGAACATTCCTCCTCCGACTCTCTTGCAGAGTTCGGAGCTGGAGCTCCTCGGAACCGGTACCGTTGTGACTTCGGAGCCGATACCACCCCTTTTGGCTCCGTCGTCCTCGGCTCCGATTTCCTCCTTGAGACCTTCATTGGAGGGATCCGGGCGTCTAGTCTCTCTCATTGGCTCCGAGGGGGCGAGTGGCATCGGACCCTTGTCCGACCCCGTTCTCCCTCTCGGAGCTTCGGCGTTGGTGAGCTCGGCCCCGACATCTGCCTCGGAGCCTTCCCTCTCGGTGAGGCCTGGGGTTCCTATCTCTTCGGAGAGGGAACTTTCTGGTCTCTCTGACGGGGGAGCCTTCGAGGTGATGAGGAGTGTACTAGCCCCTGGGCTTAGTCAACGGACAGTTCCATCAGCTCCTCCCACTACAGTGCCTGCTGACGTCTCTTCCCACTCTCTTGCTCCCGGACCCAGAGATCCAACGCCTCAGGTTTCCCCATTGGGAATATCTTCCTCTTCCGAGGCATCTCCTGATCCGTCAGGAGAACCCCCGCGTAAGAGGACATGTAAGAGGAAACATTTAGACTCCCCTGAGTCTACTATATCAGATACTGACTCTGATGAGTCGGAGGGATCCCCAAGGTCCTCCTCTGAGGATGTCTCATTTTCAGACATCCTTGAAATCCTTAAAAAGAGGGGGAACTGGCCCTCCCTTAATCCCTCCGAGGACGAGTCAGTATACCTGGAGGCGTTCGGATCTCGACCCTCCACCTCTTGGGTGTCTCCGCCTTTCGACCCTCTCATGGAGGTAGTGGCTCGGAAGACGTGGATGGCTCCAGATTCGGTGGAACCTATCCCTAGGAGACCTTCAAAATTTATTACTGCCCCACAAGATGGACAATATTTGACAAAGGGTGTCCCAGTTGATGCCATGGTGGTGGCTGCTGCCACCAAGAAGGAATTAGCTGATCCTTCAGTACCTGTCCATCCTCCTAATAAAGATTCTAGGACTATGGACAGGTGCGGTAAGCGGATTTTTTCTTCAGCGACTTTTGCTATGAGATCGCTGAACTACTTATGCCACTTCACCCGCCTTCAAAGAGATGTTCTTAAAGAGTTGGGAGAAGTTTTACAGGATCCGTCAGCTGCTGGGTCTCAGGATAAGATTAGCTCACAGCTAGGAATCCTTAACTCCATTGCTAACTCCTCCATGCGGCTCATTTCTTATGCAGCCGATGGAGCGAGTAGGGCCGCAGGCACAGGAGTGGCTTTAAGGTGTCAGTCCTGGATGCAGCTTTGTAATTTTTGCAGACCCCTTCAAGGCGTCTTTCACAAACTCCCCCTTTGATGGCTCGACCTTGTTCGGTCCTCAAGTGAAAGACACTTTGACTAGATGCGAACAAGATGGCAAGACTTTTTCTGCCGTAGGAGTCTGTTTCTCCACCCCTTCTAGACCATACCCCAAAGGACAGAGGGGAGGGAAAATGTGGTTCTGCAAATCTCAAGGAGTCACGCCTGACGCACGAAGTCAGTTTACCCCCAGAGGCAGAGGGGGTAACAGTAATAGACGCCGCCCTAGGGGCAGAGGTGGTCCGCAGAATCAGGGTAGCAGAGAGCCTCTTTCTGACAAACCCTTCCAGCATCCCTGAGATGTTGCCCGATTGTCCGCCTTCGGAGGCAGTCGGGGGGGAAAACTATCGCTGTACCCAATAGCCTGGCTTTCCCTTTCTCAAGACAAATGGGTACAGTCAATTATATCCGAGGGTTACAAAATTTCCTTTATTCAAACCCCAATTCAACAAAAGGGAACCCTTCCAGACGTTCCACCCGGTCTAAGGGAATTAGCAGTACTAGAAATATCAAAACTGCTAGTAAAAAGAGCCATCCAGCCAGTCCCAGCGGACCAAATAGGATCCGGAATCTACTCAAGCTTCTTTTTAGTTCCAAAAAAGACAGGAGACTGGAGACCAATATTAGATCTCAGCAAACTCAACAAGTTTGTAAAGAAATCAAGATTCCGGATGGTCACGCTTCAGTCCATTCTGCCCTTTCTGGGCAAGGACAATTGGATGTGCTCGATAGATCTTCAGGATGCGTACTACCACATAAAAATTCACAGACGCTCCAGAAGATTTCTCCGCTTCCGGCTGGGGTCCAGTCACTTCCAATTCAGAGCCCTGCCCTTTGGACTCACTACAGCCCCAGAGTGTTCACCAAATGCATGGCAGTGGTTACGGCTCACCTGAGACGTCAAGGATTCCAGGTGTTTCCATATCTAGACGACTGGCTCCTCACTGCCACCACCAGGGATCAGCTTCTCCAAGCCAGAAATTACACCATTCACACTTGCAGAGGGCTAGGAATTTCTATAAATTTCGAAAAATCTGCCTTGTCGCCTTGTCAATATATTACTTTTATAGGCGCAAGATTGGACACCGTACAACTTTCAGCAAGGTTGACAGACCAAAGGATCTTGAACATTCAAAGACACGTCCAAGTGATTCTATTCAGCAACAAAATTCAAGCCAGATTTGCTCTGAAAGTACTGGGTCTTATGGCGGCTGCCATAACACTTCTTCCCCTCGCCCGCTTTTACATGCGGCTTCTACAATGGATGCTATTCACCCAATGGTCCTTTCAACAACTTCCCATGCGTCACAAGATCATAGTAACTCCAACTTGCAAAAGACATCTGACTTGATGGATATCGTCCCCTCAAATCCATCAAGGCAGACCATTTGTTCCTCTTGCCCCGGTTGCCACGGTTACATCGGACGCCTCCCTGATCGGGTGGGGGGGCATTATCAGGGCAGAATGGTCCATGGCACTTGGCAACCTTTCGAGTACCATCTGCACATAAATGTTCTGGAGATGAGAGCAGTGCTTTTAACGTTGCAAGCCCTCAACGACTCTCTTCCCCTGGGAACTATTGCAGTCCAAACGGACAATATGTCCGTAGTGTGGTATATAAACAAACAGGGCGGAACCAAGTCCTATCCACTGTGTCGAGAGGCTCTCAGACTTTGGCAATGGGCAATCTCCTCTCACCGGTTTCTCATAGCAACGCACATCCCCGGGAAATCCAACATCATAGCGGACAGATTGAGCAGAGCTATTCTCATGCCTCACGAGTGGTCTCTCAAACAGTCAGTCACAGAAGAGATTTTTCAGAAGTGGGGCCTTCCTTGCTGCGACCTTTTCACTACACCTCAAAACAGCAAATGCCCAGACTTCTTCTCTCTCTTCCCCTTCCAGGCCATCCCCAGAGACGCTCTAACCCAAGATTGGCCCCGGGGACTTCTTTATGCCTTTCCACCTTTTCCGCTGATACCTCAGCTAATTCAGAAAGCAACCGCTTTGAGAGCCAAGTTGATTCTCATTGCCCCTTATTGGCCTCGACAGATATGGTTTCCGTTCCTACATCATTACCTCTTGGTACAGCCATGGCATCTGGACCCAGTTCCAGATCTTCTGACCCACCAGTCGGGTCAACTGCACCAATCCATACCCTCTCTCAACCTCACTGCTTGGTTGCTCCACTTCCATCCTTAGCCAGGCTTCCTATGATTTCTAATCCTGTATGGGATATCATAGTAGCTTCCCTAAAATCTTCTACCAGAAAGATTTACACTAGTAAATGGCGACGTTTCTCTTTCTGGACAAAAGCTAGGAAAATAGACCCCTATACTTCTCCAATTCATTCGGTATTGGACTTCCTAGCTGACATTTTTCATTCAGGATCCTCTTCTTCCACAGTGAAAGTTCAACTGGCAGCCATTTCAAATTTTCATATAGGCTTTTTGGACCACAACATTATGTCACATAAACTTTGCAAGGCATTCCTTCGAGGTATCTTTTTATTGAAACCTCCAATTAGAGACCCCCCCACCACAGTGAGATCTAAATTTAATTTTAACATCCTTGATTCTTCCCCCGTTCGAACCTGCAGCTGCCTGTTCTTTGAAATTGCTTTCTTGGAAGACACTTTTTCTAGTTGCCATTACATCTGCCAGAAGAGTATCTGAGCTTCATGCTCTCTGTGTTCGCCCTTCCTATCTAATATTCCACAAAGACAGGGTATCCCTAAGAACTAATCCGTCTTTCTTACCAAAGGTGGCATCGCAAACTAACCTAAATCAATCCATTGATCTTCCAGTATTTTTTCCGAACTATTCTGATAGAGCTGAACAAAAGTTACATTATCTCGATGTTCACTCAGCTCAGATATTATCTGGATAAGACAAAAATTTTTAGGAAATCTGATCAACTATTTCTGTCCTATGCAGAGAACAGGAAAGGCCTTCCAGTTTCTAAGGTAACTTTATCTAGGTGGCTGTCTTCTGTGATCACTTACATTTATCAGCTCAGAGGCAAAGAGTTGGTTTCTAACCCAAAAGCCTATTCTACCAGAGCTCTAGTTACATCTACAGCTTTTCAAGCTAGACTTCCAATAGACACTATTTGTGCAGCAGCCACATGGGCCTCTCCTCATACCTTTGTTTCACATTACAAATTAGATTTGGTCTCCAGAGACAGAGCAAATTTTGGTTCCACCGTTCTCAAGAGTCTGCTCCATTGAGCCACCCAGGATAGAGGTGCTAGGGACGCGGTCCCATCCAGCAAGAATGAAGGCGAGATTGACAACTTAACATTTAGAAGTTATGTATCTACCATAACGTTCCATGTTAGTTGTCTTCTCTCGCCTTCTTTCTTGCGTCCCGCCTCCATCCCCTAGCCTGGTCAGACCGAAGATTATACATCTTCTATTAAGAGGTTATTACCTTTTTTCTAGCTGTTCAACTCCTAGTGTCACTAGATTATGTTGATCCTTTCTAGAGGGTTATGATGTTATTTAGTATCCTTATTTTCTTCCTCCTCTTAAGTTGGAAGAAAATACTGCTATTTCTTTAGCTGCCAAACGAGATCTGAGTAATCTCCGCCTTGCATCATGGGATATATAGGGTTGCCTCAAGCTGGTAAAATTAGCTCTCGAGCTTAGCAAGTGCAGAGTCAGAGCCTTGGATCGGCTCCGAACCCATCCAGCAAGAAAGAAGGCAAGAGAAGACAACTAACATGGAACGTTATGGTAGGTACATAACTTCTAAGTTTTTATAATAGGATTTTTTTGTAGTTCTAAAATTACCAGCATACCTTCCCCCACACACTCATGCTGTGGTGTGAAAACTCTCACTGCAGTAAATGATCCCTGCTGTACATTTACAGGTGATAAGCAGTAGGACTGTAAAGTCAGTCTGTTGCTACTTCCCAATGCCTTCAGTGGGAAGTTTTTCTCTGTCTCATGAATGATGCAGAATTAAAATGTGCTTTACTAGTTCCTTAATTATTTCTGTCATGTTCACCCTCCTTTTTTTCCTTTTTCATATTTATTTAAACTTTAGTAACCAGGAAAGTGAACTGATCCCAGGATCCTTTTCATCCACGACTTGGGCTACATTGGCAAAGATAATAACAAGTATTAAATACAGTTAGTAATATAAAGAAAAAAAATACTGACATAAAAACACTGACCAAGATTTTATGTGGAACACACAGCCAGTGTGTGACAGTGGCCCAGTAAAACATTAACAAACATTTACTAGAATGTCTATATTAATAATGTTTAACTCTACTATGTTTATTATAAATAATGAATTGTATGCACCAATATTGCACATATATATATATATATATATATATATATATATATATATATATATATATGGATCTACTTCACTTGACCGACACCCAATTTACCTACATTTCATTTGACTGACTCCCATTTCACAGACACCTTACAATGCTGAAGTTGAACATACTAAATATTAAACCATAGACAAGCACACTTAGAACACCGATAACTAACCCTTTCCAGGACTTAAACTAGTTACTTACCCTCTTAACAGAAACTGGACAATGTAAAACCAAAGTAGATGGGGGGTACACTCCCCACACCACCCAATGTGGAGGGCTGTGCCCCCCACACCCCAAAATTATATATACTAACTCCAGGATTGCACTACAGTGGGGAAAAGGGCATATACCTTTAACTTGCCTTACAGTACTCTACATGCTGCCACTACTGCTGGGAACACAGAAAACATTTGCAAAATTACTTTAGATACTTCCCATAAAAATGTAAATAGACAAACCCACATTTAGAAACACCACAACACTACTTTCTACATGATTATGTATGTGTGTTTCTGTATAAAAATGTATGTAGGATATAGAATACTACATGTGGGATAAAGTACTGTGTTTAAATGCACGTCTGACTGTGTGTGTGTGTGTGTGTGTGTGTGTGTGTGTGTGTGTGTGCGCACCCATTTAAACACAGTTAAGTATTTATTTATTATTTATTTTATTTTACATTTGGTGACTGGGCTAGTCTAACTGGATATATGTCCATTTTCAGTAGAGAGCAAACCAAAAAGTCACGCACGGCGGATCCAGTGCACAGCTCAAACCAAAGTAATCGAAAATACAAAACGAGCCAGCACAAAGGTCAGAGCAAGTAGAAACCTTCTTTTATTGTGGCATATTCAAACAAGAATGCTGCAAACTGGTTTCGGCCTGAACAATGGCCTTCATCAGTGCAAAAAAAGGAAAAAAAGGTTTGAATAGTGCATCCTGGTGTTCTTTATATACTGAAAATTTTAAAGGTATATATACACACCTAAAAGAATCCTATAGAAATAAATTCATGAAAACAACTTTTAAATGAGATAAAACAAATATATATAAAAAATATACAAAAATAATAAATTACCATTTAATTGGGAAAATTAGCTAGTTCAAACCATAAAAACCCCCAATTCAAATCCATATCTTAAACGGATTATATAAATGCATAGCCAGCAGAAAGCTTTATCCATATTCATTTAACCCAGGTTTGAACAAAGCACCCAATCTGGTAATCCATAATGTTTCCATGTTGTTTAACTTGTCATGCCAGCCTGCCTTAGACATCCTCTGCAACTGAATCTTGTCTATAATGGTAAATTGAAATTGGGCAGTTTGGTGAGTCAAAGTATGCTTATATAAAGCATTAGTTAACTTTTTAGTTCTGATTTCACTAAGATGCTCACTGATACAAAATCTCAGTGGTCGGGAAGTTTGCCCTACATAAAATGAGGTGCATGTACAGGTGGCCAAATATACCACCCAGTCTGAACTGCAGTTACCAAAAATCCTAATATGAAAAACACGTGAAGTGTTGGCACTTGAAAATTCTTTCATTTTGGCCATATACCTGCATGCACTACAATGACCACAAGGAAATGAGCCAATCAATGGATCTCCAAATATCGTGGTTTGTATAGATGTAATTGGGTGAAGTTTTTTGTAATATGTAAAATGTGAATTCATCGTCCTGCGTCTACGATATGAAAAGGCACATGTTTCAGGTAATATATCAGATAGAAACTCATGTGCTCTTAAAATACCCCAATGATGATTAACTATATTCCTGAATGAAGGGGTATTATTTCCATAAGTTACTGTAAATCTGATGGGTTGAGCTGGGGAACTGGTAGAGGCCTCCTGTTCATGTTTATATGTTAGTAATTGAGAACGTGGCATATGCCTAACCTCATGAATGGTCTGGTAAAGTCTAGATCTATTATATCCCCTTTGAATAAATCTGTCACAAAGATCCTGTTCACATTCCGCATGGGATTTAGTAGATGAACAAATACGTTTCATGCGTATAAATTGGGATTTAGGGATGTTGTTGATGATGTGGCGGGGATGGTTACTAGAAGCGTGTAAAAGATAGTTATACTGTGGAAACTTTCTATGCACGCTTGTAGCCAGAGTATGATCAATTTGTCTGGTTATCTTAACATCCAGGTAAATGATCTCTTGGTATTGGATCTCCAAGGTAAACTTAATGCCCCATGAATTGCTGTTCAAATATTGGACAAACTCATTAGCCAAAAGTATATCACCCCGCCACACCATCCAACAATCATCTAAATATTTCCTCCAGATGTCCAATTCTGCCAAAAACTTGTTGTTACCAGTATCATATATATATATATTTGTTAAAAAAAAAAACATGAATAGGTCCACATGTATCGGGGCAAAACATTGCCATACCCCATGGTTTGCCAATATATCTGACCATCAAAGAAAAAAATGTTTTTGGTTAATACATATTCAGTCATTTCGATTAGAAAGTTGTTAAATCCAGCAGAATAAAGCTTGGATTCTTCTAACCAAAAAGCTATAGCTGAAAGTCCAGCCTTATGTGGGATGCTAGTATATAGGGAGGCGACATCCAACGTGCAAAGCCACCAATCCGATTCCAACTGGGTATCCTGAATGATGTTCAAAAATTCAGTTGTGTCCTTAAGCCTGGACCTGACCATAAACAATAGAGGTTTAAGATAATAAGTAAGAAATGCAGACAAGGGCTCTGTAAGAGAGCCTCTGCCTGAGACAATTGGTCGGCCCGGAGGGCACGTGGGATGTTTGTGTATTTTCGGCAGCAAGTTAAGATATTGGGGAATGGGATTGGTGACCTTCAGTTGTTTACAAGTATGTTGATCTATAACCCCTTCTTCTGTGGCCATATCCAGGAAAGAATCAATCAGTGTTTTAAAATTGGGAGTCTGGTCTACTACCATATGCATATAAAACCTAGCATCTGATAACTGTTTATTGGCTTCAGCAATATACATAACCCGATCCATAACCACAATGCCTCCCCCTTTATCAGCTGGCAAGATGACAATATCATGGTTGGAACTGAGTTCCTGTAACCCTTTCCGCTCCGATAGTCAGATTATGTTTAGTAGGCTGATATCCAGGGGAGTAATGTAAATCTATAATCACACATTCCCTGAATATGGCCACATGTTTGTCCATGGGTGGTTGGAATGTCGACCTCCAAAATGGAAACCAGAAGAACTTTGAGAGTGGTCAGAATCTGCAAAAAATATTTTGAGATTGATCAATCGGCAAAATTCATTTAATTCATTCGCAAATATCTGTTCAGAAACAAAGGAGGAAGGCACAAAATTCAGACCCTTGTTAAGAACTTTATTGTGATCAAGTGATAGTTCAAAGGAGGATATGTTGTGCACATTGTTGATTATTTCACTATCTTCTGTAGTAACTGTTGCAGACTGCAAGCCCCTTCCCTTGTGTTTCCTGCCCCCCCTGCGTTTCCTATTTCTAAAGGGTCTACTGAAGGTTTGCGCTTGGCTACTGGAGACCCCTGATTGGAAGGGCATTCAAAGTCTGTGACTGAGGATGTATCCTCATCCGTGACACTACTGGTAGAAAAGGTGTTTTTCTTCAATATTGATCTGGGCCTCTTTTTCTTATTGACTCTACTTGATGAATTAAAAAATCTTACATTTCTCTGAACCATAAAAGGTTTACCCTTTTCATAATCATTCAAATCACGCTGAAACTTCTGTATTTTCTTTTTTACCAATTGTGTCTCCAAAATGGCTAGGTCCTTAGCTAATTCCTTGACATGGTTGTGATAAAACTCCTCCTGTTCAAAAGCTTGGGCTTCAAGACAACTGTTATATACTTCAGTTGTCTGTAATTCCACCATACGTTCATAGTATGAGACCAATGTGTCCACGAATTAACATGGATGCATCATGTTGGGTTTTGGCCCAATCTTTGGTTAATTCTTCGTCAACCATGCTGACTAGAGGCTGAATCCGAATTCTTAGTCCCCGAGGGGTTATATGTTTTAGCTTGTAAGCTTTATAAAGAGCTTTAGGTGCCAAACATTGGCTCTCAAAGCCCTCATGTTTTTTGTAATTTTCTGGAACAAATTACCACATACATACTTAGTGTCCCCTGCATAGGTGTTAGGGTTCCCAGAGTCGGCAAGATTTAAGCCAAAGGCTTCCAAATTATCTTTGTCGGCTGCTAAGCCCTGCAATATACCTCTAAGATCCATATTTTCGATCATATAACCAAAGTTAACAAATCTAGGAAGACAACCACAGTAGATATGTCTTTATGTCAAAAAGTGACCAAATCCAAATACTTATGGACACAAAATATAGGCACTTATACCCCTAACAGAATAGGTATGCGTGAATTAGATCTGTATGATCTTGTAAAGCCCAAAAAACAAACAGAATACTGCTAGTATTTTAAATTCAGGATTATATTGGTTCATACCGGGCAACAAAATGGTATCCCAAACAAGATATAAGCAAATTCGGTCCCCTAATAGAAAAAAACACACTACACAACTTCAAGTAACCGTTAAAAATCACACTCACAGCCGACATTCGTCTCAACTGCTGATCAGTGATTTCCAGTACCAGATTGTATATAGAATAACATTGTCGAAGCCATGGCCCATTGTTGCTATAACAACAAGTTCCTATAAAAAGTGTCTATTGGACCAAAACACGGTCGACATACGTCTCTACCATGTAACCATAATTCTCATAAAAGAGATCAATATTATAAGATTGTCAAAGGCAAATGAATAGTGAAAAAACAAGATCCAACTTAAAGAACAAATGGTAGAAAGTAGTATATTAGAAAATTGTTTCCCACTATTCAAAGGCCCATTAAATATTATAGAAAGCTTGTGTATATATTCAAAATACGGTCGACATACGTCTCTACCGTGTCCCAATAAGTCTATTAGAAGGGACCAAAGCACAAATATATTTAAAAATGATGAAAAGATAGAATCTGAACTAGAAATCCAGTCGGTAGGGGTACCAAAACTTGTTACATAAAGTCTTGATTATAATCAAAAATAGTTACATAAAACCCAATTCCTATGAATATAGGTATATTTAATAGGAACCATGTGCCAACCTCCTATTATGGAGAAGAACTATATAATCCTGAATGAAATAAAGAAGTACACTCCTCAAAGAGGAAAAAAGTTATATATATATATATATATATATATATATATATATATATATATATATATATATATATATATATATATATGTTTTTTTTTTTTTTTTTTTTTTTAATTCAAACGTACCAGTTAGAGGCAAGTGCCAAAAAACCAAAGGTTCAAAGCTTAATGCAATTCAAATTCGATTCCCTAAGATCAGTCCCATCGGCAAAACATCATGAACTACCTAAGTATGATAGCTAACTAAAAAGGTAATAAAGCAGTGTTGCAATCCCTACGAAAGAACAGCTAAATGTTAGCAAATCAAATCAGAATATCAAAAAGGTATAATATTTCTGTCCATAAGTAAAGGACAGCACAAATCAAAACATTATCAAAACCATATCACATGTACTGTAAAGTCATGTTATATATATATATATATATATATTTTTTTTTTTTAATTCAAATGTACCAGTTAGAGGCAAGTGCCAAAAAACCAAAGGTTCAAAGCTTAATGCAATTCAAATTCGATTCCCTAAGATCAGTCCCATCGGCAAAACATCATAAACTACCTAAGTATGATAGCTAACTAAAAAGGTAATAAAGCAGTGTTGCAATCCCTACGAAAGAACAGCTAAATGTTAGCAAATCAAATCCGAATATCAAAAAGGTATAATATTTCTGTCCATAAGTAAAGGACAGCACAAATCAAAACATTATCAAAACCATATCACATGTACTGTAAAAAAAATAATAATTAATGTCCAAGACACAGCCCCAATCAATGAGGTAATCCGATGTTAAATAGAAGCATCCATGTCTCAAGACAGTATGTAAAAATATTTTGCAAACGTTCGTGAGCCCAACCGGGTAGAATTAAGTCCCCCAGCAGGACGAGCTTCAATATTGAATGTCCATACCACCGTTCAGATCACGAACATAAATCCAAACCCAACATGATCAATTGGCCCTGAAATAGGTAGACTAAATGATAATTATATATCCCGATCACATAGATCGCAAAAATACTGAGCCTGTGAAAATGAATGACTCGACCAGAAAAGGCTCAAAATGGTGTCTGGCGTCGTTTCATCAATCTGATATGAATGTAATAAGAGCCAAAAAAAATTATAGCTCAAGTAAAAAGCACAAAGGTTCGAGCCTAATAGTCACATCAGTAGTGGATATAAAGATAAACCACAATATTGGTGCAACAGAAAACCAGCATACTCGAAGGTAACTCAGTACAGGTCTAGCCAACAAAACTCCACCACTGGCCAACAATATTAGAAAAAGTCACCTTCATAGGCCCAGACTCCTCCAATGGTCAAATGGTGCAATAAACACGGAAAATCCATAAAGAGACCAACGATGTACATCCAACCACAAATCTTGCAGCCATTCCAACCAGAAGTCCCCAGCGTGTAAACAGACAATATGGAGCAAACCAAAAAATCACGCACGGCGGATCCAGTGCACGGCTCAAACCAAAGTAATCGAAAACACAAAACGAGCCAGCATAAACGTCAGAGCAAGCAGAAACCTTATTTTATTGTGGCATATTCAAACAAAAATGCTGCAAACCGGTTTCGGCCTCAACAATGGCCTTCATCAGTGCAAAAAAAAGGGAAAAAAAGGTTTGAATAGTGCATCCTGGTGTTCTTTATATACTGAAAAATTTAAAGATATACATACACACCTAAAAGAATCCTATAAAAATAAATTCATGAAAATAACTTTTAAATGAGATAAAACAAATATATACAATAGTAAAATGAATAGTAGAACACTTGTACAGAGTCCGTGTTTTTTTACTTCTGATTTCCTTTTCATAATGTTTTTAATGCAAAAGCACATGGTAAATGTATGTTAAAGTAAATTCAGCTGTAATATTATGGTTGCCATCAGTGGTCACATTTCATTTGTGGACTACAAAATGCTCATGCACTCTTAACAGTGTAAGGACTGACTTGGTCAGTGAGAATCTCTTCCCATGGGTCTGCGTGTACCAGTTATGCATCTCCCTCTGGAGGGATGTCACAAAAAAAGCATAAAAGACTTTTTTATTAACTGTATTAGTGCACCTAGTTGATTGGGTTGTCACTTCTCTCTCTTGTCTCTCTTTCTGCAGTTCTGTCCTGTGGGTGGGCGGGGGTTGAAAATGGTAAATGTGTTGGTACTTTACAAGAAAAAAACATTTTCTAAATATTTTCTGACGTTTTTTTAAATGCCTCAGAAATCTTTGATACTACATTTAAGTTATCTTAACATGTAAACTATTATGAATAACCAACATTTAAAGCTTAACATTTCAGTATTGCAATGCTGGTTATATAAATTTGGCAGAAGAGTTGACAATTGCCCTTAAACCCATGACTGAAATTGCTTTATTTTACTATGAAAGAGGAGTGTTAGGTTCTCCTCCTGTTTGCAATAAAAACAGTGGGAAACATTTCCACAGCTTTCATTACAAACAGGAGGAAAACATTTCCACAGCTTTCTGTCTTTTTTTTTTTTTTATATATATATCAGCTGCATTAGCAGGATTATTTCCCCGTCTAAGACTGACTGCAGTGTCTGACAGGGTAAACTACAGATTTAACCGTCTGTGATACATCATGCAGGTGGAGACGAATTCCTCTGCAAAGTATGTGAGAAGCTGAGCTTTAAAAAAGTAGATGGGCTTTTCCTTCCTTTGACTCCAATGCAAGGAAATAAACGTTTTAAAAAGTACAGTCATGTTTCTGGTACCTACACAATGCTGGAACCATATTGTAGGGAGAAAAGAAACTTAACGATTGAGTTGAACTGTAGGAGAGGGTGGAGTTTTCCTTTAAAAAGAAGGAAAAGCAACAGTTGTAGAGTACTTTCAGTAAATGTGAACAATATTAACAGTTTAGGAAAGATAAGGATACTGGAATGATATGATTAATGTGATATGGATGTTATTGTATTAGAGGATGTAAGATTCCTGACAAGGGAAGAAAGACTGCAAACAGAAAAATTGTGGGGTGGAAATATAATACAGAACATAGGAAGTGAATGTTGAACAGTGAAATATTAGATGTAACATTGGTAAGGATGAGAAGGTTAACTGTTGTATATGTGAAGTGGAGAGAACTTGATTATAAAATTATAGCATTATATACATATAAAACTAGCAAGGAAAGAGATAATCATGTTATTCAACTATTAAACTATGTGGTGGTTAGCATGAAAATTGTAATTTCAGGGGACTTTAATTGTAATTTTAGGGTAAAATGGAAAAAACACAGGGAATGAAAAATGTGGTAAATTAGCTGTGTGAAACAAAAGTCTTTGGATTTATGGAAGAGAGGCACTTTGATCTGAAATTATTTTGTATTATCAGAAGGCTTGGGGGTAGTAAATGGTTATGCAGAAATATTTTTTCAGACCTTTAAGCAATATAGATGGAGGTGGTGGAAGAAACGGAGTCTATTAAAATAGGAAATGGAATAAAATTAATAAATAAGAAATTATGGGATGAAACTAGAGAATGGGAAGTATTGCAGTTATAGACGTATTATATAACCATGAAAGACTTCTATAAAAATGGTCTAAATGGTGAATTGAATTTAAAAAGTAGTATAAAATTTTTTTTTTCATGGCAGGATGATGTAAGAAAGGAAAAGAACATGCTGTATGACAAAATTTATACAAATGCACTAGAGAATTTAGAGAATAATGCAAGAGATTATTGTGACATGGAGAAAGAAATGTATGAAAGAAATTGAGAAAAAAAATGAAGGCATTACTCTTTAAGCAAATATATTATTTACAAGGGGGAAGACAGGAATTATCTGCATATTTGGGTAAAATAGTAAAGGGAGGATATTAGTATAATAAACTAAATGTAAAAGGAAAGATAAAAATAAGTACATGAGCATATAATTAATAGTATAGTATAGCATGTGGAAAATATGTATAAGTGAAAAGAAGGAAAATAAGAGAATGGGAAGAAAAAAAACTTTCCAGAACAAGTTTAGGAAGAATTTGAAAAAGAAATTACTATTAATGAATTGGATGAACTACTTATGAAAGTAAATGCTGATCCAGTATCAGTTGCAGATGTTATATGGTATAGAATGTACAAGAAATGAATGGATCGGCAAAGAGAGTAGTGTGTAAATGTACTGAATTAATGGTTGAAAGAAGGATTTCTTTATAAAAAAAGTTATGTAGTGGGATGTTAACATTTATTTGGAAGAAAGGTGAGAAGAGTGAAATAAAAGAAATGGAGACCCATCACACTAAATATCACAGATTATATTTTTATGAGAATAATACAGAGGAGAATAGAAGGAAGGATGAGGGATATTGTAGAAGAAAGTATCCATCCTCAACCCCTTTTCCCATTTTAGCACATGGGGTCAGTAGGGGTGTCAAGAATTATTACTGGTTGTGCGGGAAATTTGTGGATGATGATATAAGAAAAAGGGAAGATGTGAAACTTATGGTAGGGGATATTAGCAAGGTACTTGACTCAGTAGGACATAATGCTTTGTTGAAGGTTATGGAGAAGTATGGAATAGGTAATAGAATAGAAAAGTGTGTATGTCAGCATTTCAAAATAATACAGAGAGAAAGATGTGGTATAACAATATGATGATACAATATCGTAATGTAAATCCACAGGAAAACATACCAGAAGAAGTGATTAAAGTAAGTAAAAAGTTGTGTGGGGATGAAGAGACAATGTTTTTTATGTAAAAAAGTGGTGAAGCTCTGGAAAAAGTAGTGTGAACAAAGAATATTAATGACACAAGCCATATGAATATGATGAGGTATGAATATTATAAGGACAAGAAAAAATAATGTGTGAGAAGAGTAGTTAAGAATTTATTTTATGTAATATAGATTATTTGGAATGAAAGACTAAATTAAGTTTTGTTTAATGGGAAATTGATTTTGGCAGATATGGTGCAAAAACTTAGATGGTTGTGGAAGGAGTGTCAATTATGGAAAAAAAAACAATGAAGATGTAAGGGAAATGATGAAAAAAACATGTGTATATGTGCTTGTAAATATGTACATTTTGTATGTAATGCTTTTTATTTTATGTTAAATAAAGGACCCCTACTGTTTTCGATAGTTGCCATGGGACCTTTTAGATCTACCTGAGCTACCACCAGCTGATGCAGGTGGGACCTCAGTTTAACATCTCATCTGAAGGACAACACATTCAGGAATGAAGCACCCACCTCATGCTGCACTGCAGTTTCAGTAGTTGATCTATCCAATGTGCACCAAAGGCAAGTGTGCTCCCTGTTGCGCCACTGGTTTAAATTTGCCCAAGATATTTTCAAAGTGCTTCATTCCTTTCAGTTTGGTCAGACTACTACTGATTCTACTCCCTTAAAAATGAAAAATAGGAGGAAGAACATTCTAATTCTGACCAAGGGGCTTTAAACTGTACCTCACGTATTCCTTCCCCTTCTGGGTTTGAAGCAGAAGGTACATTATCTTCTGATGTTCCAAACACCAAAGTTTCTTTTGGGGGCACAGTTGCAAAAATGAACTATTTCAAATGGGAGGGTAGAGAGGCCTCTGACTCCCCAAAGACATATTTTGTCTATCTCAACTTTATATTCCCACCTCACTATCAATATTAAGTTTTTCTCAGTCATGCCATACCAATTACAACTATTGATAGTGGTCTCACTCCTACCTGCTCTAACCACAACCTACTTCTTAACCTCCTATGAACAACCCCTCTACTCTACCCTCCTTTTCCCTTCCAAACACACTTTAACGCCAACACTAGCCATATCTCCAAACTTCATAAATTTCACTTGCAAACCCAGCTACTTACTAGCTAAATATCACCGACTAGTACACATCAAATATAGCAACCTAAAAACTAAAAAATTGTTCGACTACTATTGTAAGCCTCTCCAACCTAAGAACTTTACATTCCTCCACTCCTTAATAGACGGGGACATTCATCCTAACCCTGGCCCAAACTCTACCCATACCACTACAAACTGTAACCAATACAAAACAAGCCCCTTACTACCAACCAAACCTTCCAATTCACTCTCTGTTGCTCATCTAAATATACGCAGTATCTGCAATAAAATAGCTCAAGTTCATGCCCTTCTAGATGTCCACCAGTTTGACATCCTTTGTTTATCAGAAACATGGCTTAAACCCACAATAAAAGACAATGAAATCACCCCCCCCCCCAGGTTATAGCATCATTCGACTAGACCGCGCAATCAAAAATGGTGGAGGGGTAGCAGTTCTCTGCAAAGCAAAACTACAAGTTAGCATTGTAAATCTTAACCTACCTTTAGAAAATAGTGCCGAAATAATTATCTCTAAAGTCCATCTTAACACACACAAAGCCATAAACATCATCTGCTCCTATCTTCCCCCAGAAAATAACAATAGTATACTTGAATACATTCTAAATTGGCTTTCTTCTAACCTCCCTCAAGAAATCATAGTCCTAGGAGACTTTAATATAGATTGGAATTCATGTAGCAGCACTAACCCCACCACCCTTATTAACCTTTATGATTTCTTGCAAGCTATAAACTCCCCCACCAGAATAAATAAACCTAACAATAAAGAAAGTACCTTGGATTGGATACTCACTAATAGTCCTCATCAAACTTGTACAACAGAAACCCTTCCAGATGACCTAAGTGACCATTCACTGATAGATATTATCAGACAAAACCAGCCTAACCATCCCAACCATCCCTAACACTATCAGAACAGTGTAGACCAAAAAACATTTTAACCCCGAGCTGTTCCAAACAGAACTTAAACAATGCAGTTGGACACCTCTAAAATCTCTCCCTATAAATAAAGCAGTTGAATACTTTAACTCCACTTTCTTAACAATCCTGGACCACCATGCCCCAACTCGCTCTATTAGAAATAAAACTAAACCAGCCCCTTGGTTCTCAAATAATACTAGGGAACTAATCCTTCGCAGAAACAAATCCTGGGCAAAATGGCGTACTACAAAGAATCCTACTGATCACCAAACCTTTACGCAACATAGAAATAATACAAAAAAAAAACAAAAAGAACTATTATCTCCAACTACAACGATCCTCCCTCAAAGCACCACAAAAATTTTGGACTAGTATTAACAAACTTCTATACCCAAGCAAAACTATCAACCCCTAACCCTCTAGGCTCCAACCCCGACAATCCAATACAAACAGCCAATGCCTTCAACTCTTTCTTCACTGATACTTTCCAAAATCTTGCAAACCATCTATCCCGATACCTCTAATCTGCCTACTCCCACTGCCATCCCTCCCCCATTATTCCATTTAGAACCAGTACCCACATCTGCTCCCTAATCCAAAAGCTAAAACCAACCACCCCACTCAGCTGACAAACTCCCAGCAGAATTCCTGCAAAAAGGAGCTAAAGCTATTGCTTATCCCATCTCCATACTGATAAATAGAACCATAAAGGAAGGAACTATTCCATCTATCTGGAAAATTTCTCATATCATCCCACTACATAAAGGTGGGAACTCCATTGACTTTTCCAACTTTCGTCCCATAGCTCTACTCTCCCCACTTGCAAAAATAATGGAGAAGTGCATTCACAAACAACTACTTAACTACCTTCTCCATCACAACCTACTAGCTAACTGTCAACATGGTTTCCAACCATTCCACAGTACCACCACTGCCCTTCTAATCCTTCACAAACTGTATCAACAAAAACTGCAACAAAATATTCTTTCCTCTGCAGTCTTTGTTGATTTATCTAAAGCTTTCGACATGGTTAATCACCAACTCCTTCTACACATACTGAAGTCCCTTTCACTTGACCCTCTATCTATGAATTGGTTCACATCTTACCTTGAAAACAGACAACAGGCTGTACTTTAGCAAAATAAATTATCGAATCAACTTCCTATATTACTAGGTGTTCCACAGGGCTCCATACTAGGCCCACTCCTATTTTTCATTTATGTCAACGACCTTCATTTAGCCATTCCACTCTCCACCTGTATTCAATATGCAGATGACTGTACTATAATCTGTTCAGCCACTTCCCAGGCCGAACTTCAGTCTCTTACACAAAAAGCTTTCAACACTGCAGAACAATGGTTCTCTAACCGCTGCCTCCTCCTCAACCCCAAAAAAACTAAACTATTACTCTTCACACCAACCCAAAAGTCCACCCCTCTACATATCACTCTCACATCCAATAATGGTACTCTTATTTCTCCTGACCCTACCACTAAACTCTTAGGAATTACAATTGACAATAACCTAAACTTTGATACCCACATAAATACTGCAATAAAATTAGTTAACAGAAAACTAGGATCCCTCTACAGAATCAAACCCTTTCTTACACCAGTAGCTAGGACCGCTATAGCCAGAACCCACTTAATCTCAACCCTACTCTATGCTTCTCCCATATACACCAACCTCTCTAAAAATAACCTCAGCAAACTAGTATAGCATATAATAATATTGCTAGATTTGCTACAAGCTCTCCTTTTAAAACTCATCACTGTCTGAATCTAAAACAACTAGGCTGGTTAGAATTTCTTAACCAGCTTCAATTTCACCAGCTTACAATAGCCCATAAAACCCTATATCAACCCAGCAGCACCCCAATACTCTCTAGCCTCATTACACCTTATAATAACCTCAAGAATCTACACTCCTCAAACAAAATGCTGATTAATACTACCAAATCAAAAAACTCAGCGGGCGACTCCTTGTTCTAACTCTGTTGGAAAAGTATGGAATCAACTACCACCTGACCTTACATCTCGAACCTCTCTCCCACTTTTTAAAAGGAATCTACAACTATTTCTCAATAACCACTGCTTATGCTCCTGTACCAACCCTGACTAACTTTTATTCTTTACTCTTATTTTCAGCCTACATCCACTACAGTCCTCCTTTACAATGCCTCTATATACTATGTTTTGCATATAAATCTATGTTTCCATATATATTATTATTGTTCACTTTGAGTAGTATAAGTATGCACATCTTCTGAAAAAAAAATTAGTTTTTAATTAATTTCTGTTATAATGTTTATGTAACAATGGCTGCTTTTTACTTTTTAAGATTTATTAATTTTTGCATGTTTTCCTGGAGCTTTTCTCCCCGGGCCTCTACTGAAAATGGACATGTATCCAGTTAGACTAGCCCGGTCAACAAGTGTAAAATAAATAAATAATGAACTATTAAATGTTGGTACTACCACACCTGTAGCTATCCCTTCTGTTTTGAGAACACTAGAATATGCTTTTCTGATCGTTTATCCCTTGACTCCCAACCTACATCCCCAGAGATTTAGATAGATTTTTTAAGAGATCCTGATCTTCATAAATATTTATACAGAAATCCCATGGCAGATGCAACTATCATTTGTCTTTACTCAGATAAAGGTGCTTTGACTTTCTCTTCTCCCCAGTCCTATTACTAATAGCAAAGACAGTAGAGCTTTAGATAGACATGGTAAGAAGGTTTATACAATGTATTTTTCAGAGCAATTAACTGTCAGTGTATGACAAAATACCTTCAAGCTTTTTTGGACAATATGTGACGAACTGTTAACATTCCTAAGGATGCTGTTAGGGATACTTTCTAGGTATGCTTCATTCACACACAGATAGTTAAACATACCATTAAGTGTGGTTACAACACAGTGGATGCTTCTTCAAGAGCACCTGCCACTGGTGCTGTCATGAAGAGACACTCATGGTAAGGCTTCAGCCATTTTCAGAAGATATTAAAGGCCAATTTCTAAATGCTGCATTACATAAATATTTATTATTTTGAAATTCCTCTGAATACGTTTTCAAAAAAAAAAGCTATATGAAAGAGGAAGAATTAGTAAAATTTCTGGCACCAGTTTCTGTTTTTCAAAGGCTTTACCCAACTAATCAAATACCTTTCTTTTGTATGCTGTCTAAATAAGACAACAGAAATCAGGAAATGACAAGTTAAAAAATAAGACATAAAGACTCCAGAGGAAAGTCAATGGATTGCAAGTATCTACCTCTTAAAGAAAGAATTTCTAACTGTCCTTGCCAATTTCCCCCTCACCCCCAGTTCAACCTTATTTCCTATTCTTTCCCCTCAAGCTCTTTTGGTCACTGTGTACTTAAAGGATGCTTATTCCCACATTCCTATACACAAGGATCATAGATCTTTTTAAGATTTTGTGCTTTGGAATCACTTCTTCAGTTTTCTTTTTTACCATTTGTATTCTGTAGTGCTGCATGAGTTTTTACCTCATACCTTACCCCAGTAATAGCCTATTGCAGACTTCAAATTATACACATTTTCCTTACCTGAACAACCATCTGATTTCAGATCCATCCATCCAGCAAGTGTTAGACTGTAGAGTTTACCAAGAATAATCTTCACCTTCTCTGTTTCACTATAAAACTCAGTTATCCCTGCTGCATGCTCATAGAATGTTGTTCCTTGAATGTCTTTTAGATACTTCTCTAATTACTGGCTTTCTTTCTCCAGAAAAGGTGCAGGCGTATCAACTTTACTTCTTGAACCAATCAAAACAATAAATGATTTTGTTAAGAGAATTTCTCAGGGCCCTGGGTTTCAAGGTCTCATCCATTCTGATAATTCCTCATGCCAGACTACACATGAAGAATGTCCAGTGGTACCTCAGATCAGTACGGGACCAGCACTTCTAGTACTTTCAGTTGTATAACTTCAGTTCACTATACTTGTAAAGAAGAAACTGTATTGGTGGGCCAAACACATTGTATCCAATGCAAGAGTTCCTTTCTCCCATCTGAGGCCCACTGCCATCAAAGCATTAAACTGGCTTTGGACTTTGAGCGTATTACAGGCGGTGTAGACTAGCAGTGATAGCTTGGGACTTGGCAGTTCAACACGTCTCCTTCAGGCACCATAGATTCTTTCAGACCAGAATATAGTGGTAGACACCCTGAGCAGATCAGAACAGGCCCTCAGTAACTGTAAATATTTCACCAGCAGGGGATCCTGCAAATAGATCTTGTTGCCTCCAAAGACAGCAAACAGTTAAAACTTTTGTCTTCCAGGACATCTTGCAAAGAATCCCGGAAGACAGATGCCTTTTCAATTTCCTGGACAGAGATGTTTCTTTATGCTTACCTCCTTTCATATAATTTACAAAGTTCTTCAGAAGATAAGGAAAGGCCTTTCAAAGATGCTGTTCATCACCCATTTTGCCCTAGATAACACTGGTTTTCTCTTCTAATGCAACTGATTGAGAGCAGTCACCAGAAATTACCTAAGAAGATGGACTTCCTTACACAGGACAAGGGATCACTGGCTCTTCTAGATCACCTAACTCTAAATTATACAGTTTGATTCTTTTTTAGGCACCTTTTTTCTGAGAACATGCTGCTGGTACTTAAAGGAGACAAGAAATCCTGATGCTTGAAAATCTAAATGGGAAAGATTTTCTGTTTGGTTACCAAGTAAATGAAGCATGTTAAGCAAGAGCTCCCCAAGTTCTCCATTATCTGTATGATCTGTTTTCTTATGGTTTAGCATACACTTTTAAGTATTTGCTACGGGATCCTCTTTTATCTGTTCTTTTTTAGGTCAGAGACCGCCAAAGAAAACAGTGGCTCTTACAGTGGATTTAAATTATGCTTTACCAAAGTTAACTCAGGCTCCTTTTGAGCAAACGGGCAGCTTAGCTTTAAAATTCATACCTTGGAAGACTGTTTTGTTGGTGGCTTTAACCTCTGTTAGAAGGGTATCTGAGTTACAGGTTGTATATATTCCACTTTTCTTGGTCTTTCACATGGGCAGATGTTCATGTTATACTGCTGCAGTCATCACACTTGGGTAATCCTGCCGTCAGGCGGTCCCGCAGTCGACCGAATCCCAAAGTCTTGGTCCAGCGTCGGTTGTCGTCGCTTCTTCCCTGACGTCAGTGCGACAGGGTGATAAAAGAGGCAGCCGACGCCATTTTCTTCAGTCTTTCTTGCCGCGCGGTGCCCGAAGCAGAAGCAGTTCGCAAGTGCCGGTCGGCTAACTCCTGAGATTTTCGGATTGAATTTCAGCCCGAAGTCTTGTCTAAAGCTAAGTACCCCGTTGGGGAAACTTTTCTTGCCTCAGACCGATGTCAGACAAAGTTAATAATTGCATTTCTTGTGGGAAGCAAATGCATCATAAGGATTTTCATTCTTATTGTATTCCTTGCCTAGGCCCAGACCACGACGTCTCTGGTTGTCGGTTTTGTGCTAGGTTCAACAAACGTACAATCAAGCGTCGGGCAGATTTTGCCCGACATTATTTTGGCAGAAAATTTAACTATAGCATGTAGTCGGAGCAACCGACATCAGCAATGATTAAAAAACGCAAGGATAAGTATAGGCAACCAAGGCCAAGACCAGATACCTAGGCCTCAGCAAGGCCTGCCGCCGGTTCTCCGGTTTTCAGCAAGGTACCTACGCAGTCCTGACTTTTTTAGAAATTCTGACGGCCTCCCAGACCGAATCAGCTGGACCTCAGGAGCCGGTTCCATCTCAACCCTCGGACGCCAACCCTGACGGTGATCCGGAGATTTTGGACAGGCCTTCGGTTTCTGAAGGTGTCTTCAAACCGACAACTCTCTCTATTAAGTCTTATGCTAAACTTAAAGCCCCCTTGAAAGTTAGGAAACTGGGTCCACAGACCCCCTATACCTAAAAAACAGATGCTTAAGATGGCTGAGGATTTAATTACCCTTATCAGGGGTTCACAACCCCCTCCTGACAAAAGACCTAGACTGGAGGAAGATTACCCTTCCTCTGACCAAGCATCCATTTCCTCAGCTAATTCTGAGGACCAGGATTATTCCTTCCCTCCTTATGAAGACTCAGATGCTGAAGAGTCCATTCCCTCTGTCTCCCCCCCCCTGAAGACTACTCTTTTGGGGAAACTTTACACACCATGAGGGAACACTTCCACTGGGAAGGCCAAGATTACTCTGACTCTAAGAAAAGACTCCGTGAGTTTCTTCTTCTTCCACAGCATAGACCCCTTGCAATTCCTCCAGTTTTAGACATTTTGGATGATGTTTACACCGAATCTAGTCTAAACCCAGATTCCTTACCTCCTGCACCAGCTAAACCAGACAGATACTACCGAGTTCCTGATTCTCATAAGTTTCTATATAAAAGCCCTGTTGCAGACCCTGAAACCATTTCCCAGGGTCCCAAAGGGGTTAAGGCCTCTACTGCTAAGAATCCACTACCTTCTGAGAGAGATTCCAGAGCATTAGAAAGATGGGGGAAGAACGTGTATATGTCTGCCACTTTGGCCATGAGGGCCTTAAACTGCCAATTCCACATGCTAAAATACCAGCAGTACTTGATTACACAGTTAAAGCAGAAAATGATCCCTCAGACAGATCAACCTGATTTCAAAGAGATGCAGGATTTGCTGCATGCAGCAGAACAGGTGGGAAAGCATACCTTACAGTGTGGTTTTGATTCATTGGAAGCCTCATGTAGAGCAGCTGTCACAGGATCTGTAATACGTAGACATGCTTGGCTAAAAGAGCAAGCCTTACCAGAACATGTCAAAGCAAAGTTATTGGATGCTCCATTGCAGAAAGATGTGTTATTTGGTGTCAAAGCAGAGGAAGTTTTAAAGAAAATGGAAGAAAAGGCAAAATCTATGCAGACAGTTAAAGATTTTTTACAGGTACAACATCCTCGTTTCAGCAGAAACTGGCCATCAAAAAACTGGTCCTTTCCTGCATCAGACAGACCCCAAATGGGTAGGTACAGACGCCCAAGGGGCAGAGGACAGCCACAAGGTTTTCAGGCCTAGACAATGGCATACAACAACTCAAAGAGGTGGAGACGAAAGATCTCAACCCCTCAGGAAACAAACACAATGACTTCCCTCTTTGCCTGCCAAGCAAAATTGCCCTGGCAGCACCTTTGGGAGGAAAACTGGCTCTATTTCCACAAAATTGGCGCATCATAACAAAGGACAAATGGGTTCTGGATATTATTACCCGAGGCTACAGATTTCATTTCCACGGATGAGAGGCATGCCAAATCTGCCTCCAAACCAATGGGCAGAGGCACAAACGCAAATTTCAGCTCTCATGGATATGAAAGCAATTCAAAAGGTACCTACAAAGGAGCAAGGTCAAGGTTTTTACTCAAGACTATTTCTAGTACCAAGAAAGGACAAAGCCTGGAGACCCGTTTTAGACCTCTCAATTCTAAACACATACCTGGAGGTACCCAAATTCAAAATGCTCACACTACAGCAGCTTCTTCCCATGCTGGGCAAGGAGTCTTGGTTGGTAACGTTGGACCTCAGAGGCATACCTGCATGTCCCTATCAGACAAGATTGCAGAAGATACCTCAGATTTTTGGCAGGTACAGCGCATTATCAATTCTCTGCATTGCCCTTTGGCTTATCTACTGCGCCCCGAGTATTTACGAAATGCCTGGCATCAGTAATTGCATACTGCAGACGAGGAATACAAATTTATCCATATCTGGACGACTGCCTGATCCAAGCAGACAGCAAGGCCATTCTATTACAGCATCTGGCATTTGTAACAAAGCTGCTAAGTTGCCTAGGGTACACAGTAAACAAAAAGAAATCCAAGCTAATACCCTCACAAGACATAATATTCCTGGGTGCCAGCTTAATTACAATGGCCCAGATGGCTTATCTGACGCCAGACAAACAAAAACAACTGACTCAATACTTCAAAAAGATGGCAACTTTTACCCAGCTCACTGCAAGGAAAATCCTGCAGGCATTGGGGTTCATGGCATCCTGCATTCAACTAATTCCACATGCAAAGCTGCATATGAGAAAATTACAATGGTACCTGAAAAGTGTGTGGGCTCAACACAGGCACAGCCTCGAAACAAGTATACCTCTCATTCCCTGCCTTCAAAAAGAGTTCCTATGGTGGGCTCAAGCATGTCAAATAAACAAGGGTCTTCCTTTTGTCTTACCTCCAGCAAACCAAACTATGACAACAGATTCTTCAGACTACGCCTGGGGAGCACACATGGCAGGACAGTGCATACAGGGCAAATGGTCTGCAAAACAAATGCATCTACACATCAACCAAAAGGAGATGCTAGCTGTGCAAAATGCACTGACAACCTTCAAGGACCTCTTGCATCCAGGACAACTACTAATAAGGACAGACAACACCTCAGTTATGTGGTACATAAACAAACAGGGAGGAGCACACTCCTACCCTTTATGCAGACAGGCAATGACCTTGTGGAACACAGCATTGACTTACCAAATACAATTGCAAGCACAATTCCTGCCAGGAAAGGAAAACCTATTGGCAGACGAATTAAGCAGAAATTTGGCGGATCTTCACGAGTGGAGACTACACCCACAAGTATTTTCAGTGATAACTCAAAGGTGGGGACGCCCAGACATAGATCTATTTGCCTCCCCCAACAATTGCCAACTACAGAAATTTTGCACAAGGACTTATCATTCCCTAGCCTGGAAAGTGGATGCCCTATCATTCAGTTGGACAGCATTGACAGTCTATGCCTTCCCACCACTACCTCTCCTGACCAAGGTATTACTGAAAGTCAGATCGGAGAGACCACAAATGATCCTCATTTCTCCGGACTGGCCACGTCAGCACTGGTACCCATTACTAAGGACCTTGACTCACAGCCCTCCATGGATCTTACCTCAACTCCCACTTCTGTTGACTCAGCAAAACTTTCAGATCCTTCACAGTCAGCTCAGGACTTTAAATTTAGCTGCATGGAGAATACCTTGAATTATCGATCAACACTTCTCTCAAAGGACGTCCTGAATGTCATTTTGGAGGCCAGGAGGCCCAGCACCAGAAAAACTTACTCAGACAAATGGAAAAGATTTTGTGCATGGAACCAGGCTAAAGGCCAGAATCCTTGGATACCAAACATTCCTCAAATACTGCAATACTTAACTGAGATACTACACAAAGGCCTTTCTTTCTCATCCATTAAGATCCATGCTTCAGCCATTTCAGCTCAATATAATAAGGATCCTCCCATATTCTCACACCCTTTACTAAGGCAGTTTCTCAGAGGGGCTAAGAATATAAGACCCTCCAGAAAACCCCCAATGCCAGCTTGGGACCTCAACTTCGTTTTAGAAAAAGTAACACTGCCTCCTTTCGAACCAGCCTTCTCAGCAGAACTACAATACTTGTCATGGAAAACAGCTCTGTTGCTGGCTATCACCTCAGCACGCAGGGTCTCAGAACTACAGGCACTTATGGCAGTGGAACCTTTCATCATTTTCCATCAGGACAGAGTCTCTTTATGTACTAACCCTACCTTTATGCCAAAGGTAGTATCCAGTGTGGCTTTGAATCAGACCATTCATTTACCCACCTTTTATCCAAACCCCCAGAATAAAGGAGAAAGACTCCTTCACTCTTTGGACATTCACAGACAGCTACGTTACTATTTGGATAAGACAAAGACCTTCAGAAAAACTGACCAACTCTTTGTATCCTATGCTGCAGGTTTACAAGGAAAGGCTATTTCAAAACAGACCATCTCCAAATGGATAGCACATTGTATCCGCTTTTGCTACTCGCACCATGGGAAAGCAGTGCCTGTTAATATTAGGTCCCACTCTACCAGGGCTACAGCAACCTCAGCAGCCTTTCTCAGGGGGGTTCCAACCAAGGACATTCTGGAGGCAGCTACTTGGAGTTCAGTGCACACCTTTACCAAGCACTGCCACCTTCCATTATACTCAAAAACCAGAGCTGGTTTTGCCACTGCAGTTCTGCAGGGCATCCTAGCTTCACCTAATCCAGTTTAGTACCAGCCACCCGTCCATAGCTTTGGGATTCAACCCAAGTGTGATGACTGCAGCAGTATAACACGAACATAGTACAGTTTTGTACCTACCATAAATGTAGATGTTCGAGTGTATATACTGCTGCAGTCCAGGTTACCCTCCCACCATCCCCTCTACATACCAGGGTGTTAGTTATAACTCCATGTACATCAATCTATTGGATGCATGTCTATATGGTGTATTTGCTAACAGCTAGTACTATTGTTTATCTCCTAAGGTATTTTTGCATAGTTATTTGTATTGCCTTCCTAGTTGGGGGCACCTGACATCTGGGGCAAGAAAAACTGAAGAAAATGGCGTCGGCTGCCTCTTTTATCCCCTTGTCGCACTGACATCAGGGAAGAAGCAATGACAACCGACGCCGGACCAAGACTTTGGGATTCGGCCGACTGCGGGGACCGCCTGACGGCAGGATAACCCAAGTGTGATGACTGCAGCAGTATATACACTCGAACATCTACATTTATGGTAGGTACAAAACTGTACTTTATGCCAAAGGTAGTCTCTAAATTTCCCTTCACCAAACAGTTCAGCTCCCTCAGCTTTTTTGTTACCCTAACCCCCAAAATAAGGGAGATATAATTCTTCATTGGTTAGACGTACACAGACAATGCTGCTATTTGATAGAACCAAAAACTTAAGAACAGATCAACATTTTTTTGTCTCTTATGATGAAAAGAAAAAGGGAAAGCCAGTTTCTAAACAAACTATTTCTAAATGGTGGTCTCTTTCTGTTCACTTCTGTCATCTTAGCTATAGGCAAGGACCTGCCTGAAGATGTAAACACATTCTTCTACAGCAATTGTTACCTCATGAGCATTTTTGAAAAGGAATAAAACTGTCCTAGAAATTGTGACTTTGTCCTCCGTTCTCACATTTACCAATCATTGCTAACTGGATGTATCTCTAGAGCAAGAACTGAATTTGCTAAAGTTGTTCTGCAAGGCATGCTGGATTCTGGCCGAATGTCTTCTACGCTTTCTTCTTGAGCTTTATGAATCTTCCCATTTGTGAGGAATACTGCAACAGTGATCTTGTAAAGGATATAGTATTATTTTGTTGGTTTCTTAGCGTAATGGTCGATGTTTGAATAATTCACTATTGTTGTGCATATGGCCTCCCTCTTCCCCTCTTTGTAGTATTTCTGTGGCCAGGTTGGGCTGCCCTATCCTGTCCTTTTGCTGATGTTATACTAACATGTTGGCTTGTAGCAGATAAGTTCTATTTGTAAGAAATACTGCAACACTGATCTATTTGACCTTCAACTGTTATAGTAGGTTACCTACACAACTGTGCTTTTGTTTCTTATGATTTTTTTTTTGTTGCTTTTTTTTTTTTTTGCTTGCCTGATTCGTGTTCCAGGAAAGTCTGGTTTGAGTCCATACCTGAAGGAGTTATTAAATGCAGTATGCTTACCTTGTGACATATTAGTATTTTACTCTGTAGAAACTATACCCTTATTAATTTTTCATCTGTTTTAAGAATGTACGCTCACTGTGTCACCTCTGATGCATTACAAGATGACTTTCTAGAATGTCATTTTTTTTTTCTGTTTCAATTTAGAAGCTCAGCAGCGCCTATTATTAGTGACAGTGTTTGCCCTCAGCGTGCGATATCAGCCTGTTGATGTTTCTTTGGCTGTGTCATCTGGTTTATTGAATGTTTTGGCACAACTTTGTGGCACAGAGGCCATGTTGAGCCAACCATTACAATTGCTGCAGAATCCAGACGTGTCACAACTTAGCACAGCTCTGAAAGTTGCAAGCACAAGACTGCTGCAGATTTTGTCTATTACCACTGGGTAAGCATTTGTATATTTGCTTATTGTGTTTGTAGTTTTTCAGCATACAGTGAAAAATATTTTGCAGTATGTACCATCCCATTTGATATTTGTATTTCATTGTGTTCCATCCTTGACTTGTAATATAAAATAAATAGCAGTTGTAGCAGTCCAGTAGTGTCTAAGTTATTTGAGGAGTCCTCTCCATTTCTTGGCTGTTTTAAAATAAAATGTCACTGTAGTTCTGTGTTTTATCCCAGTATGTGTATGCATATTTCCTTCACCTTTTGATGTGTTCTTTTTCCTTTGAAGGATAATGCTAACTGGGGCTCTGTGATGGCTGACTGAAAATAAATGAAAGAAGTTATGCCAAATTTATGTGTATTTTTAGCATGATATGTGCAGATTAATAAAGCCTACTTTGTTTTCCTGCTAGTGGAAGAAATGGTACCACTTCTCAAGAAGAGGAAATGTAATGCAACAGTAGATGGTAAAAGGATAGTCTTTGATCATCATAAAAATCACTCTTACCTAGAGTGTGGGTGACCCAGTCGCATACAGGCACAGAGGAGGCTAGGAAAATCATATTAACTCATTAACACCTCCCGTCAGTCAGAAATTTAAGTGTTGGTGTCCTGACTGCAAGCATGCTGGGTTGCAGAGTTCCTTAGAGCTATGAGTCAGGAAAGAATTATACAAGTTAAATTTGCTTTTCTTGTTCAGCTGAAAAAATGCTGCATTTCCTATTCAGCTGAAGTCATTTTTTCACATATAATATACTTAATCAGGCAACACTGGATACAACAAAATCAGTACTTTTATTAAGATGTAGCAAAACAAAAGTGCTGTTTATGGTCTGCCTTTCAAGCACCCATTATGGGACAAGGCAGTCCACACAACTAATGCTGCAGACATGTTTAACACCAAAGTTCAGATAGTTCTGTTGGCGTTGGGTCTTTTTGCTTGTGCTAGCATCAGTTTGTGCCGTCCTATCTCCAGATGGCACCATTCAGACAAATTTATTTTCCAACAATAGTTCAGAAGCAGTGCCCCATTTTGATGCCACAGCACTGATAAGGGCATGCTTGTTTATAAAACAGAAACAAATTAGTCATCCTCTCTTAATTTCTTCTTACTGCTTAAATTAAAACTGCTGGAAGCAAGATTTGAAATTGTGGCGTAACCTTACTTCTTATATAATGCTGTCCATCTACTTCAACTAACAGGAATTACCACTGTTGGTCGCATCCAGCCCAGCAGTCACTCTACTCCAAGCACTTGAGCTCCTTTCCTACTCCCATAATACTCTTACCCTCTCTAAATATTCAGATCTAGTTTCCTGCCATAGCAGTTGAACAAATCTACAGAGCATAAGTTTAAAAATTATTAAAGCAACTTAGTTTCATCGTTTCCCCCAGTTTTCAATGTTTTTGTTCATCTATTTAGCGTTTAAAAAAAAAATTCCCTGTTCCTTCCCTTCCTCGCAGCCAGGCATTTTGGCCCATATTATAATATAATGTATTTTTCTATATTATTGTATTTTTATAGGTGTTGAGTAGTCAGACTTGCTTTAACCACATAGTGCGTAAAGGTATTGTATTTTTCTCCTTATGCTTTGCTGCTTCTTCAGTTTTTTTCATTTTGGTTACCTCTTGCATACTGCTACTATGGACAAAGGGACACTGGTAAACATACCCGGAGTAGACATAAAATTCTGCCCAGGATATGTACGATTTTTTTTTGTGTGCTAAGCTTGTGGTTGCAGTACTTGTCGACCTCCTTACTTCATACAGAAGCAAAAGAACAATTTTAACTTTAAGATCTTTTACCCTATACATCTCAGGAAAAATGAAAAAGAGAAAAAAAGGAGAGTGAAGGATGTTCACCCAGGTCTGCTCCTTCCTGTAAAATTCATCATTTGATCCCACTCAGTGGATCTAGCTCCAAACTCTTGGAAGCCTCCTCCTTCACTGGTACTGGGTGCTTACAGTATCAAAACAATCATAATTTTGAATAGCCCCTTTAGAAAGATGGCCAGCAGCTGCTTTTCTTAAAGGAACTTTCTGAGTTCCTCTGCCCTCCTCCCTTAGATCTTCTAGGTCTGTCCAGAGCTGTCCTGATGTCATTTGGGATTGGATGTTGAGAGGCTTTGTTAAGGCTCTTATTGAAATGGGTGGCATCCAGTCCCCATGTGTTTCTTGGGTGGGTCGTATTGGCCCAAGGTCTCCCTCCAGAAGCACTCATTCCCCATGTGGATGTTGGTGCTAGAGGCATTGGAGCCATTGTCCTTTGCAGTGTACAGTTCCTTGATACTGGTGGGATTGGATCCCTCGGTGCTAAACCCATCCGGATTGACTGCATATCTGCCCAAACCCCTCTACACCAAGTCCTTGGTGCTGTCTTCATCAATTACACTTTTGATGCTCTTTTCAATGTATGGGTCCTTATAGTTTGAGGAGTAATTCCTGATGTCAACATCAGGAGCTTGTTCAGACTGTCAGTGGCTGTAGCTGCATTCTCAAGCCCATTGATATTTGCAGCTGTTGATGCTGACATGAGGCAGACATTTTTGATGCTTATGGATTCCAGTTCAGCTTTTTACTTCATCGAAAAGGTTGTAGCTTATCCAGTGATGCAGATAGGAGGCACTTTACTGACTTCAGCTTTATCCCTCTCGGCATTGTTTAGTATGCAGCCTTGATCCCTAATCATCTATTCCAAGAACAGATAATTTCTAAGGGCCTCAAACCTTCCAACCATCAGGGACACCATATCTCTTCAGGTGCTTTGGACAAGTTCACTCGAGCCACCACAAAAACGTATAAAAGAAGGCACATAGACTGCTCCATGGAGTCTGCCAAACTGGATACCAGCCTTGATGATATGGGAAGACTGTCCACAGGCTCCTCCAGAAGACAACAAATTTACTGAAGTATTAGAACTAATGCAGAGATGGATACCTAGCCTACTGACCTTCCTTCACTCAATGGGGAGGGTCTTTTTGAGATCTTCAGATCTGTCACCTCTGCCTCCTATGTGATCCTTCCCTTCAACCATATGATGGATCTGGTGGTGGAGAGGGCATGACTGGAGCTTGACATGGATGAAGGCATCCATAGTAATCCAGATAAAATTCTTTGCCCACCTAAGAATGTATCACATTAGCCAAAGACTTTCTGGTAGACTCCTTTACTTTGGCAGTGACCACTAAGAAAGAAATGTCTTACAGTGTAGCTGACCATCTTCCTAAGGTGGAGTCGCATGTTTATGCTTCAGGAGCATTCATACTCCGGTATTTTAAATTACCTAACTCATATGACCAGATTCCGAAGAGGTCTAGCTGAGCAGAGACGAGACTGTCTGAGAAATCCTGCCACTTCTGACACTCCCAAGTAGCTCATGTTTTAGGTGACTGCTGTGTAGATGACTCCCATTCTGTTGCATAATGCTGCTGACAGAACGGTTAGGCCAGCAGGCATATGCATAACTATGAGGCACCACCCTTGGCTCTCTTTATATGACTTTGAGGACAACATCAAGGCACCCATTCTTAATGCTCATTATGATAGGCCCTCCCTTTTTGGGCCTAAAATCAAGGACAAACCCCTGAAGAGTAAGAAACAGGGAAAAAAACTTTGTCTTAGGAGTGCTCATTGAGATAATTTTCTATGAACCAGAAGGGGTCTAAAGGACTCTGGTTTAAAAAATGTCATTGCTTACTGTTTGGCATCCCTTCATGTAGGGATGGCCATGGTAGAGGAGAACCCTGTAATGGACACTATCTAAGGTAAAGAGAGGACAGAGGCTTGCAAAACCAGGGCTTCTGAGTTCATTCCTTTGGGAAACTTCATCAGCATCCCTGAATAGTTGCTCAATAACACTGTGGAGGCAGTCAGGGGCAGACTGACTCTTGACTGGATGGCTTTCACATGAGACAAGTGGGTATGGAGCGTAATATCCAGTGGCTAAGTAATTCCCTTCTTGCAAATTCCCAGAATGCCCCTGCCCCTCCCCCTCCCAGACATACTACCCCACCAGAAGAGGGCAGTGGCAAAAAAGATTGCACATCTCCTCCAAAAAAAAAAGAGTCTTCCAAGAGCTCCCACCATTTCGGAGAGGGCCAGGAGTCTTTTCAGCATTCTTTGTAGTTCCCAAGAAGTCAAAGGACCACAGGCCCATTTTAAACTTAAGTGGCCTAAACAAGTATCTAAAAATGGGACAGTTGAGATGGTCATGGTGCAAGTTGTTCTTCCATGTGTACAGGAAGGCAACTGAATGTTCTTTCTTGACCTTCAGAATGCTTGACTCCTCAGAAAATATCACCAGTGAGACCAGAGAGTTCCTTTGTTTTCATCTAGGAGTCAGTCACTGTCAGTATCTAGTCTCCTGGGAATTCTGCTAGTGCATGTCTGTCTTCACAGCCCAGCTAAGTTTGAAAGGGATATGCATATTCCATTACCTGGAAGATTGACTCCTGACTGCCACAAAGGGTTGTTCCTCATATCAGCCAGAGATTATTTGTTTCACCTGTGTTTGTCCTTTAGTATCTCTGTAAACACAGAAAGATTTCAATTAGAACAGTTGCAGAGCTGGACTTTTATAGGTTGCCATATGGATACAAGCTCAAGCATTGAGAAACTTCCAGAATAAGGATTTAGTATTATGTACTGTAATCCCAAAGCTTTTTCTTTCACCAACTCCACTTGCTTCTCCCATCTTTGGAGGTCATTAGTCTGACGGCAGCTTCCATTCTACTATTGCCTTACCTGAGATGTTCATCGTGTTTCACTGTTGCAGTCATGACTGTAGGGTTCTCCCCTGCCGGCAGGCAGTCCTCGGTCAGCCAGAATCCCAAAGTCTGGGTCCGGCGTCGGCTGTTCAGCCATGCTCCCTGACGTCAGAGCGCCAGGAGTACAAAGCTGACAGCCGACGCCATGTTCTCCAGTCTTTCTTGCCGTGCGGTGATAGCAGTTCGCAAGTGCCGGTCGGCTGACTCCTGACAATCTTTTCTGAACAAACTTCAGTCCGAAGACTTTCTTCTCCTACTCAAAGCTAAGTACCCCGTTGGGGAAACTTTTTTCTTGCTCCAGTCCGATGTCAGAAAAAGTTAATAATTGTATTTCATGTGGGAAGCAAATACCTCATAAGGATTTTCATTCTTACTGTATTCCTTGCTTAGGCCCTGACCACGACGTAGCTAGTTGTCGGTTTTGTGCTAGATTCGATCAACGTACAATTAAACAAAGGTACGATTTTGCATTTCATTACTTCGGTAGGCGTTTTAATTACAAAATGTCGTCGGATACGGTTCTGGCTACCGGAGTTCACAAACGATGCAAGGACAAAGACAGGCCTCCGAGGTTCAAATCTGATGATATCGTCCAAGCAGAGCCAGCTTCAGGTTCGGCCGTCGTCAGTGAGGCGCTTTTGCAGCCCCTGTCATCGGCCATTTCGGAACCGATGGCCGAAACGGACTCCCACGAGGAGCCAACTAGGCCTTTGAATATTTCTGTTGCAGGACCTTCGGACAATGCTCCTTCGGATGGGTCCGGAGCCGCTGTGCAGGTACCGGCTTCCGAAGGGGTTTTCAGGCCTACTCAGCTTCTAATAAAGGCAAAGCCAAAGACAAAGGCAAAGACTCCTTCCAAATCAAAGACTGCAACACAGGCCTCTTCTGATCCGGCTCCCAAGTCACAGAAACAGTTACTTAAGATGGCGGAGGACTGACTTACTATGATTAGGGGTTCACATCCCCCTCCAGATAAAAGGCCAAGGCAGGAAGTTTATTATGACTCCTCTGATCAGGCTTCTGTTTCTTCAGTTTCTTCTTCTGACCAGGAATTTTCTTTCCCTCCTTATGAGGATTCTGATGCTGAGGAATCCATTCCTTCAGCTTCTCCCCCTGAGGATTTCTCTTTTGGGGAAACTTTGCATGAAATGAGGGAACATTTCCATTGGGAAGGACAGGAGTATTCGGAATCTAAGAAAAGACTAAGGGATTTTCTTCTTCTTCCCCAACATAGACCCCTGGCTATTCCTCCTATTTTGGATATTGTGGATGATGCTTTTTCGGAGGCTAACTTAACCCCTGACTCTTTTTCTCCTGTTAAGCCTGACAGATATTACAGGGTTCCTGATTCCCACCAGTTTTTATACAAGAACCCTACTGCTGACCCTGAAACCATTTCTGAGGGTCTTAAGGGAGTTAAGGCCGCTTCTGCTAAAAAAAACATTCCCACTGAGAAGGATTCCAGATCTTTAGAAAGATGGGGCAAAAAAGTGTACACTTCTGCTACTTTATCTATTAGGGCTTTAAACTGTCAGTTTCATATGCTGAAATACCAGCAATTTCTCCTGTCTGTTTTAAAACAAAAGCTAACTTCCATTTCCGCCTGTGCAGATGATAAGGAATTACATGACTTAATGCATGCCACTGAACAAGTTGGGAAGCATGGTTTGCACTGTGGATTTGATGCCTTGGAGGCTTCTTGTAGGGCTGCTGCCTCTGGCACAGTAATTAGAAGGCATGCATGGTTAAAGGAACAAAATTTGCCAGATCAAGTAAAAGCTAAATTATTAGATGCTCCTGTTCAGCATAATATTTTGTTTGGATCTAAAGCTGAAGAGGTGATTAAAAAGATGGAGGACAAGGCAAAATCCATGCAAACAGTTGAAGATTTCTTACAAGTACAGCCACCCAGATTTAGCCTACAAAAAATTGGTCCTTTCCCAATTCAGACAGGCCTCAGGAGGGTAGATACAGACGCTCCCGAGGAAGGCCTCAAACACAAGCCTCTTATAGACCAAGACAGTGGACTGCTTCCACCCCTAGGTGAGGAGATGACAGGTCGCAAGCTCATAGGAAACGGACTCAATGACTCCCTCTGTTGGGCTGCAGGAACTTCTTGCCTGGAAGCCCCTCTCGGAGGAAAACTTTCTCTTTTTCACCTAAATTGGACTCATATAACCCAAGACAAGTGGGTTCTGGATGTGGTTTCAAGAGGTTACAAATTCCATTTTCATACCCTATCAAGGTCAAGCGGATGGCCAGATCTTCCAAAACATCAATGGACAGAGGCCTTAAACCAGGTGGAAGCTCTTTTGGCTATGAAAGCCATAGAACTAGTTCCACTTTCAGAGATGGGACAAGGTTTTTACTCGAGGCTCTTTCTAGTCCCCAAGAAGCAAAATTCATGGAGACCCATTCTGGATCTGTCAGTCTTGAACACTTTTCTAGAGATACCAAAATTCAAGATGCTTACTCTACAGCAGCTACTTCCAGTGCTGACCAAAAATGCATGGATGGTAACTTTGGATTTAAAGGAGGCATATTTACACATTCCCATCAGGCAGGAACGCAGAAAATACCTCAGGCTCAAGGCCGGATCGAGGTACTTTCAATTCTCTGCGCTGCCCTTTGGATTGTCTACTGCACCCAGGATCTTCACCAACTGCCTGGCTCCAGCAGTAGCTTATTGCAGACTCAAGGGAATTCAAATTTACCCTTATCTGGACGACTGTCTTATTCAGGCAGACAGCAAGGAGGTCTTACTCCAGCATCTACAGTTTGTTCAGAATCTTCTCAAGTTCCTGGGATTCACTGTAAACATAAAAAAGTCAAATTTGACACCCTCACAACAGATAATTTTTCTGGGCGCTTCTCTAAACACAACAACCCAGATGGCATTTCTGACATACGAATAACAGTTACAGCTGGCTTCAACTTTCAAAACCTTGGCAACTTTAACTCAGCTATCTGCAAGGAGATTCCTGCAGGCTTTGGGTTACATGGCCTCCTTGCATCCTTGTCGTACCATATGCAAGACTACATATGAGGAAAATACAGTGGTACCTAAAAAGTGTATGGTCTCAGCATTGCCACAGTTTAGACATACTGATCTCCGTCCTGCCTTGTCTTCAAAAGGAATTCCTTTGGTGGTCCAAGGCATGTTCTCTAAACAAAGGAAAACCCTTCTGTCTGCCTCCTGCCACTCAGATATTAACCACGGATGCTTCAGATTATGCATGGGGAGCCCATTTTCAGGGCAACTGTCTGCAGGGCCTTTGGACAAAGGATCAGAAGCACCTGCATATCAATTTAAAGGAAATGTTAGCCGTTCAGAAAGCTCTATTGGCCTTCAGGAATCTTCTACAACCAGGACAACTACTGATACGGACAGACAACACCACAGTTATGTGGTACATAAACAAGCAAGAGGGATCTCATTCCTACCCCCTTTGCAGACTAGCCATGGATCTATGGAACACAGCTCTAGCTTGCAATCTGGACCTTCAAGCTCAGTTTCTACCAGGGAAGCAAAACTTCCTGGCAGACAGTCTGAGCAGAAACCTTTCGGACCCACACGAGTGGATGCTGGACACCGAAATATTCAGGATGATAACAGCAGTCTGGGGATGTCCTCACATAGACCTCTTTGCATCCCACCTCAATCATCAACTACAGATTTTTTGCACCAGGACTTTCCACGAACAAGCTTGGAAAGTGGATGCACTATCATTCAGTTGGAGAAACCTCTCGGGATATGCCTTTCTGCCTCTTCCTCTTCTTCCACGGGTATTATCAAAGTTATTGTACAGGTAGCTTAATATATTTTTTCTGTTTTTGGTCAATGATGTCCTACCAGATTCAGAATATGTATTTAGCATATCTAATCAGCAATTATTACTTAGATGAATTAAATATTGTTGAAAGATACAGCTATATTTAATATTCTATACATTATGATACTTACATCAATTTTAATTTATTGTTTAATAATTTATCTATTTATTTTTATTTACATTGCTAATTTTCATTGTTTATCCTAATTTATTGTTTATTTTAAAGTCATTGTATTAAATTGCCACATTGTTTATTATCTCCTCATATATACATCTATTTATTTATAACAAGTAATTTTTTAGTTAATACCTATTTACACTATTACACTTAACAATACTTAATAGCAAAATTTCTATCTTATCCTTATATACATTACAGAAATGCAAATATGAACTCCTGCTATATATATATATTTCAACAAATCAATTTTTTAACAAATCATATTGAGTATATAGTTATTAATAAATCACATTGATTATATTCTTTCCATTAAGGGATATGATAGTATACATCTTTTGCCTCCTTCCACTATTATTTGCTGCTATTATATAAAAATATTTTGTTTGTTATTCTGATAAGTGACTTCTTTAATTGGTCCTTCATGGTAATCTATTATGTTTCTCTGATTTTCATGTATCAGAACTCTTTTACTTGTTCGTACTATGGGTTCATTCATACAACCTTTTTTATTAAAATTTTAGCGCATGTGTATTATGATTCTAGTTGCACAACGCATATTATTTATACATTTCAATTAGATACTTAGAATGCTGACAATAAGGATGTTCTTTGTATAAACCTCTCTATAGACACTTATTCGTTTTAAATTTGGCTTTACTGACATCAATTTTTCATAATAAATAGTAGTGCACGATATTTTGCTCTCTTAGTTGTATACGATGTTTTGCCATAGTACACTGCTATTAATTGACTAGAAACATGTTAAGGAAAGTCTTTATATACATACTTTTAAAGTTTTTATCTTAACTTTAATTAAAAAGATTTTTAAAATATTTTAATTGTTTAACACAAAATTTCACTTCTCTATAGTTCATGCTTCACGTGACGATATAGAAACTATGATGCATTGCCAAATAGCGATGGGTCTAAATATCTTTAAACAGTAATTCTCTGAATAAAACAACATAGTGCAGTGGTTGTTGTTTGGATTAGCGATACAGCAAGTGGCAACACTGCGGTTTGAGTAAAGGAACTGAAATGCAACATTTATTTATTTATTTATTTAATAGTTACCATTCTGTCAATAGAAGTTTACTAATATTCATTAAAATAATGCGATTTTATGTGGATATGTTTTTACCAAACCTGAAGCTTAGACTTGTTTGTTTGTTTATGAAACAAGTAAAAGAATTCGTAAAATTTTGGACTAGTGACACTTCTGGAGTACCTTTATAGGCTGCTAATGTTGAATTGCGATACCCCAGTCACTTTAAGAGCTTGATTTCTTAATTGTTGTATTAATTGATTTATTGCTTCTGTTAATGTTGCATTTGCCCGCCAAAACTCATTTAAAAAGAGGTTACATTTTCTGTTGTAAACTACATCTGATGAAGCGTAGTCAATCTACGTGAAAGCGCTCATTCCTTGTTTCTAATAAAGAAGTTTTTTATACCTGAAGACGGAGTTTTTTTCCTGTGGCGATTTCTTCTGTTCTTTATGCAGTATTATTAAAGATCAAACAGGACAAGAACAAGATGATAATCTTGCTGGCCCCAAATTGGCCTCGACAGTTTTGGTACAAAACTCTGAAAAACCTATGTCTGGAGCCTCCTTGGGTTTTACCACAGACTCCGAACCTTCTGTCCCAACACCAGGGTCAGGTTTTACGCTTCCATGTCAGAACTCTCAGCCTGGCGGCCTGGTTAATCCAGGGTCTTTGATTCATTCTCTCCTACCCAAGCAGGTTATGGATGTCATTTTAGAAGCTAGACGTCCTAGCACTAGAAAATCTTATGCAGGAAAATGGAAAAGATTTTGTTCCTGGATGCAGGCTCAGGATTCTGATCCTCTTCTTCTTAACATTCCTTTGATTTTACTTTACCTGACAGATCTCTTACATAAGGGTCTCTCTTTCTCTTCCATTAAGATACATGCCTCTGCTATTTCCGCTCATTACAATGCAGACCCTCCAATCTTTTCCCACCAGCTCATGAGACAGTTTCTCAGAGGAGCCAAGAACTTAAGACCTCCTAGATCTCCTCCCATTCCTGCTTGGGATCTCAACTATGTTTTGGAAAAGCTCACCTTACCTCCTTTTGAGCCTGCTGCCTCTTCTGACATCAAGTTTTTATCTTGGAAAACAGCCATCCTGTTAGCTCTGACCTCTGCCAGGAGAGTTTCAGAGTTGCAAGCTCTTATGGCTGTGGAACCTTATATTATTTTTCATCAAGACAGGGTGTCTTTAAGGACTAATCCTACTTTCATGCCTAAGGTGGTTTCCAAAGTGGCTTTAAATCAAACTATTCACTTGCCAACTTTTTTCCCCACTCCTCAAAATAAAGAGGAAAGGATCTTACATTCCTTGGATGTACACACACAACTACGTTTTTACCTGGACAGAACCAAGGACATCAGAAAATCAGAGCAATTGTTTGTTTCTTATGCTTCAAGTTCCCAAGGGGAAGCCATTTCAAAACAGACCATTTCTAAATGAATTGCTCATGGAATCAGATTTTGTTATTCACACCATGGAAAGCAAATCCCAGGGAGTATACGGACTCATTCCACCAGACCTGCTGCCACTACAGCTGCCTTCCTCAGGGGAGTTCCTACCAAAGACATTTTGGAAGCTGCAACATGGAGTTCAGTGCATACTTTTTCAAAGCACTACAATCTACCTCTCTACTCTAAGTCTAGGGCAGGCTTTGCTTCTGCAGTCTTGCAGGGCCTTTTAGCCGCCCCTTCTACTTTATGACCACCTCCCTTTCATTCTGCTTTGGGATTCTACCCTACAGTCATGACTGCAACAGTGAAACACGATGAACATAGTACAGTTGTGTACACTTACCATAAATGTAGATGTTCGAGTGTCTTCACTGTTGCAGTCTGGGTTTCCCTCCCTCCTGTCCCCTCTTATTTTTACTTTTTGTGGTTCCTTTTTTCACCATTCTTCTGAGGTGTATTTGCAAAGGATATGGGACCTTACTCATTTTGGGACTCCTGACATCTGGGGCAAAAAAAACTGGAGAACATGGCGTCGGCTGTCAGCTTTGTACTCTTGGCGCTCTGACGTCAGGGAGCATGGCTGAACAGCTGATGCCGGACCCAGACTTTGGGATTCTGGCCGACCGAGGACTGCCTGCCGGCAGGGGAGAACCCTACAGTCATGACTGCAACAGTGAAGACACTTGAACATCTACATTTATGGTAAGTGTACACAACTGTACTTTTCTACATGAGAGTGCCACAGTGGTCCTTAAGCATGCAGTGGTATCAATCACTAGTTTCTGTGACCAGTGCAGTCTGACTGTTCTCCATTTCCACGTGATATTTGGACTGATGGATGAAATCTTCCACTGTTTAGAAAGAGGGCCTTTCACAATTTGTCTTCCAAAGGCCATGGTGACCGCAGATGCCTCCTTTCTGGGGAGTATGGGCATTTTGTGTGATGCACAGCACAAGGCACATGGAAGCAACAGGAGACCAATCTTTATATCAGTATTGTGTAGATGAAGGCAGTTCTAACATTGCAGACCCTTCAGGAATACCTTCACCAAGGTGTGATTTCCATACACATGGACAAACACATCTGTGCTCTTTTATATCAATAAGCAGGTGAAACCAGTCTTTCCCCCCAGTCTGGGAAGCTATGACGGTATGGCAGTGGATGATGTCTTCACAGAGCTTTCTAGTAGCACTGCATATTCTGGGGCTGTCCAGCTATCTTGTGGACTGGATCAGCATTTCTGTGCTGATATTTTATGACTAGTCCCTCAAACCATTAATGGCACAAATTATATTTTTCTGCTGGGACCAGTGTTTTTATGACCTTTCTGTATCCATGACCAACACCAAATGCAGTAGTTACTTTGTCCTCATCCCTCTACAAAAGGGGTCCTTCCATCCCTGTTTTTTGGGGGGTGGGGGGCTTGTAGATTCAGTTTACATCGTTGATGTTTGGTCACTCTGCTGCTCCAAGTGTATTCAAAAAATGTTTGGCTCCAGTCATTGCCTTCTGCAGACTTCAGGGAATTCACATTTACCCCTTCCTGGATGATTGCCTTCTTCTGGCTACTACCAGCTAAGACCCTTTAACATCCCTTCACTTCTTGAAACACGTCTGCAGTCTAGGTTTCAGGTTAAATCTTTTAGAAGCGTCCTCCCTGGTCCCTTCTCACAGGTTAATCTTTCTAGGATGCCTTCATGACACCCCTCTGGTGGTAGCTTACCTCCCTCCAGAGAGTTTCATTCTACCATCAACATTTCTGAGCTCTGACTTGCCAGAGCATCTCCACAGCAATCCGAAGTCTTGGTTACATGGCTTCATCTATTCTCTTTATTCCTTTAGCCATGTTCCACGTAAAGCAAGTTCAGTTGCATCTCAAATCCATCTGGATACAATACCAGCATCCAGTAATCCTTCCCTATTCATGCCCTAGAATTCTTCAAAAAGGAACTCTGGTGGGCCAATCAGTTCCAACTGAATCTAATCTTCCTCCTTCCTTTCCTACTGAGCCAGTCACTATAGATGCCTCAAATTTTACATGGGGATGTTTCCCAAGCTATTGAATTCCAGGACATGTGGGAGCCTCATTTCAGGCACAAATGCATACATCTCAGAGAAATGATGATCCTTATAAAGGCTGTGATACCACTGAATTTGCAGTGGGCACCTGAATTACTGTTAATAGTAGAGGGTACCACAGTTATATGGTACTTAAATGAGGGGGAATGCAGTCCTATCCCATATGCAGACTACCTGTACTTGCTCGGGAGCTGGCAACTCAGCACAATCTCTCTCTGCAGGCAATCATTTTCTATCTGGGCAGAACACAGGTGCAGACTTGCTGAGCAGACTCAGGACAGACCCTCATAAGTAATGTTACACCCAAAGGTCTTTCAGGAGTTTGCCCACTTGTGGGTACTCTCCAAATAAATCTGATCTGATATCTTTTTCATCCCTTCCTCAACTTTTGGGCATAGCTTCCAACCTTCCCTCTCCAAAATGAGGAACAGTAGCCCTCATAATGTGGAACAAATGGGCAAAGTATGGAACACGTACTAACAGCTTACTAACAGCTTCAACTAGGAAGGTCATAGGATGGTTAAAATATGTTGGTTTTACGTATAAAAAGATCTTTTAATGGATTAATATGATTATTTTCTATTTACCATGGATATCAATTAAAAAAATTTCTAACAATGAATGTGTGACAAACCCTTTCAATGTGGAACTTTGAAGAACATGAACTTTTTAAGACTCCAAATGAGGTATGTTCCCCGTAATGGGGTACACTTGAGAGATATGCTTTTGGGTTTGACTTTGGTCACTTCTCAGACTGGATCTGTAGCTGAAGCTCCTCCCCTACCCATAATCCTCTCTCAAGCCCCAGATCTCATTTGATGTTTACAGCAAAGAGACAGTTTCTTCATGGCTCAAGCATTTTTGGGAGATAAGTCAGTTTTTTCCTTAAGGTTACCTTGTTTTTTCAGGGACCTCCCATTTCTGTCTCTGTTTTCTCCTGTCTAATTTAAAAATATATTTTAGATATATTGTTGCTATTGGTGATGGTTTCTCTTCTAGGCCTAGCCCCATTCTCTCCCTTTTCTTTCTGTACTCTTTAGAGTAATTCTGGTACCAATGTTGGTATTTGCTTTCCCCAAGTCTGATACCTTTGTTGGTATTCTGCCTGTTCTTTTCTAACTTTATCCGTGTATTTGATTTTCTTTCAGAGTTGTTTCAGCCTTCCTTGCAGGATGTCAGACAATCCTATGAGCTTTAAGAAATGTTCATTGCGTGAGCACAAAATACACAACTCGGATGCCCACTCTGAGCGCATATAGTATCTTGGGGCTGTTCATCTTGCAGTCGAGTGTGACATTTGTTCTGGCTTCAGCTGCAGGGCCTTGGTTGGATGCAGGAACAAACTTATACTCAGGGGATTACTGCTTTCTTCTTCAGATTCTGGAGCATTTCCCTCCATTACTAAAACTGTGGAAAAAGCTCAAGGGGAGGAAGGTGATATGACTAAAGAAAAATCAGAAAAAAAGTCTAAAGAGTTGTGGAAGCACTCCCATGACTGCTGTCCTCGCTAGACACCGACTTTGGCTGTACCCCTGAAGATATCCAAAGATGTTATGTGGTCCAATCTCGCCTACATTCTTACTCATGGGTTTCACAGTTTAGTACTAGGCTATCTGCCCTGGGGCATTTGTAAGCCTAGCCATAGTGATGTGGCTTTCGCCACCCCATAAAATGGTACAAAATGCACAGAATAGATTTAGAATACTGTGCCTTTGTCTAGTAGTGACACAGTGAAGGTCCCCTTATATAATAGAATTAGTTTACTGGGCCCCTGTCTAGTAGTGACACAGATGTGACCCCTGGGGTAAACTTACGATCTCCCATCCACTCATCAAGATTTCTCTTGAAGAGAGTCAGTGGAGGGGCTCTGCCTAACATAAACTGGGATCTTGTTCCAGAGCATGGGAAGCCTCTGGGTTATGAATCTGTCCCTCCAGCATGTCCTATTCATACTTGTGCCAAGGTTTAAGTCTTTAGCTCTCGTGGTTCTGATGGATTTGGATTTTTTGAGGTGGAGCATGTCCATCAGTTCCTGATTGGACATGGCCTTGTACGTCAGGCAGAGATCACCTCTGAGCGGGCGGTATGCTACTGAATAGAGCTGGAGTTTCTTTAGTCTGGCAGAGTAAGACATATGTTGGAGACCCTCGATCCTCTTGGTGAGGTACTTTTGTGGTCTCTCCAGCTGTTGCAAATGCCGGGTGAGGTACATACCAAATGGGGCATTGTACTCAATCATGGGTCTGATGAGGGAGGAGTAAAGGGGTACAATGACATCCTTGGATCTGGATGTGAATCCCTTCATGATAAGGTGTGCAAGGTAGAATGTTGTTCTAACCACTTTGGCAACGTGGGTGTCAAATGAGAGGTTGCTGTCGACTTGGGTCCCTAGGTCTCTGATTACTTTTTCCGTACTCAGTGGGTTGCTGTCTGTGTGATAATTTGTGGGTACTTTGTTTTTCCCAAAGGGGATGACTATACATTTTTTGGCATTTAGTTTAAGGCCACGACTCCGGCACCAGTTGTCCGTTTCTGTGAGGCCTTTTTGTACGATGTATGTGTCCGCTGGTGTATCGACTATGGCGCTCAGTTTGCAGTCATCTGCGAACTTTGTCAGCCACAACCCTCCCATGTTTGCTTTAACATCCGAGAAATAAATGCCGAACAAGAGGGGTCCCAGGACAGATCCCTGTGGGACACCACTTGTGATTGGCTTTGAGTCTGACATTGCTCCAGCGATTTTAACTTTATGGGTTCTGTCCTTTAGCCAGTTTGCAACCCATCTAGTGACATAAGGGTTTACATTTAAGCTGTTGAGCTTATCTATGATGCCTGAGTGGGGTATTGTGTCGAAGGCCTTAGCCAAGTCCAGGTAGGCTGTATGGACTGCTTTGCCCTCATCACTGGCTCTAGTGACTGTTTCGAAAAAGTCAACCCGGTTCAAAAGGCAGGATCTGCCCTTTACAAAGCCGAACTGGGTGGGGTCAAGTGTCTGTAGGTCCCCAATGTCTCTGTTTATGAGTTCCATAATGATTCTTTCCATAGCTTTGCAGACCAGGCTGGTTAAGCTTATGGGGCGGTAGTTCCCAGGGTCTGTAGAGGTACCCCCTTTGTGGAGTGGGACCACTGTTGCTGTACGCCAGTGTTCAGGTACATATCCTGTAGTAAGGCTAAGGTTAAATAGCATTTTTATGTGCGGGTTTAGCTCCTCTAGGAGTTCACGTAGCACGCAACCCGGGATACCATCAGGTCCCATTGATGCTGTGTTTTAGCTTTGCTGAGGCGGCTCTCACCTGGACATCTGAGATGACAGGAGATTACATTCAGCTGGGATAAGTATTTCTTCTTTTGGGGTGAGGAGGGAGATTTGCACTGAACCTGTCAGCCAGAATGTTGGCAATATCTGTGGGTTCAGTGTATTTTTTGTTGTTGTGAACTAACTCTGAGCATATCTGAGGGTTTCCGCCCAGGTTTCTAACATAGCTGAAGAAGGCTTTGTGGTTATCTTTAGTGTCCTTAGCGATTTTTCTCTCAAAGTTGGCCTTGGATGTTTTTATGAGAGAACGTAGTTTTCTGCTAGTGTTGATCAGAGATGTCTTCCCTTTATGGGATTTTGCTCGGTCGTGCAGTAGCTTCCTTCTTTTGTTATACAATGTGTTTATGGCTGAGGTCCACCAGACAGGACGCTTGCCTTTGGTGGAGAGGGACTTGGATTTATTTGGGATTGCATGATCCATGCATTCTTGGAGATGTCCATAGAAAGCATTTGTGAAGGATTCAGCATTGTGGGATGTGGTATCCACTGGCCCAGTGGGCTTAAAGGATACCATCTCAGTCTTAAGAAGAGTGAAGTCTGCTTTTGAGAAGTTTTTCACTGTAGTCTTTTGTGCTGGGGGTGGAGGTGGGATATGTATATCCAGGGTGATTAGTTTATGGTCAGATCTCACTAGTGAGGGGTATACCGCCAGTGTGGAGCATTTTGTCCCCATGTTTGTGATGATCAGGTCTAGTATATTATCTCCCCTAGTGGGAGAGGTGATTAGTTGTTCCAGTGCATTTGAATTTATGAATTCCAGGAACCTTTGGGCTAGGGTGTTAGAGCTAGAATAATGTACCCAATCTATGTTAGGGTAGTTGAAGTCTCCCAGTATGATGGTATTTTGTGATACATTCATATCCTCCAATGTCTTCAGGAAGGCTGAGTGGGTTTCCTGAGATTGGGAGGGTGGTCTGTAACATGCTACCAGTTGTATAGCAGTTTTACCTATGGTTAGTTGCACCTGTATGGTCTCCGATGCTTCATGTGTTGCTACTAACCTGGAGGTGTGGGTGTCCTTGATGAATATGGACACTCCCCCTCCTTTTGTGGTTCGGCCCGGGTTTTGGGGCCGAAAAGCATGATACGAGGTATAGCCTGGTAGCGCTGAGGTGCTCTCAGGAGCCTTGAACCAGGTTTCAGTTACTGCACAGACATCGATGTTCTCCATACTGAGGAGTGCATCGAGTGCCTGCATCTTGAGATTTAGACTTCTGGCGTTGAGCAGCATTACCCTTAGTTTTTTTCCATTTTTGTTATCTAAGGAGGTGGGTTTGTCTTTTGAGCCTTGCTAAAAAAGGCACTATGGGGGTGGCAAGAGCCTTAGCAAATATCCGGAAGCCCAGTGGTGACAGATGCAAGCCTTCCCTTGCGAAGCAGCGTGGCTTGTCCAACATGTCATCCCAGGCAGACAGACATTGGATCCCCTTAGAATGACACCAGTACTTGAGCCAATTATTACAGCTGATCATCTTGTCTTTGTATTGTGGCATCATTCTTGGTGAGGGCAATATGCTGCTCAGGGTCAGGATCATATCAGCCTGGGCTACATAATCAGAGAGCTCCTGTATGTCTCTTTTCATGTAGTCCAGGGAGGTACGTCTCAGGTCATTCACGCCAGCATGGACAATGACGGAGTCATATTTGTATTTGCTTTGGAATGACCTGAGTGCGTGTGTTATGTGGCGGATCCCAGCTCCCGATAGGCAGCTCACAGTCACCCTCTCCTTGTTCAGCCTGGTAAGCGGGACATCAGTGTGTCTGACTATAGAGTCATCTATTACTAGTGTATCAGGCATGGTGTTTGGCCTTAAGGGCTGTGATTGATTGACACACTGATTTATTGAAGTATGTGTTGCATGTGTTTTGTTTTGAGATGGTGGATTTTTGGATGTCTGCTTTGGGAGCCTCTTTTGTTTTGGTAAGTTTTTTATTAGAGCCTCCGAGTATGTCTTTGTGTTTTTATGTGTTTGGTTTGCAGTTGTGGTAGGTCTATGTGGGACTGGGTTTGCTGTGTGTGTGGTTACCGTCTCCTCCTGTCTGGTCATGCCAGCCCTGAGTTGAGAGAGTTCAGCCTCCAGTTTGGCTATATAGTTGCATCTCTTACATGTATTTGTATTTGTTGGGAGGAGAGGGTTGTCTGTGTACATGAGATAATTGTAGCATTGTCTCAAGATACCCAGATTAACCAGCTGAACTGGAGAGGACGCCAGTACTCTACCACTCGACATGCGAGAACAGTATAAAGGAGTGCTGTGCCTTTAAGGGAAGTGGATATTCACAGGTGTGGTAGGTGGATGTAGTGCTTACTTAGTATGAGAGTGCTTACTTAGTAGAGAAGTTTTGAGAACAAGTGCTAGGCTTATATCGGCTTCGACTCGGCCAACTTTTTCTAGCATGAAGTCTCTAATTGGCTGGGCTAACCTGGTATCTCATGTTGCACCACTCCACAACCCCAGATCTCGTTTGCCGCTCGTGGAGCTAGGACGTGGTCTCGCTTGGCTGTGGCTAAGCAGTTTTAAAACTTCTTTTTCTAGTGGAAAATTTTTCTCTTTCTTCACAAAAGCTATTTTAATAGCTATTTTGCTTATTATTATCATTGTTTTGTGGTGTAAGTGTTTGTTTGTGGTATCCCTCCGTTCCTACTGGCTAGGCCCGTTTAAGTTAGAGGACCTAGTCCTCCCTCCAATTTGTAGTTTGTCTGAGGTAAACATTTGTCCCTTACTACAGTATGTGTCTTGTTGTCAGGTCAGAATCGTTTAACTTAGAGATTCTGTCTTTTGTTGTTAGCGGTAGTTTCCCGCTTAGCCGTTGTGGCCTACAGTCCTGTTTCTGTGCTTGTGTACTGTGGTTTGGCCGTTATGTCTAAGGATCAAAAAGAACACAAATCCTCCGTGTTTAAGAAGTGTTCTAAATGTAGCTACAAGATGTCCATAACAGATGGGCATGCTGTTTGTGTATACTGCTTGGGGGGGCTGTACATTTACAAGAGTCCTGTAGTTTCTGTCACACTTTTAGCCCCAGGGTTCTACAGGAGAGAAAAAATAAACTTATACTGAAGGGCCTTCTTAAGCCTTGCTTTGAGGAGTCATTGGACTCTTCTTCTGGTTCACAGTCTAAAACCAAGACTTCTAAAGCCAAGAAAATATCTCTGGCTCCATCGGTTACATCGGAGCCACCGGAGAAGACTACCAAATTGGACTCTACCTCCTCAGCTCCCTTATCCTCGGGGCCACAGGAGGTAGCTGTTATTCTTGAATCTGCCTTGGCTCCTATCCTGTTAGAGCCCATTCGGAGCCGATCTCCTAGTGTCAGACAAAGATCTCCAGATAGGAGATCACAGTCACCTTCTCTCTCCTCCAAATCCTCCAGACTCTCTGATTTGGATGTGGATAGGGTGGTCCAGAGGCTCCTGCAGTTGCCGGTTTTGGCAAAATTATTTTCAACTCCGACCCAGTCGGTTCCGGAGCCATTCCCGATGAGTGCGCCCATGTTTTCTCCTCCGAGCACCTCCTTGTCTTCGGAGCCGGAGTGTTCGGCTCCGAGTGATGTTTTGCCAGCTCCGATACCTCTTAAGGCCTTATCGGTGCCGACATAGGCTCCTATCATGTTGGCTCCGTCCTCTGGTTTCGGAACCCGGGTGTCCTCTGTCGGGCCCGAGGGGGATACTTCGAGACTTTTGTCGGCTCCGAGTCTCCCTCTCAGCGCTTCGGCTCGGAGAACCTCGGTTCCAGTCTTGGCCTCGGAGGTTGGTCGATCCTCAGATTCATGGGGACCCGTCTTCGAGGCCATGAGGAGCGCACTGGCCAGATCCTCAGTCACATCACCCGGATTGGTCATTCCATCCCCCTCCATGCCGGCGAGAGCCTCTGATGTCCCTCTATTGGTTGATGGCGGAGCCCCAAGGTCTGGGGATACCCCCATGAGCGGTCCCCAACTTTCTGAGGGCCCCTCAGAGTCTGTCCCTGAAGAGCCCCCAAGAAAGAAATTGTGCAAGAGGAAGCACATAGACTCCCAGGACGAGTCCCTCACCCCTGATACCGACCTCGAGGAGTCAGATGGGTCCCCCAGGTCGTCCTCCGATGACGTCTCTTTCTACAACATCCTGGAGATTTTGAGGCAGAGAGGCGGCTGGTCGTCCAAAACCCCCTCTGAGGAGGAGTCGGTAATTCCACAAGGCCTTTGGGGCTCAACCCTCCGCCTCCTGGGTGACTCCACCCTTCGATGAGCTCCTGGATTTGATCTGTCAAAGGGCGTGGGAGACTCCTGACTCAGTGGATCCGGTACCAAGACGCCCTAATAAATTTTTTCAGCTCCCCCTGGGAAAGAGTACCTGTCCAAAGGGGTTTCTGTGGATTGCATGGTGGTGGCGGCGGCCACTCAGCAAGAAGTAGCCGAGTCTTCCTCCTTCCATCCTCCCATCCTCCTAACAAGGAGTCCAGGAGTATGGATCGATACGGGAAGCGTACCCTCTCTTCAGCAACCTTCACACTTCGGTCTCTGAACTATCTATGTCACTTTACTCGGCTCCAGAGAGATCTCCTTAAAGAGTTAGGAGATACTCTAATGGGTAACATACCTAAGGCGTTAACACAGACTGTTAACGCCCAGTTGTCTACTCTTGGATCGATTGTCAATTCATCCATGAGGCTCATATCTTATGCAGCCGAAGGGGCGAGCAGGGCAGCTAGCTCAGGTGTAGCCCTTAAGAGGCAAGCCTGGATGCGCCTGTGTCATTTCGCGCAGGCCTTCAAGTCTTCCTTCACTGATGCCCCCTTTGATGGGTCCTCACTTTTTGGGACCAAAGTGAAAGACACCCTCACCAGATGCGAGTAAGAGGGAAAGACCCTGTCTGCCGTAGGGGTCTGTTTTTCCCTCCCATCTAGGCCTTACCCCAAGGCTCAGAGGGAAGGGAAAATGTGGTTCAAAAAGTCACAGAAGTCTTTCCCTGCCGGTCAAGGTGAGTCTCCCTCCAGAGGCAGAGGAGGGGTGGCTATTCTGGGAGACGCCACCCCAGGGGCAGAGGAGGCCCTCGCAATTCGGGAGACCGTGATTCCTTTCATGGGCCATCCTATCATTGTCCCTGATGTATTGCCCGACTGTGCTATTCCGGAGCCAGTCGGGGGCCGCATTTAGTTGTACCCGTAAGCCTGGGCAAGTATCACTCAGGATCGATGGGTGCTTTGTATAGTTACCGGAGGTTATTCCATCCCATTATTGTCAAACCCTCCTCCACCCAAGAGAATCCCAGACGTTCCACCCAGTCAGAGGGATCACGCAACACTAGAAATGTCAAAATTGCTGTAAAAAGGAGTCATCCAACCTGTCCCCTCTGACCAGATCGGATTAGGGACTTACTCAAGACTTTTTTTGGTGCCGAAAAAAACAGGGGACATGAGACCCATCTTGGATCACAGCCGACTGAACTGAAGTCCAAGTTCCGAATGGTCACCCTTCAGTCTATTTTTCCGTTACTGGGAAAAGAAGTATGGATGTGCTGCATCTATCTCAAGGATGCTTACTACCATATCAAAATGGACAGTGCATCCAGTAGTCACTTGCGCTTCTGGCTGGGAGCCAATCATTTCCAGTTTCGTGCCCTGCCCTTTGGCCTCACCACAACCCCCAGGGTGTTCACCAAGTGTTTGGCAGTGGTGACAGCTCACTTGAGACTTCAAGGATTCCAAGTGTTTCCATACCTGGACGACTGGCTCCTCACCGCCCCCACCAGGCATCTTCTCATTCAGGCCAGGGAAAAGACCATTGCCCATTGTCATCAACTAGGGATTACCTTGAACTGGGGAAAGTCTGCCTTGCTGCCCTCACAGCGTGTCACATTTATAGGCGCAGAGCTAGACACCGTTTACATGCGGGCATTCCTGCCTCAAGAAAGGATAGAGGTGTTGCAGGGTCAGGTTCGCACATTGCTGCCCCTCAAAAAGGTTCAGGCCAGATGGGTCCTTCAGCTCCTGGGATCCATGGCAGCCACCATTATGTTAGTGCCCCTGGCCAGGTTACACATGAGGCTTCTGCAGTGGATTCTCTCGGCCCAATGATCCTTTCAGAAACTTCCCCTGTCCCATCTGATCCTACTCACCGATCGGTGCAAACAGGACCTCTGTTGGTGGATGAGTCCCACCAACTTGAACAAAGGGCATCCATTTATTCCTATGACTCCGGTTGCCACGGTGACCACGGACGCCTCCCAGATAGGGTGGGGGGGGCATTATCTGGGCAGGACCGTCCAAGGCACCTGGCAGGATCACGAGGTACATTTGCACATCAATGTTCTAGAGATGAGAGCGGTGTTACTGGCGTTGCAAGCACTGCAGAGCTTTCTGCCTCTAGGAACGATTGCAATTCACTCGGACATGTCTGTCATGTGGTACCTGAACAAGCAAGGGGGAACCAGGTCTTATCCCCTATGCAGAGAGGCCATGCGAGTGTGGCAGTGGGCAGTGTCTTCCCAACGGTTCCTAGTGGCAACTCACATTCCGGGGAATGACAATGTAATAGCAGACAGACTGAGCAGAGCTATTCTGATGCCTTACGAGTGGTCCCTGAACCGCCGAGTTGCGGAGCAGATTTTCAACAGGTGGGGGTCAGCCTTGCTGCGACCTTTTCACCAATCCCCACAATACCAAGTGCAGCAACTACTTCAGTCTGATCCCCCCACAGGGGGAGTCACTCAGGGACGCTCTGGTCCACGATTGGCCTCCCGGTCTACTTTATGCTTTCCCTCCGTTACCTCTGCTGCCAAGAGTGATCCAGAAAGCCATTTCCTTGGGAAGCAAGATGATTCTTATTGCCCCACACTGGCCTCGCCAAGTCTGGTTCTCCTTTCTTCATCAGTATGCAGTGGACAGTCCTTGGACTCTGGATCCAGCACCAGACCTACTAACACACATGTCAGGACAGTCCCATACCTCCCTGAGGACGCTCAGGTTGACAGCCTGGCTACTCCACTTCCATCTTTAGTCAGACTTCATTGTTTTTCACCTGAGGTAGTACACATTTTATCTTCTTCTCATAAATCTTCTACCAGGAAGTTTTACTCCAGCAAGTGGAAAAGATTTTCAATTTGGGCTCAGGCCAAGGGAATGGATCCTTTCACAGCCCCCATCCCTGCTGTCTTAGATTTTTTTATCCACTCTTTTTCAACAGGGTTCTGCTCCTGCCACCATTAAAGTTCAATTGGCCGCTATCTCCAATTTTCATACCTCTTACGAACCTTCTCTCATGGCGCATAAGCTATGTAAGGCCTTTTTGAGGGGCACCTTGTTGCTTCAGCCTCCTGTGTCAGAACCCATCATGCCATGGGATTTAAATTTTGTGTTACAGGCCCTGACATCATCACCTTTCGAACCAGCTGCCACCTGTGATTTAAAATTTCTGTCTTGGAAGACTGCATTTTTAATAACTATCACATCAGCCAGACAGGTGTCGGAGATTCAAGCGTTGTCCATCAAATCCCCGTATTTAATATTTCATAAGGACAGGGTTTCCTTGAGACCTAATCCTTCCTTCCTTCCGAAGGTAACCTCTGCCGTTAACCTCCTTGCAGATGTCTCATTTGGGGAATTTCCCAAACTTAAACAGAAAGGTGCTCCTTCCCAGGTGAAATTTTATTTTCTTGAGGCTTTTGGAACTGGCACAGCTATGTCCTGAGTGTGGTACCTCATTTCCCATTGGCCTTGGAAGGATCTGACTTTTGGAACAGGCACAGCTTTGTCCTGAGTGTGGTACCTTATTTCCCATTAGGCTTGGAAGGATCTTAATATGAAAGAGCCTATTCCAAAAAAAAAAAAAAAAAAACTGACAAATACTTAGTTGCACCTAAAGACCATTCCCATTTGGGCAGGGGCCCCTAGTTGATGCCATGGTAGTTGCCACAGCCACCAGAAGGGAACTTGCTGAGGAAAGTCCCTCTGTCTATTCCCTTAACAGAGAGTGTAGGACACTTAAACTTGGGAAGCAGATATTTTCCTTCAGTGACCTTTGCTCTGCAGTCGCTGAATTATCTGGCACATTTCACAAGGTTTCAGAGTGATTTGGTGAAAAAGCTTTGCAAATCCCTGTTAGGCTGTATGTCTGCCGGAGAATAAAAAGACCATTTCTTCACAGCTCACCACTGTTCAGTCTCTGTCAAACACCACAATGCTTTTGATTTTGTACTCTACAGAAGGTGTTTTTGAGAGTGGCAGGTACAGGCATTACCATCAGAAAGCACACCTGAATGTGCCTCTGCAACTTTGTAGAGCCTTTAAAGATGTCCTTCATCAGTGCATCCTTTGATGGATCTACCTTATTTGGACCCAAAGTTAGAGACACTCTCCAGGAGTGAATGGGATGGTAAAACTCTATCTGCCATAGGGATACTTTCTTCTACCCCTCAGAGGACCTTCTCAGGAAATCAGAAAGGGGATAGAAAGATGTGGTTCCGGAAATTACTCTCAGGACTCTTGTGGAGATGGATTCCCCCTGTAGCATGGGGGGACTTCAGTGGTAGACATCACCCACACAGCAGAAGGCAGGCATGCAAAACCAAAGCTTCAGAGGCCGGTTTACCAAGAAGCCTTTCCAGCACCCCTGAATGGTTGCCCGACTGATGCACTCTGGAAGCATTTGGGGACACTTCTCTTTTTACTTGGAATCCTGGATATCTATCAAAGAAGGTAGGTTCAGAGATAATTACCAGAGGTTATTATGGTCCCTTTTCCCTTCCTACATCCATTTACACACACACAAATTCCATTTACACACACAAAAATTCCCTACATACCACCCCATCAGAGGCAGGAAGCAGCCTCAGAGATAGAAAAAGCTACTATGGAAAAGTCCTAGAAAAGGTTCCACCAGACCAGCAAAGATTTGAAACTTACTCAGGATTCTTTTTGGTGATGAAGACAAATGGGGGACGTTAGGCCAATATTGGACCTAAACCACTTAAGCCAATTTCTCAAACACTCCAAGTTCCAGATGGTCACATTTCAGCCCATTTTCCCTGTTTTGAGGAAGGACAATTGGATGTGCTCAATAGATCTTAAAGATACGTACTATCACATAAAAATAGACAGATGTTCCATGAGATGCCTTCACTTTTGGCTGGGGGACAGTCACTTTTAAGTCAGAGCCCTACCTTTTGATTACAAAAGCTTGGATATTCACCAAGTGTATGGCAGTGGTTGCAGCTCACTGAGATTCTGGGTATTTCCATACCTCAATGACTGGCTCCTCATGGCTTCCACCAGGCATCTACTGGCTTGCACCATTTATGTCTGCACCTGGGTGTGACCGTCATCTACACCAAAACTCACCTCCTTCCCACCCAAACCCTGGAGTTGATAGGGGCTCATCTGGATAAAGTTTCTCAAGCAGCTCTGGTTCCTCAGTCCAGATTACCCAGATTGAAACTTCAAGCAAAAAATGTACACTCTGCAGTTACCACCAGCCAGGCTAGTCCTTCAGCTTCTGTGGTCAGTGGTGGCCTCCATAACCCTTCTGCCCTTAGTGAGATATTACATGAGAGTAATACAATGGATTCTAGCTGTCCAGTGGTGTAAGAATCAACATCCCATGACACCTCCCATTAGAATCACAAAGCTCTGTCCATAGCATGCATCTTGGTAAATCCACGTACCAGATGTTTTGCCGGGCCGCCTCTTTGTTCTCTGACTGCCCAAGGCCACGGTGACCATGGATACTTCCCAGCAGGGGCAGGCTGCATTACCTGGGATAGACAGTTCAAGGCATGTAGTCCCTGTTAAAGGCCAACCTTTACATCGACATCCTAGAGATGAGGGCAATCCTAGAGTTGCAGGCTTTTCAAGGCATCCTACCTCAAGGAACAATTACTATACAGACAGACAACATATAAGTGATCTGGTGCATCAACAAAGAGAGAGGAACCCGCTCTTACCCCTTGTGTTGGGAGGCAGTTGATAGTATGGCGGTAGGTGATCTCTTCCAACTGCTTTCTTTTTTACAATGCACACGCCATGAAAGTTCAGCATTTTATGCCTCATGAGTGGTCTAGCAGTCCTTTAGTGGTGGAACAACATGCAGCACTTTGTCTTAATCCCCCCTGAGGGGAGAGTCACCAAAGGACTGTCTCATCCATGATTGCCCTCTCCCCCCAGACTCCTTTATACCTACCCCCAACCTTTAATATCAAAGTTTTTACAGAAAGCTCATTAATGGAAGAGCAAAGTGATCATTGTCCTATTCTGGCCTCAACAAGTGTGGTCCCCATTGTTCTGGCCTTATCCTGATATACTGTTCTTTAGTTCCAGATCCCCTTCCATGTCTTCTGTCTCACCCCTCTGGGCTACCTCTCTCAGACATACAAGCCCTCAGTTTGACTGCATGTTTTTTTGCTTCCAATGATGGCTAGGCATTCCATGCTTTCTTCCCAGGTTTTACCCATCCTTAATTCTCTAAAAAAAATTCCACTAGGAAGTTATACGAGAGCAAATGGAATCATTCCTGTATCTGGGCTAACGAGGAATTTGGACCCTTTTTCATCAGTTTTAGAATTTCTGACTTCCATTTTTTTATGATGGATCAAGTTGTTCTACAGTCAAAGTACAGCTGGCTGCAATCTCCAGTTTTCATGTAGGCTAAGATCATTTGTCATTGTTTCCCTTGGATTATGCAAGACCTTCCTTAAATGTACATTTTTGCTCAGGCCACCTATCAAGGACCCTACCCCCTCCTTGGGACTTAACAATTCTTCTCCAGGCCTTGACTCAGTTTCCCTTTGAACGTGCAGCAAAGGCTGATTTAAATTTTTTGTCATGGAAGAACATTTTTCGAGTTGCCATTACATCTGTTAGAAGAGTTTCCGAACTTCAGGCTTCATCTTGCCAGTCACCTTGTATCATTTTTCATAAAGACTTGATTTTTCTTTCACACCAATCTGTCCTTTCTCCTGAAAGTAGCTTTTACTCTTAACCAGTCGATTAACTTATTAGTATTTTCTCATATTTCTGTAATAAATGGGAATATATGCTTCACTTATTGGATGTGCACAGACAGCTGAGATTTTTATCTCTACAGAGCAAATGTTTTTTAGGAAGTTGGACCAACTGTTTCTTTATTAAAAGTGAAGTTGGGACAATCTGTGTCTAAAATTACATTAGCTGTAGTCTCATTGAACGTATTTATGTTTATAAACACAAGGGTTTGTCTTTATCAAGACCCCCATGAGCTCAGTCTCCACTTCTTCCACCTTGTTAATCCAGAACTACCGTTGATGACATTTGTGCTGCTACTACTTGGTTCCAGTGCTCATACCTTCATAACTCATAACAAGTTGGACATCTTTTTTAAGAATAGAGCAGAATTTCCTCTGTCCTGCTCAGGGATATCCTACCGTAAGACCACTCTGAGCAGGAGCGGCCTTAGGTAAACTGGTGCCCTAGGCAAAAGGGCCCCACAGCGCCCCCCACCACACCACCCAGTGCCCCCATCCTGGTCTACCTACATTAAATAAATACTGAAAAAGCGCCCCTGCTAGAGCGGCGCCCTAGGCAGCCGCCTAGTTGGCCTATGCCTAAGGCCGGCCATCTCTGAGTTAATAGTAACTGGGGACTCTGTCCCAAAGGTTGAGGAATGAATGAAAAAGACAACATCAGGTACAGAAGTTATGTACTCACCATACCGATGCATCTGTGTTGTCTGGTTTTATCCTTCCTTAGCCTGTCATCCTTCTTCCCCCTTCTTTGGAAGAACATATCTGTATGGTCTCCTGATATGACCTTGAGGTATTCCCATTTGGTCTTTCCTTCTCTCAGCTCCAGATACCTTTCCTGTCATGTTTCTAGACATTTATAGAATTGTTTTTTTCTTTCTATATATTAATGTTAAGGGGGCAAACTTGATCTGAGATAATCTGGGGTTTGAGAGAGGGCTGTGGGTAAGGGAGTTGCCTTTAACTACAGATCCAAAATCTGAGAAGTAGCCATAGTTGGATCTGAAACCCAAAGGTTGAGGAAGGATGAAACAGGCAGCACCAATTCATTGTATGGAGAGTACATAACTTCTGTTTTGCCTCATTCACAAAAGATCGTTACAGGAGTTCTGTATAAGGACACCTTGCAGAAATTCTGGAAAACAAATGACTTGTATTTCCTGTGTTATGGGGTGCTCTTTTATGCTGTACCTCTGATAATCAGAGGCTTAATATATACAAAGAAGGATTGTCCCATCTCCTTCACCTAGTCAAGCACAATTACCAAAAGCTTCCTCACAGAGTGGACTTATTCACACAGAACAAAAGACTTCTTGTCCACCTCCACATTCTCAACTTTTTCCTGACTGCATGGATGATCGGTTTTTGATCCCATTTAGATACCTGTATGCAAAAAACAAGCAACAGGTGTTAAAGAAGGTTAGAAAACTTGCTACTAGAAAGTCATATTGATCCAGATGGAAGAGAATTGTGTATTTGATGCTGTAATATAGACCAAGAACTCTTTCATGTGGTGACAGTTTGTTCTCTGGTACCTATATGAATTCCTTAGATTAGGCCTTTCTTACTCTTATGTCAAAGTGCACCTATTGGCCATTTTTTCTCGTCTATTATTAGATGCCCCCTTTTTTCCTTTTTCCAAGTCAAGACAGCTCTTGAAAGAGGTTTTGTATATTGGACTACCTCGAAAACAGTTACCTTTGTCCTGGGATCTGAAATTTGTGTTGGAGAAGCTAACTCTAACCCCCCTTTGAACCTGTGGCCAGTTCTTCCCTGAAATGCCTTACTTGGAAAACAGCTTTACTTATTGCTGTGATGAGTATCTGAATCGCAAACCATTGTGTCTACTCTTCGCAGCCCTTTTTGATTTTCCAGAAGAACAGAGTGAATTTTAGAACCAGCCTTGCTTTCTTGCCCACAGTTTTTTCTCAGTTTACTTTGAATTAAAATCTCTCCAGACTGTGGTGGTGGTGCTGCGGTAGCATTGTCGCCTCATAGCAAGATGTTGTCCCGTTCGATTCTCAGCTAGAGCGTCTTCTGTGTGGAGGCATACGTGAATGGGGCGTGCCTTCGTTGAAGGTTGTGCATCAGGGCTGGTAACCCGGTACGTAAAAATCCACTACCAATCATTAGCGGACCGGAGTTCCGCTGTGGCGACCCCTAACCGGGAAAAGCCGAAAGACACAAACTTTGAATTAAAATCTCCATCTCACTGTGTTCCTCCTTGATCTCAGAAACAGAAGGGAAAGAATTCTTAACACCTTAGATGTCCACATGTAATTCGGTACTGTATGGACAAGATTAAATGTTTCAGAGTATCGGACATTTTTAGAATGTCGAGACTCACTCCACCAGAGCTGTGGCAACATCTTGGGCTTTTTGGAAAGGGGTGGGCTCAAGGGGCAGCAAATTTGGTCATCAGTACACACACTCACTAAACAGTTTAAAATGTATTCCTTTTCCATAGCCTGAACCAAAATTGCTAAGTCTGTTCTCCACGTTCTTTTGGACTCCATCCCTGTTTCCACCACCCATTTTTCTTGAGCATTTGTTCATAAGTTCATAGGAGGTTACTAGGCTAGCAGCCCTAGAACTTTTGTAAGCCTAGACATGTTAATCCCAAGCATCTCCATTTGTTCTTTTTTTTGGTGGCTCACAACAAATTTATGTACAGAACAGGTCTGTGATCAATACCGGCTACCCCTGTCCATGAGGGACATGGGTGCCTCTACAAGGGCGATTTTGCAGTCTGACATCCAATTGTCTAGGTTGCGTTTGAATAGGGTCAGTGTGGAGCTCTGTTTTACATGAATAGGGAGTCTATTTCAGAGAAGCAGCAGTCTCTGGGAGACATAGATGTCTCTCCAGCATGATCTGTTAACGTCACAAGCTAGGTTGAGATCCCTAGAGTGAGAGACTCTTGGGCCATTTGACTTGCAAGTGTGTAGCATTTCCATTAGGACAGGGTTGGAGATTGCCCTGTAGGCCAGGCACAAGTCACCTCTCAGCAGCCTATAAGATGCAGAGTAAAGTGATGAGGGTATCGGCCTGTCCATGTAGGTCATGGTTTGGAGACTCTGTATTCTCTTAGTGAGAAACCTCTGAGGTCTGTCCATCTGCTGCAGGTGTCTGGTGAAATAAGTGCAAAAGAGTGCATTATACTCTATTAGTGGTCTGATGAGGGTCAAGTACAGTGAAGTTATAACATCCCTTGACCTGGATTCCGTTCCTTTGCTTATGAGGTGCGCTGCTTAAAAGGCTTTCCTTACCACTGTGGAAACTTGGTGGTCAAAATTCAGATTGCTGTCAACTTGTGTTCCAAGGCACATACCACTGGGTTGGAACTCAGGGGAGGTGCTGTCAGTATTGTAATTTGTAGGGAATTCCATTTTGCCAAAGGGAATAATAATGCTTTTTGCATTTAGTTTTAGGTCATGGCTTTGACACAAGTCATTTATTCATGTTAGCCCTTCTTGTAATATGTTGACATTGTTGGGGGGACTCACTGATTGCTCCCAGTTAGCAATTATCAGTGAACTTGATGAGCCAAAGGCCATCTACTTTGGCCTAGACTTCTGAGAAATAGAGGCCAAACAGTAAGGGGCACAGCATAAACCCCTGTGGTACTCCACTGGTGACGGGTCTGTTTGTGGAGGTGGAGTCACCAGTTTTGACAGTGTCTTCTGTTGGTGATCCCGTTGGCTACCCATCTAGTAATGCAAGGGTTACTTCCTGTCTGGGAGAATTTTGAATGATACCAGAGTGGGGAATTGTGCCAAAAGCCTTGGTAAGGTCAGCATAGACTGTGTACACTGTCTTACCTTTGTTCATGGCTTTGGTGACATTCTCAAGTCTCAGATTTAATAAGCATGATCTACACTTAATGAAGCCAAACTGGGTTGGGTCCAAAGTTTGGAGGTCACCTATGTCCTTGTTGATGAGGTCCATGATAATTCTTTCCATGGGCTTGCAGGTGAGGCTGGTTAGACTTATGGGTGTGTAGTTCCCAGGGTCAGTTGACAGCCCCCCTTTGTGAGGAAGGATTAGTGTTGCTGTTCTCCAATCTGCAGGAGCATAGCTTTTTCTCAAGCTATGATTAAAGAGAACGCCCTATGATTAAAGAGAATGCCAAGTGGGTCTGCTAAGTCTTGTTTTAGATTGTTTAGCAAACAACCTGGGATATTATCTGGTCCCATTGTGGCTGTGGTTTTGGCCTTGGCAAGTGCAGAGATGACCTGTTCTCTAGAGATACTAGACAGAGGGCTGTTATCAGGAATGCTTTGAGATATAGTAGGTGGGGATAGGTGGGTGAAACTTGCACTGAGTCTGTCAGCTAGCATGTTGGCAGTATCTTCCGGTGTAGTAAGAGTGATCCTCTCTGCAACCAGTTCAGCACCTAGCTGGGCATTCCTTTTTAGAATTCAGACATAGTTAAACAATGCCTTATGATTATCCTTGGCTAGGGATGCAATTTTTGTTTCATAATTTGCTTTAGAAGACTTTACAAGATTTCTGATTTTCCTGTTTAGGCTTAGGAGAGAACTTTTCCTCTGCAGAGTGGTGTCCCTTTTGCTTTTGGACAACAGTTTCTTCCTCTTGTTATATATCTGTTTATACTTAAAGCCTATCATCGTGGCTTATTTTTAGGGGAAGACCTGGATTTGATCCGGTCAGGTACAGTAGAATTTATGCAGTCGCTTAAGTGTTTGCACAGGGCATTTGCGTACACTTCTGCATAGTGATGATTGGTGTCCGCAGTTGTGGGTAGTATGAAGCTTTTTATACCCTCAGTATGCTGTAGTTAGCTTTGGTGAAGTGTTTTTTTTTTTTTTTTTTTTGTTTGTGAGTTACTTCAAGCAAGACCGATTTGTGGTTTGACCAAATCATGGAAGGCATCACACATTGGGAAGTACAGTGACCCCCCCCCCCCCGCCAGTGTTGGTGAGTACTACATTCTGAACATTAGAGCCTCTGGTGGGGGGTGCAGACTATCTATTTCAGAGCATTTGTGTTAACAAAGTCCAGGAACCTCTGGGGGAGCGGGTTTTGCTCGTATATGTTCCCCAATCTATGGAAGGATGGTCAACATCTCTCATGACTAAGATGTTGGACTGTATGGCGAGGGATTCCATTAAAATGAAGTAGGTGGTGTGCTTATTCTAGTTCATGGTGGGGAATCTATAGCTAGCATTGATGTGGTATGATAGTTTCTCAATAGCTAATTGGACATGGAGTAGTTTGAGAGAGTCATGCTGTTTGACCAGTGTCGAAGTGTATTTGGTTTTAATGAAGATGGATACACCTCCACCTTTGGTTCCTTCATCCTCATTTTGAGGTATGCATGTGTGGAAGGCATTGTAGTCTTACATGGGTGAGGTGCTGTCAGCAGCCTTGAACTATGTCTTGGTAACCTCACAGATGTCAGCATCCTCCAAGGTAAGGAGGATTTCCAGGGAATGCAGTTTTGTGTTTAAACTCCTAGTATTAAGCAGCATGACCGAGTTTGTCTTGATTATATTTTGTTACGTTAGAAAATTTGTTGTTTTGACATTGCCTAAAAAAGGCACTATGGAGGAGGCAAGGGCCTTTGCCAGTAATTGAAAGCCTAGGGGGCTTCAGCTCTAGCAAAGCTGCGAGGTCTGTCTACCTTATCCACCCACGCTGACAGATACTGGATCTCCCTGGACTGACACCAAAAGCTGAGCCAGTTGTTGAAGTCAGTAATTTTTTGTTTATATTGTGGCATCGTCTTGGATGAGGGTAGGATACTGCTTAGGGCTAGGGTCATACCTGTCTGGGACACACAGTCCCAGGGTTCCGTCATATCGGTCTTCATGTAGTCCAGAGAGGTACATCTCAAGTCATTCACTCCAACATGGACTATGACAAATTCATACAGTACTTGTTGAGTGACTTGAGTGCCTGCTTGATTTGCCAGATCCTGGCACCTGATAGACAGCTGACCTTGACATTCTCCTTGTCCAGTCTGGTGAGGGGGACATCTGTGTGTCTCACTATGGAGTTGCCTATGACCAAGACATTTGATGTGTTTTGCCTTGAGAGCTTATTTTTTGAGCCATAGATGTGTGCATTGATACATGTAGTAGTTTCTTTATGTTATGGTGAGTGTGGGTGATGTGTGTTTGGGAGGTCTCTGTTCTTTTGGTAGGCTTTTAGTGAGTACGTCCCCATATGTGCGTTTGTGTCGTGACCTTATTTTGTGTGAGGTGAAGCATATGTGCTGACAACCTGTTTGTTGCCTAGTTTCCTTTCATGTGAACAAATTGATTCCATTTCCACAGTATTTGCATCTCTCACATAGCGTGTTAGTTTGCTTTAGTAGTAAATAGGTTTCAGTATACATGAAGTAATTTCTACAAGGTAAGGAGTGCTTCCAGGGAATGCAGTTTCATGTTTAAACTCCTAGTTTTAAGCAGCACGACCCTGAGTTTGCCTTGATTATATTTTATGTTAGAAAATGTGTTGTTTTGACATTGCCTAAAAAAGGCACTGTGGGGGAGGTAAGGGCCTTTGCCAGTATCTGAAAGCCTAGGGGGTACAGGTATAGACCATCTCTTGCAAAGCTGCGAGGTCTGTCTACCATATCCTCCAAGGCTGGCGATACTGGATCTCCCTGGACTGACACCAAAAGCTGAGCCAGTTGTTGAAGTCAGTAATTTTTTTGGTTTAGATTGTGGCATCATCCTGGGTGAGGGTAGGATACTGCTTAGGGGCTAGGGTCATACCTGTGTGGGACACATAATCACAGGGTTCCGTCACGTCTGTCTTCATGTAGTCCAGAGAGGTAAATCTCAAGTCATTCACTCCAACATGGACTATGGCAAAGTCATAACAATACTTGTTCAGTGACTTGAGTGCATGCTTGATTTGCCAAATCCTGGCATCTGATAGGCCGCTGACCTTGACCTTGTCCAGTCTGGTGAGGGGGACATCTGTGTCTCACTGTGGAGTCGCCTTTGACCAAGACATTTGATGCGTTTTGCCATGGGAATTTATTTTTTGAGACATGGATGTGTGCGTTGATATGTGTAGTAGTTTCTTTGTTATGGTGAGTGTGGGTGGTGTGTGTTTGGGAGGTCTCTGTTCTTTTGGTAGGATTTTAGTGAGTACGTCCCATATGTACGTTTGTGTCGTGACCTTATTTTGTGTGAGAGGTGAAGTTTGTTGCCTGATTTATTTTCATGTGAAAGAATTGATTCCAGTTCCACAGTGTGTTTGCATCTCTCACATAGCATGTTAGTTTGCTTTAGCAGTAAATAGGTTTCGATATACATGAAGCAATTGCTACATTGCCTCAAGATGCCCATATCGGTCAAGCTGACAGGAGAATTCATGGGAAACTGCCCATCCATTGTGGCAGGATTTTTCTGAATGTGGTGTTTGGGAAGGAAGGAAGTGGGCTAGCTGGACTTTGAACTGCTGCTTCATTTTTACTGTTTCTGTTAAATGCAGTTAAAAAAGTGCAGTGCTGGCTTAAAATACACTTATTTTTCATTTTTTTTCAGTGGACGCCTTGGATTCCACTACAGATGCATTCCATCCCTTTGACTAAGTTGCCAAACGTTGAGCAACTCTGGTAGAGTGCAAACCCGGGCCAATGGAAGACTTATATACAGGCACATTTAAAAATTTTAACACAACTGCCAATGGGAACGCCTCAGACTGAGCCTTTCTCCAGCAATCCCCAACTCATAAGGGTCCTGAGCTACAAACTTATGCTGCAAGGGTGCAGTGAGGCCCTCTTAATGTACAATGGCTGGTTTAAAAGCAGAGTGATACCAAACAGTCTAGATTCATCATGTATGAATCCTAGGCTATGCTATACAAGACAAGAAAACACAGTTTCTAGATGGGAAGGAGTAAGGGGGGGGTCACTTAAAGGTCAAAGTGAGTGTGTTTATTAGAATACTATTAGATGACCTGCAGTGGTACCACCATCTGCACAAACTGGCAGTTTTTCGAGCAGCTGTGAACAGTGAGAGACTATGGAGAATGTTTCCTATAGAAGATTTTAAACTGGAGAGGTTTGCTTATATAAAAGCACTGAGAACCGTGTTTGTGTGATGCACAAACGAGAGGCTTATATTTGAGCATGATAAAAAAGACTTTTTTTTATAAAGTTAAAGTCTCAAGCCAATCAGATGAAACACAGTAAGCTATTGACTAGTAGTTCTCACCTTGGATCGATTGAATTTAGCTTTCTTCTCCCACCAGAGTGCAAAATAACCCTTCCAATGTAAAACAAACTGGCTTTGAGCTCAGGTGCACTAACAAATGCTTTAGAACAGAAGTAGGAATTCTTGCAATGTCAAGAATCCTTGGAAAAAAGTTCACTAACCCTGAGAAATGTTCACAACACACAGAAACTTTGCAAAACTTAGAAATATTTTGGCAGACTCACTCAGAACAGCTTTTGCAGTATCAGAGGAGGTTATGAAATATCAGAATATTGTTACAACAACCTAAGAGCAGTACAGTAACAAACAGATGGAGTTTCTTTAACAAGTGCAGGCTGAAAACCATGATAAATTTAACTGAATAAGTAAATGGAGCACAGAAGTGTTAAATATCATTGAAACAGAGCAAGTGCAAAAAATATACTTGTATCAGCTTTGTAGGCCAGATGATTTTAGAAGCAGTCCAAGTCTTGCAGTCACAGGTGTCTGAGCCAGGCACAACGGAACTCTGAATTAATGAGCCATATATTGGCAATTGTGCAATGTAGCTAAATGTTACTGCATCAGTGATCTATTGATGAACATAGTGCAGCTGTATAAGTTAACTTACCATCACTTTTGCAATACTAATAACCTCATTCTTTCTTTTTTTTTAATTTTTTTTATTTTACTATTTTTTTTTGACCAGAGTGGGGTCTCTGTCACCTTTGTTCCTTTTTTGACATGACATCTTACTACTTGACATACTTTTTCTAAAGCAGTATACTTTAGCCTCCCTCTTTAGGACAATAAAGCATTGAATTTTGGTACCCATATGTCCTTTCTGTACTAGAACACTTGCAAGCTTTAGTAGATTGTCCAGGTGTCTGATATCCTTGGTAGGATATGTCCCATATGGCTAAAAGTCACTGTTACAGTAAGTTAACTTACAGAACTGTACTTTATGTACTTACCATAAATCAGAATTCTTATTGTCCCACTCCGTCTGACACTACAGTTGCCCGATTATCACCTTCCCAAATTGACACGTCCTTATTTCTAGATAGACTTGGTAGTCTTCAGCCCAAAACATGTTCTCCATTTCTTCCTTGATCATTTCTGTTAGCCTTTCTGCTTTCTGGTGCAAATTAAGTGCAAGGGAAAATGAGATGCTGGTACATTGTGGAAGAGAGGTGTAGCTTCAGTGCCGAAGAAAATTTCTGTATTGGAGAGTTGCCAGCTGAGATAACCCATAAGTCAAGCTGGATAGAGTGAGACAGTGTGGATCCAGCATTATGGTAAATACATAATTTCCATTTATATGACACTGAACTTGCTGGACTAGTTTCTTTAAAGATAGTTATTCAGTTTTGCCTTGAAAACCTACTTTGCATTGCTGCATCTTGGGGTCTGTGGAAGTTTACTCCAGTTTGTCTATGATGATGGAAAAATCTGGTAAGTGGTATGTTGACTGGCTGTCCCACGGATGTTCTGAGCTCTTGAGGAGAGTGTTCCCATGTACTGGTGTCAGACAAAGATGGGCATTTAGGGAAATGCAAGACTTTATATGCAAAGAATAGTTGAACGGCAGCTAGATGGTAGCAAGAGTGCCTCTTTGGACCTCTTCAAGAGGAACCTTGACGATTGGATGGAAGAAAGGAAATTCACCCCAGGGATCACGTCAGTCGCCCTGCTAGACAGGGGTCCAGGAAAGTAAATAATGTGGGAAGAAATAGCCAGGGAATTGTTATGGCTAGGCTTGTATAGGCCCTAGGGCTGATAGCCTAGTACCAACCTATGAACCACTGTGAGTTCTTTATTGTTGAATTTTACCATAGACAAAAAGTGAATATAGGAGTTCTTGTGCAAGCTTATTCAAGTTTATATTGAAAAGAAGGAAATGCTTGTTAGATGAGATGAGTTGAGAGACAAAGTACAAGTTAGCTGTGGCAAACCTATTTTCTGTAATGAATATGTGGGTCTTACAGTTTGCTAAGTTTTACATTGGTTTTACTGATGACATTTTTATATATATTTAACTCAGTTTGATTTTCAAGAAAAAACATGGATCTGTACATACATAATCTCTTAACTGAGAGTAAGGTGATTCAAAATGATAAGCCTGAAGCTAGATTGATCAGAAAGAAGCAGGTGCTGTTTGAGGGCTAACAGTATCATTTTGAGGCTCAGCTAGTCTTGTATGGAGTGGAAACCTCAGTTATTAAATCAGCCCAGTCTGGAGAAATACAGATGCAGGTCATAGATTTGCAAAACTAATTTTGATAGTTATGCATGGTGATTCCTGCACACATGAATATGTAATTTGCGTATCATATGGAAAGTATGCAAGATTGTCATGGCACATGATAGCAAGATCACCTGTTTCTTTTTGGAGTCTTTCCCTCATTATGGCTTCTTCAGGTGAGGCAGAAAGATATTTATAGCCTAGTCCCAGGGACTTGTTACAATGTCATGCTGGCAAAAATGTATGAAGTAGATAAGCTTTGTTGCATATACTTTGACATTAAGGTGTTCTGACCCTTTATTTTGTCTCATACTTCACTGGTAGGTTTCATAAGCCACAGGTCCTGTGCTAAAGTGTATGTCACCTGATATCTTGATTGAGGTTGGAATAGGTAAATGGCTGAATGTATAGTACACATAATTCAGAGGAAAAGCCTTCTTTCTCCTTTTCTTCCTTATATTTATTATTACAGAATCTGGTAATATGATTCTTTTATAACTTATATGACTCAAGGTTACTAGGCAATATGGTATGGTCAAAGATGAGTGACTTAGAAATACTTCATCAGGAATTTAAATTATTCCTCATTCTAAAGTTAAATCATGTTGAAATTCATGTGTCTGCATGTGACTTAATAGAGCAGCAATTAAGTTGTCTTATGTACAGGCATTTTATTGGCTGTGATTGGTTGTTCATGATGGGCTGTTTATTCATAGCTGTGGATTTCCCGGATATACAAGGGCACCTGACTTGGGGAGGTACTGCAGTTGGCACCTAGGATGGGCCTGCCTCTATGGCTAAACCATCCAGACTTTTCCATCAAATGCAAAAGCCCACCAAGGTTAGTAAGGTTTTGTGGTGACGAAAAGGACTGGCCATTTTCATTTCTTGTAGTATGTGCTGCTAGATTTAGGAGAAAAAAGATGCTGATGTTCATTTGCTATAACTGGTCCAGGCTCCTCAATGAGCCAAGGGGATTTACTTCAATGGGAAGGTGACAATTCACACAATACACGTATTCACATTGCTGTTAGCTGAAACCGGCAAAGGAGATTAGTATCGCTGAAACTAAATTCATCTTCAAGTCTTAGTGGACCCTGTTTGTACAAAATCTCACCAAGGTGACACTGATATATGGAACGCATTTTGTATATCATGAAGAAAGACAGGTCAAAAATAAAAAGGTAATGAGAGCACAGGTCCCAGGATAAAAATGTACCCATTCTAGGTGTATGTATTGGTGCCAGAACTAGAAAAAAAGCAGTGTAGAATCCTCAGAACATGAAGCATTCATAGGCAGAATTAAGCTAGCCTCAAAGGGAGAGTGGCCTTCTGTAGTAGGAGGGTTAAGTAGCCCACAAAAACAAGCTGATAGGTCAATAAGAGGCATCAAGTCAATAAAGTGGACTGTTTATGATTAGGAACAGATTATGTATTATTACTATTACAAAAAAAAATCCAAACAGAAGATATGTGACAAGAGTAAAAGAGAAATTAGAGGAGAGAAAAATACTTGGACAAGAAAAAAGTGCTACAAGTTAAAGATAATGACTTAATATCCTTATTGCAACAAATCAAGGAAAACATTATATACTGTAGATGAATTAACATTGGATTGCTTACAAAAGGAAGTGAGAAAGAAAGTGCCAGCTCCAGGGCTCTGACTCCTCCCTTACCCATAATTTCCTGCACTCTACCTTGCTACCTCAGAATTCATTTTCTGCTTGAAGTATCAGATGTGTTTTTCGAACAAGGGCTCTTAATTACCAGAGTGTATCCTTTTTTGTACATCTGTGACATTACAAACTGCTCTCCATCTGAGGAAATAGTCCATCCAGTTTTTTTGTATTATTGTTGTAGTTTGCTTTTTCAGGCTAACTTTTTTTTTTTTTTTTTTCCAAGAAAGAAGAAAAAAAACAAAGTTCTTGTATGGATTAGGTTTAGGCCTTAGTATAGTGGTTATTTACTAGCTCGTTTTTTCCAGATTTTTCTGGTGTGCTGTATGTGTGTCAGTATACATTCACTTTGGATTATTTGTGCTGTTTTCTTTTCTTTTTTTTTTTTTTTTTTTCACCAAGTTGTTGGATGGTCGGGAGTTGAAGAAATGTGCCAAGTGTGGCCAGAAAATTTCCCCTGAAGATCTTCACTCCTTGTGTGTTTACTGTTTGGGTACTGCCCATGTTGAAACTGATTGTGAATCTTGTGCCTCTTTCGGTACTAGGGCTCTTCAAACTGGAAGGGAAAAATGATAGTTAAAGATCTTCTCCCTCCTCAGACAGGATCCTTTTTTCCTGTTACTTCATCATCCACTGCCACATCATGTTCAACCAAGAAAAAGTTTCAAGACAAAAGAAAAAGGTAAGTCTAATGAGAAAGAGAGAAATATTGGAGAAGGAGAAGAGAGAAATAAAAAAAAAAAGAAAAGCTTGAGAAATCCACAGAGAGGTTTCTGGCTGCTACTGCTTCTGTTGGTCTGGATCCTAAAGTTCCAATGAAGTCAAATCTATCGGTATCTTAAATCTGACCCTCCTCTCTTCTGCTCCAGTTTTTAAAAGAGACTGTTAGTCAGAGGATGTTCATCGTGCATACAGCTGCAGTAATCACAGATGAGTTTTCTGCCGTCAGGCGGTCCCTCGGTCGTCCGAATTCCAGAGTCTTGGTCCGGCGTTGGTTGTCGCTTTCTCTTCTGACGTCAGTGAGGCCAGAGTATATAAGACACAGCCGACGCCATGTTCTTCAGTCTTTTTTGCCGCGCGGTGCCCGAAGCAGAAGCAGTTCGCAAGTGCCGGTCAGCCAGCTCCTGAATTACGGAAATATTGGAAACCGAAGTCTTCATTAAAGCTAAGTACCCCGTTGGGGAAACTTTTCTTGCCTCAGACCGATGTCAGAAAAAGTTAATAATTGTATTTCTTGTGGGAAGCAAATACCGCATAAGGATTTCCATTCCCTTTGCGTACCTTGTTTAGGCCCAGACCACGACGTCTCGGGCTGTCGCTTTTGCGCTACCTTCAATAAACGCACTATTAAGCATCGGCCGGAGTTCGCCCAACACTATTTTGGTAAAGCCTTTGATTATAAAATGTCGTCGGACACTCCGACTACCGTTTTGTCCATAAAACGCAAGGACAAGGACTGACACGCGAGGCCCGCGGTCCCCGCCGACACCACGCCAAAACAGGCTACACGTGGTCCGGTTCTCAGCGAGACGCCTTTGCAGTCCCTAACTACCGACGACACTCCTTTGGCGGTGTCCTCTGTACCCGAGACCGCTGGGACCTCGGCCCTTTCCCAGACTACAACCACCGAAGCCTTTGCTAATGTTGAGCCTACTAATGTGGACAGGTCCACTTCCACCCATGGTGTCTTTAGACCCTCATCTTCTTTTTCTATTAAGGCCTTTACTAAATCCAAAGCAGCCAGGCATCCCCAGAGGCCTGTTGCACAGGGCCCATCTCCAGGTCCCATGCCTAAAAAACAGATGCTTAAAATGGCTGAGGATTTAATTACTCTTATCAGGGGTTCTCAACCCCCTCCTGACAAGAGACCCAGAGTGGAGGAAGATTCTCCCTCTTCTGATCAGGGATCCATTTTATCAGAACATTCTGATGTAGAGGAACACTCTTACTCCCCTTTTGAGGATTCGGATGCAGAGCAGTCCATTCCTTCTGTATCTCCTCCTGAGGATTTTTCCTTTGGGGAAACCTTGCACACTTTGAGGGAACACTTCCATTTGGAAGGCCAAGACTTTTCAGATTCCAAGAAAAGACTTAGGGAATTTCTTTTGTTACCTCAACACAGACCTCTGGCGATACCCCCTGTTTTGGACATACTTGATGATGTTTATTCGGAGGCTTGCCTTAACCCGGATTCTCTGCCTCCTTCACCAGTCAAACCTGATAGGTACTACAGAGTACCTAACTCTCACCAATTTCTATTCAAAAGCCATAATGCTGACCCTGAAACCATTTCACAAGGCCCCAAGGGATTGAAGGCCTCCACTGCCAAGAATTCACTTCTTGCAGAAAGAGAGTCAAGATCTTTAGAAAGGTGGGGAAAAAAGGTATATACCTCGGCCACCCTAGCCATGAGGGCCTTAAATTGTCAGTTTCATATGCTTAAATATCAGCAGTTCCTGTTATTACAATTAAGGAATAAAATGTCTCAACCTGAACAACCAGATTTGAAGGAGTTACAGGATATGATGCATAGTGCAGAGCAAGTGGGTAAACACACCTTACAATGTGGTTATGATGCCCTAGAGGCCTCAAGTAGAGCTGCTACAGGATCAGTCATTCGCAGACATGCCTGGCTTAGGGAACAAAATTTGCCTGATCATGTGAAAGCTAAACTTCTAGATGCTCCTTTACAAAAGGATGTGCTGTTTGGTAATAATGCTGAGGAGATACTACGGAAAATGGAAGAAAAAGCCAAATCTATGCAAACTGTCAAAGCTTTTTTACAGGTCCAACCACCACGTTTTAGCAGAAATTGGCCTTCAAAAAACTGGTCCTTTCCAGCCACTGACAAGCCCCAAAGAGGTAGATACAGACGCACAAGGGGCAGAGGGCAATCACAAGGATCATATAGAGGCCGACAATGGCAAACTCCAGCACCAAGAGGTGGCGAAGACAGTGCACAACAATACAGGAAGCAAACTCAATGACTCCCTCATTTCCATGCCAAGCATGTCTCAGCTGGCAGCACCTTTGGGAGGAAAGCTAGCATTATTTGCAAGCAATTGGCATATTGTCACAACAGACAAATGGATCCTGGACATTATAAACAGAGGCTACAAATTTCAATTTCACACTCTTCCAAAAATGAGAGGCATGCCAAACCTGCCACAAAATCAAAGGGCAGAGGCACAACTGCAAATTTCAAAGCTCATAAGCATGAGAGCTATTCAAGAGGTACCTACTCACGAACAAGGTCAAGGTTTTTATTCAAGACTTTTTCTGGTACCAAGGAAAGGAACCGACTGGAGACCCATTTTGGACTTATCCATCCTGAACACATTTCTACTCGTACCAAAATTCAAGATGCTCACATTACAGCAGCTTCTTCCCATGCTGGGCAAGGAGTTTTGGCTGGTAACATTGGATCTCAAGGAGGCATACCTGCATGTCCCAATCAGACAAAGCTGCAGAAGATACCTCAGATTTCTTGCAGGTTCAATCCACTATCGATTCTCTGCATTGCCCTTTGGCTTATCTACTGCGCCCAGAGTATTCACAAAGTGCCTGGCATCAGTGATTGCCTACTGCAGACTTCAAGGGATACAAATTTACCCTTATCTGGACGACTGCCTTATCCAAGCGGACAGCAAGCACATACTTCTGGAACATCTGGCATATGTGACACGGTTACTGCTTTCTCTGGGATACACAATCAACAAAGAGAAATCAAGGCTAACACCATCTCAGAAAATAACTTTCCTGGGTGCCAACTTGGACACAAACACCCAGATGGCCTACCTTACGCCAGAAAAACAGGGCAACTATCTCAGTACTTCAAAATACTAGCAAAAGTACCAGGCTTACTGCAAGGAAAATCCTGCAGGCTCTGGGATTCATGGCATCTTGCATTCTTTTAATCCCATGTGCAAAGCTGCATATGAGGAAACTTCAATGGTACCTAAAAAACCTATGGTCTCAACACAGTCACAGTTTGGAAACAATAATACCAATAATTCCATGTTTGCAAAAGGAATTTCTATGTTGGGCCCAAGCATGTCAAGCAAACACAGGCCTCCCATTCTGCAAGCCTCAAGCAAAGCAAGTCATCACAACAGACGCCTCAGATTATGCCTGGGGGGCGCACATGACGGACAGGTGCATTCAGGGCAAATGGTCCCAAAAGGAAAAGCACCTTCACATCAATCAAAAAGAAATGCTAGCAGTAATAAATGCGATTACAGCTTTCAAGGACTTCCTGCATCCAGGACAATTACTGATAAGAACAGACAACACCACAGTAATGTGGTACATAAACAAACAAGGAGGAACACATTCATACCCCTTGTGCAGACTAGCCATGTCTCTTTGGAACTTGGCTCTGGAATGGCAAATCGAACTTCAAGCACAGTACTTGCCAGGATTGGAAAACACACTGGCAGACGATCTAAGCAGAAATATGACAGATCCACACGAATGGAAGTTACATCCTCAGGTGTTCACAGAAATAATCCAAGCATGGGGGAGGCCAGACATAGATCTTTTTGCCTCCCACAGGAATCATCAATTGGAAAAGTTTTGTTCGAGGACCTTTCATCCAAAGGCCTGGAGAGTGGACGCCCTTTCATTCATTTGGACAGCATGGACAGTTTACGCATTCCCACCTCTGCCTCTTCTGCCCAAGGTGCTTTTGAAAGCAAGAGCAGACAGACCGAAGATTATACTGATTGCTCCAGATTGGCCAAGGCAACACTGGTACCCACTCCTGAGGAGCCTAACACATACTCCTCCCTGGTCCCTGCCTCTAATGCCTCTTCTGCTGACTCAGCACAGCTACAAAACTCTTCACAGTCAGCTGAAAACACTCAATCTCGCTGCATGGAAAATTCCTTAACACCACAACAGACCCTACTCTCCAAGGAGGTGCAGGATGTCATTTTGGAGGCCAGAAGGCCATCTACTAGAAAAGCTTACTCCGCAAAATGGAAGCGGTTTTGTTCTTGGAATGAGAAAAAAGGCCGGGACCCTAGAAAACTGAACTTGCCTCAGATATTACAGTATCTAGCTGAGCTGCTGAACCGTGGACTTTCATTTTCTTCCATAAAAATCCATGCCTCAGCCATTTCTGCAGAATTCAACACGGATCCTCCTTTATTTTCTCACCCACTCTTACGACAGTTCCTCAGAGGGGCTAAGAATATAAGACCACCAAGGAAACAACCAATACCAGCCTGGGATCTTAATTACATACTAGAAAAATTAACATTGCCTCCTTTTGAACCAGCTGCCTCAACAGATTTACAATATTTGTCCTGGAAAACTGCCTTCCTTCTGGCTATCACTTCAGCTCGGAGAGTTTCGGAACTACAGGCCCTCATGGCGGTGCAGCCCTTTATCATTTTCCATCAGGACAGGGTTTCCCTTCGTAACAACCCATCATTTATGCCTAAAGTGGTATCCAGGGTAGCTTTAAATCAAGCCATACACCTTCCTACCTTTTACCCCAATCCTCAAAACAAAGGGGAAAGGCTGCTACATTCTTTAGACATCCATAGGCAGCTACGTTACTATTTGGACAGAACAAAGTCCTTCAGGAAATCAGAAACTCTTTGTGTCCTATGCTGTAGGGGCTCAAGGGAAGCCAGTTTCCAAGCAGACTATTTCAAAGTGGATAGGCCACTGCATACGGTTTTGTTATTCCTACCATGGGAAATCTGTTCCTACAGGTATCAGATCACACTCCACCAGGGCCACAGCTACCTCTACAGCCTTCCTCAGAGGAGTTCCTACCAAAGATATTTTGGAGGCAGCCACTTGGAGCTCTGTACATACCTTCACAAAACACTACCACCTGCCTTTATATTCCAGAACAAGAGCAGGCTTTGCCACTGCTGTTTTGCAGGGCATTCTGGCTCAACCCAGTTCCTCCTAGTACCTACCACCCTGTGCGTAGCTTTAGGACTCTACCCATCTGTGATTACTGCAGCTGTATGCACGATGAACATAGTACAGTTTTTACCTACCATAAATGTAGATGTTCAAGTGCTAATATAGCTGCAGTACAGGTTTCCCTCCCTCCTTCCCTACTTGGTAAAGGCATGGGGCCTAACAACCTCTTCATACAACCTGACTGGGTTATCCTGCTATGTTTTATTTGCTTGCAACCACTGATTTTGGATTATATTGCATTGCTTGTATATACATATAAGCATTATTTATTATTGCCTTCCTTCTGGGGGCACCTGACATTTGGGGCAAGAAAGACTGAAGAACATGGCGTCGGCTGTGTCTTATATACTCTGGCCTCACTGACGTCAGAAGAGAAAGCGACGACAACCGACGCTGGACCAAGACTTTGGAATTCGGCTGACCGAGGGACCGCCTGACGGCAGAAAACCCATCTGTGATTACTGCAGCTGTATTAGCACTTGAACATCTACATTTATGGTAGGTACAAAACTGTACTTTCCACCCTCCTCTTTTGCAGGAGAAGAGATTTTTGAGACCACCCTGTGTGGCATCCAAAAGCCTCACCAAGCAAGGTGTTGATAGAATGATGTGGAAATTCTTGAAAGCAAATTTGTCTTTGGGTTCTCTTTATGCCAGCACCCCTAAACACACCAAGTATCGGTCCAACAGCCCCACTTCATTTGTCTCTGGTACTGGTCTGCCCATCGGATCCAACTGTCATGGCTCCAACCTGCACTGGTTTGCCTTTGTCAGAGCCAACAGGGCTTGCTACTTTGACTCCGGTGGTATCCCATTCTCTCTTGATTCTGAGGCACTATGATCAGGAAGAGTCTCTGTGTAGAAGCATCGGTGCCAGGACTTGAGTGGATGGGTTGAATCTGAAGTTACTAGAGCCTTCTCTCCCTGTCTGGGCTTTGGCCATTGACAGCTCAGATCCGAGGTCGGTCTCTAAGCTGGGGGCCATCAGGACCAAGGGGTTCCCTTCTTCTTTGGGCAGGAAGAGATCCCCATTGGGTCCAATGGCTGCTTGAGCTTTTGAGGCCTTTGAAAGGGTTTTGGTTGTGCCAATAAAAAAATGCATTACCATTCCACTCTGCTCCAACCTAACCTCAAGGTTTTTGCTGCTTCTTCCCATCTTTGTCCGCCAAGGACAGTTTGGCTCCACAGGGTTCTAAGGCGGCTCATTACATGAGTTCCCTATCTGATTACAACCCTTCTGATCACTCAGCAGTTCAGGTTCACTGGAAATGGACATGCAAATGGAAGCGTATAGACTCATCTCCAGTGTCATTCACAGAAGACACGGATTTAAATGAAGGTGAAGGATCCCCCAGATCCCAGACATTGCCTGCAGTGAGATCCTAGGGTTGATGAAACAGTGAGGAAAGATGGTCCATAGATGATACTTCACCAGACAAGATGTATTCTTACAGGCCTTTTGTTCTGGCACAGCTTCATCCTGGGTAGTACTGCCTGTTGATGCCCTGATGATCTTCTGGTTCAGTGGGTTTCAAAGGACCCTGATGTGTTGGAACCAATCACGAATAAACCAGATAGGATCTTGGTGACACCCAAAGACAGGAGGCATTAGAGCACTGGTCCACCGGTAGGTGGCATGCTGATTGTGGCAGCCACCAAAAAGGAACTATTGGAGGAAAGTTCCTCTCTCCATTCCTTCCCAACAGGGAGTCTAGGGTATTAGACATGTTTGGGAAAAGGATGTATACTTCAGTGTCCTTCAAGAACTGTTTGGTTCATGTAACCCAATTTCAGAAGGACTTCACTAAGGAGCTCTCCAAGTTTGTCTTAGGTAACATAGCTGTAAATGTCCAGAATACTGTGGACTCCCAGCTTTACTACCTTACAGTCCATATTGAAAGTCACCATGCAACTGCTATCTAATGCAGCTGATGATACAGCAAGGGCAGCAAGCACCATATTACTGTAAGCCATCTTGCCTGGATATGTCTTTGTGACTTTGCAGAAAGTTTTAAGATGTCCTTCGTTAATGGTCTCTTTGACAGATCTGCACTTTTTGGGCCAAAGGTGAGAGACACTCTAGCAGTCAGCAGAATAGTAAAACCCCCTCTCTGCAGTGGGAATTCGTTTCTGCACTCCTCAAAGGGCCTTCTCTAGGAGCCAGAGTGGCGGCAAGAAGATGTGGTTCCGTAAGTCACAGAGTTATCATCACAACACTGCTGGAGACAGACCTCCTTATTGCAGAGGAGGAGCTAGCTATAATGGATGTTGCCAAAGAGGCAGACCACAGTATCCGGCTTTCACAGTCTCTCTATCAAAAACCCATACCAGGGCTCCTGAAAGTTTGGCAAGCAGCTGCACTTTCGAGGCATTCAGGGGTGGGGGAGCTTATCCATGCAGCCACAAGCCTGGCAGGATGTAACAACAGATTCCTGAAGGCTAAACATAATTTTCAGAAGCTACTCAATTCCCTTTTCCTTTCCTCCAGTAAGAAAGAAAAAAGTTCCCAACCTTCCACCTAGTCAGTGGGAACTGGCAGCAGCAGAAATTTCCAAACTCTTAAAAAAGATAGTCATCCAGTCTGTCCCCGAAGCCCAACTAGTCTGGAATGTCTTCCAGGTTTTTGGTTCCCAAAACAATGGGGAACTTCTGACTGTTGTAGATCCGAGTCTCTTAAACCAGTTTATGAAACAGACAAAATTCCATATAGTCATAATCCAGTCCGTATTGCTTCTTCTGAGGAAGCACAATTGGATGTGCTCAATAGATCTCCAGGACGCGTACTGTTATGTAAAGACAGAGAAGTGTTCAGAAGATTCCCCCATTTCTGGCTTGGAGCCAGTCATCACCAGTTCAGAGCATTGCCCTTCTGTCTCACCACAGCCCCCAGGATGTTCACCAAGATAATGGGAGTGGTTGCAGCTCGTATACAGCTGCAAGGGGATTCATGTTTTTCCACAACTTGACAATTGGCTCCTTACTGTTACCGCCAAGTATCTTTTTTAACATCATTTGGTTTGTTTGCTCCATATAAATCAAAACCTAGGAATCACAATAAATTTACTCAAGTCGCATAGAACCTTCACAACAAATATTCATTGAATGCCCCCTGGACTCGGTATTAAAAATTGCCCCAATCCATAGTATTCTCCCTACGACTGATATCTCCACAGGTACTTCAACATTCCTCAGCAAGATTAATTTTGTGACTGTTAGGTTTAATAGCCTCCACAATTTTACTAGTCAATAGCCTCCACAATTTTACTAGTCCCTCTAGCCATGTTCTGCATGAGGTCACTCCAATTTACTCTTCTTGTACATTGGTCTCAGAACATTCATCCTGTACATGCAAAATTCACGTTACTCAAATCTGCAGAGATCATGTCAGCTGTTGACTAACATCTCCATCAGTGACTGAAGGTCATCTCTTCCACATAGATCCGCCATCATAACTACTGATGCCTTCCTTCTGGCAGTGAAGAATTTCAAAGGGAGAATGGTTCAAGGTTTTTGGTTACATCTAGAGCATCTAGATGCTAATCTTCATATCAGTGTCTTGGAGATGAGAGCAGTCCTCCTAGCATTGCCGGTATTTCAGGAAGTTCTCCCCAAGGATGTGATTTCTATACAGATGGACAACTTAGGACTAGTCTAGTACATCAACAGAAAGGGGGGGACCCTCTTTTACCCCCTTTGTTAGGAAGCAATGCGAGTATGGCAGTGGATTATGTCTTCACACCAAATTCTGATAGCAACACACATCCCAGGGATGTCTGATGTGTTTGCGGACAAATTGAGCAGAACTATCTTAATGCCTAGAGTGGTCCCTCAGTAAAATAGTGACAGCTTTGATTTTCCATTTCTGGGACCAACCATATTGCAACTTTTTTACATCCTACCTGAGCAACAAATGCAGCAATTACTTAGCCCTACTCCCTCCACAGCGACAGTCACTGAGGGGCACCCTTGTCCACAGTTAGTCCCCGGGTCTCCTTTATGCATTTCCTGCACTGCCACTAATGAATATATTCATCCAGAAAGCAAGAAGGCACAAAGTCAGAGTGATCCCCATTGCATCTTTGTGCTCCATCAAAAATGCTTCCCATTCCTATGGCCTGTACTAATACATCCTTCATTGATGTTGGATCATTATCCAAATCTTTTGACTCACCTGGCCGGATTGCCTCCTCTGAATTAAAACTCCATGAAAATAAATGGTTTGTTTCTCCAGTTCCAACTTTAGTCCAAGACGCCAAGCTTCTAGCATCAGTTCACATTATTTCAGCCTCCCAAAATCAGTCCACAAAAAAAGCTTCATCTTAGCAAATGGAAAAGATTTTCAGCATCTGCTATGTAAAAAGGAATAGATCATTTTTCTGCTCCCATTCTTTCCATTGTAAAGTTTGAACATTTTCATACTGGTTCCAGTTTTTCCACTGTCAAAGTGCAAATGGCTGCAATTTCAAATTCCCACATAGGTCAAAATGACACCTCAGATAGTATCTATAAAACCTGTTTGAGGGGAACGTTCTTTCTCTGATTTATAAGCATTAACTCAATCTTCCTTTGAATTGACAACTTCAGTAGATGTGAAGCTTCTCTCTTGGAAGGCAATTTTTCTTCTGGCTGTTAAATCAGCCGGATGAATTTCAGAGTTACATGCCCTTTCTTGCAAATCCCCTTATCTGGTTTTCCACAAAGACAGCATTTCCTTAAGGAATTATGCATCATTTCTCCCTTCTGAAGCAAGTTTAAACCAGTCCATCAACCTACCAGTGTTTTCCCCAGATGCTTCTTCAGAGGTAAATATTCTCTGCATATGTTGAATGTTCATTGTCAACTCAGATTTTACCTCCATAAAATGGTGCACCTCAGGAAATCTGACCAATTGTTCATTGCATATTCTAGACTCAAATTGAGCAAAGCAATTTGTAAGGTTACTCTTTCAAGACGATTATCAGATTGTATCTCCTATGTATACATTTAAAACGGCTTACCCCTGCAATCAAAACCCAAAGATTATTCCAGTAGAGGAATAACTACTTCCAACAGCTTTTTTGAAAATAATTCCCATTGATGACATTTGTGCTGCTGTAACTTGGTCAACAGTTCACACCTTTGTGTCTTATTATAAATTGGATGTACAGTCTAGATCACACTTCTCCTTTGGTTCCACCATTCTCAGGAATGTCCTTCTTTGATACCACCCAGGTAGAAACAGCTTGGGAAGCTGTCCCATATTTTAAATCGGATGAAAATAGACTACATTGGATGTGACATTGGAATTGAAAGTTATGTACTTAGCATAGTGATAGATCCATGTTGTCTTATTTTCATCCACTTCAACCTCCCTCCACTCCTGCCCCCTTCCAAAGTGTCTTGCATTGAATTCTAGTGACTGAATGGATCTCATGTGAATCCTTTCCTGTGAACATTCCTATCAGACTGTGATCCCTTCCTGCACTCTTCCCGTTAAGTTAATGATCAACCTGTTAAAAAAAAGTTATTATACCTCTAAATTTCTATCTGGTGGAAGCAATTTTGATCTGAGGTACCAAGGTAGAGTGCAGGGAATTTATGGGTAGGGAGGGGTCAGAGCCCCCGATCCATGAAGCTTCAGTGATGGGGTTGAGGTTATATCCCATTGGATCAGACAACTCGTACGTTAAACCTGATGAAAATCAGACAACATAGAGTCTGTAGTACCTAACCTTTGTATATACTACTGTGCAGATAAATTAATAACAGAAAAAGTGTTACCATAAAATTATACAATGACTGGCCAGTAATAAAAAAGGAGCATGCTGATTGGTCAGCCCAACCAGTGTCACCATTGTAAATCTGCGAATATACCAATGGAAAAGGGTCCAGTCGCCTGGGCTTTTTTTCCATTAATGTATCTCATAACATTTTTACTTTTCTTTTTTTTTTAAATAAATTTACAAACCAAAGACCTCAAACGAATGAGGGAGATGGCACAGAGTAAAATAAGAGGAAAATTAGGTATGTTCTGCAAAACTAAAGAAACGTTCCTGATTATCCTTTTATTTTCTCTGTCCCATCTCTCCCAGATGTTAAAAGCCTCCTGGTTTCATTTTTCTTGGTTTAAAAAAAAAAAAAGCAATGGAAATCTTACTTTCTCCGTTGCTTCCTTTAAACAGCACTGATGTATTGTGTAAGTGTGGGAAAGCAAGTCCTATATGCATGCACAGTACATCAGAAACTCCTCAAGATATCGTATAAAACGTGGAAGAGCACCACAGTGGCATTATACAAAGACATTATTTAAGAAAAGCAAGTATTTTTTTAAAAAATAATGTCGTATAATAGCAATAACTGACTCCGTTGTGTGATATGTTGAAGATTTACCCATGGTTGGCTTTATTTATTCACCCTGGCTTCACCCTCATGAATAAACCACACCAACCATGGGTAAATCTTGAATATACCACACCGACGTTTGTTATTGCTGCAACATAGAATAAAAAGGAAAAGAAGGAAACAAGAAGAATGCCAGTATAGAAGTATTGGGTAGAATAAATTATAAAGCAACTAAGACAAGAAATATCACTGTTAGAAGAATACTGAAAAGGGTACAGATCATCAAAATTATTAGAAATATTGATGTGGTAAAAGCAGTATACAATACAGATCATGATTTGCTATAATTATTTTTGAATAATAAATTAAAAACATCAATACTCGCTGCTCTCTGGCTCTTTCTGCTCACCTATCCCCATTCCCACCACCCCAACTTTAGTCTCCTTTATAGCAAATCATTTGACCCCTCCCATCGACACTCCAACTTCCTGTTCATCTTAGCCAATTACAATCTAGCCCTCCCATCTTCTCTCCTACATCTCTCTTCTTATCTCACTGCACCCTCTGCCACATAATTCTTCCCTGCCATCTACTTCCGTTGGCTTTTATAAGCATCTCCCTGATTAATACTCTCATTCAACCTCTTTTATCACTCTTTTTAACTTCACAATGTTCTTTTCTGTTTTCTCTTTTTAATTTCTTTCTCTCCTTATATCCTCTCTTTTAATACTCTCTCCAGCCTTACCTCTTATCACATCCTGTTAGTACTTCACCCCTGCTCACCTAGTTCCTCTCTCTGTACTGCACACTCACACTTTACTGTTCTCCCCATTTCATCCTCATTCTTTTTTGTAATGAACTCAGTCTCCCCAAAATTAAATCATCTCCTAAGCTTACGTCACAATTTAGAACCAAACATAAATTTCTCTATGTCTTTTACACCTCTCCTACACCCCTTCATCTCCCTTCAACCCTCAAGTGACATTCACCTTAACCCTGGCCCCACTATACTTCATCAAATTCACACTATCCAGTCCCTTTGCATACATGTAACTTTAACTCCAAACTTTTATCCTTCTACTCCATCAACATCCATAATATCCTTAATAAGACAACTAAATTCACTCTTGGATAGACCAATATTCTCCTAACATAGTTGCACTCTCTGAAAATTGGCTAAAACCTCACAACACAGATAATGAATTTATTCCCCCAGGTTACAACATTCTGCATCATGACTGAGCACAGGAGGAGTTGTTGCCATTGTTTACTCTAACCACCTAACATTTTACCCTTACTTCCCTCTTTTCACTCAGCAGAACTCATTATGGCTAATTTTAAACCTAACAAACACACAACCCTAACAACAGTTGCAATCTGTATAGCCCCAGGAGATAACATACCACCGTTAGAATGGATTCTCAACTGGATGTCTAATAATGTACCCAATGAGACTGTGATTTTAGGCGATGTTAATATCAGTTGGCTAACCATTTGGTCTAATTCCCCCACTTTCAGCATTAACTTGTATGAGTTTACTCAACTTATCTCTTCACCATAAACCCACTAATTCAAGTCCAGTTAACTGGATTCTTGTTTCTAATCCTCATCTGTATCTCTGTCCTCAATCCCTACCAAATTCCGTAAGTGATCATAGTCCAATTTGCATTCAAAGATTCTCCCCCTATTACTCTAGACCTCACAAATTTAAAGAATGCCGTAAGGCAACTAACTTAACCCTGAGATTTTTAACAACTCTCTCCTTGATGTAGATTGGCCCTTCTTATTTACTCTACCTCTGGATGAAGCAGTACTTAAATTTAACTCCATCTTCCTTAACACAGTTAATTCTCTTGCCCCAACCAGAATGGTCAAAGCAAAATCTCAGCATTCCCCTTGGCTGTCTAAATTTACTAGGTCTCTAATCCATAAAAGAAATGCATAAAAGAGATAATGCGTGGAAACTTTGGACCAAAAGTAAAGCCCCAGACAGCTTCCTACAATGTAGGGAACTCCGCAACTTGACTAAAAACACATTATCAGTGACAAAAAGAACTTCCACCACACAAATCAAAGTTCTACATCCAGAAACCCCAAAATGATTTGGAATACTATTAATCAGATTATTTACCAAGGCAATCCCTCTACACCTCACCCTTCCCCCAATAATACTCCCCTTGAAACTGCAACTGTCATTAATTCATTCTTCATTGATTCCATCATTTCTATTGTGCAGAATTCATATACACCCAATTTCCCACTCCCTACCCACCCCTGCTACACAATTCAGCTTTTTCACTGAAACCTGGTCCTACCAGATACATTAAAAAACTTTTTCTTAAACTAAAACCATGATGTTCATCGTGTTTCACTGTTGCAGTCATGACTGTAGGGTTCTCCCCTGCCGGCAGGCAGCCCTCGGTCGGTCAGAATCCCAAAGTCTGGGTCCAGCGTCGGGTGTTCAACCCCGATCCCCAACGTCAGAGCGCCAGGAGTATAAAGCTGACAGCCGACGCCATCTTCTCCAGTCTTTCTTGCCGTACGGTGATAGCAGGTCGCAAGTGCCGGTCGGGTGACTCCTGACGAATATTTCTATTTACTTCGGTCCGAAGACTTTCTTCTCCACTCAAAGCTAAGTACCCGTTAGAAACTTTTTCTTGCTCCACTCCGATGTCAGAAAAAGTTAATAATTGTATTTCATGTGGGAAGCAAATACCTCATAAGGATTTTCATTCTTACTGTATTCCTTGCTTAGGCCCTGACCACGACGTTGCTAGTTGTCGGTTTTGTGCTAGATTCAATCAACATACAATTAAGCGAAGGTACGATTTTGCTTTTCATTACTTCGGTAGGTGCTTTAACTACAAAATGTCGTCGGATACGGTTCCATCTACCGGAGTTCACAAGCGTCGCAGAGATAAAGACAGGTCTCCGAGGTCCAAATCTAATGATAGCGCACATGTGGAGCCAGCTTCAGGTTCGACCGTCGTCAGTGAGGTGCTTTTGCAGCCCCTGTCGTCGGCCATTTCAGAACTGGCGGCCGAAACGGACTCTCATGAGGAGTCAACCAGGCCTTTAAATATCTCTGTTGCAGGACCTTCGGATGGGTCCGGAGCCGCTGTGCAGGTACCGGCTTCCGAAGGGGTTTTCAGGCCTACTCAGCTTCAAGTAAAGGCAAAGCCAAAGGCAAAGACTCCTTCTAAATCAAAGACTTCAACGCAGGCCTCTTTTGAACCGGCTCCCAAGTCACAGAAACAGTTACTCAAGATGGCGGAGGATTTACTTACAATGATTAGGGGTTCTCATCCCCCTCCAAACAAAAGGCCAAGGCAGGATGTTTATTATGATTCCTCTGATCAGGCTTCTATTTCCTCAGTTTCTTCTTCTGATCAGGAATATTCTTTCCCTCCTTATGAGGATTCTGATGCGGAAGAATCCATTCCTTCAGCTTCTCCTCCTGAGGATTTTTCTTTTGGGGAAACTCTGCATGAAATGAGGGAACATTTCCACTGGGAGGGACAGGAGTATTCAGAATCCAAGAAAAGACTGAGGGATTTTCTTCTTCTTCCCCAACATAGACCCCTGGCTATTCCTCCTGTTTTGGATATTGTGGATGATGCCTTTTCGGAGGCTAACTTAACTCCTGATTCTTTCCCTCCTGCTCCTGTTAAGCCTGATAGATACTACAGGGTTCCTGATTCCCATCAGTTTTTATACAAGAATCCTACTACTGACCCTGAAACCATTTCTCGGCCCTAAGGGTGTTAAGGCCACTACTGCTAAAAATCCCATTCCTACTGAAAAGGATTCTCGAGCCTTGGAAAGATGGGGCAAAAAGTTGTACACTTCTGCTACTTTGTCCATTAGGGCTTTAAGCTGTCAGTTTCATATGCTTAAATATCAGCAATTTCTCTTGTCTGTCTTAAAATAAAAATTTACTTCCATTTCTGCCTGTGCAGATGTTAAGGAATTACATGACTTATTGCATGCCACTGAACAAGTTGGGAAGCATGTTTTACACTGTGGATTTGATGCCTTGGAGGCCTCTTGTAGGGCTGCGGCCTCTGGCACAGTCATTAGAAGACATGTATGGCTAAAGGAACAAAATATGCCTGAACAAGTAAAGGCTAAATTATTGGATGCTCCTGTTCTGCATAATGTTTTGTTTGGATCTAAAGTTGAAGAGGTGATTAAAAAGATGGAGGATAAGGCGAAATCCATGCAAACAGTTAAAGATTTCTTACAAGTACAGTCTCCTAGATTTAGCAGGAATTGGCCATCAAAAAACTGGTCCTTTCCCTCTTCAGACAGGCCTCAAAGGGGTAGATATAGACGCTCCAGAGGGAGGCCTCAAAATCAAGCTGCTTATAGACCAAGACAGTGGACTGCTTCTACCCCTAGGGGAGGAGAGGACAGGTCACAGTCTCAAAGGAAACAAACTCAATGACTCCCTCTGTTGGGCTGCAGGAACGTCTTGCCTGGAAGCCCCTCTCGGAGGAAAACTCTCTCTTTTTTATCAAAATTGGACTCAAATAACCCAGGACAAATGGGTTTTGGATGTGATTTTAAGAGGTTACAAATTCCATTTTCATACTTTGCCAAGGCCAAGCGGATGACCAGACCTTCCAAAACTTCAATGGACGGAGGCCTTAAACCAGGTGGAAGCTCTTTTGGCTATGAATGCCATAGAACTGGTTCCTCTTTCAGACATGGGAAAAGGGTTTTACTCTAGGCTCTTTCTAGTCCCAAGGAAGCAAAATTCATGGAGACCCATTCTGGATCTGTCGGTCTTGAACACCTTTCTAGAGATTCCAAAATTCAAGATGCTTACTCTACAGCAGTTACTTCCAATGCTGTCCAAAGATGCATGGATGGTGACTTTGGATTTAAAGGAGGCATATTTACACATTCCCATCAGGCAGGATCGCAGAAAATACCTCAGGTTCAAGGCCGGATCGAGGCACTTTCAATTCTCTGCGCTGCCCTTTGGATTGTCTACTGCACCCAGGGTCTTCACCAAATGCCTGGCTCCAGTAGTAGCTTACTGCAGACTCAAGGGAATTCAAATTTACCCTTATCTGGACGATTGTCTAATTTAGGCATAAAACATAAAAAAGTCAAATTTGACAGCATCACAACAGATAACTTTTCTGGGTGCTCTTCTAAACACTACAACCCAGATGGCATTTCTGACATCCGAAAAACAATTACAGCTGGCATCAACTTTCAAAGCCTTGGCAACTCTAACCCATCTATCTGCAAGGAAATTCCTGCAGGCTTTGGGTTACATGGCCTCCTGCATCCTTCTCGTACCTTATGCAAGACTACACATGAGGAAAATACAGTGGTACCTAAAAAGTGTATGGTCTCAGCATTGCCACAGTTTGGACATACTGATTCCCGTCCTTCCTTGCCTTCAAAAGGAATTTCTTTGGTGGTCCAGGGCATGTACTCTAAACAAAGGGAAGCCCTTCCGTCTACCTCCTGCCTCTCAGATTCTAACCACGGACGCCTCGGATTATGCTTGGGGAGCCCATTTTCAGGGCAATTGTCTGCAGGGCCTTTGGACAAAGGATCAAATGCACCTGCATATCAACTTAAAGGAAATGTTAGCCGTTCAGAAAGCTCTATTGGCCTTCAGGACTCTCATACGACCAGGACAACTACTAATACGGACAGACAACACCACAGTTATGTGGTACATAAACAAGCAAGGGGGATCTCATTCCTACCCCCTTTGCAGACTAGCCATGGATTTATGGAACACAGCTCTAGCTTGCAATCTGGATCTTCAAGCTCAGTTTCTACCAGGGAAACAAAACTTACTGGCAGACAGTTTGAGCAGAAACCTTTCGGATCCACACGAGTGGATGCTGGACACCAAAATATTCAGGATGATAACAGCAGTATGGGGATGTCCTCACATAGATCTCTTTGCATCCCATCTAAATCATCAGCTACAGAATTTTTGCGCCAGAACTTTTCACAGAGAAGCTTGGAAAGTGGATGCCCTGTCATTCAGTTGGAGGAACCTCTCGGGATATGCCTTTCCGCCTTTACCTCTTCTTCCACGAGTTTTATTGAAGATAAAACAGGACAAACCCAAGATGATAATCTTGTTGGCTCCGAATTGGCCTCGGCAGTTTTGGTATCCAACTCTAAAAAACCTATGCCTGGAGCCCCCTTGGATTTTACCTCAGTCTCCGAACCTTCTGTCCCAACATCAGGGTTGGGTTCTACACTCTCATGTCAGAACTCTCTGCCTGGCGGCCTGGTTAATCCAGGACCTTTGATTTCTTCTTTCCTACCCAAGCAGGTTATGGATGTCATTTTAGAAGCCAGACGTCCTAGCACTAGAAAATCTTATGCAGGAAAATGGAAAAGATTTTGTTCTTGGATGCAGGCTCAGGATTCTGATCCTCTTCTTCCTAACATTACTTTACTTGACAGATCTCTTACATAAGGGTCTCTCTTTCTCTTCCATTAAGATCCATGCCTCTGCTTTTTCTGCTCATTATAATACAGACCCTCCCATCTTTTCCCACCAGCTCATGAGACAGTTCCTCAGAGGAGCTAAGAACTTAAGACCTCCCAGATCTCCTCCTATTCCTGCTTGGGATCTCAATTATGTTTTGGAAAAGCTAACCTTGCCTCCTTTTGAGCCTGCCGTTTCTTCTGACATCAAGTTTTTATCTTGGAAGACAACTATCCTGTTAGCACTAACCTCTGCCAGGAGAGTTTCAGAGTTATAAGCCCTTATGGCGGTGGAACCTTATATTATTTTTCATCGAGACAGGGTATCTTTGAGGACTAATCCGACCTTCATGCCTAAGGTGGTTTCCAAAGTGGCTTTAAATCAAACTCTCCACTTACCAACCTTTTTCCCCACTCCTCAAAATAAAGGGGAAAGGATCTTACATTCCTTGGATGTACATAGACAGCTACGTTTTTACCTGAACAGAACCAAGGACATCAGAAAATCAGAACAATTTGTTTCTTATGCTTCAAGTTCCCAAGGTAAAGTCATTTCTAAACAAACCATTTCTAAATGGATTGCTCATGGAATCAGATTTTGTTATTCACACCATGGAAAGCAAATCCCAGGGAGCATTCGGACTCATTCCACCAGAGCTGCTGCCACTTCTGCGGCCTTCTTCAGGGGAGTTCCTACCAAGGACATTTTGGAAGCTGCAACTTGGAGTTCGGTGCATACTTTCTCTAAGCACTACAATTTACCTCTCTACTCTAAGTCTAGGGCAGGATTTGCCTCTGCAGTCTTGCAGGGCCTTTTAGCCGCCCCTTCTTCTTTATGACCACCTCCCTTTCTTTCAGCTTTGGGATTCTACCCTACAGTCATGACTGCAACAGTGAAACACGATGAACATAGTACAGTTGTGTACACCTACCATAAATGTAGATGTTCGAGTGTCTTCACTGTTGCAGTCTGGGTTTCCCTCCCTCCTGTCCCCTCTTATTTTACGTTTGTGTGGTTCCTTTTTTCACCATTCTTCTGAGGTGTATTTGCAAAGGTTATGGGACCATTTTCATTTTGGAACTCCTGACATCTGGGGCAAGAAAAACTGGAGAAGATGGCGTCGGCTGTCAGCTTTATACTCCTGGCACTCTTGACGTCAGGGAGCGGGGTTGAACAGCCGACGCCAGACCCAGACTTTGGGATTCTGGCCGACCGAGGGCTGCCTGCCGGCAGGGGGGAACCCTACAGTCATGACTGCAACAGTGAAGACACTCGAACATCTACATTTATGGTAGGTGTACACAACTGTACTTTCTCTATCAGCTGATAAATTGCCACCTCTCTTCCTAAAGACTGCAGCTAAATCTATAGCATATCCTGTCTCCATCCTTCTAAATCACTGCATTAGGGAATCTACTGTCCCTACCGTTTGGAAAAAATTCCACATTATTCCAATCCGTAAGGGAAGGACTTCAAGAGAACTTTCTGATATTTCGTCCTATAGCCATTCTCTCTCCGCTCTCCAAAATGCTTGAACATTGTGTTCACAGACAATTCTTAGCCCATCTCATTCAACACAATCTGATCACCTCTACCCAACATGGCTTCCACCCCTACTATAGTACCACTACTGCTTTCATCTCCTTTATAAACTTCATCTCCCTTGCCAGGGATAACAGTAAACTAGTGTCTTCTCTCTGTCTAGATCTTTCTAAAGCCTTTGACACCGTTTCCCACTCCATCCTTCTCTGAAAATTGTCCCAACTTAACCTGTTTACAGAAACTGTCTCTTGGTTTAACAGTTACCTTACTGACAGGCAGTAATCTGTCAAATGGCTGTCTGCCCTATCTCCATTTCTTCCCATTAAAATGGGTGTCCCTCGGGGTTCAGTTTTATTTAGGTCCTCTTCTTTTTAACATCTTTAGCAGTCAACTACACCAATCCATTCCCCAGTCCTCTCTCATTCTGTATGCAGATGACTCCACTATCATTTCCATTGCTGATAACCCTACTGACTTATACTTATGCAAAGTCCTTCAGCCTCACTGAGTCATGGTTAACTAACAACTGTCTGATACTCAACCCCCAAAAAACAAAACTCCTGTATGTAGTCCAATCTCGCCTACATTCTTACCCGTGGGTTTGGAGCCGAATATCGGCTCTGACTCGGCCATACTTTTTTAGCTCAAAGTCTTTCTATTGGCTGGGCTAAGATGGTATCCCCATGCTGCACTGCTCTCTATCCCCAGATCTTGTTTGCCGCTCGTGTAGCTCGGACGTGCTCTCGCTCTTGGCTGTGGCCGAGTACCCTTTTTCTTCTTTATCAGAGAAGTTTCTTGCAAAAAAAAGCTATTTTAATAGCTATTGTGTGTTTTCTTGTCTGTATTGCGGAAAAGTTGTGTTTTTTGATTGTTTATTCTGTTGCATCCCACTAGCTGTTTCCAATGGGCTAGGCCCGTTTCAGTTAGAGGACCTAGTCTGTCCCCTTGCTTTCCTTGTGTTCTAAAGTTTCCTGGGACTAAAACCGTTTAAATTAGAGGAATTAGTCCTCCCCCACTTGTTTGTGTCTGAGGATTGTTTAACTTGGAGATCTTGTGGTATTCCGTCTGTTGTAGGCTTTTTCCCGCCTTGTGACTGTTTGACCATTGGTCAATTTTTTCAGTGGTTAATTGTTGTTGGTTAACTATGTCCAAAGATACTATGGAGCATAAGCCCTCTGGCTTCAAGAAATGCTCTAGGTGCAGTTATAAAATGTCCATTACCGATGGACACTCTGTGTGTACTATCTGGGAGCGATTCATCAACAGGAATCGTGCAGTTTCTGTCATGCCTTTAGTCTGCGAGTTCTTCAGGAAAGGAAGAATAAATTGATTTTGAAGGGACTTCTGAAACCCTCCTTCGAGGAGGGTCTGGAGAGTGCTTCCAGCTCTAAGGCAAAATCCTCAAAAGCAAAAAAGCGATCTCCGGCTCCATCAGTCTCCTCGGAGCCACCGGAGAAAATAGCAAAGTCTGCTTCGACATCCTCGGCTCCATTGTCCTCGGGGCCGGAGGAAGTGTCAGTTGTTATGGAACCTGCTTCAGCTCCAATCTTCTTGGAACCTGTTTGAAGCCGATCTCCTAGCATTAGGCCAGTATCCCCTCCTCGCAGGTCCCCTTCAGGGAGGAGGTCTCGATCTCCTTCTCTATCCTCCAAATCTTCCAGGGCCTTATCAGATGTGGACATTGATAGAGTGGTGCAGAGATGTCTTCAGTCACCGGTACTGGCAAAATTGTTCTCTGCTCCGACCCAGTCTGCTCTGGAGCCGGTCCCTCAACCTGATTCAATACTTCCTCCGAGCACATCTCAGCTTTCAGAGCCGGAGTGCTCGGCTCCGTCTGATGTCCCTAGGTTGGTTCCGACAGCCCCTCCTGGCTTATCGGTTCCAGCGTCAGCTCCGATCCCATCGGCACCGTCCACGGGGTTCAGGACTCCGGATTCTTTGGTTGGACCCTAGGGAGAGGCTTCGGGACACATCTTGGCTCCTAGTCTCACTCTCGGTGCTTCGGCACAGGGAAGTCTGACTCCTGTCTTGGCTTCGGTGTCTGGTCGTTCTTCGGACCCAGGAGGACCAGCCTTCGAGGCCATGCGGAGCACGCTGGCCAGGTCGTCAGCGGCATCATACGGGTCAGTCATTCTGTCCCCTACTGCACCGGTGCAGGTCTCTGATCGCCATCTATCTCTGGATAGCAGAGCCCCAAGGCCTCAGGGTACCCCCACGAGTGGTCCCCATATTTCTGAGGGCCCCTCAGAGTTTTTGCCTGAGGAGCCACCCAGAAAGAAGACGTGCAAGAGGAAGCACATAGATTCCCAGGATGAGTCTCTCACATCAGACACCGACCTCAAAGAATCGGAGGGTTCCCCTAAGTCATCCTCTGAGGATGTTTCTATCTCTGACATCCTAGAGATTTTGAAACAAAGAGGTGACTGGCCATCCAAAGCCCCCTCTGAGGAGGAGTCGGTCTTTCTGAAGGCCTTTGGTGCTCAGCCCTCCACCTCCTGGGTATCTCCACCCTTTGACGAGCTTCTGGATTTGGTTTGTCGAAGGGTGTGGGAAACCCCTGACTCTCTGGAACCTGTCCCCAGGAGACCCAATACATTTTTGTTTGCTCCTCTTGATAAGGAATTTCTGTCCAAGGGAGTCCCTGTGGATGCCATGGTGGTAGCAGCTGCCACCCAGAAGGAATTAGCTGAGACTTCTTCCACTGTCCATCCCCCTAACAAGGAGTCTAGGACTATGGACTGGTATGGGAAGCGTAATTTTCATCAGCGACCTTTACCTTACTGTCACTGAATTACTTATCACACTTTACACGGCTCCAGAGAGATCTCCTCAAGGAGCATGGAGATACTGTCATGGGTAACGTTTCTGAGGCGGTGGCCCAGATGGTCAAGGCTCAGATGTCTACCCTCAATTCCATTGCAAACTCCTCCATGAGGCTAATCTCCTACGCAGCCGAGGGAGCGAGTAGGGCAGCAAGTTCAGGAGTTGCTCTTAAGAGGTAGGCCTGGATGCGCCTTTGTCACTTCACGGAGGCCTTCAAGTCTTCATTCACCGATGCCCCTTTTGGTGGTTCCTCTTTGTTCAGAACCAATGTGAAAGACACTCTCACCGGGTGCGAGCAGGAGGGAAAAAACTCTGTCTGCCGTAGGAGTCCGTTTTTCCCTTCCCTCTAGGCCTTATCCCAAGGCCCAAAGGGGTGACAAAATGTGGTTCAAGAAATCACAGAGGTTTTTTCCCGGTGCACAAGGTGAACCCCCCTCCAGAGGCAGGGGAGGGGGTGATTATTCAGGGAGATGCCACCCTAGGGGCAGAGGAGGTCCCCGCAACTCGAGAGACCGCGATTCCTTTTGTGGTTCTCCCTTACACCGCTCCTGATGGGAGGCCTGACTGTACGTTTCCAGAGCCAGTCGGGGGTCGTATCTCATTATACCCGGAGGTCTGGCAAGATATCACCCAGGACCAATGGTTCTACGAATAATTTCTGGAGGGTATGTCATCCCCTTCTCATCAAATCCCCCTCCAATCAATAAAATCCCGGATGTTCCACACAGTCAAAGGGATTACGCAGCTTCAGAAGTTTCAAAGCTGCTAGAAAAAGGAGCCATCCAACATGTCCCCTCAGATCGGATTAGGGACTTACTCCAGATTCTTTTTGGTGCCGAAAAGGACATGAGACCTGAGACCCATTTTGGATCTCAGTCAGTTGAACACCCATGTGCAAAAGTCCAAGTTCCGAATGGTCACATTGCAGTCTATTCTCCCATTGTTGGGAAAAGAAGTGTGGATGTGCTCCATCGACCTCAAGGATGCTTACTACCACATAAAAATGGACAGGGCATCCAGAAGTCACCTACGCTTCCAGCTGGGATCCAGTCATTTTCAGTTTCGAGCCCTGCCCTTTGGTCTCACCACAGCCCCTAGGGTGTTTACCAAATACATGGCAGTGGTGACTGCTCACTTGAGACTTCAGGGATTCCAAGTGTTTCCGTATCTGGATGACTGGCTCCTTACTGCCATCACCAGGCATCTACTACTTCAGACCAGGGACGCTACTATCAACCTATGTCAACAGTTGGGCATCACATTGAACTGGCCTTGTTGCCCTCACAGCATGTCACTTTTATAGGCGCCGAATTAGACACCGTCCTCATCTGGGCGTTTCTACCACAGGAAAGAATCAGAGTCCTACAACAACAGGTTTACGCCTTGCTCCCTCTGAGAAGAGCAAAGGCAAGATGTGTCCTCCTACTGTTGGGGACATTGGCTGCTACAATTATGTTAGTCCCTCTGGCAAGGTTACATATGAGGCTCCTTCAGTGGCTACTCTTTGCCCAGTGGTCTCTTCAACGTCTTCCACTTTCTCACCCTATTCTACTCACAGACAGGGGCAAACAGGATCTCAGTTGGTGGCTTCGCTCCGACAACCTGAATGTGGGAAAGCCCTTCGTTCCTGTGCCCCTGGTTGCCATAGTGACCACGGATGCCTCCCAGATGGGGTGGGGTGGGGCATTATCTAGGCAGGCAGTCCAAGGCACATGGCAAGAGCACAAGATACAACTGCATATCAGTGTCCTGGAGATGAGAGCTGTGCTACTAGCGTTGCAAACACTTCAGAGTTTTCTTCCTCTCGGGACTGTTGCAATCCACTCAGACAATATGTCAGTGATGTGGTATCTGAGCAAGCAGGGAGGAACCAAGTCTTATCCCCTTTGCAGGGAGGCCATGCGAGTGTGGCAGTGGGCAGTGTCTTCCCAATGTTTTCTGGTGGCAACACACATTCCGGGGAAGTCCATTGTGATCACAGACAGGCTAAGCAGAGCTATTCTGATGCCTTATGAGTGGTCCCTGAACTGTCAAGTTGCGGAAGAGATCTTCCGCAGGTGGGTTCAGCCTTGCTGCGACCTTTTTGCCAGCTCTCTCAATGCCAAATGCAGCAGCTACTTCACATTGATTCCCCCTCAGGGGGAGTCACCCAGGGACGCTTTAGTCCACGATTGGCCGTCCGGCCTACTGTATGCCTTCCCTTCCGGTCCCCTTGCTGTCAAAGGTTATTCAGAAAGCGCAATCCTTGGGAAGCAAAATTATTTTGATTGCCCCACACTGGCCTCGTCAAATTTGGTTCCCCTTTCTCTATCCCTATCTCATGGGCGCTCCTTGGATTCTGGACCCACAACCAGACTTACTGACACACATGTCAGGGCAGCTCCATCCCTCTCTTCGGACCCACCGGTTGGCAGCCTGGCTACTCACTTCTGTCATTAATTAGGCTTCATCAATTTTCGCCGGAGGTGGTTCATATTTTATCTTCCTCTCATAAGCCCTCGACCAGGAAGATTTATTACAGCAAATGGAAGAGGTTTTCAATCTGGGCGCATGCCAAAAAGATTGACCCTTACACAGCTCCAATTTTGTCTGTATTGGAGTTCTTGTCTATGCTCTCTAACCAGGGTTCAGCAGCCGCAACCATTAAAGTCCAATTGGCAGCGATTTCTACCTTTTATGTCGCAGACGAGCCTAGTCTGATGGCACATGGACTCTGTAAGGCTTTCCTGAAGGGCACTTTGTTACTTCGTCCTCCGGTATCGGAACCTGTTATGCCCTGGGACTTGAACTTTGTTCTACTGGGTCTTAATTCACCCCCATTTGAGCCTGCAGCCACTTGCGATTTAAAATTCTTAACTTGGAAGACTGTCTTTTTGGTAGCCATCACGTCAGCCAGACACGTTTCGGAGCTTCAAGCTTACAATCAAACCCCCTTATTTGATTTTTTATAAGGACAGGGTTTCTCTCAGACTAAACCCCTCCTTTCTTCCTAAAGTAGCGTCAGTCAGTAACCTTAACCAATTTATTGAATTGCCAGTGTTTTTTCCCCAGTTTTCAAACAAAGCAGAATTCAGATTTCATCAATTGGATGTGCACAGACAATTACGTTTTTATTTGCACGGGACGAAAGACCTCAGAAAATCTGATCAGTTGTTTGTTTCATTTTCGGAAAACAGAATTGGGTCTCCTGTTTCCAAAGTCACATGCTCCAGGTGGATTTCCAGTTGTATTTCTTTCATTTATTTCTCAGGGGGAAAAGATTTACCGTTCCGGGTGAAGGCTCACTCTTCTCGGTCTGTATATACATCTACAGCTTTTCAGGCCAGATTGTCTATGGATGATATTTGTGCTGTGGCTACTTGGGCATCTCCTCACACCTTTGTTACTCATTACAAGTTAGATGTGGTATCTAGGTGCAGGTCTTCCTTTGGTTCCACAGTGCTCATGAGTATTTTCCACTGAGTCTCCCAGGATTTAGGTTATGGGGACACTGTCCCACGGGTAAGAATGTAGGCGAGATTGGACTACATAACATCAAGAAGTTATGTACTCACCATAACGTGCGATGTATGTAGTCCATCTCACCTCACATTCTTACTTACCCCCCCCCTCCCCTCCTTCCTGGAGGATCTGGAGGTTAGGTCTGGTTTCAGCGCTTCCTTCATTCTTGGTTTGTTCTTCCTTTCCTTAGGTGGTGTTATGCATGGAGAATGAGTGCTGTTGCTCGCAGCAAACTAGATCTGGGGTTAGAGAGCAGTGCAGCATGGGATGCCATCTTAGCCCAGTCAATAGAAAGACTTTGAGCTAAAAAAGTATGGCCGAGTCGGAGCCAACATTCGGCTCCGAACCCACGGGTAAGAATGTGAGGCGAGATGGACTACATACATCGAACGTTATGGTGAGTACATAACTTCATGTTTTTCCCTAAATCCCTTTAACACCTTAAATCATATTTTACCATCTCTTCACTGAATAACACTACCATTACTCCTGATACTTTTACAAAGCTTCTTGGTGTTTTCATAGGTAACCCAACTTAAATTTGACATGCATGTTCATCACTGCATTGGGAAAACCCACCAAAAGCTTGGCCTACTATATAGAAACATAGCATTCCTCACCCCTGACTCTAGAACTTCACTTGCTCTTGCTTACTTGCTACCCAACCTTTTCTGTTTTCAAATTCTTACTAACTTGCACTTCTCTGTAAACTGGAAGTTACTTACAACAAAGTAGCCAGATTTTCTGCTAATCTGCCTTCAAAATCTCACCACTGCCTTGCTTTAATGACTCTTGGGTGGCTTGAGCTTCCTAATCAACTCTTATTTCTCAACTTATTTTCGTCCACTCTATCCTGAACAAACCCTCCTCTTGCCCTAGCATCTCTACTCTTATCTCTCTATATACCCTCCCCAATCCCCTAGAAGCTCTGATCAATATTTATTACAGATTCACAAACCTAAAAAAAATAATTGGACAAAATCTATATAGGTGTTCTCCTGCCACCCAGTGGAACAATGTCTCTCAGAAATATTAGCAATGTCCATGAATTTAAGAAAATACTCCATCTAAATACCAACTGGTTATGTCTTTGTGACCAATCCCACCTGTGCTCTGTCTCTTGTTAATATTCTTTTTAATAATGTTTTTTTCTTTTCTCTTCTGACTGTACATATGATATACATTTTTATTCACTTATTTATATCAAACTATTAAGTCAGTTTTTGCTTATGTTTCAATATGTTTCTCTGTTGTATTGTATTTTATTTTATTTTCCATGTAAATTTTGTTTTGCTGTATTCTGGAGCTTTTCTCCCCAAGCCTCCGCTGAAAAAGGGCTTTTGCCCAGTCGAACTATCCCGGTCAACAAATGTCAAATAAATAAATAACACAAACATAAAAAAAATTATAAGATAGGAGGATAAATACAAAGGAAAAATATAACACAAAACAAACAGTTCATTATCGACCAACAAATGTTTTGCAGATAATTGGGAAACAAAGCAATAGAAACACCACAAAAAAGGAAAAGAAAAATGGATGCATTTCAGAAAAGCATTTATGAAAACTGTAAAATGTAACAAGGATGCTAAATGGATAGAAGAGTTGAGACGGTAAGAAGTTGTAATACAGAGGTAATTAAATGGGAGGAAGCAACATCTAGAGGAATTGAGACCAAATTAAGAAAAGCTTTTAACTGCCTCAGTCTCAACCTCTTTAAAATAGCAGTGCTTACTGCTATAGAAGTTTGTATTTATTTCTTGAATAAAATTTCCTGGGAGCAAAGAAAGAAAATGTCTTAGATTTACCCATGCCTACTAACATCCCTAACTCTACGGGACTTCCAAAATGGCTGCACATTGAGTAACAACTTAACTCTATATCTCCCAGTGTGAAAACAGAAACTTAACAGAGAAGGCCAGTAGACTTTTGTGTTTATGGGTACATTTCAGTAACTGGCTAGTAAGTGTACTGCCTGGATGCCAGGAAAAAGAAATACAGAGCACCTGGAAAAAAATCAGCTACAAAAAGTGAGGAAGAAATACTGAGGAAAGTTCTGCAGATGTTCAGCAATAAGCAGTGCAACCTCCAGACATGACTTCATGAAGATATAAGACAATTGCACACACAGCCGGTTAAAATAAACAAAACACTGATGGTGTATATCAACAGCAAAAGGCTGGAAAAAATGGAAGAAACTTTAAACAGATGTTCAGATGAGGTGATAAAGATGCAAAAATCAGAAGTTGAAATGAAGAAAACCCTGGCTGAATATGAATCTGCTCAAGCAGATATGTTTAAAAAAAAATAGAATTAGAATACAGAGCACGTAGGGAAAACCTAAGATTCTCAGCTATGACAGAGAAGCTGGAAGGAACAGACTGCGTTAATTTTATAAAAGCACAAATAAGTAACTGGACTGGTATTCAAAACAGTTGTTAGTTGAAAGGGCACATTGCGTGTATCCTCCAAGCCTGACTGTGAGAAAACAACCTAGATCTTTAATAGTAAAGATGCAACCCTACCAGCAAAAGGAGTTGATTCTGGCAAAACTGTGGCAGAAGGACAAAATACTGTAAGTGGGAGACCCTAGAGTGTTTTTTGGAGAATGATTACTCATTGTGCATCAGACATAAGAGGAGTAAATTCATTCCACCATTCAGGGAATGTCAAGACACAGGTGTGAGATTCAAACTGCTGTATGCAGCTATCTTCAATGTATTCTTCCCTGGAGCGGCAAAATAATTTTTTGATGAAATACATGCTAAGGAGGAAATAAAAAAAGTTTGTCCAAAAACGTGAGCTATGAAGCAGACATATATTCTGCTTCTTATTCTTCTGGTAATAAAGACCACAGAGAGACTGTACCTCTGAAACCTTTTCCACTGTTATAAGGGAAAAATGTTGGAGAGGAGGAAGGGAGCACAAGAGTTGACTTGAAGAACTGAGAGTACATTGGAAATGAAGCAGAGACAGGATTTGGGAGATGGAGATGAACAGTAATAAAACCAGTAACTTAATGTGGGATTACAGTGCAGTTGTTATATTTGTGAAATATGATAAAACAGGAACATCTGGAAATATTGGATTTTTCAAACTTTGTTGGACTTGTGGTGGGGGGACTCTAAAGTATATGCACTACTTCAAGTCATTAATGTTTGGAAAAATGGTTTGGGGAGGGGATGAGAGGGGCGAAAGTTAAGTCAACTATAAATAAAACATTTTTTCTGAATAGTAATATTTTTTGTGGTGTATGGTTTTCTTTGCATGCTATAAAGTAAAGTTTTCTCAGTTATTAAGTGTAATGGAGATTGTAAATAGGTGCTGCTGTTCTTTTTTTCCTTTCTTTATTTTTTTTTCCTTCTCTCTTCTTGTTTAATTTTTAAGAAATGTAGGCACTGCAGTGTAAAAAAAAGCCTGGTTAAAAAGAGAATGACAAAAGAAAAAGTATTGTGCTTTTTCTCATTCTTGCATGGGGGAATGACTGGATTAAAGACATCAGACTGACTTAGTAACAAGTTTTAAGTTTAAGGTTAAGTTTCACCATGTACATCATTCAGGAATGGGGGAAAAAATACACTCCAGTGCTTGGGGTAGGCCCATCCTGTGGATGTAAAAATACACAAACTGGAGACTCTAATATGATACAAGATGGTCGTAACTTCCAAAGGGCATGTATTATAAAGTATGGAAAACAGGCTAGTCAAATCAGATTATTGACAAAAATTGGAATATAATAACCAGTGATGATGGTATTAGTGACATGTTGGGATCAAGGGCATTATATGTGCATAAAACTGACTATAATCTTAAAAGAATAATTGAAACCAGGAACAACAATATGAACAAACAGTTACACTTAGGTAAGGGTGGAACCACCAAGTGTGGTCATTGTAACCAGTGCAGTAGTGTTATGGTCAAAGATAGCGTAGTACTTGATAATATCATAAGAAGCAAGATATACTTTAGTAAAGGGAATTGCCAATCACAGCATCTGATTTACTTAGCTTTATGCTCCTCATGCCGTTCCTTTTATGTGGGTAAGACGGATAGGAGACTAAAGGCTAGAATATATGATCATCTATATTGTATACGTAAAAAAGATACTAACAGTGCCTTATATAGGCATATAAATAGTAATTCAGACTGTGAAGGGTTTTTATTTGGTATTCTAGAAGTGGTGAAAATGAACCCTAGGGGGGGTGACACTAAGGCCTTAGTGTCAGAAAAAGAAATAAAGTGGCAAATTAGGTTGAATGCAGCAATACCCCCAGGATTAAATGATTGTATACCCACCAAACCTCTTTTGAGAAATTAATTGGATGAAATGTACGTCTATATTACACATTTGGTATATATATTATTCTTATAAGGCATATTAGAAATGTTATACAAACTATGAGTGCTATTAATTAATACAGTGATATTATGGTATTAAAACATATTCAAGTTTTTAATTATACATAATAATATTTTATTATATGAAGGTTGTATATATACAAAAAATTTTGTAAAATATGTGCAATAATTATTTTATGAATCAATTGATTTTTATTAATTAATGAAATAGTTTAAGAAAGTGACAATATGGAAAAATAATGTATGTAGTGTTTTTATTATTTATCATTTATTTTTACTAACATGTAATCATTCCGAGTAGGAATACAGGGATATATTATAAGATCTACCTGTGACTTTAAGATAATTGTGCATTTAATTATTTGATTGCTAGATTTTGGCGGTTATTCTTGTATAAATAGGTCTTTGTAATGTGCAATAATTGTTCTGATGAAGTCTACTATAGGTAGATGAAAGCGCTAAACTTGTGATTTACGTGGATGAATAAAAGAATTGAACAGTGGATCGTGACTATTTTACTAGAACTCTTTCTTTTTTTTTGGACTACTGAGTTGTTGCGAGTTCTAGTTTTGGTGTATAAAGTTTTAAGAGAAAGCAAGTAAATGGAAAAGAATATTGAATATTATGAGTTTTTTAGCAACTGAATGCAATTCTGTGTCTGGCCCTCGTGTTTCCATGGAAGCACAATTTGATAAAAAGGAATTGATCATGTAGTACTCATGTTTCCATGGAGAAAATCTGATAATGAGAAATTCCCTGACTGGTTCTCACATCTGCATGGAGACATTCTGATAATGAGAAATTGGCTGTCTGGTTCTCATGGTTCCACGAAGACAATCCGGTTAGAGAGAAATTGTTTATAGTCTGGTGGAGAGTGATTGGCTGGGGAAAAGAAAGAAAAAGAAAAGAGAAACTGGCTAGGAGATAATGTTGTCTGATAACATATAGGGTTTTCCCAGCTGGGATAGCTATAAAGAATAGACAAAACCAGTTATCACTTAGTATAGAAGCACAGGCTGCACCATGGATCTCAACACGGATAACCTATTATTTTAGGTTAACTCAAGTTTGTGTGTGTGTGTGTGTGTGTGTGTGTGTGTGTGTGTGTGTGTGTGTGTGTGTGTGTGTGTGTGTGTGTGTGTGTGTGGAGGGGGGCTGTCAGTTTGGGACATTTGTTCCTATTAGGAAATTAAAACTTCAATATTTGAAGATGTACATAATTTTCTGTGTTGGTGTTAAATTAATAGATTTTAGGGTTTTTCTTTTTTTTTTTCTGCTTGAGGCTTTCAATAAAACAAAAAGGTTTTGTAAGATATGACATAGGCTGAAATGGATATGACAAAAAACAGCTATATAAAAGTTCAACCTGCCAAACAGTGTATGCATATAACACAAAGGCTGGAATTAGACAATGTTAAGCATAAGTGGGAATAATAACATTTTAATACAATGATGCTTTCTGTAATGTCGTTAAAAGTCAATGGTCTCACAGATAAATACAAAAAAAGAATAGTGAACTATATTAAAAAAATCTATAATGAATAAAGAGGACCAGTGGAGTGAATGCTCAACGGAACAACAAGCTCAAAGATAAATAGTTAAAAACAAACACCGCTGAGCAAAACAATGGAGGATTGCAGTCTCATTTAAATCACAAGTAGCTCCTAAATCCAATAGCCAATGATGTAAATAATCCAAGTGCAGGCGAGGTATGTAAAAAGCAGGTTTATTAATAAAAAGAGGTGAGCGCTTTCGCATGAGCTTCTTCAGACCTATACAACTAAACTGTCTGTAAACATCAGTTTAAAAAGCCAAAATGGCGCCAAAATCCAGTCCATTATTTAAAGGTACATGGCTCATTAAAAATATCATGTAAAAAAGTCATATATAAAATTCCTATACACCATCATAAAACAGTACGGCATTTCAAAACAAAGCCATTCATATTCATATCCATTATTGGAATAAATAAATCAAAAGTATTAGGAACCAAAGGGATGATATGATGATGTGGTTCAGAAGGTCACAGGGGAGGCAACTCAGTTGCTGTCGCCTTAGGGGCAGATACAGATTGCAAAACCAAGGGTTTTGCGCTCCTGAAAAGTTACCTGACTGCCACACTGTCGAGGCAGTTGAGGGATGTTTATCCTTGGCACCCATAAGCCAGACAAAATATTTGTGTATTTCTAGGTGTTGAAGATAATCACAGGAGGCTATTCCATTCCCTTTTCTTATCCTCCAAAGAAGAAGAAGAACAAAGATTCCTGATATTGTACCCAACTAGTTGAAATCTCCAGCAGCAGAAGGTTTCAAGTTGCTAGAAAAAAAGAGGCATCCAGCGTGTCCCCTGAGATAAATTGCAATCCAGAGTCTATTCCAGGTTCTTTTTAGTTCCAAAGAAGATGGGAACTTATGCCGATTTTAGACCCAAATTATTTTAGTCAATTCATAAAATAGCAAAGTTCTGGATTGTCATGATGCAGTCCATATTGCCTGTTCTGAAGGACGATTGGATGTGCTCTCTAGATCTCCAGGACGTCCACCACCATCATAAAAATAGAGGGGTAATCCAAGAAATTTTTCTATTTTTGGTTGAAAGCCAATCATTTTCAGTTCAGAGAACTACCATTTGGTGTCACCACAACCACCTGAGTGTTCACAAAACTTTTGGCAATTTGTCTCCAACTACAAGGGATCCAGGTCTTCCTCGTACCTTGATGATCGACTCCTCACCACTACTTCCAGGGATCTTCTAGTTCAGCATTGCGATCCACCTTATACAGAAACTGGGGATTATAGTCATTTTAAAAGTCAGCTTTCCATACTCAGCACATAGTTTATTTGATGTTACCTCAGCAAGGTCCTTAAAATTAAGCTGAGAAAGCTACAATTGGAAGTAGCTTACTTTGAGGAGTGCCAGCGGTCTAAAGTGGTTCCTAAAGGACTCCGATCCTGGCAGTATCCAACAAGCTTAGAGGAAGGCTCTGCATTCCATAAAGATTTACTTTTGTTGTTTGATAGGCATGGGTTTGAACTATTGAATTTGATTTGCAATCATTACAAAGAGGCCATCACTTCATTGTCTGGGGAGCTTACTATTCTTGATGAAGCTGTAAGACATGATTTTAATTTTTCCAGTTGTAGATTCGATTACGATCGTATTTTCACCAGTATCGACCAGCAATTACATAAAATCAAATCTAATAAAATCAGGAAACTCCAGAGGGACTTGAAGGCCTACAGGGTGGGGGTGGCCTACTCCAAACCCCCGAGACCCAAGGCAATTTTTTAGCCTCAACTGTTGGGTCCGTAGGTCCTTTGTCAGGCATTGATGCCGCTAGGACCAATAGGTCGACATATGGGAACGAGGTGGATGCCCCTGGTGGCTCAATACAACAGAATCAGACCCGGCATAGTGACCGATTGTCTTCTAGGAATCAACCCATCGAACCAGCACTAGAAGTTGAGGGCCAAAACTTTCAGGACAATGCCTCAACTCATCAACCTTCTCTGGGGAGGAGGCAGAGATACAGGACCAGGAGGAGGAATTACGTTTACCTGCTTATTCTACAGTATTTCCAGTTACAGGCCCGTGCCGGATTGTCACCAACACTGGGAAGGACTTTAAGATTTACAACTATTCAGATTTTGTTTTTACTTCACCCCTAGTAGATCTTCTGGCAAAGGGCTTGACATTTGTACCCAGCAGGAGGGCAGATGTGGCCAATACTTTGATTGATTTTAAGATTTTTATTAGAAAGCTTAATTTTCAGCTTATTTTTGGCAAACAGGCCATGATACCGAAGGATTTTCAGGTTTCCAGTACATTTAATCCTCCTTTTCACCACTCTTTATGCCTTTTTGATCGTTTGTGTGACTTGGACCTACGTCACTTATTGAAATGTAAACGTACTGTCAATTTCAACATCAACAAAGATGAGAAACGCCTCTTAGAATTGTTAACCTCTGTGAGGGTTATGCAGCCCGATAAGAGGGGAGGATTGGTGGTCATGGAAGAGGTTGATTACACTAGGAGAATGGAAAATATTTTGGCATCTGAAACCTATAAGGAGGTTTCGAAAAATTAGTTGAATCAGAGTGTGACCAGGGTCTGTTCTTACTTTAATGACATGTTTATCAACAGAGTTATTAATATGAAAGTGTTTAATTATATCTGTACACCTAACCCCGAATACCTGTCCTGTTTGGTAATCCGAAGATCCACAAGAGCGTGCATGACCCCCCCCTCCATGCGCCAACTTGTGAGTGCTAGGGGCAGTGTGACTTATGCTGGGGCGAAGGTGGTTGACACGATTTTGAAAAAGTATGTGTCCAGCGAGTCTCACATTTCCAAAGACTCCTGGTCATATCTCGAGAGGGTCAGTCGTATCCCCTTCACTGGGGAGAGTAACTTCTTGACAGTAGATGTCATAGATTTATATTCTTCCATCCCTCATTCCATAGCGTTAGAATGGATCGAAGCCATCATGACCACCAAACAGGCACCTACCGGGGACATCTTGATGGTGAGGGAGTTATTAGACATCATTTTGACCTATATTTTTTTCTCTTTCAACCACCGCTGGTTCCACCAATTAATAGGGGTCCCGATGGGGTCTCCCTGTGGGGCGAGCGTTGCCAATTTGGTGATGACATACTGGGAGAGGGAGTTTGTTTTTACCAATCCCATTATCCAGGAAAAAAACTTTCTTTACACAAGATTTCTGGATATTTTTATCATCCTACAAGGGGAGAGGGAACTGGCTGAGACATTATTGGATGGTTTTAATGCCTCCACCGATTTTTTGAAATTTACATTTAATTTTTCTAAGGAGAAGATCTCTTACTTAGATGTGGAGTTATTGAAGGACACCTCCTCATGTTGTTTTTTTGCCAAGATCCATCGTAAAGCAACTTTCTCAAACAGTTATTTACATTTCGAGAGCTGCCACCCCTTCCACCAGAAGAGGTCTATAGTAAAGGGGCAGTTGGTTAGGGTGGCGAGGATGGTGTCTAAGTTTAGCGACTTCCTTGAAGAATGTGAGTTTTTTCGAGGCCTCTTTCTGAAGAGGGGATACCCAGAACATCTGATTTCAGAAGTGGTCAGGGAAGTTAGCGGCAAGAGGGTGAATGGGTTCTACACACCAATTTTGGGTAATATTGTAGCACTCCAGAACCCCGAGCCACCTCAAGTGCAAACTCATGTGAATTACCTTTGCAGTTTCATTACAAACTTCAGTGTTGATGCACGGGGTATTTCCTCTATTATTAGGAAAAATTGGAATCTCTTACGTTTAGAATTGCAAGGTAACCCACAGTTTGAGAACACGCCTAAGGTGGTGTTCAGGAGGGGGTTGAACCTGAAGGGTATCTTACAGATGAAATTGAATCAAACCTCAGTCAAGGGGATGTACAAATGTCATATGTGTAAATACTGTAGGTTTATTAAGGCAGGGACCTTTTTCAGTATTGGGGAAATCAAATACCCCATCAGGGGCAAATTTAATTGTGCGAGCCCTCATGTGGTATATTTGGCTAGATGCTCTTCATGCCCGGTGTTCTACATAGGAAAAACTGACAGGAAGTTTTATGAACGGCTCTATGAACACCTATATGCCATAAAAAAAGAAAAGATGGAGAATGCGCTTGCTAGGCATGTCAAGGAGTATCCTGGTCATGAATTTACCTTTTCGGTTATTGATCAGGTAGCTCCTTCCAACGGGGGGGGGGGGTCCTGACACGTTATTGCTAGAACAAAAGGAATTAATCTGACAGTTAAAACTGGAAGCGTATCATTATCCAGGCTTAAATGGAATGTTATCTATTTCTTGCATTTTAAAGTTAAGGAGTCTGGATAGGTTGCTAATTGTATTTTATTTTATTTTAACAGATTTAATTACTTTAATATAGTTGTTATGATTTTATTTTATTTTATTTAGTAGGGTTTATATAAATATGATATTTTTTAATGGTAGTTTAATAAGTTGAGTCCCTAGTGAAATGCTGTGAGTTTGTTTTGGAATGTATCGGCTTAATTGCTAAGTAGTCAGGTGTTTTAATTAGCTATTTAATGATGTCCATGTAGAAATGGTTTGTTGTTTTTCTGATGAAGTTGGTGTGGAACACTGACGAAAAGCTTACTTGTGTTTTTGAGCTTAAAATAAATTTTATTCGGTCAGCTTACTAGTACCACTGTGTCCGGATTTGGAGCATTTATTTGGTGTATCCATCGAGGTTGATTGTCTGGCTGGCTTCCTATTCTAGTTTTGGTTTGTTTTTCTTGATTATCCAGTTTCCTAGGGTCCTTAAAATTGCCAGGCTTCCAGAAACCAGAGTACTGTCTGTTCGTCTAGTGGTCACACAGCTCATTCAGCATCCTTTTCCTCAAGCAAGCTTAAGTCATTTGTTAGGCTTGATGGCCTCTGTAATTACATTAGTTCCCCTAGCAAGCTACAGGCTACAGCATGAGAGGACTTCAGTGGACCCCTCCTCAGTTCAATAGTTGCCAAGTCTTCACTTCCTTCTTACCAAGATTCACTTCACGCAGGTTTACAGAGACCATGTAATATGGTGGATAACCTCTTTATCAGTAATGGTAGGAAGAACACTTTGCCCATCAAACTCCCAGGCCACAGTAATCATGGTTGTTTCCCTTTTGGGGTGGGTGGGGGCATTTTGAAAGGAGGGGAAGGGTGCTTGGCCACCCCTTGAGACCAACCTTCACATCATTGTCTTGGAGATGAGTTGTCCTCCTAGCACTGCGGGCATTCCAGGACTCTCTTCCCATGGGTGTGATTTCCATTCAGACAGACAACATGGAGGTAGTTTAGTATATCAACAAACAGTGGGGAGCCATGTTATACACACTTTGCTGGAAAGCCATGAGAGCGTTGCAATGGCCAATCTCTTCCCATCATTTTCTGATAGCACATCCCGGGAATGTCAGATGTACTGGCGAATAAGTTCAGCAGGTCATCTCTCCTGCCTCATGAGGGGTCCCTTAACTAAACAGTGGCAACGCAGATTTTCATCCATTGGAACCAACCTTGCTGTGATCTGTTTCCCTTGTATCTAAGCAACAAGTTCAGCAGTTATTTTCCCTTGATCCCTCCATGGGGACAGTCACTAAAGGATGCTCTAGTTCATAACTGGCCCCCCCATATCTGCTCTACACCTTTCCTCAGATATTCTTATTAACATTCATTCAGAAAGCCAGAAGGAGCAAGACCAGTTGATGACAGTTGTGCAGTAGCAGCATGGTCCACTGTCCTGTATTCCATTACAAATTGGATGTGCAGTCCAGATCACATTCTTCTTTTGGTTTCACCTTTCTCATGAATGTCCTTCCTTGATGCCAGTCAGGTGTTTTTCAATTTGGGAATCTGTCCCAAAGGCTAAATTGGAAAAAAGTAGACCTCACCGGGTACAAAAGTAATGTACTTACCATAATAAATTCATGTTGTCTCGTTTTCATCCGGCTCAACATCCCTCACTCCTTCTCCCTTCCAGTATTGTCAATGACAGTTTCTGGTTACTGAATATACCTCATCTGAGACCCTATCTGTGAATTTCTCCATGCTGTACCCTACTTTAGAGATTAATATGTCCCCTAGCATGTAGATGCTGCAGTTATAAAGTATAGATAATATTTTGTCATACATCAGCAAACTTGATCTGAAGCACTTTGGTGGAATGGAGAGAATTATGGGTAGGGGAAGAGTCTGAGCCTCAGATCCACAGCTTTATCAAAAAGGCAGTGAGGTCGGATCTAATACCCCAAAGGTTGAAGAGGATGAAAATCAGATGACACAGATCATTCGTAATGTAAAGTACAAAAATGTTTTTCTTCAACAACACTTAAGGTTTCAGCTAATGTCATACAGGAGTTTGTAAGTCACTAGGTAAATATTACGTACATGTAGAAATATTGCTTATTTTTATAATTACTGACAAACAATTAGCAATATTTCCAGTACAGTGTGATATAAACCAGCATTTTCTGTGAATTGTCCTATCTCGCACTTTGTTGTTTCACACCATATACTCAATAAAGTGTGGGTCTGTTGTGAAAATATGAACATAAATATGACCTCAAGCTGAATGCCAAAAAAATGCATCATCATCCCCTTTGGGGAGAGTGACATCCCTACAAATTATGACATTAATAATAAGGTCCTAATCATGCAGTCAGTTGTGAAGGACTTGGGCACCCAGGTTGATAGCAAGCTGACTTTTGACCACCATATTGCCTCCATTTTACAGAAAACTTTCTACATGGCCCACCTCATTAGTAAGGGTATCTCATCCAGGACAAAGTGGTCATAACATCCCTGTAGTTTTCCCTTATAAGACCTATTATTGAGTACAGTGTCACTTTTGGCATGTACCTCACAAAGCACATGCAGCAGCTGGAGAGACCACAGAAGTTCCTCATCAGGACAGTCCAGGACTACATCTACCCTGTACAGATAGGCTAAAGGCCTTGGCCCTCTACTCAGTCTCCTACAAACTCCTCAGAGGTGACCTCTGTCAGGTATACATAGCAATCTCGGACCCTACCTTGACAAGACTGCTGCATATCCGCAAGTCAGGCTCCACTCGAGTAATCCGCACATGCAACCTCAACCTGGTCTGTGACATCAACAGGACTTGTTGATGGGACAGATTTCTGTCCAAAAGACTCCTCCCTTTTGTGGAATAGACTCCCTCTCCATGTCAAGCAGGGTACCTCATTAACCTTTTTTAAGCACAACCAGGGTAAATGGATGGGGAAGAGAAAATACACCCCTGGGATTCCACCTGTGTCCCTGCTGGACAGTGGCATCAAGTGCTGACTTTTTGGAACATGGGCTAAATTCTTGGCTGGGCTTGTAAGGGGCTCAGGGCCAATAGCCTAGTAACTTCCTATAATCCAATGAAAATATGAATTGAATGTGGCAAAGATTAATTTCTCCTACAGGATGTCCTAGACTAAGAATCTCATTCTCATTTCGTTAATAACTTCTTCCCTTTCATTATTGCGTTTTATTGTCTCATAAGCCACTTAAAGAAGGCAGACCCAAAGAAAGTTGTTGACACCATAAAAAGGTATGAGTGTGAACTCGAAGTATACAAAAAAAAGCATTTTATGCTCGAGAGAATTAATTATTTTGTTGTTCTTGGGGCTGGGTTTCTCGGCACTTTGGTTGTCTGGACACAGTGCTTAATAGCATACTTTTCTGGACTATTTTGTGTTTTGTGGTGAAGAAGAGTGTTCACATTGCAGTCAAATAATTTATCAGTATTGAAAATCTTGGTAATGCGTCCAGAAATTCCTTGAAGACTGCCCTCCTGTGAGTGCACCCAACAAATGCAGTTTAGGGGAGTACCATAAAATGGAAGATGTTCTGCTGTTCCCTGGCCACAGGAAGACCTTTATCAGAATGGAGTTTTCAGTATCTGTCTTTCGTGACCTTGGAAAGAACTCCTGTGCTCATTTGGTAGCCATGATCCTTCAGGATGCTGTGTGCAGAACTGAGTGATGGAATTGTAGTAGACAGCAAGATACCAACAGCTGTAGACCCATCACACACTTACTGACCTGCTGTTTGTGCCATATCCATGTCAGAGGCCCTGGAATGGTCACTACTAATTTTCTTGTACTTTTTTCATCTGAACCCATATCAGATCTTGATAATGGATACTTTGCTTGCAGGATAGAGATCCCACCTAGGCTCTGACAAAGTGCAGAACCTTTGTACCATCTTGTATGGCAGGCTCTCCACATTAACTACTTGAAGCTCGGAAAAGTGTTGCTGGCTCTGAAGGCCTTAGAAGAACACCTGCTTCTGAGGCCACTCCTGTCTGGTCAGGCAGTCAGTGTGCCTATTGTGTGGTACCTTAACAAGCAAGTGGACACAAGATCTTACTCCCTTTGCAAAGAATTGAAGATCATTGAAATTGGGTCATAGACTTGGGTTGTGCCCTCCCAGAGCTTACTTCCTTGGGGAAGTAAACAAGCTGGTAGCTGCTCTGATGTGGGATTTCTCTGATGTGGGATTTTGGTTTTCTCCTAGATCTCTACACTCTAGAGTTTATGCCTCATCAGGATGTGCTTGAAGTAGGGCACTACAAAGATTTTACTCTTTGATGCTTGGGAGAAAAAAGCTGTCACCTCCATTTCTGGTTATTGTCACATGAGGCAAGTAGTGATGGATCACCTTTCTCTCTAGAGGCACAGGTGGTTTCCTTGCACATCCCCCCCCCATTCCCATTGATTCTCTCTCTTTGAAAAGTTCATGTAAGACCAATACTTATTCTCATTTCTCTTGGTGATCATGGAGGATGTCATTTCATGCCATTTGTCACTGGTAGTATGAGAAGCCCCAGATGTATCTGTCCTGGTTTAGGGCATAACCAGCTTTATATCAGTCCTAAGTTGCTGATGTAGATCCTCTTATTTATTCGATTCACTGGCAGAGGTCTCAATTATTAAGGCTTTTAGGAAGCTTTCCGTCTGACAGGTTTATGCTGCTAACTGGAAATTGTTTCCATTTTGGATGGAGCAGTAACCTTTGCTACCCAATTTGGTTAGCTTGTATATAATCTTGACTTGTTTCAGGCACCTGTTTGAGTTTGGCATCAGTTACTTGACAGTCATGTTGCATTAGTCAGCGATTTCAGCTCATTGTGACTTTATGGATGGCTAATTTGTAACCCAGCACTAGAAGGTCAGGTATCTTCTGAAAGAAACAGTATTGCCATCCTCTTTCAAAGAACTCCTTCAGTAAGACCTGAAATTCATAGTAGACATGCTTGTATATCCACTATTTGAGCCTGTTAGCTTTATGGCATTTGTATTTGTCATGGAAACCCCATTCTAGATGGTCATTGCTTCCCAGGGATGCACCTCAGTAGTAAAGGCTGTTATGTGTGTGTGTATGTGGGGGGGGGGGCACATTTGGTCTTTCATAAAACTACAGTGTCCCTCAGTGTAAACTCCTGTTTCCTTCTTAAGGTAGTTTCAGAAGTTTCCCCTGAACCAGTCCATCAGTTGCATTGTTTTCTTTGAATTTACAAATCAGGGAAAGAAAGCACACTTCAGACATCTTGGGTGTAACAGCTCAGGCACTGTCTGGAGAGGTGATTGAGTTTATGAAGACTGGCTAAGTATTCATGTCATGTACTGCAGAGAGGGAAGGGTTTCTGGTTGCTGAGTGATTAACAATTGTCAAATGCTGTTACCAAAGCCCACTCTGCTGTAGGAGTAACTGTGTGGTGCTTGTCTCAGAAATGTTTTAGTTCTGCATTTATTTCACAATCGCTTGGTCCTTACTGTATACTTTCCTTGAACATTATTGTCTTGTTCGTGATTTATAAACTGGTGACATTTAGAGTGTTGGTACTCGAGAAGTCAGCCACATGATATCTGCTTGTGAAATCTCTTTCCACCCTTTTGGTATTACTTGAGATTCAGGCTATCCTGGAACACATCACAGGGGTCCTTGCCTTAAGACACACAAATTTATTGCTTTGTTGTAGACGTGCAATATAACCATTCCCAATAGGCAGGAATGCACTTAGTCTATCTCCCTGTTAATGATTTGTCTTCCACAACTGTTGCTGGATTCCCTGTAGGTTGGAAAACTAAGTCATTTGTATAATATGTAATGCTATCTTTCTCCATTTTCTTGATTTACAGGAAGGCATTCAGTGATAGCATGGGAATGAAGTATTGTGGCTCTTGAATGGGTATATATAAGTTGCCAAAGTGTAAAGTCACTTTGAATATTAGTACTGGTACACAGGTGTCCCTAAACACAATATGTTGTTGGAACAGCTGAATTCTGATGGATGGAGAAGGAGTACTCAAACTGGGACCAGTCAAGGAGTGGGGTTTTAAGACATCACTTAAGACTCATTTATTTAACTTGGCTTTTAACTAGCTAATTGCTCTTTTTCTTTAACTTCTATAGATGTTTTTAGTTTATTTTCTTGATTTATTATAATTGTAATACTGATTAACTTTTGCGCAGTGTAATACATTCAAATTTATCTATCATAGATTAACTAGTATGATAAGAACATATAATCTGATGTTGTCATCTTCATTTCCATTAACCTGTGGGTCTCTGTTCTAACCCACGGAACCGGCTTACCACTCTCCAAGCTTGGGATTCCAGACTTGAGCTCTTCCCTTCTACCCATAATACCCCAACACTACCTCAGACCTCTCTTGCTGCACATTCGTTCAGCAGCGAGGTTCCTGGGCATCAACACCCACCCAAAAAGTCCCTAGAGGCCCAGGAGAGCAGGAAGTGCTCACCCACAAGGTCCTTCTTGGAGCCGCCCAAGAAGGCTCCAAGAGACTTGGAGCTAACCCACTCTGACCTGGGGTCCTCAGTTCCTGTCTCCTCTCCTCCATCCCAATCATCCTCCATAGCTTTGGGACAGAGTGCTACTTCTGTTGCTGTCCTAATGTCAATTTTGGCCTTAAGCTCGGTGCTGAATGGGCTGTCCAGGAGGTCTCCCTCCTGTTCTCCCAGGAGGTGTCTGAGATCCCCCTCTTCCTCCAGGCCTTTTCGAAGCCTCACTTCCAAGGACATGGGCAGACTGATGAGGCGTTCCTTGAGGCCCAGCTCCAGATGGGGCATGTGTCTGCTCCTTCCACATCTGGATCTGTGAGTCTTTCCCCATTTTGACCAGTAGCTCCTTCTCCGACCCGTCCTTTGGTGTCAGAACTCTGGTTTCATTGGACTCCAGCACCGTGGTGTTGGAGATGATTGAGATTCATTTATTGCCTTTGACTATTTTCTTGACATATTTGGCCCTGACCATGTCAGTTCCGAGTGTGTCTTGGAGCCATGGCTTCGAGTTCAGCTCCAGGGGGCTGACGTCGACTACGAAGTTTTTGGAGCTGTCTCTTCCCCTCAGGGCGTCGGCCTTCGACAGCTTGGCCCCAACTCCCATTCGTAGTGGGAAGCTCGGGCCCCCTGGGAGGCATCTGCTTTGGTGGCTTCTGCCCTGATGGGACTGCTTTCGGAGGGTTGGAGCCCTTCTACTTTCGAGATGGTGGAGAGGACCCCCCCCGGACAGCCTCGGCACGTGCCTCCTCAGAACCTCCCCATTCTGGTCTGGTGTCTGAGGCTTGAAATCTGTCACTTGGACAGCCTGGCTTAGAAAGCCTCCACAATCTCCCTTCTGTGGATCCCTGAGAGTTTTCCGACACTTCCCTGAAGTGTCCCACTGAGGAGGTTCCTCGGAAGAGGTTGTGTAAGAGGAGGCACATGGATTTCCCCTAGGGAATCCCTCACCACAGACACTGATTTCGAGGAAGGGGAAGGGTTCCCAGGTCACCACCTGATAAGCTCTCCTTTGGAGACATTCCAGAAATCCTGTGCCAGAGAGGTGGCTGGTCTGCCCAGAATCCTTTCCCAGAGGAATCAGTTCCGTGGGAGGCTTTCAGGTCTTGCCCATCTATCACCTGGGTGTATCCCCCTGCTGAACTCCTTATTGAGCTAGTGTCAACTAGGGCATGTAAGGAGCCAGGTATGATAGAGTCGATCCCCAAGCGGGCAGACAAGATTTTGAGTGCCCCCTTGGACAAGACTTTTTTGGACCAAGGGCATCCCGGTAGATGCTATAGTTGCCGTAACAGCTACAAAGGTGGAGCTCACACAAGAGAGCTCTTCTGTCCACCCTCCCAACAGAGAATCGCAAGCGTTGGACAAATTTGGGAAAAAACTTTATGCCTTTTCCAGATTTACTCTGTGGGCATTGAACTACCTATCGCATTTTACAAGCTAGAAAGGCATGTGGTGAAGAAACTTTCTAGCTCGTCCCCTGGCTCCATGTCTGCAGAGGAACAGAAGACCTTTTCCTCCAGATTGACCATCCATCAGTCACTGGCTAATGCGTCCATGAGGTTGATATCCCATGCCGCAGAGGGTGCCTCAAGGGCATCCGGTTCCGGCATTGCCGTAAATTGCCATATGGATGCCTTCAAACAGTCGTTGATCAATGCCCTGTTTGGCTGCACCTTGTTTGGGCCTACCGTTCATGAAACACTGTCCTGCAGCGAAAAGGACAGAAAGACCCTGGCTGCCATTGAGATCCGTTTTTCTACCCCACAAAGGTCCTTTTCTAGAAATCCATGTGGGAGTAAAAAGATGTGGTTTCTTAAATCACAGGGTCCTTTTCAGAATGCGTAGGGAGATTTCTCCCCCAGGGGCTGAGGGAGGAACAACCAAAATGGAAGATGCCTCCCATGCGGCTGAGGGGGTCTGTAAAACCAAGGGTCATGAGAAACTTTCTCGGAGCAACCCTGCCAGCACTCCTGAATGGTTGCCCATCTGCCTTCCTCTGGAGGCTGTCAGGAGGCACTTCTCCTTGCATCTAGCAGGCCGGGAGGCCATCACAAATGATCGCTGGCTGCTAAGGATCGTATCCAGAGGATACTACATTCCCTTTTGAGAAACACTCAAACAAAGCAATTGCCTCCCTGATGTTCCTCCCAGTCAGAGGGAGAATGCAGCCTTAGAAATAAAAAAAATTACTAAGCAAAAGAGTCATTCAAAAGGTCCCCCCGAGCAAGTCAAATTGGGTGTTTACACCGGGTTCTTTTTAGTGCCCAAAAACCAGAGGACTTAACGGACACTTCTGGACTTCACCTTGAACAAGTCTGTGCAGCACACAGTTCAGGATGGTCATGATTCAGTCCATCTTACTTCTGAAGATGAACGATTGGATGTGCTCTGTGGACTTGAAGGATGCATGCTACCACATAAAGATGGACAGATGCTCCAGGCGATATCTACATTTCAAACTAAGAGCCAGTTGCTATCAGTTCAGATCACTCCCGTTTGGCCTCACCACAGCCCCCAGGATGTTCATCAAATGTTTGGCAGTGGTGGCAGCGTACCTCAGTCTGCAAGGTTTCCAGATTTTTCCTTATCTGGATGACTGGCTTCTGACTGCATCAACCAAGCATCTACTGATCCAGGCCAAGGATTACCTTTTATATCTGGTCCCTCTTTTAGGAATCACAATCGGTGTTCATAAGTCTTAGCTGCAACCAGTTCAAGTTATAGATTTTATTGGAGCTAACTCTAACTGCAGAGAGAAGTATGAATTTGAGACGTCAGGTCAGAGAGATTATGGACATCCTGACTCCTCCGGACAACTTGATTCTCAGAGCGCTGGGCTCTGTGGTGGCCACTATGACTCTTCTACATACTGTATGCCTACACATGTGGATGGACATTAGCGGTCCAGTGGTCTCTTCACAGGAATCCCTTGAGTTTCCCCGTCAAACTCTGCCGAGTATGCAAGGATTCACTCTGCAGATGTTTCTCAAGGACGGCCATTTAGCCTTCCTCCCCTGAATTCCTCCCAGATGGGGTGGGAGGGGGGCATTATCTGGGTCGGATGGGTCATGGCATGTGGATGCCCCAGGAGACCAAATTTTGCATATCAGCATACTGGTGATGAGGGCATTCTTCTAGCGTTGCAAGATCTTCACAGCCTTTTACCTCCAGGGACTGTTAATATGTCAGTGGAGTGGTGCATCAACCAACAGGGGGGAACCAGGTCCTTACCCCTATGTCTGGAAACAGTGAGGGTGTGGTAGTGGGCGATCTCTACCAACTACTTTCTGGTAGCAATGCACATTCCAGGAAAGTCCAGCATATTAGTGGACAGGCTCAGCTGAGTTTGTCATGTCTCATGAGTAGTCTTTAAATCCATCCACGGCAAAACTGATCTTCCAGAAATGGGGTCAACCTTGCTGCGAACTGTTTGTTCCCCTCTGAACAACAAATGCAGCAGTACTTTGCCTTGACTCCCCCTCAGGGACAGTCACCCAGAGATGCTTTAGACCATGCTTGGCCTCCTGGTCTTCTGTACGCCTTTCCTCTTCTGCCATTAATTCCCAAGTTTTTATAGAAGGCTGTCGGGTTGAAGAGCAAGGTAATCCTCATTTCCCTCTTCTGGCCCCGACAAATCTGGTTCACCTTTCTGTGGTCTCATCTGATATGCCCGCCGTTGAGGTTGACACCAATTGTGGACCTTCTTTTCCACCCGTCAGAGCATCCCCTCCCAGACTTTCAGGTTTTGAAGCTAACTGCATGGTTTCTCCAATTCCGATGATGGCAAGATGTCTCAGGCTTTCTTCCCCTATCCAAAAGATTCTGATCTCATCCCTTAGGTCTTTAGCCCATAGAATTTATAAAAGTAAATGGAAAAGGTTTTCCATTTGGTTACATCAGAAGCAGGTAGACCCCGTTACAGCTCCTATTAAGGTAATTTTGGATTTTTTGGCCTCCCTCTTCCATGATGATGCTAGCTATGCTGCCGTCAAGGTCCAGTTCACAGCGATTTCCAATTTTCATTTAGGCCTAGACTCTTACCCCTGGCACCATCAAAAGCCTTCCTTAGAGGCATCTTTTTGCTTCATCCACCGATCAAAGACCCTACCCCTCCATGGGACCTGACTGTGGTTCCCCAAGCATTGGTTCACCCTCCTTTTGAGCCAGCGGCTACAGTTGACTTAAAATTCCTGTCTTGGAAGACCCTTTTTTTTAGTGGCTATCACCTCCATAAAAAGAGTGCCAAAGTTCAAGCTCTTTGCTCTAAATTCCTGTACTTAATTTTTTCAGAAAGGGTAACTACATACAAATCTCTCCTTTTTGCCCAAGGTAGCCAGATAGGGGAACATTAATCAGTCTGTTAATCTTCCCATCTTTTTTCCTAATTGTCAGAATAAAGGAAAGTACACCCTTCATCTGATGGATGTACATAAGCAATTTTGTTTCTGCTTAGAACCAAATCCTTCAGGAAGTCTGAGCAGTTGTTTATATCCTTCACAGAGGGAAAGAGGAAAATCTATTGCGAAGGTTACTTTCTCTAGATTGTTGAGAGACTGTATTTCCTTTATATATTCTGCCAGTCATAACCTTGCCAGGTCCTGTTAAAGCTCATTCTACAAGGCCTATGGTGACTTCTCAAGCCTTCTTGTCCAGAGTTTCAATTGAAGATATTTGTGCAGCAGCTACCAGGTCAAATCCTTGTATATTTGTCTCTCATAAGTTGGATATGGTTTTCAGAAGCAGGAGTGCCTTTGGCTCTGCTGTACTCCGGTATATCCTTCCATGAGAGTCACTTGGGGATTTTGATAGTGTGGGACTCTGTCCTGCAGGTTAATGGAAGTGAAGATGTCAACATCAGATGAAGAAGTTGTTTTACCATGAAGTTCCAGCTGTGTTGTCCATCTTCATTTTCATTAACCATCCCTCCCTCCTTCCCCCTTCCAGTGTTTGGGAGACCTGGTGGAACTTTCAGAGGAACCTCTGTTCCTTTGGGTTGAGCTCCTGATATTTTCTCTCAGAATAAAAATTTTTGGTTTCTATACTTGGGGCAAACTCGATCTGAGTTAGTGTGGGGGAGTGGGGCATTGTGGGTAGAAGGGCGGAGCTCAAGTCTGAAATCTCAAGCTTGGAGAGCAGCCAGTAGGTTCTGATGGTCAGAACCGAGACCCACAGGTTAATGAAGATGGACAGCACAGATGGGACATTATGGTATGACATATAACTACTTTTTATTTTTATTTTTATTTTTGAGGTTGCTTTACAGAGATCAGCCTGTCCATACAGTGATAGTTTTGCATCCTTTTAATGCACATGGTCAGAAAGACCAACCAGCTGTTTGTATTATTTGGTGTTGGTGAACAGGCTGTGGCAGCTGTAAGTCACTCCAAGTGGATTGCAAACTGCATTGTCTTGTTGCCATTGCATTGCCATCTTGTCAGCTGTCGTTAAATTACTTTCTTTCAGGGCAACTGCTTCATGCATCTTTACAGTGTGGCAACTCTTTGTTCTTCCTTTCACAATTCACTAGCCTTGATGGTCTTTTTTAACAGTCACACAGCAGTTGTAAAAAATGTATAAAAAAACAGACATGCAAAGTACAGTAACAGAAATGTCCCATAATATTGACAAGCCAGTAGTTTTTTTTTTTTTTTTTTTTTTTTTTTTTAGACTAGTGTTAGCTGGACGGAAAACGGTTTCATTTAGGCAATAGGAGTGTCTGAGTGCAGGACTTGTGAAGTTGTTTTGGTAACAACACCGCTGCTTTCGATTTTGCGCCCATTTAAGACTGAGATCGGAGTTTTATGCATTGTAGTTAGTAATTATGTATAACCAAAGCAAGAAAGTAATCTGCGGAGGAGTGCATTTGCCTCATTTATGGTTTTATATTTTAGTGCCCTGGAATGTGAGGGGTAGTGTCTCTTGTGTGGCAGCTTTTTTATATTTAATGTACAAGTCAGTAGTCCAGCTCTTTATTCACTTATTAGTGGTAACTTCTGAGTGACAGTAAAACAAATGACAGACTTTGTTATGCTTTGTAGTTTTTGTACTTGGTATGATGAATAAGCCACAATGAGGTCATGCATATTTTATAGCACTTCTTTCCCCATAACTTTGCTAGCCTTAAGACTTTTAGCAGGGCAGTAGTAGATAGCTTAATATTGTTGTTTAATTTATATATGTATCTGGTAAATAAGGCTGGATCTGTCCAGACATCTGAATATTTGAACAATTTCAGCTTTTTAAAGCATCTTTTTTTATACCTGGAAATTGTCCAGTCTGCATAGAGTAGTTCTGAACTGTTTAAGATGTTCTTAAAAACACAGATTGAATTTACTTAATGATGCTTATTTACAGTAATAATATGCATGCAGCAGGTAAGTCATATATGTGCTTTTGGCTACATCTCTTGTGTGATCAGATAGCAAAGTGACACAGGTAAACATAATTATTTTAGTCAAATTCATGAAGAGGAAGTGACTAAGGATTGAACTCTGTGGGCCACCTATGTAGACTAAAGATAAGAGCCTGAGTGTCTGACAAGTACTTTGAAAGAACCTTTCATTGTAAATCAAGAACTGCTTTACTGTGTGGTGGCTTAATCCATTCTGCTAAGTTATTTTAATTTTCTTTGAGCATGATGTCTTTGTGAGTTCAGAATAGATGAGTTCAGGTGCCCAAGTTTCCCTTATCTGTGCTGTTGGATTTTGCCTTCTCATTCCATGCTTTGTCAGTTGTCCTCTCTCACTCCTGCCTTCCTCCTTTTAGGGTCATGGATATTGCTTGTGATGTTTCCCAGCTGTATATCCACTTCCAGGGGCAGGGGACTTGTAATCCAGTATAACATAATGTGAGTATCCGATGTGTCTTCGTCTGTCCTCAGTGTATGGGTACTTCATATCCTGTCTGATCTGACTTTAGCCATTCTCAGACTTTGTATTTAGGAGTCAGGCTCCACCCCCTTACCCATAATTCCCTCTCTACACTAAATTACTTCAGATCTTGTTTGCCACTTGATTGCAAAGGACTCCGATTTCTTGGTTTAATGCTTTAGGTGTTTTCTATGAGCGTCAGATAAGTGACTCTTCATTCTTCTTTCCCTTTGGGACTGGTTTTCTTTCTGCTTTATTCTTTGTCCACCCTCTACAAAAAAAAAATAACTTTCTCTCTACTTAACGCTTACATTCCTTTTGGATAGTTTTTAAGGTTTGGTTGGGGTTGCTTATGTCTTATTTTCCTCAGCAGTGTATTGCGGTTTTGTGGTCCTTCTTACTGTTGCTGTTATTACTTAACCTTTGGAGTTTTTGCTGTTATTCTTGTTTTTTTCGCCCTTTAGTGGCAACATGACAGAGAAATCCTCCAATATTTTAAATAATGCATCTCTTCCAGGTACAAAATCCACAGCCAATGCCCATACAATGTGTGTGTGTGTGTATTGTTTAAGGTCCTTGCTTTGGATGAAGACTGCTCTGTTTATGCTGCCTTTGGGCACAGGGCTAACATTGAGAAGTGCTGAAATCTTGTACTTAAGGGGCTTCTCCCTGCTGCAGCAGGAGAAGTTACCCCTTCACAGACATCTTTGTTTTCTTCCCCTTCAACAAGGAAAATTTCTGATAAGGGTAAAGGAAAGAAGAGTAAGGAAAATATAAGGAGAAGCACAAGATGAAGGGACTTGTCTAGTAAGTATTCTTTGAACTGATGAGGTCCATCCAGTCCGATGCCAGTGATCTCCAAGCCATCTGAACTGGCCTTGGCTCTGGAGACGCCTAGGTTTCTCACTCCTCCATTCCCATGACCCAGGTTCTCTCCAGAAACCGTAATCCCTAAGGGGTTCTGGTCACCTTTTCTAAAGGAAATGTCTTTCCGTAGGGTGTCAAGACCCTCTTGTACTGTGTTATCCTTAAGATCAGTGTGAATTCTCCATGAGCCTTTCTGAAATAAATGCTGACAAAATGAAGGAGTTCCTGAGGACTTAGATCCAGTTTGGGAGTTCTTCCAACTCTGACCTATCTCTGAGGCTCAGTATTTGCTTCTTCACCAATTTGACCTTCAGGTTTGATGCTGCTGTACTTGAGCAAACCCAGTGGATTGCCTGTGTCAGATATGACGGATTGGACTTTGATGCCAACCATTTCTCTAATCCAGTGGACTTTAAGCACCTTGGATCCCGATAGGTCTTTGAGCCAAGGGATTGAGGCCAACATTTGAAGAGATGTGGTCAGGGCTGACTGCAAAACTTTCGGATCCATCCTTTCCTCTCATTGTTTTGTCTCTCAACAGCTCTGCCCTGGCATTTGTTTTGAAGCCAGGTCAGATGGGTTCTTAGAGCTTATTTTGATCAGAATCTTTGATCCTACTAGTGTGGCATCGAGACATGTCTGTGTCAGTTTTCAAGGCCTGTGAGAGAGTGCTCTCACTGTTGAAGTTTCTCTTCCCCACTCAGATCTTCCAGTGACCATCACAGAGCTCTTTGAGTCTTCTAGCTTCACTTCCTGTCATATTGAGACAGACATCCCCTTGGAATTTTGAGGCATTTCACATTGTGGACTCCCCATCAGCTTTGGAGTCTTCCCCAGAGCATCCCAGTGGAGACTGTCCCCCAAAATATTCTCCTTAATAGTGCCTCACTGCAGATACTGATTTTGAAGAAGGGAAGGGGCTCCCCAAATTCATTGTTGAACTGATGCTGCAGAAACCAGACAAAATCCTATTTTCCCCAAAAGATAGACCCTTTTGGAGCAAGAGTCTTGCAGTAGATTTTGTGGTGGTAGAGGCAGCCTCCAAGAAAGAGCTCAGTCTTCAGATCTCTACTGATGTTCTTCGTGTTTCACTGTTGCAGTCATTACATTTGGGTAATCCTGCTGGCAGGTTGCCCTCAGCCAGCCTGAATTCCAAAGTCTTGGGTCCTGTGTCGGCTGCTGTCGCCTCTTCCCTGACGTCAGGTCGTCAGGAGTATAAAAGAAGCGGCCAACGCCATTTTCTTCAGTCTTTCTTGCCATGCGGTGCCTGAAGCAGAAGCAGTTCGCAAGTGCCGGTCAGCTGACTCCTGAGATTTTCATGTTTGAGTTTCAGATCCGAAGTCTTCAATAAAGCTAAGTACCCTTTTGGGGAAACTTTTTTCTTGCTCCAGACCGATGTCAGAAAAAGTTAATAATTGTATTTCTTGTGGAAAGCAAATACCTCATAAGGATTTTCATTCTTACTGTACTCCTTGCCTAGGCCCTGATCACAACATTACTGGTTGTCGGTTTTGTGCTAGATTTAACCAACGCACTATTAAGCGGTGGTATGATTTTTGCTTTAAACTTTTTTGGACACCAATTTAATTATCCTGAAATGTCGTCGGATAGCCATCCAACTACCGGAGTCTACAAAAAAAACCGCAAAGAAAAGGATAGAGAAAAACAATGAGGCCCAAAACCGATGACGAAGCTTCTCCTAAGCCAGTCGCCGGTTCTCAGTCAGGCGCTTTCACAGCCCCTGACGCCCGCTACTTTAGAGTCGCAGGCCGCTACCAACTCCCACGTGGAGTTGGCCATGCCGCTGAATACTCAAGGTATTGGAGCTTCGGGCGCTAATCCCTCAGATGGGTCTGGAGCCGCAGAGCAGGTACCGGCTTCTGAGGGTGTATTCAGACCTAAACATCTTTACATTAAAATGACTTCAGCTTCAAAGGCAAAGACTAAAGCACCTCCTAAAGCAAGGAAACAAACTCAAGAGCCACGTGGAAAGGCCTCTATGCCCAAAAAGCAGATGCTCAGAATGGCCGAAGACTTGATTACCTTGATCAGGTGTTCCCATCCCCCTCCTGATAAGAGGCCTAGGCAAGACACTGACTATGAATCTTCAGATCAGGTTTCTATTTCTTCTGATTCCTCTTCTGATCAGGAATATTCTCTTCCCCTATGAGGATTCAGATGCTGAAGAATCTATACCTTCAGCTTCTCCTCCTGAGGACTATTCCTTTGGGGAAACCTTGCATACGATGAGGGAGCATTTCCACTGGGAGAGCCAAGATTTTTCACAATCTAAAAAGAGGCTCAGGGATTTTCTTTTACTACCTCAGCGCAGGCCTCTAGCCATTCCACCTGTGTTAGACATTGTAGATGATGTGTTTTCGGAGTCTAGTCTGACCCGTTACCCCCAGCCCCTGTTAAGCCTGACAGATATTACAGGGTTCCTGACTCACACAAATTTCTTTTTAAAAACCCTGCTGCTGACCCAGAAACTATTTCACAGGGTCCAAAGGGAGTTAAGGCTTCCACTGCAAAAAACCCAACCCCCTCTGACAGAGATTCAAGGGCACTGGATAGATGGGGAAAAAGGTTTACACATCTGCAACTTTGGCTATAAGGGCCTTAAACTGTCAATTTCATATGCTTAAGTATCAGCAACATGTCATGGGATTGCTTAAACAGAAAATGTTGTTAAATTCTGAATGTGCAGAAAACAAGGAAATGCAGTATTTATTGTATGCAGCAGAACAAGTTGGAAAACATACTTTGCAATGTGGTTTTGATTCTTTGGAGGCCTCCTACAGGGCCGCAGTTACGGGTTCTGTAATTAGGTGGCATGCTTGGTTAAAGGAACAAAATCTGCCTGATCATGTTAAAGTTAAATTACTAGATGCAGCTTTACAGCATGATACTTTGGTGTTAAGGCAGAAGAGGTGTTAAAGAAAATGGTGTACAAAGCTAAATCTATGCAAACTGTCAAAGATTTTTTACAAGTACAGCCACCTAGGTTTAGTAGACACTGGCCTACAAAAAATGGTCCTTTCCTGTGTCAGACAAACCTCAAAGGGGCAGATCCAGACACCCTAGGGGCAGATCCCAGGCGCAATGTTCTTATAGACCCAAGCAATGGGGTGCTTCTACCCCCAAAGCTGGAGAAGATAGATCACAAACATACAGAAAACAGTCCCAATGACTTCCCCCTGCCTGCACCAAGTACTTATCTTCTGGCAGCACCCTTAGGGGGAAAATTAGCACTTTTTGCTCAAAATTGGCACATCATAACCCAGGACAAGTGGATTCTAAACATAGTGTCACAAGGCTACAAGTTCCATTTCCATACTCTGCCAAAGGCAAACGGCTGGCCAGATCTGCCAAAAAATCAATGGGCAGAGGCACAAAAACAAGTCTCATCCCTCATGGACATGGGAGCCATTCAACAAGTACCAGAGCAAGAGCAGAGACCAGGATTTTACTCGTTTGGTACCCAGAAAGGACAAGGCCTGGAGGCCGATACTAGACCTGTCTATTCTGAACACTTTCCTGGATATTCCAAAATTCAAAATGTTGACTTTGCAGCAGCTTCTGCCCATGCTGGGCAAGAATGCTTGGCTTGTGACTTTAGACCTAAAAGAGGCGTACCTGCATGTTCCAATCAGAAAATCATGCAGAAGATACCTAAGATTCAAGGCTGGTTCAATGCATTACAAATTCTCTGCACTGCCCTTTGACTTATCTACTGCGCCCAGGGTCTTTACAAAGTGCCTGGCACCAGTAATTGCATTCTGCAGACAAAGAGGAATACAAATATATCCTTACTTGGACGACTATCTCATTCAAGCAGAGAACAAGGACATTCTTCTTCAACATCTGGCGTTTGTGAAAAGACTTCTAACATGCCTAGGGTACACAGTCAACAAAAATAAATCAAAACTAGTACCCGCACAAGAGTTAACATTCCTGGGTGCAAGCTTGAAAACAACTGCCCAGATGGCTTATCTCACGCCAGACAAACAAAGGCAACTCACTACCTATTTCAAAATGTTGGCAACAAAGGCTCAGTTATCCGCAAGAAAAATTCTGCAGGCTTTGGGCTTCATGGCATCCTGCATCCTCCTAATTCCATATGCAAGACTGCATATGAAGAAACTTCAATGGTACCTAAAAAGTGTTTGGACTCAACATTGCCACAACCTGGAAACCGTCATTACTCTCATTTCCTGCCTGCAACAGGAGTTTTGATGGCGGGCAAAGGCTTGTCACCAGAACAAGGGACAGCCATTCACATTACCTCCAGCCAGGTAGACACTAACAATGGATGCATCAAACTATGCCTGGGGAGCTCACATGGCAGGAAGATGCATTCAGGGCACATGGTCCTCAAACCAAATGCATCTACATATCAATCAAAAAGAGATGTTAGTTGTTCAAAATGCCCTGACAGCCTTCAAGGTCCTACTTCATCCAGGACAACTACTGATAAAGACGGACAACACCACGGTCATGTGGTATATAAACAAGCAGGGGGGCACACATTCTTACCCCCTTTGCAGACTAGCCATGACCTTGTGGGACACAGCTTTGACTTACCAAGTACATCTGCAGGCACAATTCCTGCCAGGAAAGGAAAATACTCTGGCAGATGAACTAAGCAGAAACCTCATGGATCCCCACGAGTGGAAGCTGGATCCACAAGTCTTCAGCATGATAACAAGGAAATGGGGATGCCCGGACATAGATCTATTTGCCTCCCCTCTCATTTACCAGCTAAAAAGATTCTGCACAAGGACTTATCGCAGACAAGCATGGAAAGTGGATGCCCTATCTTTCACCTGGAAAAAACTATCAGTATATGCCTTTCCTCCACTGCCTCTCCTCCCCAAGGTGCTCCTAAAGGTCAGACAGGAGAAGCCAAAGATGATACTGATTGCCACAGACTGGCCACGCCAGTATTGGTATCCAATACTAAGGAACTTATCTCTATACCCAGCTTGGACATTACCTCAAATACCTCTACTACTGTCCCAGCAGAACAATCAGATCATGCACAGCCAACTCAGGACATTGAACTTGGCAGCATGGCGGATAATTTAGTCATACAAAAAACACCTCTCAATAAAGCTGTGATGGATGTCATACTGGAAGCCAGAAGGCCTAGTGCTAGAAAGTCTTATGCTGGAAAATGGAAGAGATTCTGTGCCTGGAACCAGGCACAAGGAACTGATACAGCGGTACCAAATATTCCTCAGATTTTGCAATACTTAACTGAGATGCTGGACAAAGGCCTATCTTTTTTATCAATTAAAATTCATGCCTGTGCCATTTCAGCTCATTACAATACAGAGCCACCACTTTTTTCTCACCCTTTATTAAGGCAGTACCTCAGAGGAGCCAAAAATTTAAGGCCCCCAAGGAGACTACCAATACCTGCATGGGACCTTAACTATGTCTTGGAAAAGCTCACCCTGCCTCCTTTTGAGCCAGCTGCTACTGCTGATATGAAGTTTTTATCTTGGAAAACAGCTCTGCTCTTAGTAATTACTTCTGCAAGACGAGTTTCAGAGCTACAGGCGCTCATGTCTGTGGAACCTTTCATCATTTTTCATCCAGACATGGTCTCCCTGAGGACAAACCCAACATTTATGCCTAAAGTAGTGTCCAGTGTGGTGCTTAACCAAGCCATCCATCTGCCAACCTTTTACCCAAATCCACAAAACAAGGGGGAGAGAATTCTGCATTCTTTGGACGTACAGACAGCTTAGATTCTACCTGGACAGAACTAAAGCTTTCAGGAAGACAAAGCAATTACTAGTGGCATATGCTGCAGGATCACAAGGAAAGCCTATCTCAAAGCAGACTATTTCTAAGTGGTTAGGCCATTGCATTTGTTTCTGCTACTTACACCATGGCAAGCCAGTGCCTAAGGGCATTAGGCCTCATTCCACCAGTGCTGCAGCCACCTCAGCAGCCTTTCTCAGGGGAGTACCAATCAGAGACATTTTAGAGGCGGCTACTTGGAGTTCAGTGCACACCTTTACAAAGCATTATCGTCTGCCACTCTACTCTAAATCCAGGGCAGGCTTTGCCACTGCAGTTCTGCAGGGCCTCATAGCCGCTCCTACTGCTGTCTAGTTCCAGCTTCCCCAACCATAGCTTTGGGACTCTACCCAAATGTAATGACTGCAACAGTGAAACACGAAGAACATAGTACAGTTGTGTACACTTACCATAAATGTAGATGTTCAAGTGTATTCACTGTTGCAGTCCAGGTTACCCACCCGCCTTCCCCCTTTTTTCTTTTGAATCTTATCTTTCCTTCTCTGATTTATACTACCTATGTGGTGCATTTGCTTATAGATGACGGTAAAATTTATATCTGTGTATTTCTGAATATATATATAAAGTTTGGCTACCCTTTTTGTGGGCACCTGACAATCTGGGGCAAGAAAAACTGAAGAAAATGGCGTTGGCCGCTTCTTTTATACCCCTGACAACTTGACGTCAGGGAAGGGGCGACAGCAGCCGACGCAGGACCCAAGACTTTGGAATTCAGGCTGGCTGAGGGCAACCTGCCAGCAGGATTACCCAAATTTAATGACTGCAGCAGTGAATACACTCGAACATCTACATTTATGGTAAGTGTACACAACTGTACTTTTGTCCTTCTAACAGGAAGTCCAGGGTTTTGGACAGGTTTGGCAAACAGGTCTATGCTTCAACAGCCTTTGCTGTCAGGGAACTGAACTCCTTAACACATGTATGCTTTTAGAGGGATTTGACTAAAGAGCTATCCATATCCCTTTCTGGGTCCTTGTCTACATAAGACAGAAAATCAGTTGACATGCAATTGGACACTCTCTAGTCCTTGTCAACCATGTCTGTGTGCTTTATTTTTAGTGTGGCAATGACACGTCAGGAGCAGAAAGCTCCAGAATAGCTGTTTGCTGGCACACCTGAATGTATTTCTGTGACTTCTCAGAGCAGTTTAAGACTCCCTTCATTAATGTCCCTTATTGTGGGTCTGCATTATTTGGACTTAAAGTGAAAGCAAGACTGTCTAAACGCAAGCAAAATGGCAATACATTGTCTATCATTGGGGTATGCTTTTCTACCCCTCAGTGGACCTTCTGTAGAAACAAACAATGAGGTAAGAAAATGTTTTTCTGTAAGTCTTGCCTCAGATGCTTCTATTGACAGACCCTCCCTCCAGGCAGAAGGAAGAATAATCATAATGGATGTCACCCACTGGCAGAGGTGGACCTCCGAATCAAAGCTTCTAGTGGCCCTTTTCCAGTAGACCTTTTCAGCAGTCCTCAATGGTTGCTTGTCTGCTGCAGTGTGGAGGCATTCGGAGGTGCTTGTCTCTGCACCTCATAGCCTGGAATTCCATCTCTCAAAATGTATTGGTACTGTGAATCATAACCAAAGTCTATACAATTCCCTTTCTTTACAATCCCCCTTGTTAAAGAAAATGTCCCAATGTCCCACTGACACAATGGAAGGCAGAAACACAAGAAATAAAAAAGCTGCTAAACAAATTAGCCATCCAGGAGATCCCATGAGACCAGCACAGATCAGTAGTCTATTCAGGGTTCTTTTTGGCACCAAAGAAAAACTGGGACTTCAGGCTTGTTCTGGACTCCAGTCACTTGAATGAGTATGTAAAGCAGACAAAATTCCAGATGGTATGATTCTGTCAGTCCTACCTTTTTTGAGGAAAGACGATTTGTTGTGATAGATAGACCTTCAGTATGCATGCTGTCATTATAAAAATGGGCAGAAGCTTCAGGAGGTTTCTCCTTTTTCGGCAGGGAGCCACTTCCAGTTCACGGCCCTGCCCTTTGGTCTCATCACAACCCCTGCATGTTCAGCAATTGCATGCCAGAGGTTGCAGCCCATCTTAGACTGCAGGGGTTCCATATGTTCCCATATCTGCATGACTGACTTGTAACCGCTCCCACCATGAATCTTTTTATATAACCCAGGGACTCTTGCTCCACCTGTGTTGCCAGTTGAGGATAACTGTTAATTGCATGAAATCTAGGCTTGCCACCACTCCGTTTTTTTTCTGGACTATCAGGAAATCAAACTGATTCTCCGGTAGTCCGGAAAACACTGTACAAACTCCGGTATTCTGTTTCAAAAAGGAAACAGACTATCAGAGTTTGTAAATCGGCTGATTTACTATGCTTTTTTTTACAGAAAAACATAGTAAATCAGCCAGCGGCGGAGCGAAAAAGAGGGCGTTCCCGTTGAGTGATGCTGTCGTGACATCACAAAATAGGAGGTATGTTGGCGGGATAGGGGGTTGGGTGGGCGGGGTTACTGGTGACGCGAGGGGCGCGGCTTTGCTCCGGTTTTAGCCGTGAAGGAAGGTGGCAACCCTAATGAAATCAAAGCTTCAGCCAGTTCGAGTGATAGACCTTCCTCCCAAGGGGTGTGATTGCTATATAAACTGACAACATGTTGGTAGTCTGGTACATCAACAAACAAGGGAATATGCTGTTATCCATTGTGTTGAGAGGCCATGATGGTTTGACAGAGTGATGTCTTCTCACAACTTTCTTTTTGTAACACACACACACAAGGGAAGGCTACTGTGTTGGGAGATAAGTTGAGCAGATCTATTCTTCTACCTCATGAGTGATACCTCAGTTATCAGTGGTGGAACAGATTCTAAACGTTTTGGGCCAAACTTGCTGTGACCTATTTGCATCCCCCTCCCGCACCTAGTGCAACATTTACTTTGCCCTGATCTCCCAAGAGGGGGAGTTCCCGGGGGACCCTCTTGTCCACAATTGGTCCCCCGGTCTCCTTTATGCTCATCTTCCCACATCACTCATACCAAAGTTCTTGCAGAAAGCATTGTGGAGTAAGGCTACCTCAACTCCCCCTTTTGGCCTCAACAGGTGTGTTTTTTCTTCCTCTGCTCTCATCTGATTCACCCTCCATTGGTGCTGGACCTGGCTGCAGACCTTCTCTGTCACCCGTCGGGGCTACCTCACCTGGACATCAGAGCCCTCAGCTTAACTTCAGGTGTTTTCTCCAGTTGCCATGATGGTTAGACAGTCCAGGCTGTCATCTGATCTCCACACAAAGACCCTCTAGCAGGAAAGTGTACATGAGCAAATGGAAGGAATTTTTGATTTGAGCTTCCAGTGGGAATATAAATCCCTTTTCACTTCATTTCCCTACTATTTTGGATTTTCTGGCTAGCCTTTTTCATTATGGAACAAGTTACTAAACCTACAGCCATGGTTGAAGTGACATACTTCTGTTGGAAAATGTTGTTAGTGGTAGCTACTTCCCTATGAAGAGTTTTGGAACTTCATGCTCTCCTTTGTATGCCTGCTTATTTGGTTTTCCACAAGGACAGGGTAACAACGAGAATAAATTCCTGCTTTCTTCCGAAAGTGGCCTCAGTAACCTCACTGAACCAGTTCTTCAGTCTTCCTGTGTTCATTCCTCATTTTTCTAATAAGAGGGAAGGGTACATGCTATATTTTATAGATGTGCATCACCAACTCATTTTATTTGCATCACACTAACAACATCAGAAAGACTGACCAGTTGTTTGTATCCTTCTCCCCAGCAAAACTGGGTAAATGGAGTCCAAAGTAACTCTTGTCACTATGGTTGTCTGAATGATTTTCTTATCTTTATAAGAAGAAGGGATTATTTCTGCTTGGCAGTCCTAAAGTTCATTCTACTAGGTCATTTGCTACCTCAACTGCCTTTTACTGAAAAGTGTCAAGTGGTGACATTTGTCCAGCAGAAGCTTAGTGTGATGTCATCTTCATAATGCACTAAAATTGGAATTGCTGTCTAGGTCCAGAGCATCCTTTTGTTCATACATCCTCCAAAATATCATTATTTGAGTTCTCCAAAGGTTTGTGAAAACTGGCGAGACTGTGCCATACGTTGAGGACAGATGGAAGAAACAACATTGGATGCGGAAGTTATGTACTTACCATAACAAATGATCCATGTTAACTGCTTCCTTCCTCCTTAACGTCTCTTCGTCCCTCCTTCCCCCTTCCATTTGTCATATTCCTTTGCTTCAGGAGTGACTGCACTGATTTATTAACAGCCTGGCCATGTCTTTGCTATGTACTGTGTTCCAAGAGTTCCTTGGGCTTCTTCAGAATATATTAGCTTCTTGAGGAGGTGTTAATGGTCCTTGTCATAGGAAGTGAACAGACTTGATCAGTGGTACTTTAGTGCAAGGGGAGGAGACTGAGCCTTAGATCCAGAGTCTGAGAGTAGCTGAAGTGTGATTCACTTGGATCCAAAGTATCCCAACATTGAGGAGAATGGGAAGCAGACATAACGAATCTATCCTTATGATAAGTACATAACATTCATTTTTATCATATTGGTTGATCTTGGGAGTCCTGTGCAGCTAATACAGTGAATACATTTTTACATTTTCCCTTCATTTTGTCTCCCTTGTGTTAAACAGCCTCTCCACCTTCCTTGAGCAGGACTTCCCTTTTCAAACAATCAGAAGTGAAGAGCAGACTGCCTAGTCATATGCAAGGATTTCTTGAAGTTTGCTGGCAGGGAGGGAGCATTCGAACTTGATCTTAAAAAAAAAAAAAAAAAAAAAAAAGACAAGAGTTTGCTTTGAGTGGGCTGTCGCAAGGTAGATCCCAGCAACATCCCCACTGCAGAAAGTGCTGTTGGAGCTGAACTGTGTTCTTGAGTGCTCTCATATCATCATTACTCTCTTTCAGAATTTTCCTTTCAGCATGTCCTGGTTTCCTCAGGTGTGTCACATGTTTTCATGTCTTCGTTTTATGAATTCTTCATCTGGGGAGTCATTTTCCTTATTTGTACATGAATAAAGGATATTGATTAGGTCCAAAATAGCAAGACTTGAGAAGGAGTTGGGATGACTTAATCATAAAGCAAGTGTCATTTTTTGACATTGACAGCATGGACCAATTGAATGAACTGATACCTGTTATAGAACACTGTCAGTTTGCAGTGGAGCTGGATTGTGTGATATTTGGAGTGATAACACAATGAGGATTTCCTGGTTTTAAGTAAAGTATTTATATAACTAGTTTATTCTCCCTTGCTTGTTTGAAATGCTGATTGTTTTTCCACTTTCAGGACTTATGCTGATAAATTGAGTCCTAAGGTTGTGCAGTCTTTACTGGATTTATTATGCAGTCAGCTAAAGAATCTGCTGTCGCAGGCTGGAGTGACATTGATGGTTTTTCGAGGAGGCAGTGAAGAGGATGACACAGATAAAAAACAGGAAGAAATTGGAGATCTTGAGAGGAAAGATTTACGAGGTATGTTTAGATACTCAAATGTTATGGCATAATGTGTTTCGCGTTCTAGTAAACGTGTTGCTTTACCATATTAATAATATTTTTAATAAACTTGATGGGAAGAGCTTCATTATTACCTGAAGCAATACTTTCAGTGTGTGATTAACTGTGGGGAAAGTCACCCAACCCCATACCAAAGCAGCAATAGTATCCTTGAAATTTTCAGTGCTCTTTTGATGTGATGGGTGTGCATTACAATGAGCAAGATATTTGAACCATCTGAGTAAGTAAATATATAAATGAAATTTATCTGACATATGTGCACCAGATTTTTTTCTTGCAGGAAGAAATAGCTAATTCCCTGGTCTGAGACCACTGCTTCGTTCAGTTATTTATACATTTCATGTCAATAAATGTGAACACAAGACCAAGAATCACCAAAATCCACAGCCACAGTACCCAAATCTCCAAAAAAATGTAGTTGAAAGCAGTAGGTTAAAAACAGCACATTTATTGGTACGTAATCTGAATCACACCAAACAGCAGCAAACTATAAACCAAGCGCTTTCGCTCGGTTATTACCGAGCTTCTTCAAGGTTAAAAAATCTGTTATGTAGTCAGCCATGTTAAATACTAAATGCAACATCACATGACATACCCCCCCATGTGATCCATACCTAATCAGTTTCTTAAAAATACAGTGTATGTAAACTTTCATTGAATGTTAAATATATATTCCAATCCAAAAATCAAACTCAACTTTAAATTTAGTGATGCCAGAAATGCAAATATGTAATATATTGACACATGTAAAAAACACATAAAAAATAATAGAATAATAAAGTGAATAGTGATGAAATAAATAAATAAACATGACAGTAATAAATATTGAACTAAACCATGAAAATAAATAAATGTAACATCTTCATTACCAGTACAGCACAAGGTAACCAAACTAAGGCATTCGGCTGAACTGCAAGTACAACCAATACCAGTATGTTTAATGGGGAAATCTAAACAGTCTACAAGAACCCCTATTATAATCGTGCCCTTCTTAATTTGAGCACGCTGTTTATATTCAAGGCGTCATTCATGCCCGGTGATCTAATTGCGTCCAGTCTGAGCTGCCAAAACAATTCCCGATATTCCAACCTGGCTTCCCAGTTCCCTCCCCGTGGGTCGGGTGTCACTTGTTCTAGAATTGTAAACTTAATTTGCATGTTTTCACATAATTGTGAATGCTTAAAAAAGGCATTGGTCACTTTACCCCTACTGATATCATATTGGTGTTCATAAACTCTTTTTCTAAATTGTCTTTCTGTCTTGCCTACATAAAAACTATGACAATGTAGGCAGATTCCCAGGTATACCACTCCTTTGGTGGCACAATTAAAGTATTGTTTAAACTTATATCTAAAATTTCTGGAAGGGATAGAAATAACATCTTTGTTCAACATGAAGGCACATTGGTTACATGAACCACATCTATGGGTACCCTTCTTCATTCTAGTGGACTCATTCTCAACAGCCTTATTTTTCTCAAAAAGTTCTTTCAAATTCGTTCCTATTTTTCTAACGAAACCTGGCACTGAAGGGATAAGATGTTTTATAGCTTCATTCACTGTAATAATGGGCCAATACTTTAAGATGACATGTTCTATTACCTGAGAGTCTGAAGAATATGTATATGCAAAACTATTCTTAAATTTGGAGGTGGTGTTGTCTATCACCAACTCCGTACTGGCTGTCCCGGTACCTAGTAAAGGGTAATACCTGGATTCCCTGTTATCAGTAACTTCCTGAGCCACTCCATCAATCAAGTTGACTGGGTATCCTTTTTCTATAAATAAGCCACGGAGTGTGTTGGCTTCCTCCAAAAAATATTTAAAAGTGCTACACATTCTCGAGGCTCTAATCATTTGGCCCTTAACTGTCCCTTTTTTCTGGTAAAAAGGGTGCCCACTACAAAAATGAAGGTATGCGTTAGAAAAGGTAGTCTTCCTAAAAAGTTTGGAATGAAAACAGCTGTTTGCGTAGTCCTTAATTACTGTTACATCCAAATAATGTAAAACATCTTGGTCAATTTTATGAGTAAATCTAAGAAAATCAGTACATCCATTGATGTGTTCCAAAAACTCATTCAGGTCATAAATGGAGCCATTCCATAGTAGGCAAATATCATCTAAATATCTGGTATAATGTGTAATGAACTTTTTCCATGGTGTATTGAACACAAATTCCTGCTCCCAATGGTAGAGTACACAATTGGCGTATAACGAAGTACAACATGCTCACATCGCCACGCCTTTCTTTTGGCGAAAAAACTCTCCATTAAAGTAAATAAAATTGTTTGTCAAAACTGTGTCCATTAAGTCCACCACTATATTGGTAACGTTGCTAGCCAACGTGCCATCAAGTGTAAGGGTTTGCCTAAACCATTCAAGTCCTACTATGTGAGGGATACTTGGAAATAGGTCTATGATATCTATGGTTACCATGTATAACTCTGGACTAAACATCTGTCGGTTGATAACTTTTAAGAAATGCCAGGAGTCTTTGCAAATATGTGTAATTGGTGTTAGGACTCTTTTGGCTATATGATCTATAAATTTTGCTAAGGGCTCCGTAATACTGCCTGCCCCAGAAACAATGGGCCTGAATCTTAGAGGGGCTAGGCCTTTATGTGTTTTCGGAATACCAAATATTATTGGTACCCTTGGTTTCATAACATGAAAGTAGTTGTATAGCTGCTCATTAATAGTGCCTTGCAAGAGGTGATCGTATAAGTAGTAACTAATTTTGGCATAAGCTAAATTAATTTCATTAAGGGACACCAGTTCATATTGTTCAACATCCTGCAACATTCCCTGTAGGATAAAATCGTAATCTAACTGGTACATTAGCACCACACCCCCTCCTTTGTCAGGTTTCATAACCCGGCATTTATACATTTCATGTTCAGTAATTAACACTTACTTTATTTTAGTGTTTTCTTTTCCAAGATCCACATGTCCATTATTAGCTTAAAAATTATCTGCTTGGTTAGATTTTCTTTTTTATTGTTTTTTTAGTTTAGTCACATAAGGCAATTTATTTGTATTTTTTTTCCGTTCTTACAATGCCAATACATTCCCCAAATATAGTATACAATTAAACAATTTATAGCATATTTTCGAAGAATGAATCCCTCTTTTTAATCACATTGTCTTTCAGAGTTTGATGTTGTCATCATAGTATTTCCAAGATTGTCGTACATGTTGAGGTTGCTACACAAAAAGCAGATTAAGAAAGAAAAACTTGCAAATAAAATGACTTCCTGTTGAAATGTCAACACTGGAAATGCCATGTGCTGATTTGCTGAAAAAAAGATAGAAAATGCAGGAAAATAGCAAATCCCAAACATTGCTCTTCTCCTTTAAACTTCTTTTTTTCAGGGGGTCAAGACCCCATGCATCCCTGATATAGGAGGCAAGCCTCCAAACCTATATAATGTGTGTGTGTATATGGATTCATTTGAGAATCTCGAAAAACTGAAATCCCGAATTTCAGTTTTCCGAAATTCTATGCCCGAAAGCTTTTAAATCGCGAAACACCAGAAGTGCGAAATTTAAAATCGCGAACCTACACTACAAATACACTATACACATACACACAATGTCCCCCCCACAATCAAACATACAATCCTACACTACAGACAAGCAGGGGGGCAAGCCCCCATGCACCCCCCCACAGCCCTCCACTTCTGTATACTAACTCCGAGATCACACAATCATACACACAAAGGTAACTCACACATTTCACAGCCCCTTGCACACGCACATCACAGCCAAAACACACACTAACATGCACTAAACCCCATAACCTACACACTCATACATACATACCTGAACTTACAACATTCACAAACCGCAGCACCAGAAGCTCCGAACTTCGGGATTTTGAATTTTGTGCTTCTCGTGTTTCACGATTTTAAGCTTTCAGGCTTAGAATTTTGAAATACTGAAATTTGAGATTTCAGTATTCCGGGATTTTCAAGTGAACCCATATATGTATGAGATGGCAACATTCTGCTCCTGGACTCCATGCATAAAGTCCTGGAAGACAGATTCCTTTTCTTTTCCTTGGACAGGAATGCTCCCGTATGCTTGCCCACCCTTTTCACTTAAATCCAGGGTATTTATGTAGATTCAGAAGGAATCTTCCAAGGTCATTATAGTGACTTCCTTCTGGCTCAGGCAGCAGTAGTTCTCCCTTTTGGAAATGGCAAGAGGCAATTACCACAAGCCTCCTCACAGAGATGATTTATTCATGCAAGAACAGGAATGTTTGATACACCCCAGTCCCAGTCAACTTCAGCTGACTGCTTGGATGATAGGATCTTAATTATCTTTAAGTACCGGTTTATTGAGGATGCAGCAGGTACTAATGGAGGCAAGAAAACCCGCTACTAGAAGATTGTAGATTAATGAACGGAAAGGTTTTCCTAGCTGCTGCCAAGAACTTAATTTGCACCCATTCAGGGCTGGTTGTTCTCTAGTTTTATAGTGTGCATGTGTGAGTTACTATCCTATGGCCTTTCTTACTCCATCAAGTTTCATTTGTCATCCTTTTCAGCTCGTTTGCCCATGGATCCTCTTCTTTCAATGCATTCTTATTTCAAAATATTTTTGAAAGAAGTTTTGCTCCAAGAAAATCAGCGGCCCCCTTCTTATGATCTTAATTTTGTGTTAGAGAAGCTAACACTTGCTGCATTTGATCCAGCTAACCTAGCTGACTTGTGGTTCTTAACATGGAAAACAGTTTACTGATTGCCCTGACCGCTGTAAAAAAGGGTATCTGAGTTGAAAGGTCTTAGGGTGAATCAAACCTATCTCTTTTTCCACAGAGACAATGTTTCTTTGAGAACTAATCCTTTTATGCTTAAAGTGATATCCAAGTTTACTTTAAGCCAAGCCATCGTCCCTTTTCTTTCCTGAACCTAAAAATGAGGAAGAAAGAGAATACTCCATACCTTGGATGTCCACAGACAACTGGGGTACTATTGACTGAACTAAACGTTTCAGATCTTCAGATCATCTGTTTGTTTTCTGTGAAGGGACAGCCTGTATCAAAACAGGCTATTTCCAAATAGTTATTTAGTGCTATTACCTTTTGTTACAGTTATTACAAAGAAACTGTTCCAGCCAGACAGGGTCAAGGTCCACTCTACAAGGGCTTTGGCTTTATCTTTGGCTTTTTGGATTGGGTTGGATTCTAGACATATTTTAGAAGCTACAACTTGGTCCTCTAGACATGCTCTTAAAAAGCACTGTAAGCTTGATTCTTACTATAGGTTTAGATTAAGCTTTGCTAGGACCATTCTCCAGGGATTCCTGGACCCTTCCACCTCCCACATGTAGTAAGCTAGGGTAATCCACCTGTATGGCTAAGGCTACTGCAGATGTGATCAATTGGATGAATGTAGTACAGTTGTGTAAGAAAACTTACCATAACAGTAGATGTTCACATGGTCACCGCTGCAGTAGCCACTCCCTCACTCCATCCCCCTTGTTTTTTTGGTGTGTTGTTTATGCTAGTGTGTAAACATTTTTTTTTGTTTTTGTTCCTAGCACTGTCCTCTCAGATCTCAGCTTTCCTCTTTGTTTGCATGAAAGCACTGAAGAGTTTGGTGCCCAAACCTGTCTTTTAAATCAGCTCAATTTGAACTGACTGATGGTTTGGGCACATGGTAGGTGCCCTGAAGCTTTGGAAGCTGGGCAGCTGTTATATCCTATGCAGGATATAACCCTTATAGCCAAGGCTACTGCAGCAGTGATCTTTCAAACATCTAGTTTTAAAGTAAGTTTACTTAACACAATTGTAGTTTTTAATTGAGACCTGGCTGAAAAATGAAACCGAAGATAACGAGATACTCCCACCTGCTTATAACATACTTAGGGCAGACAGAACATATAAAAGCAGTGACAGAGCTGTAGTGCACTGTAAAAACACTCTTCAGCTCTTCCTATCACCTCTAATACCTCCCCAATTCAACAAAACAAATCCTCCTAACTATTTTCAAGAAAAACAAATGCAGTATAGGAGTATACATCCCTCACAGCAGCAGTCATACCACAGAAGATCTCCTCTGCTGGCTCACCTGTAATGCAAACCATGAAAAACTAATATTAGGTGACTTTTAATGTCAGCTTTCTTTCTGTCTGTGTCTCTTTCCTCTAGCAACTCAATTCAAAACATGTATCTACATGGTCTGGCACAATTGATCACCTCTCCCACTCAATTTAATAATAAAAACATCTTGCGCACCAAAATAGACTGGATGCCATCATCTATGACTAGTAAAATCTCCAGTCCCGGAACTGTCTCAGGCTCCTTAAGTAACCATATTTTAACATTTAGTAAAAATAACCAAACCAATTACGGACTGTGCCGAGTGTCGTTTAATGAAAAGCTGAACAACAAGCTACAGTACTAAGCGCTTTCACCATCAATACAGTGGCTTCTTCAGAGTAAAAGGAGCATCAAATCACAAGCTTTAAATACTCATTGAGCTTTTAAAATGACCTATCAAAATTCTTTTCTACTTAAACACATACACAGCATGATAAATAAAAAGACATATAAAGTCACACCCTAACAAACATTTGTAAAGCACATATACATATTATAAAATATAATAATAAATACTAATAATCGTAAATAACATTCATCAAATGTTTCACAACAATGTGAACTAGAAATGAAAAAACTCATATTGAATACTTATAAACTGACACAAACATCAGACAACCATTGCCCTCTGCGTCAGTATGGGCATAATAGAAATTTGATCATTGAGCCCAGGGAATAATGTAGCATTCAATAAAACTTGCCACTTATATTCCAAGGACTCAACTCTAACATTATTGTCACCCCCTCCTTCACTTGTCAATACACGGTCATTAACAAAAAATATGAACCTCTTAAAATTACCACACACAAAAGAGTGTGAATATAAGGCATTGTGAATGTCTTTGTTTTTAATAGCCCTGAGGTGTTCTGCTATCCTTTCTCTTAACCTCCAGGTGGTTTTTCCTACATAATAGCTCGAACATCTGCATGTTGCCAAATAGACAGCCATCCTAGAATTGCAACATTTACCCGGGCATGGAATTGTTCTGTTATACCCCCAAACAGTCACGTAAGGTCCATCATTGATATATTTACAATATCTACAAGCCCCAAATTTATACATACGTGAGCATATGTATTTTTCTGTCGGTCTTTCTAGTAAATGTTTAATATTCCTACCTCTGGAAAATGTTACTCGTGGTGTCTGTCCTAACTCGTTTTTAACATCTGCATCAAATGCTGAATGCCATGCTTTTCTAATAATTTCAATAATCTGAGGTGTCTAATTATATTTCAAAACAAGAGCTCTAGAATCAAAGGCTCTAAAATCAAGGGATTCAGATCTTCCAATTATACCAACTGTCCCACCCAAATCTTTCAAAATTGGTGAAAATGATGTTTCCCTTCTTCCCATAACCTAATTTCTAACTGATATCAACAATTTCAATGGATATCCTCTGTCTCGAAACATCCCTACCAGGTTATACACCTCTTCCTGGTATGTCATATTGTTGCTCACGAGTCGAGACAGACGAACCATCTGTCCTTTCACGCTGGTTTAGAGGATGACAACTTGAAAAATGTAATAATGAATTACTATAGGTCTCTTTTCTATATATATATTACTTTCCAACTCTTCTGGCGTTTTGATAAGCGTTATGTCCAAGAAGCCTATCATTTGGTTGTCCCACTTAAACGTGACAACGTTTGGCAACATGTACAACATGTTCGAGCTATTATGTATGAAAAACCACCCGGAGGTTAAGAGAAAGGATAGCAGAACACCTCAGGGCTATTAAAAACAAAGACATTCACAATGCCTTATAATCACAATCTATTGTGTGTGGTAATTTTAAGAGGTTCATATTTTTTGTTATTGACCGTGTATTGACAAGTGAAAGAGGGGGTGACTATAATGTTAGAGTTGTGTCCGTGGAATATAAGTGGCAAGTTTTATTGAATGCTACATTATTCCGTGGGCCCAGTGATCACATTTCTGTTATGTCCATACTGAAGCAGAGGGCAATGGTTGTTTGATGTTTGTGTCAGTTAATAAGTATTCAGTATGAGTTTTTTCATTTCTAGTTCACATTGTTGTGAAACATTTGATGAATGTTATTTATGATTATTAGTATTTATTATTATATTTTATAATATTATGTATATGTGCTTTACAAATGTTTGTTAGGGTGTGACTTTATTTGTCTTTTTATTTATCATGCTGTGTATGTGTTTAAGTAGAAAAGAATTTTGATAGGTCATTTTAAAAGCTCAATGAGTATTTAAAGCTTGTGATTTGATGCTTCTTTTACTCTGAAGAAGCCATTGTATTGATGGTGAAAGCGCTTAGTATTGGAGCTTGTTGTTCAGCTTTTCATTAAACAACACTCAGCACAGTCCGTAATTGGTTTGGTTATTTTTACTAAATGTTAAAATATGGTTACTTAAGGAGCCTGAGACAGTTCCGGGACTGGACAGTCTAAGAATTGAGGTTACATAAGTCAAGCAACTCCACTCTAACGCTGTTATTCTCCTAACCCTGTGCCTTTTTTCTCAGCTGATTAAGCAGAAACTCCTGTAATTTTGATATATAAGACTGGCAACTGAAGGTCCTAACAGCAAGGGTAGCTGAGGTGCATGTCTTTCCCAAAAATAGTCCCGTATTCTTCACTCTCTCTCTCATTGGGAGTGGGGTTCCAGGCCTTAACCATCTTAGATTTCTTGTTAGAAATCATGGATTCCACTACTGGATCTGCAACAGGATTTTTACACAATGTATGTGAGACTGATGCACCACATAGAAACAGACTAGCTTCCTAGAATCAGGCTACAAGAATGCGTGACAAGTATCGCATCTTTCAGAATTTCAAGCCATGGAGGAATGACTAGAAGTCTTGGATGTTCTTTGAGTTTCACTGTTGCAGTCATCACACTTCGGTTATCTGCCTGCAGGTAGCCCTCAGTTGGCCCGAATACCGGAGACTTAGTATTTCTGCATCGGATGCTGTCGCTCCAGGACTGACATCAGGTCATCAGGGGTATAAAAACAGGCAGCCAATGCCATTACACCAGTTTTTCTTGCCGAGGAGCCCGAAGCAGAAGCAGTTCACATGTGCCGGTCGGCCGCTACCTGAATTTTCATTTACGAATTGAGTAATCCTGAAGTCTTCTAAAGGTAAGTACCCCGTTGGGGATCCTTTTTTCTGGCTCTAACCGATGTCAGAAAAAGTTAACAATTGTCTTGCCTGTGGAAAGCAAATACCTCACAGAGATTTTCATTCTTACTGCGTCACCTGTTTAGGCCCAGACCACAATGTCCCTCGCTGTTGGTTTTGTGCCTTGTTTAACGCCCAAACCATTCGTCGTCGGGCTCTCTCTGTTGCTAAATTCTTTTGCTGTCGATCTCCATATTCTGAAATGGCTTCAGTAAGCCATCCAACTGCCGATATTCCGAAAAAACTTAAGGATAAAGACAGAGACAGACCGCATAAGTCCAAAGCTGCCGACGATGCTTCTGTTAAGCTAGTCGCCGGTCCACCGGTACTCAGTGAGGTGCCTTCGCAGCCCCTGATGCCCACTTCAGTGGATTCACAGACCTCTACCGAGACCTATTCAGAGTCCGGTATGCCACGAGACTCTTCTTCGGCTATGGAACCTGTGGATGTCTCTACCTTGGATGGGCCCGGAGCCGCTGTGCAGGCACCGGCTTCTGAGGCAGTTCTTCTCTCAACCGATGTTCAGCTCAAACAGATGACTTCCTTTTTAACCAAAACTACCGAGTTTTTTAGGCCCAGAGTATGCACTACGCCTAGAAAACAGACTACCAAAGCATATGCACCTACCCCCATGCCACAAAAACAAATGCTTAGAATGGCCGAAGACCTTATCACGCTGATTAAGGGAAGTCAGCCTTCCTTTGCTAAGAGACAGCGTTCATTCTCCTTCAGCTTCTACAGACCAGGAGTCCGATGACTCTGAGATTTCTGATTGTGAAGACATGCCCTTCTCTGCTTATGAGGATTCAGGTGCAGAGGAATCCATTCCCTCTGCCTTCCCTCCAGAGGATTTTTCTTTTGGTGAAACCTTACATACCTTAAGAGAGCATTTCCTCTGGGAATGCCAAGACTATCCTCAGTCCAAAAAGAGACTCAGATAATTTCTAGAGCTGCCTCAGCACAGGACTTTAGCAATACCCCCTGTCCTGGATGTTGTGGATGATGTTTTTATGGAACCCAGCCTTACTCCTGACACTTTACCTCCTGCCCCTAGGAAACCAGACAGGTACTACAGAGTACCTGACACCCATAAATTTATTTTCAAGAATCCTACTGCTGACCCAGAGATCATTTCTCAGGGGCCTAAAGGTATCAAGGCTGTTACAGCCAAGAATTCCACCTCTGTCCATTCCAGAGCTTATTAAACAAAAAGTGGCAACCTTTTCAGACTGTGCAGAAAACAAAGAATTGCAGGAGCTCATGCACTCCGTAGTCAAGTCAGCAAGCATACTTTGCAGCCTGGCTTTGATGCCCTAGAAGCATCTTGCCGGGCAGCAGTCACCGGCTCTGTACTGAGAAGACATGCTTGGCTGAAGGAGCAGACCATGTCAAATCAAAGTTACTAGACGCTCCTTTGAATAAGGACTGTTTGTTTGGCACCAAAGCAGAAGAGGTTCTTAAAAAAGATGGAAGAAAAAGCTAAGTCTGTGCAGACTGTTAAAGAATTCTTACAAGTGCAACCTCCTAGATTCAGTAGGCATTGCCCTTCCAAACACTGATCTTTTCCTGCCCCCTCCAGGCCTTTTCAAACCAGACCCAGGGGAAAGAGACCACCTAGACTACAGGTATGCAGAGATCTAAGCAATGGAGTGCCCCCGCCTGTAAAGCAGGGAGTGGTAAGCCACCTCCTTACGGAAAAAGCTCGCAATGACTTCTTTACTTCTCTTACCAGCCCTGCTCAGTTGCTTGTGCCCCTTGGAGGAAAACTTGCCTTTCATGCAAAAAACTGGATGTCCATCACTCAGGGTTGGTGGGTCTCAACATTATATCCCAGGGGTACAAATTTTATTTCCATTCACTGCCAACCCCAAGCGGGTTTCCAGACCTTCCTCCAAACCAACGGGCAGAGGCTCAAAACCAAGTATTTTCCCTACTCAATATCAGACCTATTCAGCCGGTTCCAGTAGAACAGAGGGGTCAAGGATTCTACTCCAGACTCTTCCTGGTATCCAGTAAAGAGGGCTCTTGGCACCCAATCCTGGATCTTTCAATTCTCAACACCTTCCTGGTGGTACCAAAATTCAAAATGCTTACCCTGCAACAGCTTCTTCCTCTGTTAGCCAAGAATGTCTGATTATTCACCCTAGACTTAAAAGAATCCTATCTGCACATCCACATAAGGGAGTCATGCAGGAAGTATCTACGTTTCAGGGCAGGATCTATGCATTATCAGTTCTCTGCACTTCCCTTTGACTTATCTACTGGGCCCAGAGTATTCATAAAATGCCTGGCTCCAGCCATTACATACTGCAGGCAGAGAAATATCCAAATTTTACCCATACTTGGATGACTGCCTGATTTAGGCAGACTGTCAGGAATTACTGCTGCAGCACCAGATATCTGTGAAAAACCTTCTCACTTTCTTGGTGTACACCATCAATGAAAAGAAATCAAAAATGGTACCCAGTGAAAAGATTGTATTCCTGGGAGCAAGCTTGGACACAACTTCCCAGATGGCATTTCTCACTTCAGAAAAACAGGTCTATCTGACAGATTACTTCAAACAAATGGCCACCAGAACCCAGCTATCCGCAAGAAAAATACTGCAAGCCCTAGGGTTCATGGCCTCATGTATACTGCTAATTCCATATACGAGACTGCATATGAGGAAACTTCAGTGGTACTTAAAAAGTCTTTGGTGCCAGCGTTCTCAGGACCTGGAAACAGTCACTCCTATCATTCCCTGTCTAAGGATAGAGTTCCTTTGGTGGGCAGAAGCATGCAACCACAACAAGGGACTGCCATTTACTCAACCCCACGCCACCCAGACCCTAACCACAGATGCATCAGACTGTGCCTGGAGGGCACACATGGACGGCAAATCTATTCAAGGCCACTGGAGCCCAAGTCAAATTCATCTGCACATCAACCAAAAAGAGATGGTAGCTGTACCGAATGCCCTGACAGCTTTCAGATCCCTACTCTTTCCAGGGCAACTGCTAATACAAAGACAACACCATGGTTATGTGGTACTCAACAGACAGCAGGGAACCAACTCATGTTCATCGTGTCTCACTGTTGCAGTCATTACAATTGGGTTATCCTGCTGGCAAGCTGTCCGCAGTCGGCCTGAATTCCAGAGTCTATGTCCGGCGTCAGTTGCTGTTGCCTCCTCCCTGACATCAGTGTGCCAGGGGTATAAAAGATGCAGCCGACGCCATTTTCTTCAGTCTTTCTTGCCACTCGGTGCCCGAAGCAAAAGCAGTTCGCAAGTGCCGGTCGGCCGACTCCTGAGATTTTCAAGTTCGAATTTCAGATCCGAAGTCTTCATTAAAAGCTAAGTACCCTGTTGGGGAAACTTTTTTCTTGCTCCAGACCAATGTCAGAAACAGTTAATTGTATTTCTTGTGGGAAGCAAATACCTCATAAGGATTTTCATTCTTACTGCATTCCTTGCCTAGGCCCTGACCACGACGTTGCTAGTTGTTGGTTTTGTGCTAGATTTAACCAACGCACTATTAAGCGTCGGTACGATTTTGCATTTCATTACTTTGGCAGAAGATTTAATTATATAATGCCGTTGGAACAGCCGACTTCCAGAATTTACAAAAAAACGCAAGGAAAAAGAGAAGGACAGGCATCCGTGGTCCAAAACCGACGACGAGGCTTCTTATAGGCCAGTCGCCGGTTCTCAGTGAGGCGCTTTCGCAGCCCCTGACGACCGCTACTTTAGATTTGCAGGCCGATACCGACTCCCACGTAGAGTCAACCAGGCCTACAGAAACTCAAGGTATTGGACCTTCGGAAACCATTCCTTCAGATGGGTCCGGAGCCACTGAGCAGGCATCGGCTTCTGAGTGTGTTTTCAGACCTACACAATTATATGTTAAAACTGCTTCAGCTACAAAGGCAAAGACTAAAGCAGCTTTAAAGACAAAAAAACAAGTACAACAGCCCCATGGACAGGCCTCTATGCCTAAAAAACAGATGCTTAAAATGGCCGAAGACCTAATTACTTTGATCAGGGGTTCTCATCTCCCTCCTGACAAGAGGCCTAGGCAAGAGGTAGAATATGAATCTTCAGATCAGGTTTCCATTTCATCTGATTCCTCTTCTGATCAGGAATACTCTCTTCCTCCTTATGAGGATTCCAGTGCAGAAGAATCTATCCCCTCAGCTTCTCCTCCTGAGGATTATTCTTTTGGGGAAACACTGCATACCATGAGGGAGCATTTCCACTGGGAGAGCCAAGATTATTCAGAATCTAAGAAAAGGCTCAGAGACTTTCTTTTACTGCCTCAGCACAGGCCCCTGGCTATTCCACCTGTACTAGACATTGTAGATGATGTATTTTCAGAGTCCAGTCTGACTCCAGACTCCTTACCTCCAGCTCCTGTTAAGCCAGACAGATACTACAGGGTCCCAGACTCCCACAAATTTATTTTTAAAAACCTGCTGCTGACCCAGAAACTATGTCTCGGGGTCCCAAGGGGGTCAAGGCTTCCACTGCAAAAAATCCTACCCCCTCTGACAGAGATTCCAGGGCACTGGACAGATGGGGAAAAAAGATTTACACTTCTGCTACTTTGGCTATAAGGGCTTTAAATTGTCAGTTTCACATGCTTAAATATCAGCAATACCTTATGTCACTGCTTAAACAGAAAATGTTGACAAATTCTGAATGTGCAGAAAATAAAGAAATGCAGGATTTATTGCATGCAACTGAACAAGTTGGAAAGCATACTTTACAGTGTGGTTTTGATTCTTTGGTGGCCTCCTGCAGAGCCGCTGTTACAGGTTCTGTCATTAGGAGGCATGCTTGGTTAAAGGAACAGAATCTGCCTGATCATGTTAAAGCAAAATTATTAGATGCTCCATTACAGCATGATACCTTGTTTGGTGTTAAAGCAGAAGAGGTGTTGAAGAAAATGGAGGACAAAGCCAAATCTATGCAAACAGTCAAGGATTTCTTACAGGTACAGCCTCCAAGATTTAGCAGACACTGGCCTACAAAGAATTGGTCCTTTCCAGTGTCAGACAGGCCACAAAGAGGCAGATCCCAGCCCCAAGGCTCATACAGGTCTAAACAATGGGGTGCTAATACCTCCAAAAGTGGAGAAGACAAATCACAGCCATACAGAAAGCAGTCCCAATGACTTCCCCTTGCCAGCGCCAAGCACTTATCTTCTGGCAGCTCCTTTAGGGGGAAAAATAGCACTTTTTTCTCAAAACTGGCACCTAATCACCCAGGACAAATGGGTCTTGAACATAGTGTCACAAGGTTACAGGTTCCACTTTCACACCATGCCAAGGGCAAACGGTATGCTGGACCTGCCAAAAAATCAATGGACAGAGGCACAAAAACAAGTTTCATCCCTCATGGACATGAGGGCCATTCAGCAAGTACCATAACAAGAGCAGGGACAAGGATTTTACTCCAGACTTTTCTTGGTGCCCAGAAAGGACAAAGCCTGGAGGCCAATACTGGACCTATCTATTCTAAACACATACCTGGATATTCCAAAATTCAAAATGTTGAGACTGCAGCAGCTTCTGCCCATGCTGGGCAAGAAGGCTTGGCTTGTAACTTTAGACCTAAAAGAGGCATACCTGCATGCTCCAATCAGACAACCATGCAGAAGATACCTCAGATTCATAGCTGGCTCAATGCACTACCAATTCTCTGCACTGCCCTTTGGCTTATCTACTGCGCCCAGGGTCTTCACAAAATGCCTGGCACCAGTAATTGCTTTTTGCAGACAAAGAGGAATACAAATATATCCTTACTTGGATGACTGACTTATTCAAGCAGAGAACAAAGACATGCTACTACAGCATCTGGCGTTTGTAAAAAGATTATTAACATGCCTAGGGTACACAGTAAACGAAAAGAAATCAAAACTTGTGCCCTCTCAAGAGATAATATTCCTGGGTGCAAACTTAAATACAACTGCCCAGATGGCTTATCTCACGCCAGACAAACAAAGGCAACTGACTACTTATTTCAAAAAGTTGGCAACAAACACCCAGTTAACTGCAAGAAAAATTCTGTGGGCTTTGGGCTTCATGGCATCCTGCATTCTGCTAATTCCATATGCAAGACTGCATATGAGGAAATTACAATGGTATCTAAAAAGTGTTTGGACTCAACATTGCCACAGCCTGGAAACAATAATTACACTCATTCCCTACCTGCAACAGGAGTTTCGATGGTGGGCAAAGGCCTGTCACTACAACAAGGGGCAGCCATTCACCATACTCCCAGCCAGGCAGACATTGACAGCAGATGCATTGGATTATGCCTGGGGGGCCCCCATGGCAGGAAGATGTATTCAGGGCTCATGGTCCGCAAACCAAATGCATCTACATATCAACCAAAAAGAGATGCTAGCTGTTCAAAATGCCGTGACAGCCTTCAAGGACCTACTTCATCCAGGACAACTACTGATAAGGACGGACAATACTACAGTTATGTGGTACATAAACAAGCAGGGAGGCACACATTCCTACCCCCCTTTGCAGATTAGCCATGACTGTGTGGGGGACAGCATTGACTTACCAGGTACATCTGCAAGCACAATTCCTGCCAGGAAGGATAAATACTCTGGCAGACAAACTAAGCAGAAAACTCATGGATCCCCACGAGTGGAAATTGGATCCACAAGTCTTCAACATGATAACAAGGGATGGGGATGCCCGGACATAGATCTATTTGCCTCCCTTCACAACTGCCAACTACAGAGATTCTGCACAAGGACTTAACACAAGCAAGCATGGAATGTGGATGCTCTATCTTTCAGCTGGAAAAACTTAACAGTATATGCCTTTCCCCCACTGCCTCTCCTCCCCAATGTACTCCTAAAGGTCAGACAAGAGAAGCCAAAAATGATATTGATTGCCCCAGACTGGATCCGCCAGCACTGGTACCCAATCCTCAGGAACTTGACTCAATGCCCAGCATGGGCATTACCTCAAATTCCTCACTTTCTGACCCAGCAAAACAATCGGATCCTACACAGCCAACTCAGGACCTTAAATCTGGCAGCATGGTGGATAATGTAGCTTTCCAAAACACGCCTCTCACTAAAGCGGTGATGGATGTTATTTTGGAGGCCAGGAGGCCCAGTACAAGAAAATCTTATGCAGAAAAATGGAAGAGATTCTGTGCTTGGAACCAGGCACAAGGCATTAACATGACTGTTCCAAATATCCCTCAGATTTTACAATACTTAACTGAGATGCTGGACAAAGGCCTATCCTTTTCATCAATTAAGATTAATTCCTCTGCCATTTCAGCTCATTACAATACAGAGCCACCTATTTTTTCTCATCCTTTATTAAGGCAGTACCTCAGAGGAGCCAAAAACTTACGACCTCCAAGGAGATCACCAATACCTGCATGGGACCCCAATTATGTCTTGGAAAAACTCACTCTACCTCCTTTTGAGCCAGCTGCTACAGCTGACATAAAATTTTTATCATGGAAAACAGCTCTGCTCCTAGCAATAACCTCTGCAAGACGAGTCTCAGAGCTACAGGCACTCACGGCTGTGGAACCTTTTATCATTTTTCATTCAGATAGGGTTTCTCTAAGGGCAAAACCCCACATTTATGCCTAAGGTAGTGTCCAGTGTGGCCCTCAACCAAACTATTCATTTGCCTACGTTTTATCCAAACCCGCAGAATAAGGGTGAGAAACGTCTGCATTCTTTGGACATGCACAGACAACTGCGCTGCTGCTTGCACAGAACCAAAGCTTTCAGAAAGACTGAGCAATTACTGGTAGCATATGCTGCAGGATCACAAGGAAAGCCCATCTCAAAGCAGACTATTTCCAAGTGGATAGGTCACTGCATTCGTTTATGCTATTCTCAACATGACAAATCAGTGCCTAAAGGCATTAGGCCACATTCAACCAGAGCAGCAGCCTTCCTCAAAGGAGTGCCAACCAAAGACATTTTAGAGGCTGCAACCTGGAGTTCAGTGCATACTTTTACAAAGCACTACCACTTATCACTCTACTCCAAATCCAGGGCAGGTTTTGCCACTGCAGTCCTGCAGGGCCTCATAGCCGCTCCTAATTCTATTTAGTTTCAGCCTCCCAACCTTAGCTTTGGGATTCAACCCAATTGTAATGACTGCAACAGTGAAACACGATGAACATAGTACAGTTGTGTACCTACCATAAATGTAGATGTTCGAGTGTATTCACTGTTGCAGTCCAGGTTACCCTCCTACCATCCCCCTTTTCTTTGCTAGACCATATCTGTACTTCACTATTCTTTACAACTTATGTGGTGTATTTGCTTGTCGATGAAGGAAACTTGTTAATTGTAGCATGCATGCTTTATAGACATATTTTTAGCCTACCCTTTTGGGGGCACCTGACATCTGGGGCAAGAAAATGGCTTTGGCTGCATCTTTTATACCCCTGGCCCACTGACGTCAGGGAGGAGGCGACAGCAACCGACGCCGGACCTAGACTTTGGAATTCAGGTTGACTGCGGGTAGCCTTCCAGTAGGATAACCCAATTGTAATGACTGCAACAGTGAATACACTCGAACATCTACATTTATGGTAGGTACACAACTGTACTTTCTTGACTGCCTCCACCCTTCTTCAGCTTTAGGAATCCACCCAAGTGTGATGACTGCAACAGTGAAACACGGAGAACATAGTACAGATGTCCTTCAAGGATGCATCTGCAGTCCTTACAAATGGGTTGTCCTGTCGTCAGGCAGCCCTTCGGTCGGCCGGATTCCAAAGTCTGGGTCTGGCCTCGGCTGGTGTCGCACTTCACCCGACGTCATAGCTGCAGTTTTTCGGGTATAAAGGCATCAGCCGACGCCATTTTCCTAAGTCTTTCTTGCCGCGTGGCGCCCGAAGCAGAAGCTGTTCGCAAGTGCCGGTCGGTCAGAACCAGAGATTACTACTTCCGAATACTACTTCGAAGACTTCTAAAAAGCTAAGTACCCCGTTGGGGACTCTTTCTTGCCTCAGCCGATGTCAGAAAAAGTGAATAACTGTTTAACTTGTGGGAAACAAATACCTCATAAAGATTTCCACTCTTACTGCTTACCTTGTCTAGGCCCAGACCACGACGTCGCAGCTTGTCTAGCTTGCGCTTCTTTTAACCGGCGGACGCTTAGACGTCGGTCGGAGTTTGCTGAAGAGTTTTTCGGCTCCGATTTTGCTTATATTATGCTGTCGGATCCTCCGACTTCGCAAATATCTAAAAAACGCAAGGAAAAGGACCGACACTCGCGGTCCGAGGTTTCGGCCGAAACCGCGGTTAAGCCAACCGCGAGTGTCTCGGTTTCGGCTGAAACCGAGCTAGCGGTTCCTCCTTCAGCCGAAAACTTTCCTTCAGCCGAGGCCTCTTCCAACCTCGTGGAATCGGCTTCTGATATCCCACCTGCTGTTGCAGTTTCTCAGGAATTATCAGACACTATTCCCTTGGATATTTCAACCCCTGCATGTGGAGCTGCTAGGCCACCTGCAGCCATGTCCATTAAGGCCTTTGCCAGGGCTAAAGCAGCTAAAACTTCTAAATCTGTGCCTGCTAAGCCCCCCTCACACAGGCCTAGCTCTAGTTCACAAATGCTTAGTTTAGCAGAGGATCTTATCTCTTTAATCCGAGGATCCCAACCTCAACCAGACAGGGCCTCTCACCCGCCTCCAGAGAAGAGGCCCAGAGCTGAGCCCCCTGAACCAGTGTCTACAGATGATTCCTCTGATGACTCAAATGATACAGACCCTCCAGAGGCCCCATACTCACCTTATGAAGACTCTGATGGTGAAGAGTCCATTCCTTCTGCCTCTCCACCTGAGGAATTTTCCTTTGGGGAAACCCTGCATGCTATGAGGGAACAATTTCAGTGGCAGGGCCAGGATTTTTCAGATTCCAGAAAAAGGCTTAGAACTTTTCTGCATTTACCTCAACATAGGCCTTTAGCCATTCCTCCAGTTCTTTCTGTTGTAGATGATGCATTTAATGATGCCTGTACTGCTCCTGATTCACTGCCTCCGGCCCCTGTTAAGCCCAATAGATTCTACAGGGTCCCGGACACACATTACCACCTGTATAAGGCTCCCCTTGCAGATCCAGAGACTATCTCCCAAGGACCTAAGGCTGTAGCAGCCTCCTCTACCAAAAACCCCCTCCCCTCTGAAAGGGAATCCAGATCCTTAAAGAGATGGGGTAAAAAAGTTTACACTTCTGCTACTCTTTCAGCTAGGGCCTTGAACTGTCAATTTCGCATGATGCAGTATCAAGAATTTTTGCTAGATCAGTTAACCAAAAAAGTGTCTTCAGATGAAACACTAGACAAGAAATATGTGTAGGAAATGGTACATAACATTCAACAAGTCAGTAACCATTCCCTAAAATGCGGCTATGATGCACTGGAGGCTTCCTTTAGATCAGCCATGACTGGCACAGTCATCAGAAGGCATGCATGGCTAAAAGAGCAGGCATTACCAGACCATATCAAATCAAAACTATTGGATGCTCCTATGGATAAGATCAATTTGTTTGGCTCTCCAGCACAACAAGTACTGAAGAAGATGGAAGAGAAGGCAAAATCTGTCCAAACAGTAAAAGATTTTTTACAGGTCCAACCTCCGAGGTTTAGCAGGAATTGGCCCTCCAAGAATTGGACCTTTCCAGACTCCTCCAGAACTCAGAGAGGCAGGAATAGGCGTTCAAGAGGCAGAAGCCAATCCAGGGGTGCTTACAGAGGACGTCAGTGGCAGGGCAACAACCAGCGAGGCACAGCCACAGACACAGCCACCACCACAACTACTGGTCAATCACAGTGACTTGGCTCTGGCACCGCCTACCAGGGAACAACTGCAAGCACCCTTAGGTGGGAAGCTAGCTTTATTTACAACAAACTGGCATTACATCACAAGAGACAACTGGATTTTACAGATAATAGACCAAGGTTACAGGTTTCACTTCCATACTCTACCAGGGAAGAGAGGAATGCCAAACCTACCTCCAAATCAAAAGACGGAAGCACAAAAACAGATATCCCAATTATTAAGGATGAGAGCTGTAGAAAAGGTACCATTTATGGAGCAGGGAAAGGGATTTTACTCCAGACTTTTCCTGGTACCAAGAAAAGAAGGAAAATGGAGACCTATTCTCGACTTGTCCGCTTTAAACACATTCCTCATCGTTCCAAAATTCAAAATGCTGACCCTACAGCAGCTTCTTCCCATGCTGGGCAAGGAGTCTTGGCTGGTGACTCTAGATCTCAAGGAGGCATACCTGCACGTCCCCATACGACCAAACTGCAGAAGATACCTCAGTTTTCTTGCAGGATCAGAGCATTATCAATTCTCAGCATTGCCCTTTGGCTTATCTACTGCGCCCAGAGTGTTCACGAAATGCCTGGCATCAGTAATTGCTCATTGCAGGCTCCAGGGAATCCAAATCTACCCATACCTGGACGACTGCCTGATACAAGCGGACAACAAAAGCAAGCTAGCAGAAGATTTACAAAGGGTCATTTATCTGCTACAAGCCCTGGGATACACAGTCAATATAAAAAAGTCAAGGCTGATACCATCCCAGAGAATGACCTTTCTGGGTGCAGAGTTGGACACATCAAGGCAAATGGCATTCCTAACAGTAGAAAAACAGGAGCAGCTACCTCTCTACTTCTTGGCCTTAACAAAACAGAACCATCTGACAGCAAGAAAAGTACTGCAAGCCTTGGGCTTCATGGCATCCTGCATAATATTGGTTCCTCATGCCAGGCTGCACATGAGAAAACTACAGTGGTACCTAAGGAATTTATGGTCTCAACACAAGCACAGCTTAGAAACCCAGATTCCCATTATTCCATGCCTGAAGCAAGAATTCCTATGGTGGGCTCAGGCTTGTCAATCAAACACAGGATTGCCTTTTCACAGTGCTCAACCAAGCCAAACCATCACGACAGACGCCTCAGACCTCGGTTGGAGGGCACACATGCTGGACAAGTGCATACAAGGCTTATGGTCTCAAAACCAGCTGCACCTGCACATAAATCTAAAGGAAATGCTGGCAATAAAACTGGCAATTCAGGCATTCAGACCATTCCTTCAACAAGGTCCATTGCTGATAAGGACAGACAACACCACAGTCATGTGGTACATCAACAAGCAGGGAGGCACACATTCGTATCCTCTTTGCCGGATGGCACTGGATCTCTGGAATGTGGCCCTGAGCTACAACATTCAGTTAAAAGCAATTTTTGTACCAGGAAAAGAAAACATCCTAGCAGACATTTTAAGCAGGACTACCACGGATGCCCACGAATGGATGCTGCATCCGGACATCTTCGAAACAATTACAAGAAAATGGGGACTCCCAGAAATAGACTTATTTGCATACCCACGCAATCACCAACTCAAGAAATTCTGCACAAGGACGTACCACCCACTTGCTTGGAAGGTGGACTCCCTATCCTTCAGTTGGAAAAACCTGACAGCATATGCATTCCCACCACTTCCTTTGATGCACAAAGTGCTATTGAAGATCAAAGAGGACCGTCCAAGGATCATTCTGATAGCTCCAGACTGGCCAAGGCAACATTGGTACCCATTACTGAGGAGCATGTCTCGGGAACAAATATGGCCACTACCCCTGGTTCCCATGCTGTTAACACAGAACAATTACAACAATCTGCATCCAAACCTGCAAACTCTGCAGCTGACTGCCTGGAACATTGCATAAGACCAATTAACCCAAATTTATCCCAAAGGGTTAAAGACATTATCCTTGAGGCTCGCAGACCCTCAACAAGAAAAAATTATTCAGCAAAATGGAAAAGATATCTCATTTGGAGTACTGCAAAAGGACAAGATGTGTCACTGGTAAACATAGCCAACATTCTGGAATACTTGGCAGAGCTCTTCCACACAGGCCTGTCCTATTCCTCCATCAAAATTCATGCATCAGCTATTTCAGCAGAATACGAGTTGGATCCTCCTGTCTTCTCACATCCTCTGCTCAGGCAGTTTCTTAGAGGAATTAAAAATGTAAAGCCTCCTAGGAAGCCACCATTACCAACATGGGACTTGAATTTTGTGCTAGAAAAATTGACACTTCCTCCTTTCGAACCAGCAGCAACAGCAGAATTGCAATACTTATCATGGAAGACTGCTTTCCTGCTGGCAATCACTTCAGCAAGAAGGGTTTCTGAACTTCAGGCATTAATGGCAGTGCAACCCTTCCTGATCTTCCATCAAGACAGAGTGTCCATGAGAACAAATCCTTCCTTTATGCCTAAGGTGGTTTCCAGAGTTTCTTTAAATCAGGCTATCCACCTACCTACATTCTTCCCCAACCCACAGAACAGGGGAGAAAGACTGCTGCATACCTTGGATGTACATAGACAATTACGCTACTACCTGGACAGAACCAAGGGCAATAGAAAAACTGACCAGCTACTGGTAGCATATGCAACAGGAAGGGAAGGAAAAGCAATTTCAAAACAGACAGTCTCCAAGTGGATAGGAAATTGCATTAGATTTTGTTACTCCTACCATGGAAAGAAAACTCCAGAGAACATCAGGCCTCACTCCACAAGGGCTACAGCCACTACCACAGCCTTCTTACGAGGAGTGGCTACCAAGGACATTTTAGAGGCTGCTACTTGGAGCTCCGTGCATACATTTGCCAAGCATTATAATTTACCTTTATACTCTAGATCCCGAGCAGGTTTTGCCACTGCTGTCTTGCAAGGGATCCTAACTACACCATAACTTTATTTTTCCACCTCCCCCAGTTTGGCTATGGTATTCTACCCATTTGTAAGGACTGCAGATGCATCCTTGAAGGACATAGTACAGTTTTGTACCTACCATAAATGTAGATGTCCGATAGGAATGCATCTGCAGTCAGGATTACCCACCCGCCTTCCCCTCTGTGGTGCTCCTAGGGTATTTGCCCATCTTATAGCTAGCTGGGGGAATCTATTATGGTGTATTTGTTTGTATATATGTACATACATGCTTATTTTTGTGTTTGCTCTCTACTATTTGGAATCATTGGCATTTATCCAAATTTAGCCTTCCAAGAGGGCACCTGGCATCTGGGGCAAGAAACACTGAGGAAAATGGCGTTGGCTGATGCCTTTATACCCGAAAAACTGCAGCTATGACGTCGGGTGAAGTGCGACACCAGCCGAGGCCAGACCCAGACTTTGGAATCCGGCCGACCGAAGGGCTGCCTGACGACAGGACAACCCATTTGTAAGGACTGCAGATGCATTCCTATCGGACATCTACATGTATGGTAGGTACAAAACTGTACTTTGTGTACACTTACCATAAATGCAGATGTTCGAGTGTATTCACTGTTGTAGTCCTGGTTTCCTTCCCTCCAGCCTCCTGGTTTTTCTCTCACCTCTCTATGGCTATTGCTCACCCCTTCTGGGGTATTGGTATTTACTTTTTACTGGTGGTGTTTTCCCCACCATAACTTAGCTCCCTATTTGGGGGGCTCCTGACATTTGGGACAAGAAAAACTGATGTAATGGTGTCGGCTGGCTGTTTTTATAGCCCTGATGTCAGTCCTGGAGCGACAGCATCCGACGCAGAAATACTAAGTCTCTGGTATTCGGGCTGAATGAGGGCTACTTGCAAGCAGATAACCCAAGTGTGATGACTGCAACAGTGAATACACTCGAACATCTACATTTATGGTAAGTGTACACTACTGTACTTTCTGGCAAGTTCAGGCACTGTATGCACCTCACCTCCATGGCTTCCCAGCTGAACGTCTCCTTCATCCTGTGAAAGATATCTTTAAAGGAAAAGTCCTCAGTGGATGTGACTGAGGAAAGGGTGTTGTAATTATCACACTACACATAGGATGCTGGCGATATTCAGCTCACAAAAGACAGTTCGACTACTTGAGAATCTAGGGTATCTGATTCCTGCTTGGGGGAATGCTTCCTTTTTCATATGACAGAAGATATACCCTTGACACTGATGGTTCATCAAAGACTGGCTACACAGACTTCATAAATTACATAAAATCATTGGCCAACTTGAAGAGATTGTGAGTGGTGACCTCAGTGCGGACATCTTGAGCTTTGCGGTCTGTCTTAGAAACCTTGAGATCCAGGTGGAAATCTGAGATTATAACAGTAACAATTATGTACATGTCAACACCCAAGGCAGCCACTGGATAAACCAGCAACCTAACAGTTGTGGATCAAGATGATATACTGGGGACCAAAGGCATGGAGGCCCCCAGAGGGGTCACACCAGAGGCTTCAGCTGAACAAAGTGCTGGGTAACTGGGAAAGGGGTGCAACAGGCTCCTTGCCAGCTCAATACAGTCAAGCTTTGGGGGGGGGACCATCAGTTTCCCACTCTGCCTTCTCCTTCTGGCACTTCTCTGACAATGTCTTTTTTGTATGGCAGTTAGAGGAAAAAAGAGTGGATGCCATAATTGACACAGACCAGATGCAAAGCACATTTAGGGGTTATAAACAATATCTAATGATCTGATGCTGAAAAAGGACACAGTGGACAACTGGGCACATCATGCTCTAATCACTGGCAAAAAAAGACACAAGATGTAGAAGTCCGTATGTGGTGTTTGCTTACATCTAAAGCAATTGTTAACTTTAGTCCCTGATATTTATAGTATAAGATGCAGAGAATATGGCAAGGTAAAGATAAGAAAATTCCCCATTGGGGTACTTAACTTGAAGTCTGGCTTCAGGCCAACCTGACAGAATGACAGCACAACCAGACTATTCAAGATGTGCAATTAATAAACAGACCTTTTTTTTTTTTAATTAGTTTGCTAACTAAACTGTTTTATTGTTAAAAAGGTTTGAGAAATGCAGCAAAACATGAGAGGTTAGGGCTTACTCTGAATGGTCTGCAATTACCACTTCAGTGCTCAAATACGTCTTTCAAAGTATTTGTGAGAATGCCTCTTAAGCTTCCATTGAATTGCTATAGCAGTGATTCAGTTACTCAGACATCTACATTTATAAAACAGTATTGCATTTTTATCTGGGTTGCTTACATTTTTAGTAAGCTGCTCCTTTCTGGTTGTGAAACTGATGCTGCAGGCAGTCTGAACTAACACATCTGATATTATCCTAGTCACCATTAATCACATTATGGGTCTAGGATCTGACACCGGATCCGAGCCGGCACACTTAGACAACAGCTTAACACAAGCTCCTCCCCTCCCTTAATGCACTGCTGCCCTCTAACCCCCCCCTCCCCAGATCTCGTTTGCCGAATGTACCTGTCAGATGCAGATTGGTCAGCTCTTCAGGATATTCAGTTTTCTTGTAAGTAATTGTGTTTTTTTCGTGGGGGGGGGGGGTGTCCTTCTTCTTACCTTATTAACTACCTAGCTAACCTACTCATACCTAGTTCTGTGTGTAAATATTTCATTTTGTTATGTGTTAATGTTGGAGCTTTTCTCCCTTGGCCTCCACTGAAAATGGTCTCTTTCTAGGCCCAGTGGACTTCCCCAGTTAACAAATGCAATAAATAAATAAATATCTTCAAGTTCTGCATTAGCCTTTTGTAGTTGCCTAGTGTCTCATCCCCTTTCTCCTCCTTTTGGTTCATTTGGTGCCCTTTTTCCTGGGATAGTTAGCGTAGTGGTGATTCCTTTCTGGGAGTATTTGTTTTTACTTTTTGTGGTATTCTTTGTGTTGTTGCTAATCTTTTGAGTTCCATTAGTGTGATTTTGGGATAGGGCGGACTTGTTTTTTTGACTTGTGGCCTATTTGTTGGACTATTCATTGTTTTTTTCCCTGGTATTGGTTGCCTTTTTCTTTCTCCATGTCCGAGAAACCTTTAGGTTTTAAGAGGTGCACCTCATGCAGTCAGAAGGTGCCTGTTTGCGACTCGAACAAGGAGTGCTCCTGCTGTCTCTGCACCAGTCATCTGGAGGCTGAATGCGGCATTTGCACCGCATTCAACCCCAGAGCCTTGGTTGACCGCAGGAATAAGTTGCTGTTAAAAGGCTTGGTTCAGGGGGGTCCCTTGGTCAAAGCTTCGACCAAATCGGGCCCCTCTGGCCATAAAAGAAAGGCTTCCCCTTCTTCCTCAGGGGAGGCTCTTTCTAAAAAAGCTAGGCTGCCAGATCCCAGATCCCCGGATCAGACTCCAGCCTTAGCTGTGTTGGATCAGAGGACTTCTGGAGAATCTACACCCGGATCCAAGGCCTCCATTTCCAGGTCTTCGGATCCAAATCGACTTCCAGATCTGAGGCTTTCATATCAAAGCCTTTGGATCTGCGCCAGACCAAACCTGTCACGGATCCGACCCTTTTGGATCTGAAGGATTCAAAAGCGCCCTGCTCAGATCCTCATGTTTTCTCTGATCCGATACGGTCAGATCCAAGACTTGTGTGGGATCCTGTTGTTGTGGAGGATCTTCCTTTGGATCCTTCAGGAGTGGATTATTTGTTTATCCCTCCATGCAGGGCCTGGTCTCCAGATCATCTGAGAAGATCCTCTGGGGTCCCAACATTGGTCTCCAGCTAGGTAATCCATTTCCTCCCGATCCTCCAGTAGCATCCTCCCTTCCAACATGGGCAGGGTGATGTGATCCTTTTTGAAGGCTCAAACTTGAGTTGATACTTTTGGCTTTCCCAGACCAAAGGCTTAGAGTGCCTTCTCCCTCTCCCCACCTACTTTTTCCTCATCTGACCTCACAGGGATGGGACTTAGGGGAGCTGATGTGCTTTGTGGATGCAGTGGGGGTTTCTGGGACTCCTTTTGTCCCTACCCCATCAGAGTCAGTTCTGTTCCCCTTCCCCTGGGTCAGGCTGGGCCACCAGTCTGGGTTGTCGCCCCAGAATCTGTGGGACAGGGTCGGGTCCGAGCTTGTTGGACCACTCTCTGCCCCTTGGTGCTTTGGCTCTTGATAGCTCTGGCCTGCTCTGGGTGGTTGGGGGTTCTGACGGGGTCTGCTTCTTCCGCTGTTATGATGTTTTCAGCAGGGGAGGAAGAGGGGGCTTCGTCCAGTCCCTCCACTTTCCGAGCAGTGGAAGGGTCTCTCTCTGCTACCTGAGTAGCCTCTCTTGCTCGCCGTGCTCCATCCCAACTCCAGAATTTGGGCCGAACTTCTCATCCTGCTCGTCATCAGTCTGAGCTAGCCTCCAGGGGAGAGTTGCCCCCAATGGGGTCCCTTTCTCTATTGAATCTTCCCCTGAGCCCCGTGTGGAGGAAATTCCTCAGAAGAGGATGTATAATAGGAGACATCTTGACTCCCTGATGGAGTCTGTCACGGAGGACACGGATATCGATGAGGGGAATGGGTCCACAAGGTCACTGTCTGGTGATGTCTCCTTTGGGGACATATTGGAGATTCTGTTGGCCAAGAGAGGTTGGTCTGCCCAGCCCCCGTCCTCTGAGCAAGCGGTATTTCTGGAGGCTTTCGGTACAGACCCATCTACCTCTTGGGTGTCCCCCTCTGCTGACCCCTAGATCAACCTTATAGCCAGCAGGGCTTGGAAGAACCCGATACAGTGGAGCCAGTACCTATGAGAGCAGACAAGTTTTTGAGCCCTCCATCGGACAAGGCCTTCTGCTTCAAGACTGTCCCAGTTGATGCGATTGTGGTGGCTGTCGCCACCAAGAAAGAGTTGGTGGAACAAAGTTCAATTGTCCACCCTCCCAATCGTGAATCGAGAGCATTAGACAGATTTGGAGAGCAGACATTCACTTTGGCTTTGTTTAGCCTGCAAGCATTAAACTACGTGACACAGTTCACCCGTCTTCAGAGGGACTTGGTAAAGGAGTTTACCACTTCCCTCTTGGAGTCCATGCCTACGGAGGACTTTAAGGCCATTTCTCCCAAGCTAGCAACTCTTACATCCATCGGTAATTCATCCATGAGGTTAATATCCAGTGCTGCTAAATGTTCTTCATGGGCAGCGGGCATGCCTGGCTTCAGATATGTGGGTTTGCGGAGGCTTTTAAACCATCATTTACCAACACCCCCTGTGATGGTTCAACCCTCTTTGGACCAAGCATCAAGTAAACTTTGACCCACAGTAAGCAAGAAGGGAAGACACTGTCAGCCTTAGGGATCAAATTCTCTACTCCCCAGAGGTCCTTTCCAAGACCCAGCAAGGGAAGAAGATACAGTTCTGTAAGTTGCAGTCTTCCTTCCAGGATGTTCAAGAGGATTCCTCTTCCAGGGGATGAGGGAGAGGTTTCAGTGGTGAGCGCCACCCTAGGGGCAGAAGTGGCATGCAAAACCAGGATTCCAGGGAGCTGGAAAGCCCTTCCAGTCCCCCTGAGGCATGGCCCAACTGTCCCTCCTTGGAGGCAGTTAGGAGTCTGTTAGCCTCGCACCCTTTAGCCTGAGCAAACATCGCAACAGATCAGTGGGTGCTAAGAATTATATCCAGGAGTTATTACAGTCCCTTTTTCGACCACCCACCAAGAAACAAAACTCTCCCGGACGTGCCACCTGGTGAGAGAGAATTAGCCCATCTAGAGGTGACCAGCCTCATCCAAAAAGTCCCCACAGGGCAAAGAGGATCTGGAACCTACTCCCGCTTCTTTTTGGTACCCGAGAAAACAGGGAACATGCGTCCAATTCTGGACCTCAGTCAGTTGAATCTCTCAGTCAAGAAGTCGAAGTTTCGGATGGTGACTGTACAGTCGATTGTGCTCCTGGACAAAAATGATTGGATGTGCTGTGTGGACCTCCAGGACACGAACTATCATATAAAAATAGACAGGTGGTCCAGGAGATTTCTCCGCTTTCGGTTAAGAACCGATCACTTCCAGTTCTGAGCCCTGCCCTTTGGATTCACCACAGCCCCCCGGGTGTTCCCCAAGTGTATGGCAGTGATGGTAGCTCATCTCAGGCTGCAGGGATTCCAGATGTTTCCCTGTCTTGACGATTGGCTCCTCACAGCTCCCACATAGCATCAACTGGTGGAGACCACATGCTTTCTTCCCCAAGTGTATGGCAGTGATGGTAGCTCATCTCAGGCTGCAAGGATTCCATATGTTTCCCTGTCTTGACGATTGGTTCCTCACAGCTCCCACATAGCATCAACTGGTGGAGACCACATGCTTTCTTCTCTAGCTCTTTGATCAGCTGTGAATAACGGTGAATCTTGCCAAATCTTCCTTGACCCCTTCTCAACAGCTGGAATTCACAGGCACTCAGTCTGACACTACCTCGGAGATTGCAGCTGTCCCCCTTCGGCAGGTCCTTCTCATTTGGGCTCATGTACGATCTCTTCTGGAGCAAACTCATCCTCCAACATCACTTACATTAAGGGCTCTAGGTTCTGTGGTAGCTGCCATTTATCTGGTTCCGCTGGCCAGGTACTACGTGAGAGTTCTACAGTGGACCCTGGCAGTTCAGTGGTCCCTTCTTTCTCATTCTCTGTCAGTCCCTATATGCCTCACTCCAGTATGTCAGAGACATCTGTCGTGGTGGATGAACTCCCCTGACCTACTGGCGGGCAGGTCCTTTTTCTCCCCCAATTCCTTTGGCTACAGTGGCCACGGACACTTCCCTCCTAGGGTGGGGGTGGGGGGGCACTTCCAGGGGAAGACTATCCAAGGGACATGGTCTCATTGAGAGAGCAAATTGCATATAAATGTTCTGGAGATGTGAGCAGTCCTTCTTTTGTTGCAAGCTTTTCAGGACTGCCTTCTTGTAGGCACAATAGCAGTTTGCACAGATAACATGGCTGTTGTGTGGTACATAAGCAAGGAGGCATACGTTCTTAGCTGCTTTGTCGCAAGGCCATGAGTGTTTGGGAATGGACAATGTACTCGGGGCGCTTTCTCCTCACAACACACATTCCCGGAGCATCCAACATATTGGCAGACAAACTGAGCAGGGCTATTCTGAACCCTCATGAGTGGTCCCTCAATCCATTGATGGCAAACCAGATCTTCCATAGGTGGGGCCAACCGAGCAGAGATTTGTTTGCTTCCTTTCTCAACCACAAATGCAGCAGATACTTCACCCTGATCCCCCCAGAGGGGGAGTCCCCCAGGGACGCTGTGACTCACATTTGGTCTCCGGGTCTCCTTTATGCCTTTCCCACCCTTACCCTTAATTCTGAAAGTTCTTCAGAAAGCAAGATGTCTCAGGACACTGTTGATCCTCATTGCCTCCTTCTTGTCTCGGCAGGTGTGGTTCCCTCTTCTACGGCCTCATCTGAGGCACCGCCCCATGGGTGCCCGAACCGGTTCCGGATCTGATATCCCATCCGTCGCTTCATCCTCTTCCAAATTTACAGACCCTCCATCTGACTGTTTGGTTTGTCCAATTCCACTGATTCTTGCCAAGTCCAGACTTGCATCCCCTGTGAAGGACATTATTCTCGCTTCCCAAAAAACCTCTACCAAGAGAATTTACAGAAGTAAGTGGAAGAGATTTTCTATGTGGACTAAAGGCCGAAATCGATATCCGTTTTTCAGCTTTTGTTTCTAATATTCTTCTTTTTCTGTCTTCCCTTTTTCAGGGGGGTGCTATTTTTCTACGTTCAAAGTCCAGTTGGCAGCAATTTCCAATTTTCATCTCAATGACGAACCTATGTTTTCTTCTCACATCTGCAAAGCCTTCTTGAAAGGTGTCTTTTTGTTATGTTCTCCAGTCAAGGATCCTTCTCCTCCGTGGGACCTTGCTCTGGTGCTGCAGTCTCAAACTAGGCCCCCCCTTTGAGCCTGCTGCATCTTGCGACCTCAGATTTCTTTCTTGGAAGATATGAATATCTGGTTATTATGAATAGTGACTATAGTTTGATACAAATAGATCTTGTATGTCATTTTCTCGAGATTATACTCGAGAATAACATCTTCACCTATGACAGGGACATGTATGTCCAGTGTGATGGCGTAGCTTTGGGCACGTCATGTGCCAATAGCTATGCCAACATGTTTTTAGCACACTGGGAACACACTGTCCTTTTTAAGAATGATATGTGTATGCAATATGTTATGTTTTACCGTCGTTTCATGGACAACCTCTTCCTAATTTGGACAGGAACTCAGGCACAGTTACTAATTTTTAGGAATCAGATTAACACCTTAACTGAATGTCTAAGATTTACCATGGCCTTATCTAGTAAAAGAGTGGAATACCTCGACCTATATATAGAGAGACTACATAATGGTTCTATAAATACAGGGGTATTTAGAAAACCCTGTCATAGGAATTCTTTATTATCTAGACAAAGTATGCACCCAAACTATATCTTAAGAAACTTAATAAAAGGACAAGGGATGAGAGCCTCAAGGCTGAACCCCACAGAAGAAGATTTCAAGAATGAAATTGTTGGCTTAGAAAAGAGGTTGACAAAGAGAGGCTATCACACCAACTAAATCAAGAGAAATTTAAGTGATGTCACTAGTCTTAGGGATAGTAGGGCCCAACCATACTATGGACCGCAACAAAAAAACACTGTAGAGCCTGTCAATGCCTCAGTAAATAAACAATTGAAAATTCCTTTGTTTTATACATGTGATAAAGAGCTGAGGGAAGCGTTTATAAAGAATTGATCCATGCTTACAGTAGACTCTTCATATAAATAGTCTGCTAGGCACAAAACCCAGTTTCTTGTATAAAAATAAGAAGAATTTAAAAAGACTGCTTTGTCATGGAAAAAAATGCAGAGAAACATAAAGATAAAGAATACATTACTTAGCCCTGTGGTAAATGTAAATTTTGTTCAAATGTTAATACCAGTAATAAATTTGTACATCCAGATACAGGTCAAGAATTCATATTTACTTCAGCAGCTACTTGCTTGACATCTCATGTGGTCTACTTAGCAGATTGCCAATGCTGCCACTCATTCTATGTTGGTAAAACCAACAGAGTTTTTAAAGATCGTATAAGGGAACGTCTTTATAATATCCGTACTAAAGGTGAGCATAATGCTCTGTCCAAACATGTTATGCAAGAAGGGGAGACTCACAAATTTAAATTCAGAGTTATAGAGGTTATTGTACCAAGTATTAGAGAAGGTAACATCAGAAATTTTACTGAAAATAGAGAGGCACGATGGATAATAGCCTTTAGGGCAGACAAAGGAAGAGGACTCAATGAAAGAGCCTCTATTAAACTTTACCTAAAGAATAGGAAGATGAAAAAGTGAAGTCAGAAACTCAAATTATTTGATTTCTGACTTCTGTGGTTGTATTACGGCTATATTATAAACCAGTGCAGGTTATATGTGTTATAACTGTGCTGCATAACCCTTACATATTTTGAACTATATTCTTGAAATGTGTTCTTGAATTGTATTCTTGGATTGTGTTTTGAGCAAGCTGTTGCTGTGCATTTATTTTATTTCTGTATAAATTAGTGCATGTTATATGCGTGCTGTATAATTTTGTACATTTTATATTGAGCAAGTTGTTGCTGTGCTTTTATCATTTTATTTCTGCATTTTTACCTTTGCTTTTATTTTTCCATTTTTGTATAAATATTTAAATTAGACACATGATCATGTAAGAAGTGTTCTGATTGGTAATTTCACATTTTGAAATATTTGAAGGTAGTATATAAGGAAAGGAAAGGTGTGTTTGTTCTTGAAGGTCTGAGGAAGCTATCTAGCGTAAGCGCTTACCATCTTTGTCACTCAAACAAATGAACTATGAGTTGTGAATTTTACACAGACTGGACTACTTGTTACTTGGATAAATCCTTCTGTTTGAAGAATATATGCTGTTTGAATTTTTCAGCCAAATGCCTGGTTGCCTCGTTGTAATCCTGAGTCTTGGTTTGATTTTCTTGCTGAATTTTATCAACGAGGCATTTACCCCATGGAGTATAGTCCATTTTGTTGTTTTCTTGGAAGACCACCATTTTGATGGCTATAATTTTCATCAAAAAGAGTTTCAGAATTGCAGGTTCTTACCATTAAGGCTTCTTCTTTGATATTTCATAGAGATAGAATGGACTTAAGACCCAGTCCTTCCTTTATACCAAAAGTGGCCAATGAAGCAAATCTCAATCCGTCTACTCAAGTCTGTGTTGTTTCCTAATTATGGTGGTAAAGGGGAATGCATGTTACATACCCTAGATGTTCATAGACAGCTTTGTTTTTATTTGCGTAGAACTAAAGTCTTTTCATCTATCGTATCAATTGTTTGTGGCATTTTCAGTTGGCATAAAGGACCGAGATGTTTAGAAAATCACTATTTCCTGGTGGATGTCTTAGTGTATTTCTTGCATACACTCTTCCTGTGGGTCTCCTTTGTCTGGAAAAGTTAGGGCTCACACTCCTAGATCAGTAGCTGCCTTTGTAGCTCTTTAATGTCCTTGGAGGACATTTGTGCAGAGGCAACTTGGTCTTGTTCTCATACTTTCATCTGTCATTACAAACTTCAGTTCGTTTCTAGGGGAAGGGCTGCCTTTGGCTCTACTGTTCTTTGGCATGTCCTTCCATGAGGCCACCCAAGAATGCAAGGGGGACACTGACCTGTATGTGATTAATGGTGACTAGGATAACAGATTAATAGTTATGTACTCATCATAACTTGGTATCTATGATGTTCTTCGTGTTTCACTGTTGCAGTCATTACATTTGGGTTATCTGCTTGCAGGTAGCCCTCAGTCGGCCTAATTATCAAAGTCTTGGGTCCTGCGTCGGTTGCTGTCTCATCTCCATGATGTCAGGTTGTCGGGTATAAAGCAGGCAGCCGACACCATTACATCAGTCTTTCTTGCTGTGCGGTGCCCGAAGCAGAAGCAGTTCGCAAGTGCCTGTCGGCCGACTCCTGAAATTTTCATTTTCGAGTTTCAGATCCGAAGTCTTCAACAAAGCTAAGTACCTTATTGGGGAAACTTTTTCTTGCTCTAAACCAATGTCGGTAAAAGTTGACAATTGTATTTCTTGTGGAAAGCAAATACCTCATAAAGATTTTCATTCGTACTGCATTCCTTGTTTAGGCCCAGACCACGACGTCCCTCGCTGTCGGTTTTGTGCCTTATTCAACCCTCGAACTATTCGTCGTCGGTTCAATTTTGCATATAAATATTTTGGTACTCGCTTCAATTATCCAGAAATGGCTTCGGTAAGCGACCTGACTACAGACATTCCGAAAAACCGCAAAGATAAAGACAGAGACAGGCCGCATGGGTCCAAAACTGCCGACAACGCTTCCGTTAAGCTAGTCGCCAGTTTGCCGGTACTCAGTGAGGCACTTTTGCAGCCCCTGATACCCGCTACTTCAGATTCGCAAGCCTTTACTGAGACCCATTCGGAGTCCGGTATGCCACGAGATGCTTCTTCAACTGTGGAACCTGCGGATGTCTCTACTTTGGATGGGTCCGGAGCCACTGGTAGGCACCAGCTTCTGTGGGTGTATTCAGGCCTACTGACTTGCATATTAAACTGACGCCATCTTTTTCTTCAAGGCCTAAATCTCGATCCACGACTAGAAAACCGATGCCCAGACCACATGGTCAGGTCCCTATGCCTAAAAAACAAATGATAAGAATGGCTGAAGACTTTATTACTCTAATTAGGGGAAGCCACCCTTCTCCCTTTGAGACCTAGAACTGATTTTCCTTCTGATTCTTCTCATCAGGATTCTGAAATTTCTGTTTTTTCTAATGACCAAGAGGTGCCCTTATCTACCTATGAGGATTCTGATGCAGAGGACTCCATTCCCTGTGCTTCCCCTCCAGAGGATTTCTCTTTTGTTGAAACTTTGCATACTGTTAGGGAGCATTTTGCTGGGAAAGCCAGGATTACTCGACTCCAAAAAGAGGCTTAGGGAATTCTTACTCCTACCTCAACACAGGCCTTTAGCTATCCCTCCTGTACTAGACAGTGTGGATGATGCCTTCTTGGAATCTAGCGTGGCCCCTGACACTTAAGCCCCGGCTCCCAGAAAACCTGACTGGTATTAGAGAGTACCTGACTCTCACAAGTTCCTCTTTAAGAATCCTACTGCGGATCCTGACACCATTTCACAGGAACACAAAGGCATTAAGGCTACCACTGCCAAAAACCCTACCCCCTCTGATAGAGATTCCAGGGCCTTGGACAGATGGGGTAAGAAGGTTTACACTTCTGCCACTTTGGCCATTAGGGCCTTAAACTGCCAGTTTCATATGTTAAAGTATCGGCAGCATATTATTGGATTGCTTAAACAGAAAATGATGTTGATTCCTGACTGTGCTGGAAATAAAGAATTACAGGATTTAATGCATTCTGCTGAACAAGTTGGTTTTGATTCATTAGAGGCATCTTACAGGGCTGCTGTCACTGGGTCTGTATACTTAGAAGGCATGCTGGGCTTAAGGAGCAAACTTTGCCAGATCATGTTAAAGCTAAATTACTGGATGCTCCCTTAAACCAAGACCACCTGTTTGGCAACCAAGCAGAAGTCCTTAAAAAGATGGAGGAAAAAGCTAAATCTATGCAAACTGTTAAAGATTTCCTGCAAATACAGCCTCCCAGATTCAGTAGGCACTGGCCTTCTAAGAATTGGTCCTTTCCTGCCTCTTCTAGGCCTTCTCAGTCCAAACCCAGAACCAGCAGACCAACCAGGCCTCGGTCTCAAGGTACTCACAGGCCTAAGCAGTGGAGGCCTCCTACTTCCAAAGCTGGAAGTAGTAAGTCACCCCCCTGTGGTAAACTGTCACAATGACTTAACTTTAAACCTTCCAAGCTCTGCTCAACTGACTGTTCCTTTATGGGGAAAGATTGCCCTGCATGCAAAAAACTGGGAGCTCATTACCCAAGACAAATGGGTTTTAAATATAGTTTCCCAGGGATACAGATTCCAATTCCACTCCTTACCAACCCCAAACGGTTGGCCAGACCTACCCCTAAATCAGTGGGCAGAGGCTCAAAAGCAGGTTTTCTCTCTTCTAAGCAGCAAGGCTATTCATCCTGTCCCAGAAGAAGAATGGGGGCAAGGTTTTTACTCAAGACTTTTCCTGGTTCCCAGAAAAGACGATTCCTGGCGTCCTATCGTGGACCTGTCTATCCTAAATACCTTTTTGGTAATTCCAAAATTCAGAATGCTAACTCTTCATCAGCTGCTTCCCATGCTAGGCAAAAATGCCTGGTTGGCAACACTGGATTTAAAGGAAGCCTACCTGCACATCCCAATCAGGGAATCTTGCAGAAGATACCTACGCTTCAGAGCAGGCTACATGCACTATCGGTTCTCTGCACTGCCCTTTGGTTTATCTACTGCGCCCAGGGTATTCACAAAGTGCCTAGTTCCAGTCATTGCATTTTGCAGGCAAAGGAATATTCAAATATACCCATACCTGGACGATTGTCTAATTCAGGCAGAAAGCCAGGACATACTATTAAATAATCTGGCATTTGTAAAGAAACTTCTAACTTATCTGGAGTACACCATAAACAAAAAGAAATCACATCTAGTACCCTGCCAACAAATTGTATTCTTGGGAGCAAGCTTGAATACACCTTCCCAGATGGCCTACCTCACGCCAGAGAAACAAGTTTATTTGACAGCCTACTTCAAACTACTGGCCACAAAGACCCACCTATCTGCAAGGAAAATACTGCAAGCCCTAGGGTTCATGGCCTCTTGCATTCTACTAATTCCATATGCAGGACTGCATATGAGGAAACTACAATGGTATCTAAAAAGCCTATGGTGTCAACATTCTCAGGACCTAGAATCAATGATTCCTATCATCCCTTGTCTAAAGACAGAGTTCTTTTGGTGGTTTGAGGCCTGCCACCACAACAAGGGACTGCCATTCACTCTACCCCCTGCCACCCAAACCCTAACAATAGACGCATCAGACTATGCATGGGGGACTCACTTGGCAGGGCAGTGCATTCAGGGCAAATGGAACCAGAGTCAAATGCACCTGCATATCAATCAAAAAGAAATGTTAGCTGTACAGAATGCTCTGACAGCCTTCCAGGACCACATTCTTCCAGGGCAATTATTGGTAAAGACGGACAACACCACTATTATGTGGTACATAAACAAGCAGGAGGGAACCCACTCGTACCCTCTCTGCAGACTAGCCATGGCTCTGTGGAACACAGCCTTGAGGTACCAAGTGCACCTACAGGCTCAATACCTGCCAGGCAAGCTAAATACACTGGCAGACGACCTAAGCAGAAAGCCCATGGACCCACACGAGTGGAAATTGGAACCAATGATATTCAACATGTTGAGAAAAAAGTGGGGAGCCCAGAGATAGACCTGTTTGCCTCCCCTCAGAACTACCAATTGGACAAATTCTGCACAAGGACTCCCCACAGTCAAGCTTGGAAAGTGGATGCCCTGTCCTTCACATGGAAAAACCTATCAGTCTATGCCTTTCCCCCTCTGCCTCTCCTGTCCAAAGTTCTACTAAAGATCAAACAGGACAAACCAAAGACAATACTGATTGCACCAGACTGACCATGCCAACACTGGTACCCCTTCTTGCACAGCGTGCCACTGCTGGAACCATGGCACCTGCCTCAGACCCCTGCCCTGCTGTCCCAGCAGGAGGGCCAAATTCTGCACCCAAAGCTTCAAACCCTGAACCTTGCAGCCTGGCTAATTACCTTATCACTCCGTTACCACTTCTCAGTAAGCAAGTGATGGATGTCATCCTGGAGGCAAGGAGGCCTAGTACTTGAAAATCCTATGATGAAAAATGGAAAATATTCTGTTCCTGGAGCCAAAATCAGGGGATGGGCACAACAGTGCCCAATTTACCGCACATTCTTCAATACTTAATTGAGATGCTTCACAGGGGCATTTCCTTTTCTTCCATCAAAATTCATGCTTCGGCCATTTCAGCTCATTATAATACAGAGCCACCCCTCTTCTCTCATCCACTGCTGAAGCAAATCCTCAGAGGGGCCAAAAACTTAAGATCACAAAGGAGAGCCCCTACTCCAACCTTGGACCTTAACTTTGTATTGAAAAAACTAACTCTGCCTCCCGTTGAGCCAGCTGCAAATGCAGAGTTGAAATTCCTTTCTTGGAAAACAGCCTTCCTTCTAGCCATCACTTCAGCAAAAGGGTGTCTGAATTACAGGCCCTCATGGCAGTGGAGCCTTTCATCATCTTTCATGCAGACAAGGTCTCCCTCAGGACCAATCCTTCCTTTATGCCCAAGGTGGTATTCAGTGTGGCCCTTAATCAGTCTATTCATTTGCCAAACTTTTTTTCTAATCCACAGAACAAAGGGGAACGAAAAATGCACTCTTTGGATGTGCACAGACAACTTAGATTTTACTTGGACAGGACTAAGCCTCTCAGGAAATCTGAACAGCTGCTGGTTGCATTTGCTGCAGTGGCAGAAGGAAAGGCCATTTCAAAGCAAACCATTTCTAAGTGGATAGGCCATTGCATTCATTTTGCTATAAGCACCATGGAAAACCTACCCCACAGGGGATAAGACCTCATTCCACTAGGGCTGCATCTACCTCTATAGCCTTTCTCAGAGGTGTCCCTACCAGGGACGTACTAGAAGCTGCTGCCTGGAGTTCTGTACATACCTTCACCAAGCATTACCACTTTCCAATCTTTTCTAAATCCAGAGCTAGTTTTGCCACTGCAGTCTTGCAGGGCCTTATAGCTGGTCCTAATGCTATCTAACTGCCTCCACCCTTCCTTAGCTTTGGGAATCTACCCAAATGTAATGACTGCAGCAGTGAAACACAAAGAACATAGTACAGTTGTGTACACTTACCATAAATGTAGATGTTTGAGTGTATTCACTGTTGCAGTTCTGGTTACCCTCCCTCCAGCCCCCTGACTTCTATTGACTATACCTCTATTCTTGCTTATTATGCTTAAAGCTTTCTGGTGTTTTTGCTTTTTGTTGGAGGTGTAACCTTGTATATAATTGCTTCCCATTGGGGGGGCACCTGACATCTGGGGCAAGAAAAACTGATATAATGGCATCGGCTGCATGCTTTATACCCCTGACTATCTCACGTCATGGAAGATGAGACAGAGACTGACACAGGACTCAAGACTTTGATAATCAGGCCGACTGAGGGCTACCTGCAAGCAGGTAACCCAAATGTAATGACTGCAACAGTGAATACACTCAAACATCTACATTTATGGTAAGTGTACACAACTGTACTTTATCCATAGTCACCATTCATCACGATCCCCCCCTCCATCCCCCTTCCTGAGGGATTGGCAGGTTTTTGGTGGACCTTGCCTGGTGGCAGGTAGTTTCTGTCTGTCTTCTTTCTCTAGGGCAAATTCAATCTGAGGGGTTGGAGGGCAGCAGTGCATTATAGGAGGGGAGGAACTTGAGCTAAGCTATAGTCTAAGTATGCCGGCTCAGATCTGATGTTGGATCCTATAACCATACGCGATGAATGGTGACTATGGATAACACAGATACCAAGTTATGGTGAGTATATAACTATTGTTATCTTTAATACTGAGGTGATATGTATGATGACATTTTGTGTCATGCTTTCTAGACTGTCATCTGCAAGTTAATCTCATATTGCTCTTAACTTTTCTGTGTTCTTGGCAAACTATTCTGGAAAGTAATGTATTACAAAAGTGCATGCACTTCTGTTTCACTTGATGTTAATCTTGTGGAATTTGAATTTTTTTTCCTCTTTAGTGGCCCTGCGAAGGCAGCGAATGGCAGAATTACAGCTTGGTGATTTCCTGGTGTTTCTACGCAGGGTTGTTTCATCAAAAGCCATTCAGTCTAGAATGGCATCTCCTAAATGGACAGAAGTTTTGCTCAATATTGCTGCTCAGAAGTGCTCAGGTATGTTTCGACAGAAAGTAGTTTTTAACTAGATGGTTTACATTGTTATTTAAACTTTTTATTTAACTTTTCTTGCAATGACTTGATGTTTATACCTGCAGAAGATAGCTTTAGCTTACTTTGGATGCTTGCTTTCTGATTTTTTAGAAAAAAGTGTTTGTTGGAGATTTTACCAAGTGAGGGAGGAACAGAACATATAGTAAGCACTATATCCTTATTTATTTGTATACAGTAGTTTGAATGAAGCACAGCAAATACTAGTGAACAATTTTCTGTTGAATTCATTCAGAAATCCTCATGAAGTAATTCATGGTGATTGGGTTACATCCATTTAATTGTGGTGCAGTTGCAAGCAAACATTGAAGTATGCTATTGCAAAAAAGGAGTTAGTCACCCACACTGTCAACAGATGCCCCCTTTATGTTTGAATAATTACTGATTTGGCATTTCGGTACGGACTCATTTACTTCTTTTTTCTTAATCAACCACTTCATTCACAGGCAATAACAGTTGCATTTACAAACATTAAAATAACCTCATTTAGTTGTATAAAGAACAATCATACAATGAAGGGTCATTGCTATTCAGAAATGAGCACTCTGAATGGACAGACCAACCAGCTTGCCCATTGTAAATTGAACATATACCTGTAGAAAAAAGGGTGCTAAACTACCATTGAGCGGCTAGACTTTCTTCTCTTTGCATATGCTACAGAGGCACACCTCAACTATATAGGTTTTCGACTAATATTTTTGATCTCTTCCTCATAAAATTTATCATTTTCTGACAAATCACTGGAATGAAGTCACTAAGTAATGACACATTCCAGACTTCACTTGAGTATCAGACTTCATATCCTTCAGACAGTGCACGCTAGCACAAGTGTTATTCTGGCATCTTTCTAAGTGTACAAGAGAAACATTTGCAGTCTGTCCTTCAGACCATGTATGCTAACACAAAGCCTTTTCCCTCAGACAGTGCTGTGCAACACAAATCTTGTTATTCTAGCAGTTTTCTAAGTTTATAAGAACAACATATGCAGCCTATCCCTATTATGGGGCATTTGTCCCCCATTATTTAAAGCTTTGTCCACATTTCTTGAGCTAAGAAGTACGTATGGAGGGGAGACCAAATACAAGAAAAATCAGGTACGTTCTGCAAAACTAAAGAAATGCACCTGATTTTCCTTGTATTTTGCTGGTGTCTCAGCAGACTCTTGTACCTCTGACTTTTCCAATTTTTATAGTTAAAAAAATGAGATCTCTTTTCTCCGCTTCTTCTATTGAACAGTACTGATGTACTATGCACGAGTGGGAACATAAGTCCCATACACATGAACAGGATACAGTGCAGAAGAACACTATGTGCCATTATACAATGACATTATTTAAGAAAGGTAAGCAGTTTCTTTCTTAAATAATGTCATATAATCACAGTATCTGACTTGTGGGTGTGGGTATATGAGGATTTACACATGTTTGGCTTTGTTTAATCACGTAAGCTTCACCCTCATGATCCAACCACAACAGCTGTGGGTAAATCCTCGTATACCCACACACACTCATTGGTTGTTGCTTAAATAATATAGGGGTACATTTAAACAACAGTTTTTAGTATGTTGGATAGTCAGAGTTTCTAATCTGCAAAGCATTTACAATAATGTCAAAAAGAAAAAAGGAAGTCACTAAACCCAAACCAAGTCCTTAAACCTGTTACTAATATTAACTGCCAAACATCTTGAAGCACTGCATCTTTAGAAAATGACCATCATTAGAAAATTACCATCAGTCTTATGCACTAAGGTTATATTCAAAATTCAAGTAGTCCATTTTACTGTAATCTTCTGTCTGGGACTCTGCTTCTGTGTGACCAGTTTTTTTTAGGGCTTGTGTTTCAGACATAATTAATTATACATCATCACCTCTCGGGCAAACCATCTTAGTAACTGACTTTTTAACATTATATGATGTAGCAAGATTCTTTTAGTTTGTTTAATGCATCCATTAGTTGTACTAATCAAAAATAAAGATGCAGTAACTTCATTTACATATGTTCTTGTTTTAGTGACTCTAACATGAGGCATTCCCGAAATATGTGAAGGAAATCATGTAGTATGCCACTATTCCACCTCCAACAACTTTGGTTTACTGTGGGAAACGTTCATGCAAGTCTAGCTGGAGTGCAAAAATACTTAGACATTACTAGCCAGAAAAAAAAAACAAACCTTTTACTATATGGCAGCACACTTGGGGACTAACATTACATTTCTTCATCTTTGCTGAGACACTGGTAAACCTAGCTCTCTTTCCTACAGCAGCCTAATTGTGTTGGTTTTGGTTGTTTTTCTTCCACAAAGTATCTTATGCAAGGTGCTGATAACGTTATCTTTGAGCTTTTTGTTTCTAATATGTCAAACTGCTATACCCACCCATAACAGACTGTCCATTCTCCTGGCAGTACATAATTTAATTTGTATTAAAGATGTCAGCATAAATCAATATTTTCTCCAGTTGTCGCATTTTCCTCTGTAATTTTCATTGATTGGGCCCACTTTAAGAGGAACAGGGCCCTCCATCAACTGTCTACAGTATTGCAGTTTTAGAAAGATAGTCAAATTTGTTACAACTTAAAAATGTTCTGGCTTGTCCTGTCTGTATTCCCCACCCCTTTGCCAAATTAATGCAAAAACCCTTGAAGCCATTTAGCTGTATTAGTCTTTATCAGCTCTTTAGTCAGTGGTATTAATTCCATAGCTGTTTATATTATCCATCTGTTTCTTTAATCCCGCTTACTTTTAAGCATCTCATAAAATCCTTTCTCCCCTCTGTACTTTAAAATTAAAGTGGGCTTATGCCCTTGCTCAGCAGTCTTTAGATGTTTATTTATTGTATTCATGGGTTCACAGATAATTGTTAGGCTGTTGACCCCAGGGGCCTTTTGAAGTCTAGCCATGCTTCCCAAAGGTGAGAATCAAGCCCCCTGTACCTTGTATCTGTAATATAAACACTTATGCCAACCACCTACCTTTTTTGAGTGGGTTTGTTCAACTAAACTAATGGTCTATTTGTAGGGGCATGAGATGGTATTTGTACTAATAGGAGAAATTTGAGCAGGGCATCAGGGAACTTCACTACTCATCTATCTGGTGATGAAGAAATGCAGACCTTCCATTCATAGTGCATTGGCCGCTGGGAGAAATGGCACAAGCAGCATTATTGAGGCAAGAGGAGAAAGGAGTGCAAACATTTTGTGGTAGATTCAGGGGATTTATTCCAAAATTCTTTATTTTTGGAGAGAGATGAGAAAGTTATAGAAGGATAAGTCAGGTTGACAACTCTTTAGTCAAGAGGATTGCATGATGGAATACCGTGTAATATTATATGACAAGTGGAACCAGAAGACTGATTTAGACATATTGTAGGGTGCTGTTATGGACAAAATTCAAGAGTTAGAATATGATCAGGATGAGAAGACAACAGAAGGTGAAAGAAGAGAAAAGAGAAGGGATATATACAAAACATAGACTTGTGCTGACACTGTGACAAAAAGAGCTGGGGGGGGGGCAGAAGGTAAAGGATGAAAAAGAATGCAAACAAAATCAAATACAATCAAAGACTGAAAATCCATTAAACAGATATGAAGGTTTGGATTCTGTTATGCCTTTAAGTATAAAGGTAACACATGTGAGGGCTTTTACTTTTCTGGGGAAAGAGATTTTCTTTATTTTCAAAACTGGAGGAAAAATGGAGACTTTTTTTCTGGTGGTGTGAATCAAAGACTGATGTATTCCCATGAAATAATTTTGTTTTTACTGCACAAAACAGAGACTTAAAAATATATATTTGTTCAGTTTAGAATGGACATTGAAAAAAAGACATATTAGAAAGTGATTTGAAAGAAAAATGCCAAAATGTTTTTGAAAGTGTTAAAATTTTTGATAACCGAGTTTTGTGGACTAGGGATGGGAATGCATGGTCAGTTTGAAAATAATAATAGCTTTCATATTCCAAGTGTTAGGGGAGTTTTAAGATGCTAGGGTAAACCCCAAACTTTTTTGGTCAAATAGACATTCAGTTAATTAGTGTGATAAATGGTGTTAATCAGTGTGGGGAAGCTGGACATATTATAAAAATTGTGTTTGGTAATATAATAAATGCAAAAAAGGGACATTTTGAATAGACTGTAAAGAATGAGAAGTGAGAATAGTGGAAGAAGAGTGTCGAAGTTGTGCAAAAGGAAGATGAAAGTGAAATAATTTCAGAGATTGGGAAGGAAGTCATTACTGAAGAAGGAAAAACTTGAAGAAGAGAATTAAGCATATTTGCAATGTGGTGATGAGGTACACAGAAAGGTGATAGTAGTGAATACATGGACGATGGATACTGTTCTGGAGAATAATTTCAGTAGGAAAAAGGGTGAGAGATGAGAGGAAATCTAAAGTTAAAAATTTGAAAGAGAAAGGTAAGCAGATCATTTTAAAACAGTTTACCTTAATGAATGATGTGCAAAGATTTATTGCATTTGAATGGTAAGATAAAATGGAAGTAGGTATAGTATGCTTGGTAGACGTTAGGTTGGGGAGCAATTTAAACACCTTTGTTAAATTATCACTTAAGTTGTAGGCAAGCATACATTTATGTAAAAGAAAAACATATTAATTTGTAACCAGTTATACATTATACATCACATGCGTTTTTTGTATAACTATCTTCAGTCCAACATTACATAAATTGCTCAATTCCTGCCTTCCCTTAAACTCATTCCTCTTCTAGAATATTACTCTGCATGTATTGTTCTTACAGACCCCATGTAGAAAAAATGAGGGCTGATGACGATGGTGATGTATTGTTCTCACAATTTCCATTTATGTGTGTAATTTACTACTATGCTTTTGTTAAGATCCCACTTCCGGTTCTTTTATCTCTGTTACAATATTCAGTATTTTAAGTACAGTTGTGTAAACTTTTATTAATTTTCTGGTATTTGATTTTTTTGACAGCCACCAGAATTAAACTTAACAAGGCCTTTAGTATGTCTAGGCAAGTCAGATCTCGTGTCCCAGCTCAGAAGAATCATTTTCTTAGTTACACCCATTTGCTCACTCAGTATTTCTGACAGAGTAGTCTGTAGGGAATTTCTAAAGTCTGTCAAGTCATTGTCCTCCGAAAACATATGATCCCACTTACCTCTTGCTTCTCTATCACACCTCCAACATTTTCCATCTACCAGAGTAAAAAATCTTTGGAGTCTGCTTGGGGTTAAAAAAAAAACACCTATGCAAACACTTCCAAGCAAAATCCTAAATATTCTAGACTTTGTTGCATATTTGGAAGCCATACATAAGTCTTCTCATTGTTCTCTTGTAAATTGCTTGTCCAGTCTCTTCTCCCATTTTCTTGTAACCTCCTCTGATTGATTCCTCTAGTTATTGTGCAATATTTTATATGCTTTGCTAATTATCCCTTTTTTTACAGCAGCTTCTGGTCTAGATTCAAGCAGATTTTTTTCTTTTCACTTAGGATTTCCCTATCCCTTTCTCTTTATACTGTAATATCAATCCCTGGTAGGAAATGCAGTCTCTAGCCTACAGTCCAAATGTCTTTTTAGCCTCTTCCCATTCTGTTACCTTTCCCTCTTAACTTATTTTCTCCCAAACCTTGGCTCCTTTTCTCCAGTAAATTCCAGACCCCTAGTGCCTATTCTCTGTACACTTAGTTGCAGTCATCCCTGTAGGCAAAATCTCTTTTCTCCACTCTCCTTATTTCTTGAATTTTCCTCCGTTTCATCACCATCCCTTTCCACTTTAAATCATATCTTTCTGCTTGTGTTATGTATGCAAGCCTTAATTGTGTAGCTCTGAAATATCCCTTCAGATCAGGTAATCCTAAATGACCTTGTTCTATTGGAAGAATCATCTTATCCCAATTGACCCTTGCCCAGTTCCCTTCCCATATCAATTCCTTTAACTCTTCATTATTGTCCACGACTTCTCCTCTGGCTTTTAAAAATATGCCTGACCTGTGTATAAAATTAAAGGGACTAAAGGCATTTTCTTTTCTTGGTTCTTGATCATATATTTGTAAAAACAGTAAGAATATCAGTGGTTGTTGTTAGAATTAAAGTACCACCAGCAAGAATTATAGTGGCATATGTTTACAGAAAAAAAACTAAGAGAGAAGAGTAATTTGATTTAATAAAAGTGCATGTGACAGTAAATGTGAATGTAATTATGGTGGTGGATTTTAACTGTGCTGTAAGAAGACAGAAGGGGAAGATGACTAAACACTTTCAAAAATTAGGAATGGGGTAGGTGAAAATTGTGAAGAAAGTGTCTGCATATACGAGGACAAAAGTAAAGTCAGAAAATGTATTTTTTGTAGAAACTTTAAAAGAAATGGAAAGGGGTTCTATTAAAACTTTATGTACAAGTCATGAGGAGATACGGTCAAGAATAGGTATGAATGAAGACATAATTCAAGGGAAAGGGTTAAGAAAGTTAAATGGGATACATTTGATGAAGAGCTTTGAAAAGAAATAAATTATTTTATGTCTTTTCCATCTGTTCCTCAACTGATGGATCTGAAGTAGTTTACTTCATTTGGTCTTCAACCTGTGGAAATACAGATCCGTATCGGATCCAAGCTGGCAAAGATTACTAGCATCAGCTCCTAGCTTCAGACTCCTCCCCTTACCCATAATACACCTCAACTGCCTTCCATCCCCAGATCTCTTTGCCGCAATTTGTAAAACATCGTGTCTCTAGAGCTCCAGCTAGCAGGGTGATTCTGATTGTAAGTTTTTCTAAATTTTCTGTTACTTTTAGCCATTTCAGGTTAGTATAGGTACCCTTTCTCCCCTCCCGTCACTTTGGCGTCAAGTGTAGATTTGTAGTTGTAGTTTGTTTAGAGTAGTTTGTCTGTGGTGCCCCCCCAGTCAGTCTAGTGTGGTGAGTGGTTGTGTGTTATTAGTCTAAAGAAAGAACGTTTTTGGTCTGTCTTTCTTTTTTTAAGGCTTCTTGCTTGATAGTATGGCTGAAAAGCTTATCTTTAAACGCTGCACAGTGTGTGGTCATAACCTCTCCCCAGCGGATGGCCACACTCTGTGTGTGTTGTACTTAGGTGTGGTCCACCTCAATGTGGAGTGCTCCATTTGTGCGGGGTTCAATCCCCAAGCTTTGAAGGATAGAAAGGCCAAGTTGGCCTTCAAAGGCCTTCTGCCTGCCACTGAACCTTCTTCCTCACCTCCCTCCCAGGCTGGGACTCAAACTCCTGCATCTAAATCTGTGGTAGCAGAGCAGAAGAGAGGTGGAGAGTGGGAGAGAGAGTCAAAGACGAAGGAAAAGAGGAAGAGGTTCGCGGACCTCTCATCCCTAAGCAAGTCTGCACGGATCCGTGACTCCCCTCAGCTCCGGTCTCCGAGGATCTCCCCGGAGCCAGAGGAGGCACGTTCAGTCTCCCGGGCCTCAGTTCCCAGACCGGCCAGGTCGGAGTCCGTGGCCTCATCTCGGTCAACCCATTCTTTTATCGGACATGGATCTGGATAAGATGATGAGCCGCTTTATCTGTACACAGATCCAGATGGGGGTCTTGCCACAGCCCCCCCACCCTCAGAAGGGGGGAGCTCGCTTCCTTTTTTTCAGCCCATTTCTCCTTCCCCGATCCATCCTTCGACTTCGGAGTTCTTGGATCTGAGGTTGGCCTTGGTCAGGGGATTGGTGCTGACGGTCCTTGCATCCTCAACTCTTGACAGCTGCCTGGAGCATGTCAGATCCGACCAGTTCAGATCCAAGCCGCTCTTGGAGCCGAAGCCTGGGTGTCGGATCCGAGGGAGTGGAACCTTTTCCATCAGCTCTGACGTTGTCGGGCCGGGTTCCCTCCCTCAGAGCTCCGTCCACTTTGGGTCCGGCTCTGATTCCCGTGTCGGATCCAGTGAGACCGGCTTTTTTATTAGCTTCCCAGGAGGTCCGCGCTCCTTCGGCGTTCGATGTGGTAGAACGGGTCTTCTCCATCGGTTCGAGGCTCCTGACCGCTCCCTCGGTTCTGTCCCTGTTGTCTTATCAGAGGGACAGCCTGTGCCCGAAGACCCCCAGACGGTTCCCCCAGAGGAACAGATGGCTTGCAAGCGCTCCCCGAAGAGCCCCACTGGAGATATGCCTCACAAGCATACGTGCATGAGGAGGCACTTGGACTCCCCTGAGTCCCTAACTGAGGACACAGATTTAGATAATGGGGAGGGCTCCCCAAGATCACCTTCCAACGATGTCTCCTTTGGAGACATCATGGAGATCCTGTACCAGCGAGGAGGTTGGTCTGCCCCCAAGCCCTCCTCTGATGAGTCTGTGTTTCTGGAGGCTTTCGGCACGGGCTGGTCTACATCTTGGGTGTCCTCTCTTACAGATCCTTTAGTGGATTTCATCACCTCGCGGCCGTGGAAGGAAACAGATACTGTGGAGCCGATCCCCAACCGCCCCGATAAGGTTCTGAGTCCCCCTATTGACAGGCCTTCCTAGAACAAGGGCTCCCCAGTGGACACCATGGTGGTAACAGCAGCCATGAAGAAGGAACTATCTCAGGTAAGTTCTTTGGTCCACCCTCCTGACCAAGAGTCACGGACGACAGACCACCTAGGGAAACGGGTGTATGCTTCAGCTACCTTTACAATAAGGGTGCTGAACTACTTGGCCCATGTCACAAGACTCCAACGCAACCTGTTGAAGGAGCTGGAGGAGTCTCCACCCAAGTCCATGTCTCAGGAGGACAAGGCTTCATTCTCCGTGAAAATGGCCACTCTGAGAGCAGTATCTAATATGTCCATGCGACTCCTCCCTTGCTATGGAAGGAGAGGCTGGGTCCGGCGTGTCCATGAGGCGTAACGCCTGGCTCAGGTTGTGCCAATTCATCTAACCCTTTAAGGCGTCCTTTGCCAATGCCCCTTATGACGGCTCAACTTTTTTCGGTAAGACCATCAAGGAGACACTAGTCCAGAGTGAGAAGGACGGGAAGACACTGCCTGCCATCAGGATCCGCTTCTCTAACCCTCAACCAGAGAGGGCAAAAGAAGATGTGGTTCCGGAAGTCTCAGTATTCCCGGGACACTCAGGGCTCTTCTTCCCCTAGAGGCAGAGTGGGACAGAATGGACGCTGGCCCAGAGGCCGAGGGGGTCCGCGAAACTTCGGGTCTCAAGAGCCTTTCTCAGACAGACCCGGGCAGCAACCCTGAAGGGTTGCCCTGCTGCTGTACACTGGAGGCAGTCGGGGGACGATTGTCCTTGCACTCAGTGACATGCGAGTCCATAACAACGGACCACTGGGTGCTTCAAATCATATCCAGAGGATATTCTACCCCTTTATGGGTTTCCCCATAACTCCCAAACACCTCCTGGACATTCCACCCACACAAAGGGAGGCAGCAGCACAGGAAATTTCCAAGCTGCTAGGAAACCGAGCCATTGAAACCGTCCTCCCAGATCAGTCCGGATTGGGCTTCTACTCCAAGTTCTTTTTAGTGCCAAAGAAAAAGGGGAACTTAAGGCCCATCCTGGACCTCTCTAACCTGAACCTGTCAGTTGCCAAAGAAAAGTTCCGGATGGTCACACTACAGTCCATCATGCCATACCTGCAAGAGAGCAACTGGATGTGCTCGTTAGATTTCCATAATGCTTACTATCACATAAAAATGCTCAGAAGCTCCAGGAGGTTCTTCCGCTTCCAGCTAGGGGTCAATCATTATCAGTTTCGAGCCCTACCCTTTGGTTTCACAGCAGCCCCCAGGGTGTTTACCAAAGTGATGGCGGTTGTAGAGGCTCACCTGAGGCTTCAGGGAATTCAGGTCTATCCATACCTGGACGATTGGCTCCTCACTGCTCCTACCAGGCATCTACTTTCCCTAACCAGGAATTACTTTCTGAAACTTGCCCTGAGTTTGGGTATCACAATCAACCCAGCCAAGTCTCTACTAGATCCTGTACATGTGATAGATTACATTGGTGCCAGGATAGACACACTACAGTGCAAAGTGTTCCTGACCTTGGAGAGAGTTCAAAACCTCAGGATGCATGTCTCCCTAATTTACCGTTCTCACCTCCCGACAGTGGAATCAGTGTTGAGGGCCCTTGGCTCGATGGCGGTGACCATAACTGTCCTTCCATGTGCTCGGTTATACATGCGGATTCTTCAGTGGACTTTAGCGGTTCAGTGGTCCTTGTTGGATTTACCACTAACCTTGCATTGTCCGGGTAGGACAGTCTAAGGCCTGTGGTCCCCCATAGAGACCAGCTTGCATGTCAGTGTCCTAGAGATGAGGGCAGTCCTTCTAGCGTTGCAGGCCCTTCATGCCCTTCTTCCTCTGGGGACAATTGCCATTCAATCAGACAACGTCAGTAGTCTGGTATATCAGCAAACAGGGAGGGACCAGATCTTATCCCCTTTGTCACGAGGCCATGAGAGTGTGGGAATGGGCAATCTCCACTAGTCGCTTTCTCATCGCAACGCACATTCTGGGATGGTCCAACATTCTAGCGGACAGGCTACGTCGGACCATTCTGATGCCTTACGAGTGGTCTCTGAATCTATCAGTAGCGGAACAGATCTTCAGCGAGTGGGGTCAACCTTGCTGTGATCTCTTTGCATCTCCTTCCAATGCGAAGTGCAGCAGGTTTTTCGCTCTGAACCCCCCGCCGGGAGAGTCCCCCAGAGATGCTCTAGTTCATGCTTGGCCTCCGGGTCTTCTGTATGCTTACCCGCCAGTTCCTCTCTTACTGAGGTTTCTGCAGAAAGCTTGTCAACTGGGGAGCAAGGTGATCCTCATTGCCCCATTCTGGCCTCGCCAGCTATGGTTTACCTTCCTTTGGTCTCACCTTCTGGCTAGATCTTGGATCCCAGATCCCATTCAGGACCTGGTTTCACACCCATCGGGGGTGCCTCATCCGAGTCTGGACAGCCTGAAGCTCACGGCTTATGGCAGCTCCGGTTCCCGTGATTGCTAGGACTCCCGGACTTTTCTCCTCAGTTAAGTCTATTTTGGTAGCTGCTCATAAGTCTTCTACCAGAAAGGTTTATCGCAGCAAATGGAAACGTTTTTCTTTCTTGGCCTCTCAGATGAGTTTGGATCCATTTACGGCTCCTATTTCTGCCGTTCTTGATTTTCAAGCTAATATTTTCCAGCATGGGGCTAGTTCTTCTACTGTCAAAGTTCAGTTGGAAGCCATTTCTCATTTTCATGTGGGTGAAAATTCTGCATCCTTGGCATCTTCTAGACTGTGTAAAGCCTTTATTAAAGGCACTTTTTTGCTACGTCCCCCCTAGTCAAAGATTCTGTCCCCCCGTGGGACCTTACTATGGTTCTCCAAGCTCTGGTCGCTCCGTCTTTTGAGCCTGCCGCAACTGCAGATCTAAAATTTCTATCGTGGAAAACAGATTTTCCGGTGGCTATTACCTCTGCTAGAAGGGTTTCGGAATTACCGGCCTTGTCCGTAAAATTTTCGTCCATGATTTTTCATAAAGATAGAGTTTACCTTCGAACCAGCCCATCTTTCCTAAGGTGGCGTCACCAGTCAATATCAATCAGACTATAAATTTGCCTGTGTTCTTTCCCACTTTTACCAACAGAATGGAATACAAACTACACATGCTGGATGTTCATAGACAGTTACAATTCTATTTACACAGAGCAAAATATTTTCGTAAATCTGATCAATTGTTTGTTTCGTTCTATAGACCCTTTTTGGGCAAACCTATTTCCAAGGTCACTATAGCTAGATGGATTTCTTCATGCATCCCGCAGGTCTGTACGGACAAAGGCATGTCTCCTCCAGGTCAGGTTAAAGCTCATTCCACTAGGTCCATGGCTACGGCTGCAGCTTTCTGGTCTAGGGTGTCTTTGGATGACCTTTGCTCTGCAGCTACTTGGTCCTCATCTCATACGTTTATTTCCCATTACAAATTGGATTTGACATGTAGAAGGAGAGCATTCTTTGGCTTCGGAATATGCTTCAATGAGGGCCTCCCAAGAGTTTAGTAGCTGGGGACTCTGTCCCACAGGTTGAAGACCAAATGAAGTAAACTAATTCAGATAAAGAAGTTATGTACTCACCATAGCATTCCATCTGAGTAGCTGTACTTCATTTGTCTTCAACCATCCCTACCTCCTTCCTCTGGACCTTGGCGCATGTTCAGCCGACGGGCTGTACTATAGGTCACAAGTATGTTATCAGGTCGGGTTCTAAGTATAAGTTCTGCATACTCGATCTGGGTATGGAAGGCAGTGGAGGTGTATTATGGGTAAGGTGAGGAGTCTGGAGCTCGGAGCTAATGCTAGTAACCTTTACCAGTTCAGATCCGATACGGATCCATATTCCCACAGGTTGAAGACAAATGAAGTACAACTACTCAGATGGAACGTTATGGTGAGTACATAACTTCTTTTTCGGATCCCTCATCAGTTCTTCTTCGGCCACTTTTTAGACTGAGTCCATAGCTCCCTCTTCCCCATAATTCCCTCCTATCCCCAACATTACCCCAGATGTTGTTTGCCATTTCTTTGAGAACAGATGTGAGTTGCTCGCTCAGGCCTTTTCAAATAAGTGCTTTAGCTTAAATTTGGCTTCTGGCCTTTTTGGTTGTCGCATGCCTTTATTCTTGTTGTTCTTGTTATACTGCTTATTTTTCATCTCCCTTACCAAAAACAAAATACAGACTGTAGTTTCTTATAGGCATCTCTCTCTCTTGCCTTAAGTGCGTACCTTCCTTTCTAGTATGTTCTTGTGATTACCATTGTTGGTATCTATAGCTTTTTTGGTTTGGTACCCTTGTTCTTTTTCAGAGTATTCTCCCCTACCATTGTTGGTAGTTTTTCTGTTTTTTCTTTTTGGATCTTGGTGATTTTCTGTTATGTAGGATAAATCGACTGGGTTCAAGAAATGTGCGTCTTGTGGCCACAGGATTCCCAATTCTCATTTTCATGCTAAATTTGTCTATTGTTTAGCGGCATCTCGCTTGTAGGAAGAGTTGAGTACTGAAACACGTTGGTTCTTAAGGGTTTCATTCCCCAAGTAGAACCTGCTAAATCTGTTTCTTTTGCTTTTGAAGCATCCACATCTGGGAAGAACCACTCAGACAAACTCAAGTGGGGCAAGAGTGACAAGTGTCTTCTGTGAGTGCCTTCTGCTCTGTCAGCAAAATTTCCAAGTGCTCTGATCTGACAGCCACTCCAGATCTGATTTCTATATGGTCCAGAACTACTCCTCAAAGGGAGCCGAGAATTTCTCTGGAACCAATCTCTTCTAGACTTCAGTCTCCCTTTCTTCAGGAGACACCCACACACAGTGCTTCTAGACCTTTATCATCTTCTCCCTTTATGTCTACCAGAAATCTGTCAAAGGTTGATGTGGACAGAATAATGAGAAAATTCCTTGGGACTCAAATTCATTTGGGAGTTCTCCCGGCTCTGGCTCCTATAGAACCTGTGAACTTTGGACCCCCTGGTTTGCCTATGGCTACTCCTACTCTGATTCAGCCTCTGGTTTTGGGGACCTTGGATCTGAGAGTTCCAAGATTATCCATATCAGATCTGAAGTTCTGGTCATCTTCAGTTCTGGCATCGTCCCTGATCCAACAGGCTCTGATGTCCTTGGAGCTGGACAGATCTCACTACCAAATCTGAGGTTAGGGGTTCGACTCTGAAGGTCTTGTAGCCTTTCTTTCCTCTTTGATCCGCTGCACTGGATATCTCCATGCCTGCTTTGGTCTCAAGGCAGGTTTAGGGAGGTGCCCTTAGTCATTCCGGTGTGGTAGCTTTGTCTCCTTTCGGAGTGTCTTTGGTCTCTTCTTCAGCCTCTGGCTTTGAGGCAGTGTAGAGAGCTCTCTCCAAGGCTGGAGATTGAATATCCTTAACCCCCTCGGTTCCACCTCCCCCTCAGCTGACAGCCCTGGATCCTGATCCTGCACAGTCTATCCCATTTGGACAGTGGGCTTATGCTAGCCTAAAGACTGTCCTTGTGTAGGAAAATACAGTACCTCTAGTCTAGTGCTTTGGACAGACTGGAGAAACATGTCTACACATCCAGCTACCTTTGCTCAAAGGTCACTTAATTACTTGGCACAGATGACTAGGTTTCAGACAGACTTTACAAAGGAGCCCTCCAAGTCCCTCTCTGAGTCCATGTCTGCAAAAGAAAAAAATATAGATTTGCAACTGACCACCCTTCAGTTGCTATCAAACACCTCCATGTGGCTGATTTCTGACCTAGTGGAGGGTGTTTCAAGAGCCACTACACTGGTATCACCATTAGGAGAAATGCCTGGATACACTTATGTGATTTTGTGGAGCATTTTAAGTAGTCTTTTTATCAGTACCCCTTTTGATGACTCAGCTGTGTTTGGCTCCAAAATCAGAGAGATGCACTCCAGGAGTGAAAAGGATGAGAACATTTTTTGCAGTAGGTATACAGTTTTCTCTTCCCTTCCAGATGACCTTTTCTGGAAACCAGAAGGGGTAAGATGATGTGGTTCCAAAAGTCACCGAGGGTTCTCCCAAGACTCTTCTGGAGATGGATGTCCCCGAGGTATATGGGGGATTCTAATGGTAGATCTCACCCTTTCAAGTTTTTCAAAGGTCCTTTCACTGAGAAGCCTATCAGCGTTGCTAAACAGTTGCCCCAACTGATGCACTCTGGAGGCAGTTGGGGGCACTTGTTGCTGCAGCCAGAAGAGTGGACGTCCATCACTGAAGATGTCTGAATACAGACAGTTATTACCAGAGGTTATTTCTTTCCCTTTATACATGCACGATCTCCAGTGAAGAAACTCCCCAATGTGCCATCTGTTCAATGAAAAGCAACTGCAGTAGATATTTTAAAAAAAATGGAAAGCTAGACAAGCAAGTCATCCAAAAGGTCCCAGCAGACCAGCAAGGGTTCAGAACTTATTCCAGATTCCTTTTTGGTGCCAAAAAAGAATCGGGGCCTTAGTCATTTAAAGCAATATGTCAAACATTTGAAATTTCAGATGTTTCTCCCATCAGTCTTTTGAAGAAAAATGATTGTATGTTCTTGCTAGACCTTCAGGATACACATTGTCGCATCAAAATTGACAGGTGCTATAGAAGGTTTCTTCACTTCTGGCTGAGCCTGTTATTTTCAGTACAGAGCCTTGCCCTTTGGCCTCATCACAGCCACCTGCGTGTTCACCAAATGCATGGCAATGATTGCAGCTCATCTCAGGCTACAAGAGTTCTGGGTGTTCCCCTGTCTAGATGACTCCTCACTGCTCCTACTATGCCTCTTCTAGTCTAGGCCAGAAACTGTCTGCTCCACAAATCATGACAAATCTTGGATCTCACCATACAGACTGGAGTTCATAGGAGCTTACTTGGACACTATGGCTGAAATAGCAAGACTGTCACAGAAAAGCAATCCAGTTTATGGAGTCAGGCAGTACAGATTCTTTTGCATCATAAACCACCTTCTAGACTAGTCCTACAGCTCCTGGGATTGATGACTACTGCCATTACCTTGGTTCCCTTAGTAAAACACTATATGAAAATGTTGCAGTGGACATTAGCAGTACAGTGGTCCATCAGGCATCAGCTTATGTACTTACAAATCTGTCTCATGAACATTTGCAGAGATTATCTAATTTGGTGGATTCAGTCTTCAGTGGTATCCCAGGGCCTTCCCTTTGTCGTCGTCCCCTAAAGCCACTGTGACTATGGATGCTTCTCGTCTAGGGTAGAGGGGGGAGGTTTACATGGAAAAGATGGTCTAGGGCACATGCTCCCCATCAGAGACCAATTTTCAAATCACTGTTTGAGATGAAGGCAGTTCTAGCTTTGCAGGCTTTTCAGGATGTCCTTCCTGTAGGGATGATTTGTATCCACATGGACAACATGTTGGTGGTCTGGTACAGCAACTAATGTGGGAACACAGTCATACCTGTTGTGTCAAAAAGCGATGAGTATGTATCAGTAGGTGACATCTTCCAACCACTTTCTTATAGCAATTCATGTACTGGGGGACTCCATTGTTATAGCGGAAAGGTTGAGCAAATCTGTTCTGTTGTCCCATGAGTTGTCCCTCAGTCTGATAGTGGCGATGCATATTTTTCAACACTGGGGTCGACCATGCTGCGGTCTTTTTGTTTCTCCCATCAATTCCAAATGCAGCAGGGCTCTTTTCTCTGGCTCCCCCCGGGGGAGGGGTCACCAAGGAAATGCTTTGACCCACGATTGCCCCCCCCCCCCGTCTCCTGTATGCATATGCAGTTCCCCTGATTCCGTGGATTTGCAGAAGCTTCACAAGAGAAGAGCACCGTCATCCTTATTGTCCCATTCTGGCCTTGACAATTGTGGTTTCTCTTTCTGTAGCCTCATCTGATACACCCTCCTTGGTCATTCTGGACCTTCTGTCATGTCCATCTTGAGTGCCTCGTCCAGACATTCAGACTCTGAAACTAACTGCGTGGTTTCTCCACTTCTAATGATACCTAGTCAGTCCAGGCTTTCTTCACAGGTAGTTCATATTCTCCCATCCTCTCAAAAATCCTCTGCTAGAAAAGTCTACAAAACGGTTTTCCATTTATGTTTCCAAGAGAAATTTAGACCACCTTTTCAGCTCCCATGCAAACAGTTCTGTATTTTCTTGCTTCAGTTTTCCACACGGGAGCCAGTTATTCTACTGTCAAAGTTCAGCTAGCAGCAGTTTTACATTTTCATGTTGGTGAGGTGAGAAGTATACTTTGGCCTCTCTCAAGTTGTGTAAGGCCTTCCTGAGAGATACCTTTCTCCTTAGACCTCCTGTTAAGGATACCACTCTTCCCTGGGATCTCACTATACTGCTTTAAACATTAACTCAATCTGTGTTTGAACCAGCTGCCAAAGTGGACTTAAAATTTTTGACGTGGAAAACTGTCTTTCTGTTGGCCATTACCTCAGCAAGGAGAGTGTCAGAATTCCAGGCTCTGTTTTGCTATTCTTCATATATCATTTTTCGGCAGGATAATGCGTCTTTGCTTACTAATCCATCCTTTTCACCCAATGTAGTACAGTGTATCTTTGCATACCAATCCATCCCTTTTACCCAAAGTAGCTTTGGAGACTTCTGTCAATCAAAGCATTAATCTGCTGTTTTTCTTCCCAAAATTTACCAATAAGAGGGAATACATGCATGATTTGCTAGCTGTGCAGAGGCAGCCACGTTTCTGCCTTCATTGGACCAAATCTATCAGGAAGTCAGATCAATTATTTTTATCTGTGGTGCAGCGGTGCAGTGGTGCAGCGGTTAACATTGTCACCTCACAGCAAGAAGTTCACCGGTTCGATTCTCGGCTGGGGTGCCTTCTGTGTGGAGTTTGCATGATGTCCTTCATGGATGCATCTGCAGTCATAACAACTGGGTTGTCCTGTCGTCAGGCAGCCCTTCGGTCGGCCGGATTCCAAAGTCCGGGTCCGGCTTCGGCTGATGTCGCAGTTCACCCGACGTCATCTCTGTTGGTCTTCGGGTATAAAGGCATCAGCCGACGCCATTTTCCTCAGTCTTTCTTGCCGCGTGGCGCCTGAAGCAGAAGCTGTTCGCAAGTGCCGGTCGGTCAGATCCAGAGATTACTACTTCCGAATACTACTTCGAAGACTTCTAAAAGCTAAGTACCCCGTTGGGGACTCTTTCTTGCCTCAGCCGATGTCAGAAAAAGTCAATAACTGTTTAACTTGTGGGAAACAAATACCTCATAAAGATTTCCACTCTTACTGTTTGCCTTGTTTAGGCCCAGACCACGACGTAGCAGCCTGTTCAGCCTGTGCCTCATTCAACCGACGAACGCTTAGGCGTCGGTCGGAGTTTGCTGAACAGTTTTTCGGCTCAGATTTTGCATACATTATGCCGTCGGATCCTCCGACTACCCAGATTGTTAAAAAACGCAAAGAAAAAGACCGACACTCGCGGTCCGCGGTTTCGGCCGAAACCATGGTTAAGCAAACCGCGAGTGTCTCGGTTTCGGCCGAAACCGAGAAAACTGATCAAAGCACAGCTGAATCAATGACTACTACTGAGGCTCCTGCTACCTTACTTGAAACGGCCTCAGAAATCTTACCTCCAGTGGTTACTAGTGACTTATCAGACACCATCCCTTTGGATGTCTCTACCCCAGCACGTGGTGCTGCTAGGCCTCCTGCAGCCATGTCTATTAAGGCCTTTGCCAGGGCTAAAGCAGCCAAATCTACTAAATCAGTGCCTGTTAAGCCCCTCTCTACTAGGCCCACTTCTAGTTCACAAATGCTTACTCTGGCAGAGGATTTAATATCCTTAATTAGGGGATCTCAATCTCACCCAGACAGGGCCTCTCAGCCCCCATAAAAGAGACCTAGAGCAGAGCCCCCCGAGCCTGTGTCCTCTGATGTTTCCGGAGGACTCTGATATTACAGACCAGCCAGAGGCTCATTTCTCCAATTATGAAGACTCAGATGCTGAAGAATCCATTCCAGCTGCTTCTCCACCAGAAGAATTCTCTTTTGGGGAAACCTTACATGCCATGGAAGAACAATTCCAATGGCAGGAACAGGATTTCTCAGATTCCAGAAAAAGACTTAGGACTTTTCTGCACCTACCACAACACAGGCCTTTAGCTATACCTCCTGTCCTCTCTGTTGTGGACGATGCATTTAATGATGTCTGCACTGCACCAGATTCCTTACCTCCAGCCCCTGTCAAACCAGACAGATTTTACAGGGTTCCAGACACTCATCACCACTTATACAAGGCCCCACTTGCAGACCCCGAAACCATATCCCAGGGGCCTAAGGCAGCAGCCTCGACCACAGCAAAAAACCCTATTCCTTCTCAAAGGGAAGCCAGGTCTTTAGACAGATGGGGCAAAAAGGTTTACACCTCTGCTACTCTCTCAGCTAGAGCTTTAAATTGTCAGTTTCACATGATACAATACCAAGAGTTTATGCTTGATCAGTTAAGTAAAAAGCTATCCTCTGATGACTCTATAGATGAGAAATACATATTAGAAATGGTAAATAACATACAACAGGTTAGTAACCATTCCTTAAAATGTGGCTATGATGCACTGGAGGCTTCATTTAGATCAGCCATGACTGGCACAGTGATAAGAAGACATGCATGGCTGAAGGAACAGGTCTTACCGGATCATGTTAAAGCTAAGTTATTAGATGCACCTATGGATAAGGCCAGTTTGTTTGGTACACCTGCCCAGCAGGTAATGAAGAAAATGGAAGAAAAGGCAAAATCTGTACAAACAGTTAAAGATTTCTTGCAGGTTCAACCCCCAAGGTTTAGCAGGAACTGGCCTGCCAAAAATTGGTCCTTTCCTGACTCCACAAGATCCCAAAGGGGCAGGAATAGGCGTCCCAGAGGCAGAAATCAATCCAGAGGGGTGCCTACAGAGGACGACAGTGGCAAGGTAATAACAGAGGCACAGACACAGCCACTGCCACTACAACAGCACAGTGACTTGATTCTAACTCCGCCTACCAGGGAACAAATAGCAGCACCATTAGGCGGAAAATTAACCTTATTTTCAAAAACTGGCACTATATCACAAAAGACAAGTGGATTCTGCAAACCATAGACCAAGGATACCGGTTCCACTTCCACACTTTACCAGTCAAAAGAGGAATGCCAAACCTGCCTCCAAATCAAAAACAGAAGCTCTACAGCAGATAATGCAACTAACAAAGATGAGAGCTGTGGAAAAAGTGCCAATAACAGAACAAGGCAAAGGATTCTACTCCAGACTATTCCTAGTTCCAAGAAAGGAAAAAGCTGGAGACCTATTCTCGACCTGTCCATCTTAAATACATTCATCATTGTCCCAAAATTCAAAATGCTGACCCTCCAGCAACTTCTTCCCATGCTGGGCAAGGAGTGCTGGCTGGTAACTCTAGATCTCAAGGAGGCATACCTGCACGTCCCCATACGACCAATTTGCAGAAGATACCTCAGATTTCTTGCAGGATCAGAGCACTATCAATTCTCAGCATTGCCCTTTGGCTTATCTACTGCGCCCAGAGTATTCACAAAATGCCTGGCATCAGTAATCGCTCACTGCAGACTACAGGGAATCCAAATTTATCCATACCTGGACGACTGTCTGCTACAGGGGACAACAAAAGCAAGCTGACAACAGATTTACAAAGGGTCATTTACTTGCTACAAGCACTGGGATACACAGTCAATTTACAAAAGTCAAGGCTGATACCATCCCAAACAAGGACATTCTTGGGCGCGGAATTGGACACAGTAAAACAAATGGCATTCCTAACTGCAGAAAAACAAAAGAACTCCCTCTTTACTTCTTGGCACTAACAAAACAGAACAAGCTAACAGCAAGAAAAGTTCTACAGGCCTTGGGCTTCATGGCATCCTGCATAATCTTGGTTCCACATGCCAGACTACATATGAGAAAACTACAGTGGTACCTAAAGAATTTATGGTCCCAACACAGGCACAGCCTAGAAGCAGAAATTCCTCTAATCCCATGCCTAAAACAGGAGTTCCTATGGTGGGCTCAAGCATGCCAGTCAAATCCAGGCCTACCTTTCCACAACTATCAAGCAAGCCAAACCATCACAACAGACGCCTCAGACCTAGGATGGGGGGCTCACATGCTGGGCAAATGCGTACAAGGATTGTGGACACAGGACCAGCTCCATTTGCACATCAACCTAAAAGAAATGCTGGCAGTAAAGCTGGCAATCCAAAAATTCAGACCATTCCTCAAAGCAGGACATTTGATGATAAGGACAGACAACACCACAGTCATGTGGTACATCGACAAACAGGGAGGCACTCATTCATACCCCCTATGCAGAATGACTTTGGACCTTTGGAACCTGGCTCAGCTACAACATCCAGTTACAGGCAATGTTCGTACCAGGAAAGGAGAATACTCTAGCAGACATGTTAAGCAGAACCACCTCGGATGCTCACGAATGGATGCTACACCTGGACATCTTCAAGGCCATCTCAAAGAAATGGGGAATGCCACAGATAGATCTATTCGCTTCCCCTCTCAATCACCAGCTCAAAAAATTCTGCACAAGGACGTTCCACCCACTTGCATGGAAAGTGGACTCGCTCTCCTTCAGCTGGAAAGGTCTGACAGCATATGCATTCCCACCTCTTCCCTTGATACACAAGGTATTACTAAAAATCAAGGAGGAACGTCCAAGGATAACCCTCATAGCTCCAAACTGGCCAAGACAACACTGGTACCCATTGCTGAGGAGCATGTCTCGGGACAAAATATGGCCAATACCCCTGATGCCTTTGATGTTAACCCAGAACAACTACAGCATCATGCATTCAAACCTAAAAACTTTGCAACTGACTGCATGGAATATCACATAGCAGCAACTAATCCAGAGCTTTCCCAAAGGGTTAAAGACATTATCCTTGAAGCCCACAGACCTTCAACAAGAAGGAACTATGCAGGAAAATGGAAAAGGTTTGTCATTTGGAGTGCTGAAAGAGGAAAAGATGTGTCCAATATAGACATTGCTAACATTCTGGAGTATTTGGCAGAGCTTCTACATACAGGCCTGTCCTATTCCTCCATCAAGATACATGCATCAGCTATTTCAGCAGAATACAGCTTTGATCCACCTGTCTTTTCACATCCTTTACTCAGGCAGTTCCTCAGAGGGATCAAGAATGTAAAACCTCCTAGGAAACCACCATTGCCAGCTTGGGATTTGAACTTTGTGCTGGAAAAGTTGACACTCGCACCTTTTGAACCAGCAGCAACAGCAGACCTGCAGCATCTATCGTGGAAAACTGCTTTCCTACTGGCAATAACCTCAGCAAGAAGGGTTTCTGAACTTCAGGCCCTAATGTCAGTACAACCCTTCCTAATCTTCCACCAAGATAGAGTGTCCATGAGGACTAATCCTACATTTATGCCTAAGGTGGTATCCAGAGTGTCTTTAAACCAGGCAATCCACCTACCTACCTTCTTCCCAAACCCACAAAACAGAGGGGAAAGAATGCTGCATACCTTGGATGTACATAGACAGCTACGCTACTACCTGGACAGAACAAAAAGTAACAGAAAAACTGACCAGCTGTTTGTAGCCTATGCAACAGGAAGGGAAGGAAAAGCGATTTCCAAACAGACAATCTCCAAATGGATAGGAAACTGCATACGATTCCGTTACTCCTTTCATGGAAAACCAATTCCACAGAACATAAGGCCTCATTCGACAAGGGCAACAGCCACTACCACAGCCTTCTTACGAGGAGTGGCAACCAAGGACATTATTGAGGCGGCTACTTGGACCTCCGTGCATATATTTGCAAAGCATTATAATTTACCTCTGTATTCCAGATCCCGAGCAGGGTTTGCCACTGCTGTACTGCAAGGGATCCTATCCACACCATAATCTATTCTTCCTCCTCCCCTAGTTGGCTATGGTATTCTACCCAGTTGTTATGACTGCAGATGCATCCATGAAGGACATAGTACAGTTTTGTACCTACCATAAATGTAGATGTCCGAACTGGATAGCATCTGCAGTCAGGATTACCCTCCCTCCTTCCCCTCTGTGGTACTCCTAGGGTATTTACCCTCCTAATAGCTAGCTGGCGGGGGGGGAGTCTCTTATGGTGTATTTCTTTGTATATATGTACATAAATGCTTATTTTTTGTGTTTGCCTTCTATCTTTTTGGAAACATTGGCATTTACCCAAAATTTAGCCTTCCAAGAGGGCAACTGGCATCTGGGGCAAGAAACACTGAGGAAAATGGCGTCGGCTGATGCCTTTATACCCGAAGACCAACAGAGATGACGTCGGGTGAAGTGCGACATCAGCCGAAGCCGGACCCGGACTTTGGAATCCGGCCGACCGAAGGGCTGCCTGACGACAGGACAACCCAGTTGTTATGACTGCAGATGCTATCCAGTTCGGACATCTACATTTATGGTAGGTACAAAACTGTACTTTCTCCCTGTGTTCGCGTGGGTTTCCTCCAGGTACTCCGGTTTCCTCCCACATTCCAAAGACATGCATCTGGAGCATTTCTCCCCGGGCCTCCGCTGAAAACAGGCTCTGTGGAACCTAGTCGGACTTTCCCGGTCAACAAATGATTAATAATAATAATAATAATAATAATAATAATCTTTCTCTAAAGCTACGTTGAGCCAAGCTATTAAAAAAGGTTACTTTTGAAAGATGGTTAACTTGCTTCATTTCCCAAGTATAAAGGGATAAAGGTTTGGTCGTACCAAAGCAACTGAAGGCTCATTCAACAAGGCCTGTTTTCATTTTGTCAGTCTTTTTTTCTAGAGCTTCAGTTGATGACATCTGTGCTGCTTGGGTTTAATGTTCGTACTTTTACTTCCCAGTACAGATTGGACCTTTTTTCCAGAGATAGTGTAGATTTTGGTTAGAGCACTACAGATGCAATGTTTGATCTGAGAGTGTTTATTTTATTTTTATTTTATTTATTTTATTTAACATTTGTTGACCGGGAATGTCCGACTAGGTTCCACAGAGCCCGTTTTCAGCGGAGGCCCGGGGAGAAATGCTCCAGATTGCTGTAGAAGTACAGGGAAGGTCAGAAGGAGTTGCATTGTGTCTTTGTGGACTTAGAGAAAGCATATGATAGGGTGCCTAGAGAGGAGTGGTGGTATTGTATGAGGAAGTCGGGAGTGGCAGAGAAGTATGTAAGAGTGGTACAGGATATGTACATGGGTAGTGTGACAGTGGTGAAAGCTGCAGTGGGAGTGACAGATGCATTTAAGGTGGAGGTGGAATTACATCAAGGATCAGCTCTGAGCCCTTTCTTATTTGCAATGGTGATGGACAGGTTGACAGATGACATCAGACAGGAGTCCCCGTGGACTATGATGTTTGCAGATGACATTGTGATATGTAGTGAGAGTCGGGAACAGGTTAGGAGACCCTGGAGAGGTGGAGAAATGCTCTAGGGAGGAGAGGAATGAAGGTCAGCAGGACTAAGAATATGTGTGTGAATGAGAGGGAGGATAGAGGAATGGTGAAGATGCAGGTGGATGAGTTTATATACTTGGGATCAACAGTTCAGAGTAATGGCGAGTGTGGAAGAGAGGTGAAGAAGAGAGTACAGGCAGGGTGGAGTGGATGGAGAAGAGTGTCAGGAGTGATTTGTGACAGACGAGTACCAGTAAGAGTGAAAGGGAAGGTCTACAAGAGGGTAGTGAGTCCAGCTATGTTGTATGGGTTGGAGACAGTGGCATTGACAAAAAGGCAGGAGTTGAAGCTGGATGTGGCAAAGTTAAAGATGTTAAGATTTGCACTGGGTGTAACGAGGGTAGACAGGATTAGGAATAAGTATATTAGAGGGTCAGTCCAGGTTGGACGGTTTGGAGACAAAGCCAGACAGGCGAGATTGCATTGGTTTGGACATGTGCTGAGGAGGGATGTTGGGTATAATAGGAAAAGGATGCGAAGGATGAAGCTGCCAAGTAAGAGGAAAAGAGGAAGGCCTAAGATAAGGTTTATGGATGTGGTGAGAGAGGACATGCAGGTGATTGGTGTGACAGAGCAAGATGCAGAGGACAGGAAGGAATGGAAACAGACGATCCGCTGTGGCAACCCCTAATGGGAACAGCCGAAAGAAAAAGAAGTGTAGCTTTCGGTTCTGTCGTCCTCCATAATATTTTTCATGAAATCACCCGAAGAACCAAGTAACTGGGAACTCTGTCCCATCAGTTGAGGAACTGATGAAAAAGACATCCGGTATGAAAGTTATGTACTCATAACGAGGGATCTGTGTTGTCTGTTTCCATCCTTTCTGAATGTCCCTCCCTCTCTCATTCCCCCTTTCAGACCCCCCAGGCATAAATTATAAGATTTCAGTAAATAGCCTCTTAACACTTAAAAGGGATAAATTATGAATTTTTAATTAGTTTTTATTACTTTTTTTATACAAAAACTTATTTTTCATGTGCAGATAATTTAAAATGTTTTAGCTGAATTTTTAAAATTTGACTTTAATGTATTTATGTGTTGTGTGGTTTGAAAGGAAGTATTTGTGCATTCATGTAATTAACTTTTTGGCCACATGTTGGCAGTGGACAGTTTTATAAAAGTGGAAATTATGAGTGAATGTTTGAAGTTCCTGTTTATGTTTGGAATGAAAGCGCTCATTAAACCAGTGTTCTTGTGGCTTTATCTCCCTTGGTTGGCAATTTTTTTTTTTTTTAATTCTTGTTACCTTTCTGTTCGCCTGTTTGGATAAAAATATTTGGTAATTAGTAATATTGAGAAAACGGTTATGGGACATTCTGGAAAGTATGGTGTAGAAAGATGGATTAGGAATGTCATAGAAACAGCTTATGAGAGAAATTGTGTGTTAACTAATGGATGGGTAAGAAGTGCGATAGGAATTAAAAAGTGGATGAGGCAGGGATGCCCACTCAGTACTGTAATGTTTGCATGAGTAGTGTAGTAGTAGGGAATATTCAAAGGGATTAGATGGATAAATATATGTAAAGAATGGATAGAAATACTATTGGTTATGGCATATAATTATAATAGCTAAAAATTCAAGAGGGGTAGTGGAAGTGGGTAAATAGACACATTTTTGACTTGTGTAGCTTTAAGTATGAATAAGTATAAAATTAAATGTTTTGGAGAAAGTGGAATCTGTTTTAATAATAAGGAAAATACAAGTATTAAGAATTAATTTTGGAAGCTCATACATTTAAAAACCAGTGGCAGGATTTGTTAGATGAAGTTCATGAGATAAAATGCTAAAGTTGAGATAAAAAAGAGTTAATTAAGGCAGTCATTTTTTGGGAAAATTAGGATATATAGCTTCAAAGTAGATTTCCTAGAAGAAATGGGAAACACATTGCTATAATTATTTTCAGTTTTGTTTGAGGATCTAGATTAAATGTGGTGAAAAGCTGGATTGTATATAACAGAGGAGATTTGGTTTACTGGTATGTTGCTCTAACTGCAGTTCAAATGGTTCTGGGTTCATACTTCGGCAGTGATGTTTGAGTTAGCTGAAGTGTTTGTGTGGTCTGCATTGCTCTGAGTATCACTCATCTCTGCATTTAATTTAGATTTGAAGCTCTCTATTTAAGGTTTGATCAGTTCTATTTTGTATCTTATTGTAGTATTACATTTAAGTTTTCTGTTCTTTTGGAGTTTTCCCCCTCCAACCAGACCAATCATTGTTTTTCTCTTAAATTTGGTGGCTTTTAAGTTCCCCACCCCTACTATAAATCTCATTTTGGGCACTCCTCCCAGTCCCATCTCATCAGCTTATTCTACTGAGTAGAGAGAGAGAATTTGGGAATGCCTACCCCCTCCTTAGTTTCTCAACCTTAAATTATCGTGTTTCATCCTTTATCACTTAACCAAAAAAAAAATTACTATATTTGTTTCTTCTTACTTTATTACTTTATTTTGCTTTTGCTGCCTGTTTTTAAAAGTACTCAATTGCACTTATTCTGCTGCATTTATTACTGCTTGTTAGTAGCCTGATTAAATTGTAACTGTTTTTCTAAGCCTTTTGGTTTAAACACTTGGGCTTTAGGCCATTTGTTTTACATTAAGAAAGTTTGTGGTCTGCACTCTTGTGGCAGGAGAGGTAGCTTTACATCCTTCTAGCTGGGAGTTTTTCATTGAAGGCTTAGTGTCTGTTATTCTAAAAGTGTCATAGTTCTGGTTTAAGCACTTGAGCTTCAGGCCAGTTATTTTACATTAAGAAGGTTTGTGGTGTGTACTTGTGTGGGAGTAGAGGGTAGATTCTGCCCTTCTGAGCTGGGAATTGCTGGTTAAAAGCTTATTGTGCCTGCTAATTTGAACTGTTTCTTTCTGAAATTGGTGCGCCTTGTTTTCTGTAGCATAGACTAGATTCAGACCTGCTGAATCTAGCTTTGTTTGTATAACTTGAACACTAATCCAGTCCATCTTTTTTGGAGAGGGTTCCCCTGCGCCCTATTGGCAGGAGTGTGCAGTTAGAACTTGTCCGATTGAGCCCTGTTCCAGCAGTCTTCAGTTTTGAGTTTTTTTATTGGTTAATTGGTTAATTTGTTTAAATCAGTTTACTCTTGTTTCCTACTGTTATATGTAAGTGTGTATCTGTTCTCCTGTGTTAAATTGACTTAAGCAGAGTTTAAATATCTTTAGCATAGTCTGGTTACAGGTTTTGCTGTATTCAGATCTGTTTGTGTGATTCCTGTGTCTCCTGCTATACCATCTTGTGTCGGCCAGGGCCTGCTGCATTGGGAGTAAGTGAACTGGTTGGAACTGGTCTGGCATAGGCTGTTGAGCTAAGAGCTCAAGGACAAGAGTTGATTGGTCAATTCCAGTGTTTCTATTTTGCTTTCATTTTTGTGGCATTTAAACCCTGCATTTGCATGTGTTTGTGCTAGTTTGCCCATTGCACACTGCCACTGTTCTGTTTTTTTACCCTTTGCAGGGTATCTCAGTTGCATTTTTTTCCTTACCTGTGTGAGTGAGGCCCTCGGCTGCAGCTACTGTATTGATTTTATCTAGCCCTACTCACACCTGTAAGTACTCTCCTCAAGTAGTACCCACTCTACTATCCCTGACCTCTGTTCCAGAGATTGATAACTATGGACAGACAATTTTCTGTGGTTTCTCCTGCTAGTCTGGTTGATATGAGCATCCTGAGACAGTGTAGCAACTGCCTTACGTACACAGACAACCCCCTACTAATACCTCCTAGGAACACAATATGTGAGAGATGCAGTCACATTAAGAGCCTAGAATCCTTGCTGTCTCAGCCACAAGCCAGTACATCTGGCATCGAGAAGGTTGTCTGCACAAACACTATGAACACCACACCTCTAACACCACCCACATCTGTATAACACACTCCTACATATTTGGGGTTTCTTAATAAACACATACATAAACAAAAGAGACCTCCGAAGCAAAAACACACACACACATCAGAAGCCACAGCAGCAAGCATCATACATATATTACACATGTCTGTCTCTCACAGCCTCTAAGGCCCAACCACAAACCCAACATACTAGTCATAGGAGACTGTATCGTGAGACACACAGATGTGCCCCTCACCAGGCTAGATAAGGAGAAAGTCTCAGTAAGTTGCTTGTCATTTTGCTAGAATCCGCCATATCACGCACGCACTCATGTGTCTTAACAACAGGTACTGTTAATGATGCTGTCATAGTCCATGCTGGTGTGAATGACTTGAGACGTACCTCTCTGGACTATATGAAGAAAGACATGATTGAGCTCGCTGAATGTGTGTCCCAGGCAGGTATGTCCCTAGCCTTAAGCAGCATCCTACCATCACCCAGAATGATACCTCAATACAAACAGTAAATGATTGATTTTAACGACTGGCTTAGTTTCTGGTGTCATTTCAAGGGGATGCAGTACCTGATAGCCTGGAAGGACATGATTGACAGACCACGATGCTTTGCCAGAGATGGCCTTCATCTGTCTCCCCTGAGCTTTAGGCTTCTGGCAAAAGCTCTTACCTCCCCCATAGTGCCTTTTTTAAGCAAATTCATGAGCACAAAATTACCAACATGAAAAATTCTTCTAAACAAAATTTAAAGGTCATGCTGCTAAACGCTGGGAGTCCTGGCATGAAACTGCAGTCATTGGAAGCATTTCTTGCCCTGGAGGATGCTGACATTTGTGCAGTCACTGAAACCTGATTCAAAGCTGTAGAGAGCACCCCAACCTTACCAGGTTACTCATCCTACCATACTTATAGAACCCAAACGGAGGGCTACAATGCCAAAGAAGGTAGAGTTTCAATGTTTATCAAAGACATACACACCTCCAGGTTGGTCAAATGGTATGATGCACAGGAGACACTGTTAAGTGCAGTTAACTGTTGACAAAACACCTTTTCAAATCATAGCTAACTACAGACCCCCAACCATGACTCAGGACGCCCACTCCACCTGTCTGGACTTACTTGAATCCATCAAGATTCAACCCTCTACCCTGATCCTGGGTGACTTTAACTACCCAACCATAGAGTGGAAGACCTATTCTAACCTAAACATGAATGCCCAGAGATTCCTCGACTTTGCCAATGCATTGGATCAGCTGGTAGACACCCCTACAAGAGGTGAAAACATTGTCTACCCTGATCCTGGGTGACTTTAACTACACAACCATAGAGTGGAAGACCTGTTCTAACCTAAACATGAACGCTCAGAGATTCCTCGACTTTGCCAATGCATTGGATCAGCTGGTCGACACCCCTACAAGAAGGGAAAATATCGTGGACCTGGTCCTAACCAACATGAGTAGCCACAGTAGCACTCCTATAGTGTCATCCTCCTTGGTAAGATCCGACCATAAAGTGATCACTTTTGAAGTCACCATCTCCCCTGAACCCCCCCCCCCCACCTTGTCAAGGTCAAACAAAACAACTTTTCCAAAGCTGACTACAGTTTCCTCAGAGCAGGTATAAGCAGCTTCACAGCCACCATCCCTTCAGTTAGAACTAGCACTAATGTCCAAGCCTACACCAAAAAAATATATGAGCACCTACATAGCTGTATGGACTCAGCAATACCTGACAGGACCAAATCATTTTCCTCAAGGAAGAGTAAACCTGTGTGGTGGACAGCAGCAATAAACAAACTGTATAATAGAAGGAAAAAATTGCTGTCCAGTGCCAAGTTGGAAGCAATCTGTCGTTTGTCTGAACAAACAAATAAGGTCACTAATGAAATCCTCTAAGGCTAACCGAGTCCAAATTGGCCACATCTACCAAGGACTATCACAAGGCCTTCTTCACATATTAGAATTAAAGCAATGAATAACAGAAGGCAGAATACGCGGCAACAGGAACTTTAAACATGTATTTGTAGTAAGCACTTTCGGCTAGCAAATACCAGCCTTCCTCAGACATTCAAAAAACAGTCATATGACAGGCTTTAAATATTAAGCAAGCCTAGCCAATTACACCTTAAAGGCAATCATATATTTAAAACAATACATATTCATTACTACACTAATAAACGTGGGAAAACAAAAAATATGTATGTAAAATCATCCTAAATACATCCTATGTATCGAACGTTTTTCATTTTAACTCACAAGAGAGAGACACTACATCATTTAAACCAGGAATTACTGAAGCATTTAAAAATAAAATCCACCATAACTCCCTATGTTCAAGATAAATGTTCCATGGTCCCCCTCTAGGGTTTTTTAAAACCTGCTCCAACACAACAAATGTAAATGTGTGGTTGGGAAATTCTTTAAGATGTTTTACTAAAGCACTTGTCTCTTCTGGGTTTACATATCATAGGAGTGTTCATACACTCGTCGTTTAAGCTTATGCTCCGTTTTTCCCCACATACTATGCTGCACAGGCCCCGCATTTTGCTGCATAAACCACACCTGATGTTTGACATGAATAACGACCAGACACTGAAATACACGTAGAACCTAAATGCACCTGATCACATTCAAATATAAATTTACATTGTGTGCACATTCCACATTTTATCATTTTCCACACAGACTGTACTTTCAAAATGGACAGACTATCACACCAATCTTTAAAATTATTGTCACTGCTAAATACAAATTCAGGAAATTTTCTCCAATAAAAATGTATCTGTTCTAATAAATGCCCAATTGTTATTAATAATGTCCATTATATTTTTACTATGAGCATTAAATGTAGAAATAAATACATTTTTTTACATGTTGGACCCTATTAATTGAGTATACCTCAAATGGCAACATATTATCTGGTACTCTAAACCCATCCCTTTGCTCACACAAATCAAGGAAGGAGGGCATATCTATATTATTAGTGCCTGCTTTATTTAGTCTATTGTTCACCCACATCATGTAAAAAAGCTATTGTAAAGGGTCAGATGGAAGGGCCGCCAGAATGGTGACAAATATGCTTGATTTTTTTGGACAACATTCACTTTATAGGTAATATGTTTTGGAATAGAGGTTACCCAGCGCAGATGGTAAATAATGTAAAATTTGAAATAATTAGGAAGAGATTATCTGGTCAATAGATCTCTTTATTGTCTATTCATTATAATAGACTAAATAGAGCAGGCACTAGTAATATATATATATATATATGCCCTCCTTCCTTAATTTATGTGAGGAAAGTGATTGGTTAAGAGTACCAGATAATATGTTGCCACCTGAGGTATACCCAATTAATAGGGTTCAACATGTAAAACATTTATTTATTTCTACATTTAATGCTCATAGTAAAAATATAATGGACATTAGTAGTAAAAATTAGGCATTTATTAGAACAGATACATTTTTATAGGCGAAAATCAGTAATTTTCCTGAATGTGTATTTAGGCTTGACAATTTTAAAAATTGGTGTGGTGGTCTGTCCATTTTGAAAGTATAGTCTGTGTGGAAAATGATAAAATGTGGAATGTGCACACAATGTAAATTTATATTGGAATGTGATCAGGTGCATTTAGGTTCTAAGTGCGTTTCAGTGTCTGGTTGTTTTTCATGTCAAACATCAGGTGTGGTTTATGCAGCAAAATGTGGGTCCTGGGCAACATATTATGTGGGGAAAATTTAGCAGAAGCTTAAAGAAGTGTATGAACACTCTTATGATATGCAAACACAGAAGGAGACAAGTGCTTTAGTAAAACATCTTAAAAAATTTCCCAAGAACACATTTCAATTTGTTGTGTTGGAGCAGGTTTTAAAAAACCTTAGAGGGGGACCATGGAATACTTATCTTGAACATCGGGAGATATGCTGGATTTTGTATTTAAATGCTTCAGTATTTCCAGGTTTAAATTATGTAGTGTCTATCTCTTCTGAGTTAAAATTAAAAACTTTCAATACATAGGATGTATTTAGGATAATTTTATATGCATATTTTTTGTTTCCCCACGTTTATTAATGTAGTAATGAATATGTAGTAATGAATATGTATTGTTTTAAATATATGATTGCCTTTTAAGACGTAATTGGCTGGGCTTGTTTAGTATTTAAAGCCTGTCATATGACTGTTTTTTGAATGTCTGAAGAAGGCTAGTATTTGCTAGCCGAAAGAGCTTACTACAAATACATTTTCAAAGTTCCTGTTGCCGCATATTCTGCCTTCTGTTATTCATTGCTTTAATTCTAGTTGGTTTGGTTTCTTCTTCACATGTATATGTCTGAAATCTCAAAGGCAGCACCCAATTCTGCTCTGAACAGGTGGTCAATAATACCACATATACAAATGCCTTAAATGCCAACCTGCTGACAGACAGGTTCAGTGAAAACTTCACCCCCCCTGTCCCTCCATCAGTAAACCAGGACATCCCCAGCACCTGCCCCCCCCCCCCATCACCAGGTAGCAGGTCCTTAATGCCCTCTCAAAGGCAAAAAATACAGTCTCCATGGGACCCAATAACATCCCTTGCTGTATCCTACATGAACTCAGGCATGAGCCCTCAGCTCCATTAGACACCTTATTCAACTGAAGCCTGAGCACCGGCTTCATCCCAGCGGAATGGAGGGGCAGCCACTGTCATCCCTCTACACAAAGGTGGCACGTCCACTGACCCAGGCACTTATAGGCCCATCAGCCTAACTAGCCTGATCTTCAAGGCCATGGAACGCATTATCATGGACCTTATAAACAAGGACATTGGTAACCTCCAAACACTTGACCCCACACCGTTTGGTTTTGTCAAAGGGAGATCATGTTTGTTAAACTTGGTCGATTTCTTTGAAACAATCACCAGAGCCATGGACGACGGGAAGACTGTGCACACACCTACCTTGACCTAACCAAAGCCTTTGACACTATTCCCCACTTGGGCATAATAGATAAACTCTCCCAGCTAGGCATCAACCTGTAAGCTACCAGATGGGTGGCTAATTGGCTCACTGATAGAACTCACTCAGTCAAAGTAAGGGAAGTCACCTCTAGTAGTAGACCCGTAACGAGCGGTGTACTCCAAGGATTGGCCTTGGGGCCTCTACTGTTTTGGATATACTTTTCTGAGGTGCAAGCCAAAACCAGTGGTCTGTGACTGACCAGGTTTGCAGATGACTGCAAGCTGGGCACTGTCTTAAATTCCCCTAGTGATGTGCACATCCTTTGAGGGCCTTACGCAAACTAAAGACTGGTGCCAGAAGCATGGCCTCAAACTGAATGCTAAGAAATGCATCATTATCCCCTTTGGGGAAAATGTCATCCTCACTAATTATCACATTATTAACGTACTAAGCATGCAATCGGTGGCGAGGGACTTGGGCACCCTGGTTGATAGCAACATGACTTTCGACCACCACGTTGCCTACATTGTACGGAAGGCTTTCTACATGGCCCATCTCATAAATAAGGGTATTTCATCCAGGAACAAGGAGGTCATAACATCCCTGTGCTCCTCCCTTATCAGGCCTATTATCAAGTACAATGCCCCCTTTGGCATGTACCTTGCCAAGCACATGCAGCAGTTGGAGAGACCACAGAGGTTCTTGACCAGGAAAATCCAGGGTCTCAAACACCTATCCTATACAGATAGGCTAAAAGCTCTATTCCTGTACTCATTCTCATATAGACTGTCACAGGCGACCTGTGTCTGGCATGGCCATTTCAGACCCAGCCTTGCTGGAGTTGCTGCATGTCTGTAAGACAAACTCCACTCGCGCAACCCGCACGTAAGGCCTTAACCTGGTCTGTGACATTAATAGAACTTGTCGGTGGGATAGATTTGTGTCCCAAAGACTCCCCCTTCTGTGGAGTAGACTCCCTTTCCATGTCAGGCAGAGTACCTCACTAGCTGTCTTTAAGAGGAACCTGAGTGACTGGATGGGAAACAGAAAATACACCCCTGGGATCCCACCTGTGTCCCTACTGGACAGAGGAAACAGGTGCCTGACTTTGAGGGGACACGGACAAAATTCTTGGCTAGGCTTATAAGGACCTCTGGGCCAATAGCCTAGTATCATCATATGAACCGATAAAAGTGTATTGAATTTAAAAATCTTATTTTTTTTCTTTAAATTTCCATTAGATATTGAGATTATTGAAATGGGGAAATGGAAATTTTGGCCAGTATCATAAAAGTACAGTATGAAGAGCTTTGGGCTGAAGTGAATAAAAGAAAGAGTGTAAGAAGAGAAGACGTAGAATTCTGGGAATGCTGTAAAAATAAAGGAATGGGGAATATAAATGGTAAATAAAATTGAACAAGAAAGGATAATTTGGTATGAAGAAATTATGGGAAATGCTTTTACAGTGATCCTTGGGAAATACTATTTTAGCAGTTAGAGCGCAGAAGAAAGAGATTTAGAAGATGGGAAGAAGGGAAAGATTTTTTTGGAGACTTATGATTAAAAAATTGCCAGTAAAGGGGAGATATGAAATATAAAGTTACAAGTGAAATTGTGCCTGGTCTAACACAGTAGAGTAGTGAAGTTGTGGAAGGATTTAAAAAATGTAGTTTTATGACAATTGTATTGAAGTAAATGTAGGAAATATAGTGTGTGGTTACTATGAATATGGTGAGTCACAAAAGAACAAAAACATAAAATATGTATGACTGATTTATCAGATTTGGCAAACAAGGACAAAAGAGATATTGTTTAATAAAATACAGGATGTAGTTGATATCATTAAAAAGATAAGGTTTTGGTTGTAGCAAAAGGGTGGGGAATGAAAAAGTGAAATTAAGGGATTTTAAAAAAGTTGCCTTATCCTATGCTAAAGGCAGTTTATTGAGATTTATGTTTTTTGACTGTGGAATATGGGTTCTGTTTTAGCTGTATGTGTGGACTGTTTGTTTTAAATAAAGAACCTCTACTCTTTTTGATGGGTGATCTTTTACATCCATCTGAGCTACCACCAACCCAAGCAGATGGGACCTCGGTTTAACATCTTGTCTGAAGGGTGACACACTCAGGAGTGCAGCTCTCCTGTTACACTGCTCTGTTTTGTCAGCAGTTGATCTGTATGGTGTAAGATTATTACACACAGCCTTCTGCATTTAGTTTTAAGTGAACTACCACACTCTACAAGTTGAGCTTTAGGACTTGCAGCCTTTCCTCTCAACACACACAAGTGCACACATGTGCACGCATACACACCCAGCATGATCCATAGAAGGAGGTCTTTGGTATATATTCACTCTATTTCCTTTAATCTTCATGAGTGTTACAGAAGGCAGGGGGGAAGGAGCAAAGCTCTTAACTAGTTATTGCTTTATGGCTCAGGCAGCTATGGTTTTAAGGCCTGATACAGATGACTCAAATGATCCCCATGACCTTTCCTCAGCAGTGCATGCTGTCAACTTGGTTAGGAGGAATACTTCTCTACCCTGACCTAAAAATCCTGAGTGTAGTAACTTGATCCTTTAAGTCGAATGCCTTTCAAGGACAAGCTTCTAGTACATAGGTGTGTACTAGGCTAATGATCATAGGGGCCTTTTTAAGCTTTGCTGTGCAGCCCAAAAGTAGCAGACAAGTTTAGGGACCTTAAAACAGATTTGAACTCCGCACCCTTGCAGCATGAAATGCCAATGCCATCATTTACCCATTGCGGTAATTGATAGGTTGTGTCAGTAGACACTGCACCCCAGTGTCAGACATTGTTCCTCGGATCATAATTCTGCACCACAGTTCCCCAGCTCTCCACTGTACTGATAGAGTTACTAGGTATCCAGTAAAAATGGCCCTTCTTTTCTTATCAGAGAATTTGATTGTAAGGTATCCAGGATTGTATAATGTTTCTTGGCTTAAGTTGAGGTGCTTAAGGTCTTGCAGGAAGGCATTAAACCAAGCACAAGACGTTTGTAGTTAGAAGAAATGGAAAAGATTCTAAATATCCGTACTAAGCATTTTCTGAGAGCTGAAATTCTATGATGCGTAGTGGTGCTCTTGGCCTAAGAATTTATGTCCCACAGCTTTCTGAAGCAGTTCTTGAAGAGGTCCTACACAAGTGTATACCAAAAAGCTGGCCTCAGAGGCTGAATTATGTTTTACAAATCTGAGACTGGCTATATTCATAGTCTAAACTTCACCACCACCCCCCCTCCGAAATTCTTTTCCTGAAATACACTGCTCTTGGTCGCTATTACATGGACCAGAAACATGCCTGTCTTTGGGTTGTCATATGACAGGACTTGTATATATTCTTCCACAGGGACAGGGGAGCCTAAAAAGTAATTCCTCCATTACATTTGAGGTGATATAAGAAATGAGCCTTACACAGACCACACAGCTTCCTACCTGTATTTCAACCCCACAGTATAAAGGGGAAATGATCTTTCATTTGTTGTATGCCGGCCAACAATTGCAGTGACATAACCAAAGGGGTCAGTTGAGGAGACTAGCTGTTTGTCTCCTTAACCAGGTAAAGAAGGCATGTCACTATGCAAGCAGATACTTTCTAAATAACTGTCCAGTTGAATAATGTTTTTTTTTGTGAGACAGCATACAAAAAGGTGAACACAACCGTTAGGGCTCACTGTAGCAGTGCAAATGCCATTATGGCAGCATTCTTGAAGGTTGTTTCAGCCCAGAGCTTCTCTGAAGCAGCGACATAGACATCTTTCCACATCTTTTCCAAATATTACAGGCTGGACAGTCCAGCACAAGACCAGGTCAGTTTTTGCCTCGGGTGTTGTTCAGGGCATTCCATAAATTCCTGCTTGATGTTCCTTAAATAGCTTTGCATTCTACATGGAGTGAAGAATACTGCCACAGCCGTGATCACTTCAATGAGCATAGTGCAACTTAGCTCAACACTAGATGTGCAAGTAAGAGCACCACTCTGGTACATGTTCCCATCCTCTGTCATTAAGATATATAAGGCCTGAAGTTAGGAGGTTCCCCCTAATGCTCTCCCAGAGGGCAGAATTGCCTGTCTATTTCTGTCAGAGAGTAGAGGAATTATTTTATGCTGACACTGCTACGAGTATGAGGTGTGGGGCTGTGAGTGCTTCAAAACAATGTAGAGGCGCACTGGAGTTTTTTTTCCCTTGTGAAAAAGAACAGAGAATGGTTAGTGTAGAGCCCATTTATACCAGTCTTTATTTTGACATCTAGAAGAGAAGAGCTGTGTTTGTGGGGCCATCCAAACAGAGTAGTTGATGTTAGCCGAAGAAGTTGGACAGTCAGCCTTTTTGCAAATCCCTAGGGTAAGTACTTCAATTGCAGCAGTCATGTACTACTAGACAGCCACTGCAATGGTCAGTATCACAGGAGCAGTGAATGGAAACCCTATTATTAGTCCCTGCTCAGTTGATCAACACTCGGAACATAATCACTGGAAACTCGCAGGTGACTTGTAATGGTGGATAGACTCAGAGAAAGGGGAGAAGGTAACTGCTCCTTTTTTCTCACTTTCTCCCCCTTCTCCGAGTTCCTACATGTGGGTTGTGGGTGCTTGTCCCTACTTTGGGGGTGCTAGGAGGGCTTGCGCCCTCTTTGCAAAAATTGTTTTTCAACCTTGGGAGTGACACTTTTTAGAGTAGTGACCTCCCAAGGTTTTAGATGCTTAGAAGTCAAAATAATTGTTTATCCCTTAAAAGAGACTCCATTATCCTTAGTAAACCTACAGAGAACAATGACTCTGTCATTGTTCATGTTGGTGTGAATGACCTGAGACATACCTCCCTGGGCTACATGAAAAGAGACATGGAAGAGCTCTCTGATCATGTAGCCCAGGCTGGTATGACCCTGACCCTGAGTAGCATCCTGCCCTCACCAAGAATGATACCTCAGTATAAAGACAAAATGATCAATTTCAACAATTGCCTAAGCTTCTGGTGTCATTCAAAGGGGATCCAGTGTTAGTCAGCCTGGGACGACATGGTTGACAAGCCGCGTTGCTTCACAAGAGATGGCTTGCACCTGTCACCCCTAGGCTTTCGAATACTGGCCAAGGCTCTTGCTGCCGCCATAGTGCCTTTTTAGGCAAGGCTCAAAAGTCAAACCCACCTCCATAAACAGCACAATTAACAAAAAACTGAGGGTTATTCTACTAAACGCCAGGAGTTTGAATCTCAAAATGCACGCGCTCAAAGCACTCCTCAGTATGGAGAACGTCGCCATCTGTGCAGTAACTGAAACCTGGTTCAAGGCTCGAGAGAGCACCCCAGCACTACCGGGCTACAACTCATACCACACATTTCGGCCGCAGAACATGGACTGAAACACAAAAGGAGGGTGTGTGTCCATATTCATCAAGGATAGCTACACCTCCAGGTTAGTGGCGCAGCATGATACCTCTACGATCATCCATGTGCAGCTAACATCTGGCAAATCTGCAGTGCAAATTGTGGCCTGTTACAGATCACCCTCCATGACCCAGGACCACCACTCCACCTTTCTGGAGACGCTGGAAAACATGAAGGTCCTACCGAACATCCTGATATTGAGCGATTTCAATTACCCTACCATTCACTGGGAAAACTACTCGGGTACAAACTCCCAGGCCCAGCGCTTCCTGGAATTCATCAACTCAAACTCCCTGGATCAGCTGGTAAACTCTCCTACCAGAGGTGAAAACATATTGGACCTGGTCATCACCAACATGGGTGACAGGTGTTCCACACCGGAGGTCAACCCGTCACTGGTTAGATCAGACCATAAACTAATCACTCTGGATGTCCACACCCCACCACCACCAACTAATGAGACCACAGTAAAAAACTTTTCTAAAGCAAACTTCACCTTACTTAAGACAGAGGTGGTAAGTTTCACAGCCCCCACGCTAAAGGATAATGCTGCCCAAGATGCAGAAACCTTTACAAATGCACTCTATGAGCATCTACAAGGATGCATGGATCGTGCCATCCCTAGCAAAACCAAGACTCACTCCTCTAAGAGAAGGAAACCAGTTTGGTGGACCCCTGCCATAAACAGGCTATACAATAGAAGGAGGAAAGTAGTTCAGAAAAAAAGCAAATCCCAAGAAGGAAAGACATCCCTGATCAGTATCAGTAAGAAACTAAGGTCCCTCATGAAATTATCCAAGGCTAACTTCGAAAGAAAAATAGCCAAGGATTCAAAAGATAACCACAAAGCCACCTTTAGCTATGTTAAGAATCTAAGTGACAACTCGCAGATATGCACTGAACTAGTGCAAAATAGCACAAAATATACTGAACCTACTGCTATTGCCAACATCCTGGCAGATAGTCAGTGCAAACTTCACCCCCCTCTCACCTCCAAAAGGGCCCACAACAATACCGGGAAAGTGTAGTGTCCCAAAAATCACAGATGCACAGGTGAAAACAGCCCTTTCAAAAGCCAAAAACACAGCGTCAATGGGACCAGATGGTGTCCCAGGCTGCGTCTTGCACGAACTACAGAACAAACTAACCCCCCACCTAAACACGCTGTTCAACCTCAGCCTGTCCACAGGCTGCGTGCCCATAGAATGGCGCATAGCAACGGTTATTCCCCGCCACAAAGGAGAGGCAACAACTGACCCTGGTAACTATCACCCCATAAGCCTGGTCTGCAAGGCTATGGAGCGCATCATCATGGAAATCATTAACAAAAACATTGGGAACCTCCAAACACTTGACCTGACCCAGTTCAGCTTTGTTAAGGGCAGATCATGCCTACTAAACCTGGTTGACTTCTTTGAGACAGTCACCAAGGCCATAGACAAGGGAAAGGTGGTTCACACAGCCTACCTTGACCTCGCCAAGGCTTTCGACACCATTCCCCACTCGGGTATTACAGAAAAACTCACCAGCCTGAACATGAACCCTTATGTCATGAGATGGGTTGACAACTGGCTTACAGACAGAACTCACACGGTAAGAATAGCGGGCTCCAGGTCCGACTCTAAACCAGTCACAAGTGGTGCCCCGCAAGGCTCTGTCCTGGGACCCATACTGTTCGACATATACTTCTCAGAAGTACAGGCAAACACAGGAGAACTATGGCTAACCAAGTTCGTCGATGACTGCAAACTGGGAGCCATAATTGACTCTCCGGCTGACACAGACATCCTCCAAAAAAGCCTTACTGAGACGGACACCTGGTGTCAAAGTCATTGCCTCAAGCTAAATGCCAAAAAAATGCATAGTCATCCCGTTTGGAAAAAACAAATCACCCACGAATTACCACATAGGTGGCAGCCCCCTTAATACAGAAGAGGTAATAAGAGATCTGGGGACACAGGTAGATAGCAATCTCTCCTTTGACGGTCATAATGCCAAAGTAGTTAGGAAATCCTTCTATGTGGCCCATCTAATTATTAAAGGGTTCGCATCTAGAAATAAAGAGGTTGTAGTGCCCCTCTACTCATCGCTCATTAGACGCATCATAGAGTACAATGCCCCATTTGGAATGTACCTCACAAGACACTTCAACAGCTGGAAAGACCACAAAAGTACCTCACCAAGAGGATTACTGGCCTCAAACATATGTCCTCTGCAGCTCGGCTGAAAAAACTCCGGCTGTACTCAGTGGCATATCACTTACTCAGAGGTGATCTCTGCCTGACTTACAAAGCCATGTCCATCTCAGAATTGATGGGCATGTTCCACCTAAAGAAATCCAAGTCACTGCAAGCCACACACTCTAGTGAGCTAAACTTCGCCACAACAATAAATAGAACATGCTGGAAGGGTAGATTCCTGTCACAGAGACTCCCCATGCTTTGGAACAAAATTCCAAACTACATTAGACAGAGCCCTCACTAACGCTCTTCAAGAGAAACCTTGTCGAGTGGATGGGTAACCGAAAATACACCCCTGGGATCACTTCATTGGCTCTGCTTGACAGAGGATCAGTTAATTAATCAATGGGGCGGCGATAGCCAACACACTCTGGCTAGGCTTATAAATGCCCTCAGGCAGATATCCTAGTACCTACCTATGCGAATACAACTGTAACAGTCATCAACAAACATTCTACTGTTAATGTAAGTTATAGTTGATCTTTTAGCGTGGAATTAAGAGCGATCACGGGAGTGAAGGAGAAATAGAAGATGGGAGGTTGAGAGAGAGAAATGAACAGCTGTGGAGTAGAGATAGTCAAGGATGATGCTTAATGGTAGACAGAAATGATGAAAGTGGGTATGATATGTTTTTGTTAGTTGCAGTCCTGCAGAAGATTTTTTTTTTGAAACTGGAAAAAAAATGTCTAAAACTTATAATAAAGTGATAGACAAGTAATAGCTTATATACGAGAAGAGAGGGGCCTAGTTTTGTAAAGAAGAATTTGTCAAGTTTGTAACATTATTATTGAATGAAGAGCATAAAAAGATAGTGATATAACTTGGGGAGAAAGACTAAATAGCGATGCATTGGATTAAAGGGAAGAAGTGGTGGAGAAAGGGTAGAAAGTGTTAAACAAGAGAACAGGATGGGAAAAGATAGATGTCATTAGGATACAGTTTTGAAAGGGGTTGGGAGGGTGGTCTAATGGTTAAGGTGTTTGCCTTACAAACACAACGTGCAGGGTTTGAGTCTCACAAGGAATAATTGGCTAGGCTTAAAATGGCTCGCAAGGGCAGTTAGCCTAGTACTAATCTATGAACCTAAATGGCAAGACTAGGATAAAGAGTAGAATGTTAGAGAGCAAAAAATGGAAAGAAGCATTAATAGTTCATGAAGCTCAACCAGGAATGGAAGGGAGAAGTAGCAAATTCTGAAGAATTTAAATAGTAGATGTTATGTGATCCTATCTCGCCTACATTCTGAATGATGGGTTCGGAGCCGATCCCTCGGCTCCGACTCTGCACGCTTATGCCAAAGAGCGAAGTCTCTTATTGGCTGAGCTTACTATATCCCAGGATGCACCACTACCAGTCCCCCAGATCTCGTTTGCCGCTTCCCTGCGAAGACGTGGTCTCGAGCTGGCTGGACTGAGTAGTTTTTATTAACTAACTTTTCTGTCAGTTTTTTGCTGTTTTTTGGTCACAAAAGCTGTTTTAACGGCTATCGCTCTTTTGTGTACGTTTGGATTGTGAAAACTGTTGTGTGTGATTGGGTTGATTTTGTTTTCGGCCCCCCTCCATCCAGGGCCTTCCCGGACTGTCAACCTTTTAAAACTTTACAGGGTCTCAAGTCTATAGTTGTTTAGAGTTCCCTGTCATTTACAGGAAGTGTTTGCGTTAAGCTATAACTGTAAGCTTAGGTTTATCATCAGTAAATCTATAGTTGTTTACTTTCCTGTCAAAGTTACTAAAATTGTTTAACATCATGTCTCAAACCCCTAGGCCTTCGGGCTTTAAAAAATGTTCGAAATGTGGTTTCAAAATGTCTATTACTGACGATCATTCGCTCTGTGTATATTGTCTAGGGGCAAAGCACTTGCAGGAGTCATGCAGCGTATGTCACGCTTTTTCCTCAAGGGTCCTCCAGGAGAGGAAAAATAAATTGATTCTTAAGGGGTTAATTAAACCCTCCTTTGAAGAAGCCTTGGCATCCTCTCCGGCTCCGGCCAAAAAGAAAAGGGCTTCGGTTCCGACCAGTCCGTCGGATCCGACTGCCAAGAGACTTAGGCAGGCCTCTCCTTCGGCTCCAAAGACTTCGGAGCCGAGGTCGGAACGGTCTGCCTCGATGCCACCAGTATCGACTCCTCTGGCTTCGGAGCCGATGGCTGGGGCATCGAGAGGCGGGTCACCTTCGTCGGCTCCGCTGCTCTCGGAGCCGACAAGGGTCGCCCGCTCAGACACTTCCTCCTCGGCGCCGAAGTCTACCTCGGCACCGATGGAATCTGGTGTGAGTATTCCCTCGGCGCCGATACTCATCGAGTCGCCTCGAGCCGGTCCCCTAGCCCTTTGGGGCCGATGGAGAGGCCTTCGAACCCGTTCTGTTTCCTCTCGGTCTTGAGAATGTCGGATTCTGATATAGACAGGGTGCTCCAAAGACTGTTCCAGTCCCCAGTCTTCCAAAATTTGTTTCGGTTCCGACCCAGTTGGCTTCGAGCCGATGACCTTGGCCCACCCCATTGCCATTCCTCCTCCGACTGCTTCAGCTCCGCCGGAGCAGGTGCTGTTGGAGCCGGTGGAGATCTCAGGGTCGGCTCCGACCCTTACTCCAACCCGGCCTTCGGGTCCGAGTTTGGTACGCGGACTTCTTCGGCTGGACCCGGGGTGATGTTTGGGACCTATGCTTTCGGTTCCGAGCCTTCCCTCGGTGCTTCGCTGCGGGACTTCCGTCGGCTATCACGGCTCGGAGACCGGACACTCCCAGGATTCTGGGGTCCGGCTTTCAGGGCCATGAGGAGTGCCTTGGCCAAGTCCTCTTCGCCATCTCTCCGGCTTTACCGGCACCTTCCCTGGGCGTGGAGACTGGGTCTTTGGCAGTTCCCTGTCCGTAGCCAGCGGAGCCCCGAGGCCTGAGGTTACCCCAGTGGGGTTCCCCTCCTCCTGAGGGTTCTTCGGAGTTGTCTTCAGAGGAACCCCAAGGAAGAGATCGTGCAAGAGGAAGCACGTGGACTCCCGAGTCTATTACATCGGACACTGATATGGATGATGCAGAGGGTCCCAGTCGTCCTCGGATGATGTCTCATTTGCAGACATCTTAGAGATCCTCAAACAACGAGGCGGCTGGATATCCAAACCCCCCTCTGCGGACGAGTCAGTGCTCCTCAAGGCCTTTGGAGCTCAGCCCTCCGCTTCCTGGGTGTCTCCGCCCTTCGACGAGCTTCTGGATTTAGTTTGTCGAAGGGCGTGGGAACATCCAGATACCGTGGAACCAGTCCCTTCTCGTCCAAATAAATTTTTGTCTGCTCCCCCCGAGAAGGAGTTCCTTACTAAAGGCGTGGCTGTGGATGCCATGGTGGTGGCATCTGCTACACAACAGGACGTGGCAGAGGCTTCAACGTCCGTCCATCCTCCTAATAAGGAGTCTAGGAGTATGGACAGGTGCGGAAGCGCACCCTGACATCAGCGGCCTTTACCTTAAGGTCTCTGAATTATTTGGCACATTTTACCAGGCTTCAGAGGGATCTGGTCAAGGAGTTGTCAGATTCCCTCTCGGGTAACCTACCTGAGCAGCTAGCCCAGTCGGTTAGCTCTCAGTTGGCTATCCTTGCGCCAATTTCTAACTCGTCCATGAGGCTCATTTCCTATGCGGCCAAGGGGCGGTAGAGCGGCAGGCACAGGCGTGGCTCACGAGACAAGCCTGGCTCCGCTTGTGTCAGTTCGGAGGCCTTTAAGTCTTCCTTCGCCGACGCTCCCTTTGATGGGTCCTCATTGTTTGGACCCAAGGTGAAAGACACCCTTACCCGCTGTGAGCAAGAGGGAAAAACTTTATCTGCCGTAGGTGCCGTTATTCCACTCCCTTTCGGCCTTACCCCAAGGCTAAAGGAGGGGGGAAAATGTGGTTCCGCAAATCTCGCAAGTTTTTCTCCCAACAGCAGGAAGATTCCCGTCCAGAGGCAGAGGACGGGAAATTTTTCAGGGAGACGCCGTCCCAGAGGCGGCAGAGGGCCCCGCAATTCTGGAGACCGCGAGTCCTTTCGTGGCTCTTCAGCCTCCCACACGTCATGAGGGATTGCCCGGCTGTGCTGCTCGGAGCCAGTCGGGTGTCGCTTGCCAAGCACCTAAAAGCCTGGGAGTCAATCACTCAGGACAGATGGGTGCTTCGGATCATTGCCGGAGGTTACACCATCCCATTCACATACTCACCCCCACCGTCCAAGAGAATCCCGGACCCACCACCCAGTCAAAGGGAAATAGCAGCCGCAGAAGCTTTAAAGCTGCTAGAAAAAGGAGTCATCCAACCGGTCCCCACAGACCAGATCGGATCAGGAAATTACTCCAGGTTCTTTTAGTGCCAAAAAAGACAGGGGACCTGAGGCCAATATTGGATCTCAGCAAACTGAACCAATCCGTCACGAAATCCAAATTCCGAATGGTCACGTTACAATCCATTCTCCCATTATTGGAGAAGGATGTTTGGATGTGCTCCATAGACCTCAAGGACGCCTATTATCACATACCGATACATCAGGCGTCCAGAAGGTATCTGCGCTTCAGCCTGGGAGTCAGTCATTACCAATTTTGCGCTCTGCCCTTTGGTCTCACCACAGCCCCCAGGGTGTTCACCAAGTGTTTGGCAGTAGTGACGGCTCACCTGAGAAGTCTTGGATTCCAAGTGTTTCCCTATCTCGACGACTGGCTCCTGACTGCCACCACCAGGCATCTACTAATGGACAACCTCAAAGCCACCATCTCCTGGGTGTTTCCCTGGGGATTACATTCAATTGGTCAAAGTCTGTCTTGCTGCCCTCTCAACGCATAAAGTTTATAGGAGCAGAGATAGACTCAAGATTGATGCGCGTCTTTCTTCCTGCCGAAAGGATCCGAACTTTACAGGGCCAAGTTCAAGCTCTGATCTCGAGATCCAAAGCCCCAGCCAGGATGGTTCTACAGGTTTTAGGCTCAATGTCTGCCACGGTTCTTTTAGTTCCTCTAGCAAGATTACACATGAGGATTCTTCAGTGGCTCTTGTCAACTCAATGGTCCTTTCAGGATCTTCCCCTCAATCATCACATCATGATTACGGAAATATGCAAAAGGGACCTTCGCTGGTGGCTTCAGACATCCAACTTGGATCAAGGGAAACCCTTTGTTCTCCCCCCTCCAGTGGTTACCCTGACGACAGATGCCTCCCAGATAGGGTGGGGGGGGCATTGTCTGGGCAGGCTAGTTCAGGGCTCCTGGCTTCCAGACGAAGCTCTTCTCCACATCAACGTGTTGGAGATGAGGGCTGTACTTCTATCCCTACAGGCCTTACACAAGTTTCTTCCTCAGGGCATCATCGCCATCCACACAGACAACATGTCGGTGGTCTGGTATCTGAACAAACAAGGAGGGACCAGATCGTACCCCCTTTGCAGAGAGGCCATGAGAGTGTGGGAATGGGCTGTAGCTACCAACCGCTTCTTGGTAGCGACCCACATCCCGGGAAAGTCAAATGTATTGGCGGACAAATTAAGCAGGACAATTCTCTCTCCTCACGAATGGTCTCTAAACCGCACAGTAGCAGCCCAGGTTTTCAAGAGATGGGGGACGCCGTGCTGCGACCTATTTGCAACTCCACAAAACACCAAGTGCCAAAGGTTCTTCTCCTTGATCCCACATCAGGAAGTACCAGCCATGGATGCTCTAGCACAACCTTGGCCAACAGGGCTACTTTATGCCTTTCCTCCAATTCCACTTCTTCCCAAAGTTATTCAAAAAGCTTCTCAACTGGGGTCTTCAATGATTCTGATTGCCCCATACTGGCCTCGTCAGATATGGTTTCCTTACCTGAAGAAGCATGCAGTGGACGATCCGTGGACCTTAGACCTGATTCGGACTTGCTAATCCATCAGTCGGGACATTGGCATCAGTCCCTTCAATCTTTGAAATTGACAGCTTGGCTCCTCCACTTCCGACCTTAGTTAGAAGGCACACACTAGACCCGGAAGTTGTTCACATTCTATCTTCGGCCCACAAACCCACCACTAACAAATTGTACCTCAGTAAGTGGAAGAGGTTTGCTATCTGGGCTCAACTCAAGGGCCTAGACCCTATCACTGCTCCTGTCCCAGAGGTTTTGAAATTCTTAACATCCCTGTTTAATCAGGGATCTTCTGTCTCAACTATTAAAGTCCAACTAGCGGCTATCTCTAAATTCCACGAATCCACGGATCCTCCTTTGATGAGCAGCAGACTATGCAAAACGTTCATTAAAGGTGCGAGTCTATTAAGACCACCAGTTTTTCATCCTGCACCTCCGTGGGATCTTGATTTGGTGCTTCACGCATTAACATCTCCCCGTTTCGAACCGGCTGCTACATGCGAGTTAAAATATCTGTCTTGGAAAACGGCATTCTTAGTGGCTATTACTTCTGCAAGAAGAGTCTCAGAGCTTCAAGCCCTGTCTATTAAGCCACCGTACTTGATTTTCCACAAGGATAGAGTATCACTTAGGCCTAATCCGTCCTTTGTCCCAAAGGTCTGTTCTAGTTTCTGTCTTCAACAATCTCTAGAGCTACCAGTTTTCTTTCCAAAATTCTCTAATGAAGCAGAATACACTCTCCATAAATTGGATGTTCACAGGCAATTACGCTTCTATTTAGACAGGACTCAGCAACTTCGTAAGTCAGACCAGTTGTTTGTGTCCTTCTCAGATAATAAATTGGGCCAAACCATCACAAAAGCTACTATCTCAAAATGGATCAGAGATTGCATAACTCAGGCCTATTCTTCTTTGAATAAGCAACTTACAACATCTATCAAAGCTCATTCTACCAGAGCTATGGCTACTTCTATAGCCTTTCATTCCAAGCTCGCTATATCGGAAATTTGTGCTGCGGCTACTTGGTCCAACCCGCACACTTTCATTTCCCACTACAAATTGGATGTGGCATCTAAAGGACGAGCATCATTTGGTTCCACGGTACTCAGGAGTGTTTTCCAGTGAGCCACCCAGGATTCAGGTGCTAGGGACGCTGTCCCATCATTCAGAATGTAGGCGAGATAGGATCACATAACATCTTTTAGTTATGTACTCACCATAACTTCAGATGTTTGGGATCCATCTCGCCACATTCCTAATACCCACCCTCCTTCCCCCTGCCTTGCAGATCAGAAGAGATTGAACGGTTTTGAGTTCAACTGTTTTATCTTGTTTCATCTGACGATGTTATATAAGCAGGGTATGCGTGTGTGCATGTGTGCGGACAAACTAGATCTGGGGGACTGGTAGTGGTGCATCCTGGGATATAGTAAGCTCAGCCAATAAGAGACTTCGCTCTTTGGCATAAGCGTGCCGAGTCGGAGCCGAGGGATCGGCTCCGAACCCATCATTCAGAATGTAGGCGAGATGGATCCCAAACATCTGAAGTTATGGTGAGTACATAACTAAAAGTTTTGCCTTATACAATGTATATTTTGGCAATTTCTTTACATTTGTAGTATAGTGAGAGCAGGATGGAGGAAATTGAAGATGAGACAGAATGGGCAGAGGGTGGGATAAACAGTGGAAGGATGCTTTAGTAGGAGTGAGGAAAGGATGGTCTGATTTACAAATTCTTAGACAGCGAGGGGAATGGGATTCTTCTGAAGAAGCTGATGGATTAAGGGAATGATAGCTAACATTACAGAAAGAAGAATAGGTTACTTGGCCTTATGTAATATAACAGCATCGTTCCATATTTTGGAAAAGCTGTACACCAACATATAAACTTCCTATGTATGTGCTAGTCCTCTAGTAAAAGAACAATGTTTGGAGAAGAGGGACATTGGAGCTGTGATGCAGCCAAAATGAAGCTAATCTGACTTGGAAGTATTCTGCAGTGAGTAGGCTAGGCATTTTCCTTTCTCTGGTTGTCACCAATTCAGCACATTTCTGAATTTCTGTTGCTGTCTTGCTTGGGAGAGGAAATAATTTCTGCCACAGATTCTTTGGGCCATGATTAGACAGTCCAGGTCTAGATCCTAACATTTGTTGTGAAAAAGTTCCTGCATTCATTGCTTGGGAACCCTGAACCTTCTAAAATTTCTTGTGATCAGTGGATTGTAAGCCATGATCCCATCACTTTTTATTCTGCTTTTATGAGTAACGGGATAGGAATCACTACTGTTAGTACCAGACATTCAGCCCAGTCACTTGCAGATAAAAAAAGGAAAGAGGCTTCAGGTCCCTCTCTTTGCTATTAGGGTTAGTACTGTGATGCATGCCTGACATAGGAATTGGCAGCAAGTTCTTTGAGGAGTACTTCCTTGCCAGTGCTGGAGGAAGCCAAGAGGATAAGGGAGTCAGAAAGCTGACAATGGTCATTGATCACATCCTACTAGGAAGTGTACCTACAATGCTGCCTTTGGATGTCACATGTTCACATGTGGCTGGGAAGGAATCATGCTTTTGTCCTTCCTTGACAGTAGGTGCATTCCCAACAGCTTTTTGGGGTGTTCCTGCATGTTTGCATAGTCTCTTCCTCAGTTGAGCATCAGGAACTTTCTTTGGAGTAGTCCATTTGCTCCCTTCCAGCACATTATTGATAAGTAGTACTTAGGAATCTTTTCTCCACACTTTCCACCTCTGAGTACAGCAAGCTCCTTTGGGTCGTCCTATTCCATAAGGGCCTGCAACAGTGGTCTAGATGTGGGATATTTAATTCTGAAATTTGGCTGGATTTCTCATGAAAGCAGGAAGTATTGCTGATGCCATCTCCAGGCCTACTTCAAGCCTTTCTAGACTAAGCATTGCTGCTTGAGCACTTATTTGTTCTTTGCCCACTCCTCGATATTAATCCTTCACAGCCATCGCTTGTGCATCAGGTGACCCTTAGCTGTTCCATTTTGGAGTTAGGGTAAGGAAGGATCTTTCACTTCCTCAATATCTTGGGAATGTAGCTCAGAGGAGTAACATGCCCTAAACTGTGAGGCAGACAAGGGCAGTAAATTTCTCCCAGCAGATGAACCCTTTCTTGAGGGGAGACTATTAGACTGATGAGGTCCTCTATGTCTAGCCTGTGGCTTATATATATATGCCTTTTTTTCCAGAAGTGATTCAGTCTTTATCTGGGTAAGAAAGAAGAGGAACCTTGGGTTATGCCACCAGTGGAGGCTGTCCCTTTGGATGATTATTTTGAAGCCTTGAGTGCTCAGGATGTTATTTTCCATGCTCAGGGAGGTTGCTGTCCTTTGTAAGCTCCCAGCTGAGCTTACCGAGATCATTACTGCTTGTTGGGCAACATTAACGTTTTTTAAAACTCTTCCTGTTGGCCATTGCTTCTACTCGATGCATCTTAGAAAATTAAGCAGTTGTGTGGTGGACCTTTGTTTGGTCCTTCACAAGGATAAGTTATTTATCGGGACAAATCCTCCCTTCTTGAAAGTGGTCTCAGAAGTTTCTCTTGAGTCTGTAAGTCTTGAGGTTTTCCTGGTGATGCTGTAGACCAGGAGTTAAAAGGACTCTGGTTCCTAGCCATACAGTGGTAGCTTAGGTGTTACTTGAGGCAGGTCCATAAGTTTAGGTAGATGAGAAAGCTGTTCATCATCTTTGCTTTGTTGAGAGAAGAGCTTGTAGTTGTGAATCATCCACTTTTCAATTTTCAGGTGGATTTGCCAGCTGCATCATCTTTTGCCAGCAGTTAGTTCAACATCCACTAGCTGATGCAGCTGTAGAAGCCCATTTCACTAGACTAGTGTCTGTCTCCAGTGTTGGCTTTAAAAATGTCATTGTTTTGACCTGTGGTATCATAACTACTTGGTCCTCCATGTTCAGTTTCACCAAGCCTTAATGTTTGCATTGAGGGTCATGGAACTGAGATATGTTTTGAAAGTTCATTACTCCAAGGATCATTATTCTGAGTTTGTACTTGTACAGTTCCTTGGCTTCCTCCACCTTGGTGGTAGTACTCATCCCAGCCTAGAAAATATCAAGGAAAGTTCTTTGTGTTAGATGTAATCAATGCAGCTTTAATGAATCTGTTGCGGTACTATAGGACACTTCTTGATCATCCTCCCTGTACACAAGTGTTCTTTTACTGTCTGCCTCTGGCCGAGGTCCTTATAAGTCAGGCAGTTACATATTTTTATATCACTTATGTAATGTAGTGCCTGATATGCTTTATTGGTAGGTTATGAAGATAAAAACATTTATGTAGCTAGAATATTCCAGTGTTGCATGCTTCAGATGAGCATGTAGACATCCTAGAATGTAGGATTTTGTTTAAGAAAATGACATATTCAGATTGGCAGAGAATGTCTACTAATTAATGGTAGTCCCTCTAGTAAAGCAACTACTACATTTAAGAAAGCATCTGATGTTTCCAGAGGGGGATGAGAGACTTCCACCTTAACCAGGACCTCAACAGCTGCACTGAACATGTTTGGTATGTGAAGTCGCAGATGTTGGCTTTCAAAAGAAGCACTAGCTGTTGGTGCCTGGTTGATGTTACTGGACATGTGTTGTACAGTTTTTTTTATTTTCTTCTTTTATCATTTTAAAATTGTATCAAGTGCATACTGTGATGAATCGGAGAAAATCTGTAACATCCATCTATACATTAATACAGTGATAACACTGCCTGTCATGTCCCATCTCCCATGCATGATCATGGCAGTCTGTACTAGCCACTTTTCCTGCATGGCCCTTAATGACATAGCAGCAAGGTAAAGTGTTGCATCATAGTTTGAAACCTCTGAATGTATTACTGTGGAAGATGAAATGTTAATTCCAAACGGTGATTATTTCTCCAGCTAAACCTTTATGAAAGATACCAGACGATTGAATACAGGAAGTTTCTGCTTGAAGGGATTTAGCACTTGAACTGCATCATAAGATCCAGTCTCTCTAGACTCTTCTATACCAAGACACTTGAGCACTTAATTCATTTACTGAGCAACTCTGCTTCTTCATCTATCATGGTATGTATTTTTGCAATCTCGCCTTATGTTCTGGCCTGTGCACAGGTAGAACCTACCTCTTGGACAGGGCTTTTGTAAAAGGATAAACCTGCAAAAGTGCACATTTCTTTCCCTCAGTATTTGAATTTCTTGTTGGAAAATCAAACCTTTCGTCTTCTGAATTAAAAAAGTAGATGTTAAAACATCTTCCCTGGAATTTTTTTTTGTAGTAGTCTTACTTTACAAAGGATTTCAAAAATGCAAGCCCCTTGTGTAAACCACGAGATATACGCTTTCAAAATTAAAGACTTGTCCCTGCAATCTAATTTTTTTTTTTATGGTAATTCTTCAGTCATGTCAAGATTCTTTTAGCAGTATCCTAGACCGTCTGTTCCACTGCCACTTTTTAATCCATATGTATAAAATGAAAGACATCTCTTACATAGGTGAAATGTACATAGAAATGTCAGTTGCTATACCAGAAGGCTCATGGCTACAGGAAGGCAGAAACTCTTTGTCTAGATCAAAAAAGGGAATGAAAGCCTGTCTCTTTAATTGAATGTGACCCGCTATTTGTTTTGACTTTTGCAACGACAAGTGCAGCAGACCTTTGTAAGACACAGTTAGTGCATGTTCTAGAGCAGCAGCAACCTTTGCCTATTTCAAAGATATTTCTAAATGAGAAGTTTGAAAATTTGCCATGTGGACTACATGCATTTACCTAACATTACAAGCCGGTGAATGGAGTATAGGGCTGGACAAAATATAGCATGCCTTTGCTGCAAGGGATCCTGTAGTTGTCCACCAACCAAAACTAAAAAAAGTATTGCTTGGATTGCAACTCAGATATGATTTAATGTTACAGCAGTCCTCTCTGAAAATTGGTTGTATAGTTATTTACAATAAGACATAACACATGCTTTTTGATGAGAGGTTACTGCATCAATTAAGCTACCCTCCCTGCATCTTAATTAGGGAAGTTTTAGATTTTTTTAGCTATCATTGTTCTTGAAGTGTTTACCAGTTACAGTTTGAGGTATGTTGCTGATGCGATTTGTTATTTGGAGGGTAATTGTCTGCAGTGAGCATACTTGTGAGAACCCATGGTGCCTTGACTTGAACAGAAGGCTAGTGTAGTTAAGCTGTGTATATAAGAACACCTTCCACAGTTACAGTGTTACCTTCAGATTTTGATACAAGACCACTGTTGATTCTGATGGGGGAGAAAACAAGGTTAATGAAAATGCTACCCAGGAAAACAGGGGAACAGGAAGTTGGTGGACTCTAATGTTAGATTTAGTGTTGCATTGTTCTCTTCAGTGATCTTTCATTATAGTAAGTACTTTGTAAAACTGTAATTTGTTAGATACTAGTATAAGTAAACTTTTACTGGGATCCATCATCCCACTGTGGTAGAAACCGTTCTGACAAACCAATGACAGTGATAAGTATTTTCTTTTCTCACAGGAGTTCCCTTAGTTGGTAACCTTCGGACCAGGCTTCTTGCTCTCCATGTCCTCGAAGCAGTGCTACCAGCATGTGAAACCAGTGTTGAAGATGACCAGATGATACAGGTTCACACATTTTTCTTGGTGCTTTTTAGTAATTTAATTTGTTTGCTTATGCTTTGCTAAAATTGTCAGGCTGGGTTTGTCTGTCTTAGTACATACAACATGTTTAGGTTAGTTTACATGCAGTAGCCCACTGTAGTTATCTGTTCTCTTTCTTTCTTTCCAAGGTAGGGAGTCTTGATTTCTTTTAAGCAGTAGTGCTTTAAGCACGTGCTGTTGCATTGTAATATTTCTGCTAGTTTGTTTGTTCCAGTTCTGCAGCATTCTTTTTGATAGCATCAAAATCAGATAGACTTTTCTGTATCTTAGTATACCATTGGACTGTCCACTGCAACACAAAAGGTCATTATTGTCCTTTCTGTATAAATGAGTGGTCAATTTGCCCTTTTCATTTCTTTTCACTTTGTTGACTTAAAAATTTTTTTTAATGGAATGTCTTCTTGTCAAGAACTGGGGAAAACTGTGCATACTGCCTGCCTAGATCTGGCTAAAGCATTTGATACAATACACCATTCAGACACTGTCACCAAACTTACAGAAGTAAGTATAAACCCCTTTATAACTCATTGGATAGCTAGCTGGCTCACCAGTAGGGCATAGGCGATTAGAATTGTTGAGGCTACTTCAACAGAGGCCGGTCACCAGTGGAGTCCCCCAGGGCTCTGTGCTATGCCCACATCTCTTTGGCATTTACTTCTCGGATGTCAAAGCCAATGTTAAAGGCTTCTGGCTAACCAAGTTCACAAATGATTGCAGACTGGAAGCAGTCGTTGAATCCTTCCCAAGATGAGAGCACCCTTCAGGAAAGTCTAATACAGACAAATGCTTGGTACGAAAGCCATGGCTTAAAACTCAATTTCAGAGAAATGCACTAACTGCGGTGGTGGTGCTGCGGTAGCATTGTCACCTCACAGTAAGACGTTGGCCTGTTCGATTCTCAGCTAGTGTGTCTTTTGTGTGGAGACATGCGTGAATGGGCGTACCTTCGTTGAAGGTTGTGCGACAGGGCCGGCAACTCGGCACGCAAAAATCTACTGCCAATCATTAGCGGACCAGAGTTCCACTGTGGTGACCCCTAACCAGGAAAAGCCGAAAGACAGAACAACCTTTTGGGAACTATGTCACCCCAGGTAACTGCATCATTAATGAAACACCCTTAAAAGTTGATTCACTAGTCAGGGATCTGGGAACTCGTGTAGATAGTAACCTAGCCCTTGAACAACATGTGTTCAAGGTAGTAAGAAAATCCTTCTGTGCTGCACAACTGATAAGCAATGGCATTGTGTCTAGGTCCGGAATGGTTATCAAACCACTGTACTTGGCCCTCATCAGACCCATCATAGAGTGTAATGCCCCCTCCGGTAGGTACCTGACCAGACATTTGCAGTAATTGTAACATCCACATTTTCCTTACAAAAAGAGTTCAGGGAGTACACACAATGTCCTACCCTAATCTCCTGAAAGCTCTGTCTCTTTACTCGGTGTCATACAGACGTATGAGAAGTGATCTTTGCCTGTCATGTAAGGCATACTGGACCCTATTTTGATGAACCTTTTGTACATCCACAAAATAGAGATCGTCAGAACTGTTAGATTAAAAGACCTAAATTTTGCTTGCGATATAAATAGGACATATTTGAGCGAGAGAGAGAGGTTTCTCAGACAATTCCTATTCTCTGGAACAGTCTCCCCATCCAACTGAAGCAAAGTTCCTTCTCATCCCTATTTATGCAAAACTTGGGCCAGGTCTGACTCCTATTTCTTTGATGGACAGAACATTCGGTAAATCGCCCCTATGTAAATCAAATTTGTGTGTCACAGTTGAGTTGCACGGCTAGGCTCATAAAGGCCCTAGTGGTCATTTGCCTAGTATACACCTGTGAACCTACCAGAGCTGAGCTGCATTTATTATGTTAAGTCCAATTTTCTCACTTAAGCTGTTGCTGCTGTGTAGAGCATTAGCTTCGTAGAGTTTTGCTTGGGTGGCCCTTTTCTGATAGCAGTTAATTATTCGGTTGATTGCCTTTGCATACGCTGTTAAAGGTCATAGAGTTATGTGTTTGTTAGTTTGCTTTCTAAGTTATATAAAATTGTTCTTGTTTCTGTTTTGGGAGGAGATGCACAATGTTTTTGAATTCTCCAAAAAGGATGCAGTTAGCAGTTTGCTTGATATAACCTTTCCTGTCCTCGATGCAGTGTTGCTCAGCTTTGTGTATAAAACTGTCATTTTCTGAAGGCCTTCCTTCTTTTTTCATTATCAATTAACTGAGTGATGTGTATAAAGTGAGATGACATTCCTTTACTACTTTACCAGCAAGTTTGGGGTAGGCCACAATTTGACTGCCTGTTTGTATTATGAGCCTGCTGTGTTTACTGTTTGAAATAAGTTTATTGCTTTTCCATTGCCTGCCAAAAACATGTATTACTTGTTACAAAAGTATTTAACAAGTTTATGTATTCATAACACTTTAACATGCAATATGAGTTCACATACATTAATGATACAACTTTCAAAAACTGTTCCACTGTTATCTTCATGTCACACAATTGTCCTCACAATTCAGTATTATTTTTACTTAATGCCTTCAAATTTTCCATTACCCACCAACTTTCCAAAGTAAGTCATTTATTTCTTCTGCACTTTACTTCCTTCCATCTTTAAAGATTCTAACTTCCATTTATTTATTTATTTTTATAATGCTAAATTTGTTTTAGACTTTGAGTTCCATTTTCTCATTGTTGTCTTTTTGGCTGTCAGCAGAATTAAATTTAATAAGCCTTGGTATGCCTTGGCAGTTCTGATCCTGAACACCAACTGAAAAACCTCATGAACTTTGTTAGTATTTTAAAAGGAGAGGAAGCACCAACTTCTTGGTAGAAAGCCTTGGTGGCTGTGTTGCCCAGATAGAGTAAAGAGCTGTTAGGCCCAGCTTCATATAGACCTGTTTCAATTTTAAACCATGACTGCAAAGGGTTTATGTCTGTACTAGCTAAGAGAATTGCAAAGGTGTTTATAAATTGATAGGTATGGATCACTGTGTTTTTTTTTTTTATCTATGGAGATGTGATAAACATTTGACATTAGTAGAACAATGATTCAGAATATAAGAAAATACCACTGTTGTTGGTGGATCTGGATCCAGAGAAGGCATTTAATATAGTAACCTGGGATTTTGAGTGGTGCAGTGGAATCATTTGCATTCACTGATACAGTAATAGGTTTAATTATGAGTACATATGAAGGACTGAAGTCAAGAATTAAGGTGGGATAATTCTTCTGTGATAGGCTGTGACTAAACAGAGTAACCAGGTGTGGGGTGTCTTCTTTTCCCTTTGTTATTTGCTTATATTTAGAGCCATTGACAATGAAAATAGGGGACTCAGAAATTCAAGGATGTTATTAGTATGGTAATCAAGAAATGCTGGCTTTGTTTACAGATTGTATTGCTTTGTACTTGATAAATCCAAAAATGACATTGCAGAATATTTTGAGACAGTTTCAGTTCTTTTGGTGTTAAATTAATGAAGAAAGATAAACCAACGGCTATAGAAGTAATTTATGTACGAACACGTGGTTTGGTTCAGTAATACTCATATTTATAGGAGCACAATAAGATGAAATGTTTAGGTGTATGGGTTTAAAAGGGTTCATAGCAGCTAAGGATATGTGGGAAGGGACTAAACAAAAGATAATACAGAATCTAAGAAACTAGAAGCTCTTGTTTATGTTTATGGATAGTAAGATATAAGTAGTGAATATGTTTTTACTCCCTTTAGTTTTATGTACAGGTCAGGCTTATTTTTATCAACCAGAAGAGAAGTTGTGGAGAATAATTAATAGAGTTGAAAGAATTTATTAGGGAGGGGAAGTGGGAAAAAAGGGAAAAAGTTAAGTGGGATAAGCTTAATTCTCCCCATAGAACAAGGTATTCTAGGATTACCTAATTTTGATGGATGATTTAGAGCTACTCAGTTAAAAATTATATACATAACACAGGCAGAAGGTTAAGAAGAAAGGGTGAAGTTCAAGAAATAAGGAGACAGTAGGTTTTTAGATGCAGATCCTTAAGGAGAGCAAGAACCACACACAGAATTTTATGTTCATAAAGTTGAATGTTCCAAGAACTAAGTCAGCACATGAGTGGAGTAAGGTGATTTTGCCATTAGGGATGACTGCAACCAGGAGTACAGAAATAGGCAAGAAAGGGCTGGAATTTAGTAGAGAAAAGTGACAAAGGAACCAAGGTGTTGGGAGTGTATGACTAGGAGGGAAAGGTAATAGAGTAGGATGAGGCCAAGCAAAAGTGTGGACTGCAGGTTAGAGGTTACCTTCCCTGCCAGGTGATTGATGTCACAGTATAGGCAAAGAGAAAGGGATAGATGAGTCCTAAGTGAATGACCAGCTCTGGTAGAGATTTTACTTTATTCTGTAACAGAAGTTGCTGTTAAAAAATAGATAATTAATGGAACATATTGTATGATAACTGTAAGAATCAATCAAAGGAAGTCAGAAAAGATTGGGAAGAGAGACTGGAAAAACAGTTTAACAAGGGGACAATGGAAGGACATATGCATTGCTCCCAAGTATGCCACAAAGTCTGAGGGTTAAGGTTTTTGGTCATTAAGTGTTTGAATAGGTATTTTTATACCCAAGGAGACTTCAAAGAAGTTTTCCACCAGTAGAAGGTTGGAGGTGCATTGGGAAAGTGAGAGGTTACTAGGAGCACCTTTTTTGGGAGTGTAATGAGTTGGCAGACTTTAAAACTTCCACACAGTATACTTTGTTAAAACTATTGGTGGAGCAAATGGCTGTAACTAATGAAATCATGTCATTTGAGCTGGCACACAGGATCTGAATTGCCTAGACATAGTAAGGGCTTATCAGTTTTATAGGTTCATAGGTTCATACTAGGCTATCTGCCCTAGGGCATTTATAAGCCTAGCCAGAATGTGTTTGGCTTTCGCCACCCATTTTAAATTTATTTTGCTATGCCCTTTTTCGAGGTTAGTATACTGTGCCTCTGTCTAACAGTGACACAGAAGTGATACCCGGGGTAAACCTACGATCTCCCATCCACTCATCAAGATTCCTCTTGAAGAGAGTCAATGAGGGACTCTGCCTAACCTGGACTGGGATTTTATTCCAGAGTGAAGGGAGCCTCTGGGTTATGAATCTGTCCCTCCAGCATGTCCTATTTATTTCAGTGCTGAGGTTCAAGTCTCTCCAGCGTGTAGCTCGATGGGATTTGGATTTTCTGAGGTGCAGCATGTCCATTAATTCCGGGTTGGACATGGCTTTATACGTCAGGCACAGATCACCTCTGAACCGGCGGTATGCCACTGAGTAGAGCTGGAGTTTCTTTAACCGGGCAGCATATGGCATCTGTTTGAGCCCTGTGATCCTCTTGGTGAGGTACTTTTGGGGTCTTTCCAATTGCTGCAGGTATCTGGGAAGGTACATCCCAAAAGTTGCATTGTACTCAATTATGGGCCTGATGAGGGATGAGTAAAGAGGCACGATGATGTCCCCTGATCTAGATGTGAATCCCTTCATGATTAGGTGGGCTATATAAAATGTTTTTCTAACCACTTTGGCCACGTGGTTGTCAAATGAGAGATTGCTATCAACTTGGGTCCCCAGGTCCCTAATTACTTCTTCTGTACTTAATGGATTACCACCTATGTGGTAATTTGTGGGCACTTTGTTTTTGCCAAAGGGATGACTATACACTTTTTGGCATTTAGCTTGAGGCCATGGCTCTGGCACCAGTTGTCTGTTTCTATGAGGCCCTTTTGGAGGATGCTTGTGTCGGCTGGATAGTCGATTATGGCGCCCAGTTTGCAGTCATCTGCGAACTTGGTCAGCCACAGTCCTTCCGTGTTGGCCTGTACCTCCGAGAAATATATACCGAACAAGAGAGGTCCCAGGACTGAGCCTTGTGGGACACCACTTGTAAGTGGTTTGGAGTCTGACATGGCTCCAGAAATTCTAACCATGTGGGTTCTGTCCTTGAGCCAGTTTGCAATCCATCTAGTGACATAGGGGTTTATATTAAAGCTGGTGAGCTTATCTATAATGCTCGAGTGGGGTATTGTATCGAAGGCTTTTGCGAGGTCCAGGTAGGCTGTGTGGACCACCTTCCCCTCGTCAATGGCCTTGGTGACTGTTTCAAAGAAATCAGCCAGGTTTAAGAGGCAGGATTTGCCCTTAAAGCTGAACTGGGTAGGATCCAGTGTTTGTAGGTCCCCAATATCTTTATTTATGAGGTCCATGATGATCCTTTCCATAGCTTTGCAGACCAAGCTAGTCAGGCTTATGGGGCGATAGTTTCCAGGATCCGTTGAGGCACCACCTTTATGGAGAGGGACCACTGTTGCTGTACGCCACTCTTTGGGCACATATCCTGTAGTAAGGCTGAGATTGAACAGTAGTTTTATGTTTGGGTTTAGCTCTTCTTGGAGTTCATGTAGGATGCAGCCTTTTAATTCTGTTTGCTACAAAAAAGTTTTTAGAAAATGAAAATCTTATTCTAAACCAAATGTAATTGAAGTATTGAATATTGTTAAAAAGTTTAAAAAGAACTGGAAGTGGGATTTTTAGAAAAAGAAAGGAGTCCATTAGATATAAATAAATGGATTTTTTGTGAACAGTACATGCAGAATAATAATCAGGAGGAGAAATGAGGTTTAAGAGAAGGCAGTACTTGAGCAATTTATGTAATTATGGACTGATTAACAGTTATAAAGAAAGAAACTTCCAAGATGGTTGCACATTCTCACAGCTTGTTTCTAGCTCTCCCAGTGTGAAAACAGAAACTCAGAAGAGAAGGCCAGTAGACTTGTGTTTATGCGTAAATTTCAGTAACTGGCTAGCAAGTACACTGGCTGGATGCCAGTAATAAAGAAATACAGAAGACCTGGAAAAGTCAGCTACAAAAAGTGAGGAAGAAATACTGACTAGGGAAAGTTCTGCAGCTGTTCAGCAAAAAGCAGTGCAACCTTCAGACATGACTTCAAGTAACCTACAGGAAGATGCAAGACAACCTCATATAGATCTGGTTAAAATAAACAAAACACTGATGGAGTTTATCAACACACACTGATAGAGTATATCAACACAAACAACAAAAGGCTGGAAAATGTAGAAGAAACTTTAAACAGATATTCGGATGAGATGATAAAGCTGCAAAAATCAGAGTTTAGAATGAAGAAAAGGCTGGCTGAATATGAAACTGCCCAGGAAGAACTGTGTCAAAAATAATAGAATTAGAGGACAGAGCACATAGGGAAAACCTGAGATTTTCAGCTATACCAGAGAAGGTACAGAATGCATGTATTTTATGAAAGCACAAATGAGCAACTGGACTGGTATTCCACAGCAGGAGCTGTTAGTTGAAATGGCACATTGTGTGTATGCTGCAAAATTAGCTATAAGAAAGCAACCTAAACCTTTAATAATAAAGATGCAGTCCTTACCAGCAGAAGGAGTTGATTCTGACAAAACTGTGGCAGAAGGGCAAAATACCAAAAGTGGGAGACAGCAGAGTATTTGTGGAGAATGATTACTCATTGTACACCAGGCAGAAGACAAGTAAATTCATTCCTCTATTCAGAGCACGTTGAGACGCAGGTGTGAGATTTAGATAGCTGTATCCAGCTGTCTTTAAGGCATCTTCCCTAGAGGGATAAAATAATTTTTTGATGAAGTGCATGCTAAGGAGGAAGTACAAAGGTCTGTCCAACAAAAAGTGAGCTGCAAAACACGAGATGATTTTGCTTCTTGTTCTTCTGGTAATAAAGACCACAGGGAGACTGTGTGTGTGAAATCTTTTCCAGTATTTTAATGGAAAATGTTGCACAGAAGGAATGGAGCATGAGAGTTGCCTAGAAGAACCGAGAGTACGTTGGAAATGAAGGAGGGACAGGATTTGGGCGATGGATAAGAACAGTAATAAAACCAGTAACTTACTTTGAGATTACAGTGCAATAATTATATTTGTGAAACATGACAGAACAAGAAAATATGGAAATATTGGACTTTTTTAAAATTTGTTGGACTTGTGGGGGACTCTAAAGTATATGTCCTACTTCATATCATTAATGTTCAGAAAAATGCTTTAGGGAGGGGGAAGAGCGGGGAGAAAGCTTACTGTAAGTAAACATTTTCTTTTCTTAATATTTCTTTTATGCTATGTTTAAGTGTAATGGGGATTGTAAATGGGTGCTGTTTTTTTTTCTTTTTCTACCCTCTTCTCTCTTTCGTGTACAGTTTTGAGAAATCTAGACAATGCAGTCTGATAAAGAGAAACTGGGTCTGGTGGAAGGGTATTGGCTGAGGGAAAAGAAGAGAAAAATTGGCTAGGACATAAATGTTCTATTACAATTACTAAATTAAATTAAATAGTAAACTAAATTACTATTATTATCTAGTATTACAAAGCATATAAATGAAAGAATATTGAATATTATAAAACTTTTTTTCTGGTAAACAAGGTATCCTTAGCAGTTTTGTGCCTTTCATGTCATTAGAAGACAATTTGATAAAGGGGAATGACTTGGAGAAAGTGTGTATTGAAAGGATTCAAGTGTTTTCTCAGCTGGACGAGCTATAAAGATAGAAAAATTCAAGTAGGACATTGCACAGGCTGTACCATATGTCTTAGCTTGACTAACCTTTCTTTTTAGTTAACTCTAGCCTGTCTGTGTGGTTATCAACTTAAAACTTTTGTTCTTATTAGGAAGCAAAAACATTGATATTTGAATATGTACATAGTTTTGTGTGTTATTATTAAGTTGCTAGGTTTTAGGGGGGTGTTTGTTCTTTGTGACAGCTTTCAAAAATATGTAAGATATGACATAGGCTCAAATAGATATGACAAGAAACAACTGTATCAAAGACCAGCCTGCCGAACAGTATATGCATGTAACATAAAAGTTGGAACTAGACATTTAACAAAAAAGCAGTTATACATAAAAGGTGGTAGTAATACCTGTATAAGAAAATGATGCTTTCTGTAATGTTTTTCAGTCTGAATGGTCTTATAGATAAACATAAAAAAAGAAAGAGTAGTGAGCTATATTAAAAAAATGTAGAGTGCAAATAGCAGTGCTACAGGAGACACCTGGAAGGAACTGACCATGTGAATTAAATAAAGAAAGGTTTTCAGGATAGTTATTCACCGGAATATCTGGGACAAAGGAAAAGAGGAGTACTTGTATTAATTGCAAGAGGAGCTCCAATAGTGATAGAAGAGAGAAAAAAGATAATAATGGAAGGTGTATAGTACTAAAGGGCTACTGGCAAAGGAGGAGGATTACACTGACATGCATTTACGTTCCACCTAAAACTGTTGTAATGGAGCTTAAGGAAATTCTGGGAGAAATAATTATCTTTCAGCAAGGAATATTACTTATAGATGTAGACTGGAATTTGGTTTGCAACAGTGAAGATGTGTTTTGGGGGGCCTAAAAGGGACAGTATAACAAAGGAGGGTACATTTTTGAAGAAATTTATGAAAAAGTTGGGCATGGAAGATGCAAATTCAGTACTAGCAGTTTGGAGGAAATTTGCATATTATTCTCCATGATACAAAACCTGGGCTAGGCTAGATAGAATTTATATCTCCCAGGAACATGTGCATTTAATTGAAGGTCTTGAAATGCACCCAATAACTATTTCAGATCATGTGTGCCAATAATTGAAATAAAATGCAAGGTAATGAAATAAGAATGAGAGACTGGAGCTTTCCCACCTATTGGTTGAAAAGAGAGGAATGAAAGGAATGGGTTTTGGAATTAATTCAGAAGCTACTAGAGAAGATAGAAATTTCTTCTGAAAATATAGCTAGGGAATGGGATAAAATTCAAGTGGAGTTTAAAACTAGGGTGGAAATAAAGGAAAGGGAGATATGGTTAAGAACAAGAATTATTTAGAGCGACTGACTAATGTTTGCAAAATAGGGGGAATCTTTCAGAACAAGAAAAGGAGGGAACTGCAGCATGCTAAACAGAAAATAAGGGTTTACTTCAATAATATGCACAAGTGTAGAAAGCTTGCTTTTAAGCAACTTTTTTGATGATTCTAGAACCCAAAAACTTTTTGCACAACGACTCAGGCAACAGAAAGTTGAAAAGGCTGTCACCAAGCTTAGGGAGCCTGTAACAAGGAAGATAACAAGCGATCCTGTGGAAGTACTAGAAATATTTCAAAAATTTTATGAAAGTTTGTATAAAGCAGCAAAATATGGAAATCAAGAAAAGGTACAAATGGAAATGTTTATGGAAGAATTAAATATGCCAAGGTTAGCGTTAGATGAGGCTCAATTCCTAACAGGATAGGAAGAGATGAGATAAAAGTGCCTATATTATACCAATCTGCAGGAAATTCCCCAGGAATAGATGATATCCCTGTGGAAGTTTGGAATCTAGGAAGGAAAAAAATGATAAAAATCTGGAATGTTTTGTTTACCAGTATTTTAAGAAGAGAAGAAGTACCAGCATCCTTGAAGAAAGTGGTGTAACAGCAATACCTAAAGAGGGTAAAGATCCATCAGATCCAGCTTCATACAAGCCCATTTCAATACTAAACCATGATTATAAAGTGTTTGTCTGTAACGGCTAAAAGAATGGCAAAGGTTATACCAAAATTGATAGATATGAATCAGTGTGGTTTTGTGGAGGGGAGGAAAACATTTGACAATATTAACAAAACATTGATGATCCTGATGGAAGCAGAATGTAAGAAAATACCATTGTTATTGGTGGGTCTTGATGCAGAGAAAGCATTTGACAGAGTAGACTGGGGCTTTATGAGCAGGACAATGGAAGCATTTGCTTTCCCTGATAAAATTATAATGTTGATTAAAAGTGTATATAAGGGATCAGAGGTGAAAAGTAAAGGGGGTGGGGTCCTCTCTGATAACTTATGCTTGAGTAGAGGAACCAAGCAGGGTTGTCCGCTTTTCCCTTTGTTGTTTGCATTATTTAGAACCACTGGCAAGGAAAATAAGCGATTCAGAAATTCAAGGATATCATTGGTATGGTAGTCAGGAAAAGCTGGCTGTATTTGCAGATGATATTGTTTTATACATGACAAAACCAGAAAGGGGCATTACAGTGTTATGGAATATTTTAAGACAGTTTCATATCTTCTCAGTATACAAAATTAATGAATCTAAAACAAAGGCAATGGCAGTAAAGTATGTACCCGCCCACGAACTGGTCCAACAATATCCATATTTATGGAGACACGATAAAATTAAGTATTTAGGAGTATGGATTAGAAATTAGTCTGTTGTGGCAGCTAAGGATATGTGGGAAGAGACTAAACAGAAGATAATACCAAAATTGAGAAACTGGAAGCTTTGTTGTATGGATATGGATACCAAGATACAAGCAATTAAAATGTTTTTAGTCCCTTTAGTCTTATACACAGGTCAGGGGCGGCCACGGTGGTGCAGTGGTTAGCATTGCCGCCTCACAGCAAGAGGTTCTCCGGTTCGATCCCTGGCTGGGGTGCCTTCTGTGCGGAGTCTGCATGTCCTCCCTGTGGTCGCGTGGGTTTCCTCCGGGTGCTCCGGTTTCCTCCCACATCCCAAAGACATGCTTCAGGTGGATTGGACACTCTACATTGGCCCTAGGTGTGCTTGTGAGTGTGCCTTCTGTGGAAGGTTGGGCGCCGGGCTGGCAACTCGACACTGTAAAACTCCACTGCCAATCAATGTGTGGACAAGGTGATCCGCTGTGTGACCCCTAACCGGGAAAAAGCCGAAAGAAGAAGAAGAAGAAGTCTTATACACAGGTCAGACATATTTTATCAACTAGAGGAGAAGCTGTGGATAGCAATTAAAAAAAAAAAAAAGAATTGAAGGATTGTATCTGGGAAGGGATGACAGCAAGGGTCAATTTTAATTTATTTATTTATTTCCAGTTTGATAACCGGGAAGGTCCACTGGGCTCATAGGGCCAGTTTTCAGTGGAGGCCCGGGGAGAAAAGCTCCACATTAAAAACAATTGCACAAATTAAACAATTAAGACTAGCAATTGCACAAATTACAATAAAACAAGCAAGGAATTATACATTTGTACAAATTGCATAGAATAATGCAGAAAAAAAACATACATATGAAATACATAAAATAATAGTTAAATGAGAAGTAGTGTAATGAGGAGGAGAAAAAGAATAAAAAAAAAAAGACAGGTAAAGGAAAAGAAGAAGAACTAAAGGAAGATTCATTTTACGTTCAAGGTCAGGAGCCATTTGGATGTAGAGTCATTTACAGAGAGTAGGGATGGGAACATATATACAGTATATACATAGAGTGTGTACAGGGGAGAAAATTCATTATATGATAGAAGCTGAGGGTGGGGAGCTGTGGAACAGAGGGATGTAGAGGTGCTTGAAGGAGATCAGGTCTAGTTGACATTAGTGGAATTTAGGTAGGAAGAATACAATTACATTTCCAGTTTTGGGAGAGGTGGGAAAGGGGTAGGGATTTCAAGTTTTCAGAGTTTGTAGTATTTCTTAGCAGGTGAGGGAGAAAGTTCCATTTTTTTGCTATAGAATAAGATAGGAGAGACTGGCCAGGGGGGTTGTTGGTTTGTGTACTGAAAGTAGATTTTGATGGGCTGATCTTAGGGGTCTGAGCGGTGTGTTGGAAGGCAAGATATTAGTTAGAGCAGGGCATGCAGTGGGTTTAAAGATGAGTTTGTGGGCTGTAGTAAGTTGAAGATACTCAAGATGATTAGGAAGTTCTAGCCACTGCAGACTGTGGAGAGGGGTGCAATGGTGGGTGGAATGAGTGGATTTAGTAGCAAATTTGGCGATTGTGTTGTAGCAGATTTCAAGTTTAGAGGAGATGGAAACTGAGAGGTTGGTTAGAAGTGGAGCACCATACAATAGAGATGGGAGTAAATAGGTGGTGGTGAGGGTTTGTCTTGTAGCTGTGGAGAAAAAGTGAGCATTTCTTTAATAGCATACCAAGCTTCTGATGGGTTTTTTTAATATTTAGTTGGACATGTGTATTGAATTTCAGGTGTTCATCAATGGTAACCCCAAGAAGTTTGGCAAAAGAAACAACTTCTATAGGGGAGTGGGTATGGCTGGTGATCTTGAAAGATTGCTTGTCAAGAGGGAGGGCTTTTGTGCGGGAGAAAATAATGATTTTGGATTTATTGGCATTAAGGGATAGATGGTTTTGAAGTATCCAGTTCTCTGTAGTTGAGAAAGCCAGTTGGGTTTTGGTCTGGAGCTTGTGAAAGCTAAGGGCAGAGCAGACTAAAGTGGAGTCGTCTGCATATTGCACTATTTGAGTGTTTGGAATTGCAGAGTGAAAATCATTGATGAATACATTAAAGAGCATTGGTCTGAGTATAGAACCCTGGGGCACTCCGGTAGGGGTAGGTAGGAAGGTTGAGGTACCAGTTTGCCATTTCACAACTTGGGATCTGTCAGAGAGATAACTTTTGAACCATGAAAGTGAATCTAGGGAGAGATTGAGGTTAGAAAGGTGATAGAGTAGGTGTGTATGAGATATAGTGTTGAATGTCTTGGATAGGTCGAGAAGGACAGTGGAGACAATTTCTCTAGAGTCACGGGCATGGTTAACAATGTCTAAGAAGGAGAGGAGAGCAGTTATAGTACTGTGGCCAGGACGGAAGCCGTGGTGAGGAGTTGGTTATTGAGGAGGTGGGGCATGAGTTGCAGGTGGATACATTTTTCAAGAACTTTTGAAATTGGGGAAAGAATGGCTATTGGGCGAAAGTTCGCTATGCTATTATTTTTGCCTCCTTTATGAAGGGGCTAGATGTAGGCGGCTCGCCATAATTTGGGAACGTAAGATTCCTGGATGGATCTGTTGATGAGAATGCTGATGGGGATGGCGATACCATCTGCAGCAAGCTTGAGAAAGAGTGAGGGAATATTGTCAGTGGCATTGGAGCATGGTTTAAGTTTGGAAAGAAGGTTTTTGATATTGGAGGTTGAGACAGGTTTTAGATAAAAAGTGGGAGGAGGATTAGGAGGGCAGGATTGGGGAGAGGAGGGGAAGGGGAATTAGGGGTATGGGAGGGGAAGCAGTTGGGGAAGGTCTTAGTAAGTTCAGCTATAGAGTTAGTAAAGAAGGAGTTAAAAAGGGTTGCTATTTCTGCGTCAGTTTTATTATTGTCAGGATAGGGATTGGATTTGGTACCAGGGTGCAAACGAGAGTTGATGGAGTTTGAGAATTGTTTTGGATTTTTGGAGTGGGTAGACTGTAGTTTGGTGTAGTAAGATTTTTTTATCATTTGTGATGAGCTTTTTGGTTAGATTACGGAGTTGTTTATATTGAAGGAGGGTAGCTGGGAGTTTATTTTTGTTGTAGAGTTTCCATGTTTTGTCTCTTTGCAGCATAAGTGATTTAGTGTCCTTTGATAGCCAAGGGGCAGAGTTGTGTTTCATTTGTTTTGTTTACGGTGGGGCTTGGGAGTTTAGGATTCCTAGGAAGGTAGTATTGAAGACGTCTGTGGCTTCATCTAGTGGAAGTGTTTTTAGGATATCCCAATTTATTAGTTTAAGGGTTTTGGAAAATATAGAAGGGTTAAAGTTAGTGAGGTTGCGAGTGTGGGCATATTGGTATTGGTGAGGGGTGTATTGGGCAGCTCGGTGAATGAAAGCTGGGATATGGTCACTCATTGTGTGTGGTAGTATACCAGAGTCAGAGATCCTATTAGGGCGGGAGACTAAGATCCAGTCCAGGATGGACCCTGGGGAGTTATTTCTGTTAGGTCTGGTAATGTCGTTTATTAGTTGGGTAAAATTACATAGACTGATAGAGTGGGATTACTGTTAATTTTATTCCAGTCGATGTTGACATCACCTAGAATATAAGTCTCTAGTTTAATGTTAGTTGAGGCCCATAAGAGAATGTTTTCTGGGGTGGAAGTGTTGTCACCAGGGGGGATATAGATGGCCATAATACAGATACTTTTATAGTTATTCATTTTGAGGATTCCTATGACTAGTTCAGCACTGTTGAACTGAGGAATGGGATTTTGGTAAGGACAGAGATTCAGTAGGTTGTTATAGATTAAGGCTACTCCACCTCCTTTTTTGTTTTGGCGGTCAAATCTAAGAGCTTGAAAGCCAGGGGGTACAATTTCAGAGTTAGTAATGTGGGGTTTTAGCCATGTTTCTGAGACTGCTACTATATTAGGTATAGTATGATTTAGCCAAGCATGGAAGTTAGTTATTTTGTTTTTTACACTCTGGGTTTTAATAGTAATGAGTTTGTGGTATTTGTGGCTGGCTCTATTTGAAGAGGTAGGGGGAGAGAGATTATTACTAGTTGTGGGTCCAGGGTTAGGGTGTATGTCTCCTGCTAGAGCAAGCCCAGTAGAGGGAGAATAGAGGAGAACCTTTGGTTTGTGACATGAAGTAAGAGGGAGAAACAATTTTGATTTGGTTGCAAGAGGCTTTAGAGAAATGGTTAGGAGTTTTAATCTAAAATAGTGAAGAGGGTTAGGTCGAAGTAGGGAGGGGAAATGTAGTAAAAGTGGAGCGTCATTGGGTGGGGTTGGGAGAGAGTGGAGGAGGAGGAGAAGGGGGAAGGAGGGTCGTAGTAAAGAAGAGGAATAGGAGGTCGCATTATAGACCGTTATTAGGAGGAGAATACATATAGAAGAGGTGAGGGAAGTTTGTTGAAGTGGAAGAGCCATGGTTAATTAGAGTAAAATAAGTTTTAGTGGTTAATTAGAGTAAAATAAGTTTTAGAGGAGGAACCAGGGTAATAGGAGAGTGATTAGAGAGAAAGGAAGAGGAGTATAGCTGAGAGTACAAAAGAGGAGTATAGCTGAGAGTACAGGCTGGTAAGGGAAAGAGAAGGGGTGGGACTACCAATTGAATGGATGCTGGGAGGGAGAGGGGTACAGTTTGTGATTGGCTTTGGGGATGGGGAGGAGATTCAAGGTGAGAATAAAGGTAAGTGCACTGGGGGTGGGTGGGGATTGGGTGTAGGGGAGAGGAGTGAGCCCGTAGGGTGAATGGAGCAGGTAGAGCCACTGAAGGAGCGAGCCCTAGGAAAACAATCTGTGGAGAGCTGGTTGGTAAGGTAAGTTTGGGTGGGATGGGTAGGAGGTAAGAGCCTTGGTAGTAGGGATTGAAGGCAGGGTAGATAAGTGAAGGTAGAAGGAAAATAGTGGGGCTGCAGTTCTACACGTTGTGAAAATTGCAAGCCTAAGGGTTGTGTTTTAAGTCAGTGGGATAGGTCTGGGAGAAGGGTGCCACCTAGTGGACAAAAGCTTTATAGCAAACAATAGCTTCTCATGGAAGGTAGCAGGTCTAGAAAATATGAAGGGAGAAAGATTTCTATTATAAACAGAGGGCACAAGAGAAGAAGGTATGCAAGTTGTTGAAGAGAAAGGCTTTGGCTGCTGGTCGTCCTAGCTAGGGAGTGTACATAAAACCTGGAGTATCTAAGCAAAAATAGATGTTGCACAGACTGTAGTTTTAAAACACATGCTTTCTTTTCTTAGTGGGTCTGATGCACAGTTTTAAAACACACTTTCTTTTCTTAGAGGGACTGATGCACAGGGAGTATATTGGTTCGATTCCTCAGTTTAGGGAATGGACAGCAGTTGTTATGGTGGGTTAAGGTTGTTGGTTAGCAACGAACAGGGCAATCTCCCACTGAAGGACAATACAATCAGGTTGGACAGTTTCTTTTCTTAGAGGGACTGATGCACAGGGAGTATATTGGTTCGATTCCTCAGTTTAGGGAATGGACAGCACAGCAGTTGATATGGTGGGTTAAGGTTGTTGGTTAGCAACGAACAGGGCAATCTCCCACTGAAGGACAATACAAGCAGGTTGGACAACTTATTTAAAGTATGGACTCCAAAGCCAGGGATGCACAGCAGCTGAGAGGTAGACCAGGGGTAAAGTCAAGTGGGATAAGCTGATTATTCCAATAGAACAAGGCGGTCTAGGATTACCCAGTTTGAGGGGGTATTTTAGCGCAACACAGTTAAGGCTCTTATACATAGCACAAGCTGAAAACTATAATTCAAAATGGAAAGGAATGATGATAATACAGGGGAAGCTCAAGGGATAAGGAGAGATTGGGATTTTGGATGCAGACTCTTAAGGAGAACAACAAAAATCATGCAGAGTATTACATTCATAAAATAGGGAGAATTCTAAGAACTAAACCAGCATGAGAATGGAGAAATGGATTCTGCCAATAGGGATGACTGTGGTTAGGGATACAGATAACAGACAAGAGGGGGCTGGAATTTATTTGCGAAAACTGGCAAAGGAACCAAGGTATTGGGAAAAAATAACTAGAAAGGTAATTAAATGGGAAGAAGGGAAGAAGTCAAGAATTTATTTGGACTTCAGGTTAGAGATTGCCTTCCCTGTCAAGGATTGCTATCAGAGTATAGGCAAAGAGAAAGAAATAGGGGGCTCTTGAATGAAAGACCAGCACTGGTAAAGTTTTTAATAGACTCTGTAACAGAAGCTGCCTTTAAAAAAGGAATAATTAGTAGAGTGTATAAAATACTGCATGATAACTATAAGAATCGGAGGAGCTTGGAAAAGAGATTGGATAAGCGATTTACAAAGAGAGTGGGGGAATGTGTGTGTATGTCCCAAATATCCAACAAAGTCTAGAAGATTTAGGATCTTGTCTGGAAGTGTTACATAGATAATATTAGGTGGATAGCAATGTTGGAGGTGTGCTGGGCAGGAAAGAGGTAGATGGGAACATATTTTTTGGGAGTGTAGTAAACTTTAGGGATTCCCTGTGAACCGCTGTGTCGGAGATGCTGGGTAAGCAAATTGGATTGACTGGGGAGATAATTTTTTTGAGCTGTGATACAGAATTGGAATTGCCTAGACATAATAAAGCCTTGCTGAGTCTAATTATAGTAGCCACCTAAAAATAACAACTGGAAAATGGAAATCAAAGTTTAAACCAACTTTATTAGAAGTGGTGAATATAGCAACATAGATAAAACAACTGGAACTGAGATCTTTAGAAAATGGAAGGAGCAAACTACATAGTAAAAAATGGGAATTGTGGGAACAACATATGCAGAGAAGGAACGAGGTTTAAGAGGCAGGATTTGAATGCGACAAAACCCGCGGTGGTGGTGCTGTGGTATCATTGTCACCTCACAGTAAGTAAGACGCTGTCCGGTTCGACTCTCAGCTACAGCATCTTCTGCGTGGAGACATGTGTGAATGGGCGTACCTTCATTGAAGGTTGTGCGTCGGGGCTGGCAACTCGGCACATAAAATTCAACTGCCAATCATTAGCGGACCGGAGTTCCCCTGTGGCAACCCCTAACCGGGGAAAGCTGAAAGACACAACACAACAACATATGTTGCTTAACTGACAGTGACTGGATAGCGTACATGTGATAGATAATGTTTGCAACTACAGTTGTTTCAAGGTGTCTGATATATAATGTTTGCAACAGTGGTGTCAGTGTTCGTTTTTCATTTATATAAATGTAAGTTTGTCTATGTCGTACTTGATGAGTTAATAAAGATGTTTATTGGAAAAAAAGTTAAAAAGAATAATATATGCAATAAAAAATTTAATATGTTTTTTTCTTCTCTGTTACTGTAAATGTGCTTATTACTTAAATGATTTATTAAAAGTGTTTAAAAAGGGAAGTTAAACAGGATATTTTCTTTGAAGACATTCAGGAAAACAGCAATAACCCATGCAAAATGTTGCATCCATAAAATGGCAGATTATTTTATAAAGACCAAAGCAGTGCAGGACTAGAGCGAGAAGCATTTCCAGGGATACACAATAGTTAAGGAGCACAAATTAAGCAAGTGGTGGCTGGAAGTAAATAGAGGAAATTAGCTGAGAAACCAAGGCACTGGGAACAGTGATATCATAGACTGATAAAGTCCCGACTGCACCCTGGATGACCCTTGTTCGAATAGCTGCACAGGTGCTGTAAGGATGGGGCAGGGCGGATGGGAGTGAAAAGCCAATTCAAACTTGCATATCCTGGATGGAAGGAAGAAGCCTAGCCATGCTAAATAGCAGCGTTAAAAGCTTCTCACTGTAAGCCATTATCCATTGATGATTGCACATACAACTTCAGAGGCAACCAAAGTAAAGCTTAGAAAGCCACCTTGGGATGGTGGGGGTAGGGCACAATCCTCAGCAGAAGTATAATGCTGCACCAGCATCCTTGATCTTCTTACCAGTCCAGAGTATGCATTAGGCAGTGTCTGGAGGGAGGGTAGTGCAGGTCTACTAAACCTATTGATCAAGGAATGGAACTGGTGGCAGCTGATGGTCAGCTGTGGAGAAACAGATACATCACAAGAGAAAAGTAATCTAAGCAAGCAAGGGATTTTTTTAATAGTAGCTTTTGTTATAGATACGGCTAAAATCTCTACCAGAGCAAATGTTCTTCGTGTTTCACTGTTGCAGTTACCACATTTGGGTTATCTGCTTGCAGTAGCCCTCAGTCGGCCTGATTAACAAAGTCTTGGGTCCTGTGTCGGTTGCTGTCCCATCTTCCGTGATGTCAGGTAGTTAGGGGTATAAAGCATGCAGCTGACGCCATCACATCAGTCTTTCCTGCCATGCGGTGCCCGAAGCAGAAGCAGTTCGCAAGTGCCAGGCGGCCGTCTCCTGAAATTTTTCGAGTTTCAGAACCGAAGTCTTCAACTAAGCTAAGTACCCCATTGGGGAAACTTTTTCTTGCTCTTATCCAATGTCAGTAAAAGTCAATAATTCCTTGCCTAGGCCCAGACCAAGACGTACCTCGCTATCAGTTTTGTGCTTTATTTAAACAACAAACTATTAGTTGTCGGTATATTTACGCTTCTAAATATTTTGGTACTCTGTTCAATTTTCCAGATATGGCTTCGGTAAGCCACCCGACTACCGACATCCCGAAAAAATGCAAAGATAAAGACAGACCGCATAGGTCCAAAGCTGCCGACGCTTCGGCTAAGCTAGTCGCCAGTTCGCCGATACTTAGTGAGGTGCTTTCGCAGCCCCTGATACCCGCTTCTTCAGATTCGCAGGCCTCTACTGAGGCCCAATCAGAGTCCGGTATGCCGCGAGATGCTTCAACTGTGGAACCTGCAGATGTGTCTACCTTGTATGGGTCCGGAGCCGCTGTGCAGGCACCGGCTTCTGAGGGTGTATTCAGGCCTACTGACTTGCATATTAAACCAACGCCATCTTCTTCTTCAAGGCCTAAAACTCGATCCATGCCTAGAAAACTGATGCCCAGACCGCATGGTCAGGCCCCTATGCCTAAGAAACAAATAAGAATGGCTGAAGACCTTATTACTTTAATCAGGGGAAGCCAGCCTTCCCCCTCTAAGAGACCTAGGAGTGAGTTTGCTTATGATTCTTCTGATCAGGATTCTGAAATTTGTTTCCTCTGATGACCAGGATTTGCCCTTATCTACCTATGAGGATTCTGATGCAGAGGACTCTATTCCCTCTGCTTCCCCTCCAGAGGATTTCTCTTCTGGTGAAACCTTGCATACTCTTAGGGAGCATTTTCGCTGGGAAAGCCAGGATTACTCTGACTCTAAAAAGAGGCTTAGGGATTTCTTACTCCTCCCCCAACACAGGCCTTTAGCTATCTCCCTGTACTGGATATTGATGATGCCTTTTCGGAATCTAGCTTGGCCCCTGATTTTTTACCTCCTGCTCCCAGAAAACCTGATAGATATTACAGGGTTCCTGACTTTCACAAGTTCCTTTTTAAAAATCCTACTGCGGATCCTGAGACCATTTCACAGGGACCCAAGGGCATTAAGGCTACTACTGCCAAAAATCCTACCCCCTCTGATAGAGATTCCAGGGCGCTGGATAGATGGGGTAAGAAGGTATACACTTCTGCAACCTTTGGCCATTAGAGCCTTAAACTGCCAGTTTCATATGTTGAAGTATCAGACGCATATTATTGGATTGCTTAAACAGAAATTGATGTTGATTCCTGACTGTGCTGAAAATAAAGATTTACAGGATTTAATGCATTCTGCTGAACAAGTTGGAAAACACACTTTGCAATGTGGTTTTGATTCACTAGAGGCATCTTGCATGGCTGCTGTCACTGGATCTGTACTTAGAAGGCATGCTTGGCTTAAGGAGCAATCTTTGCCAGATCATGTTACAGCTAAATTGCTAGATGCTCCCTTAAACCAAGACCGCTGTTTGGCAATAACGCAGAAGTACTGAAAACGATGGAGGAAAAAGCTAAATCTGTGCAAACTGTTAAAGATTTCCTGCAAGTACAGCCTCCCAGATTTAGTAGGCATTGGCAAAAAATTGGTCCTTTCCTGCCTCTTCCAGGCTTTCTCAGTCCAAACCCAGAACCAGCAGAACACCCAGGCTTCAGTCCCAAGGTACTCACAGGGCTAAGTAGTGGGGGGCTCCCACTTCCAAAGCAGGGAGTTGTAAGACTCCCCCTTTGGTAAATTGTCTCAATGACTTAACTTTAAATCTTCCAAGCCCTGCACAACTGACTGTTCCCTTAGGGGGAATGATTGCCCGGCAGGCAAAAAATTGGGAACTCATTACCCAGGACAAATGGGTTTTAAACATAGTTTACCGAAGATACAGATTCCACTTTCACTTCTTACCAACCCCAAACGGTTGGCCAGACTTACCCACAAATCAGTGGGCGGAGGCTCAAAAGCAAATTCTTGCTCTCTTAAGCATATGGGCTATTCATCCTGTCCCAGAAGAGGAACTGGGACAAGGTTTCTACTCAAGACTTTTCCTGGTTCCCAGAAAAGACAACAACTGGCGTTCTAAACACATTTTTGGTGATTCCAAAATTCAAGATGTTAATTCTTCACCAACTGCTTCCTATGCTAGGCAAAGATGCCTGGTTGGCAACACTGGATTTAAAGGAAGCTTACCTGCACATCCCAATAAGGGAATCCTACAGAAGAAACCTACGCTTCAAAGCAGGATACATGCACTATTAGTTCTCTGCAACTGCCTTTTGGCTTATCTACTGCGCCCAGGGTATTCACCAAGTGCCTAGCTCCAGTCATTGCATTTTGCAGACAAAGAAATATCCAAATATATCCATACCTGGACAATTGTCTATTTCAGGCAGAAAACCAGGACATACTATTGAGTCATCTGGCGTTTGTACAGAAACTGCTAACTTCCCTGGGGTACTCTCTAAACAAAAAGAAATCACATCTTGTACCCTGCCAATAAATTGTATTCCTGGGAGCAAGCTTGAACACAACTTCCCAGATGGCTTTTCTCATGCCAGAAAAACAAGTTCATTTGGCAGCCTACTTCGAACTACTGGCCACAAAGACCCAGATCGCTGCAAGGAAAGTACTGCAAGCCCTGGGGTTCATGGTCTCCTGTATTCTACTAATTTCATATGCAAGACTGCATATGAGGAAACTACAATGGTATCTAAAAAGCCTATGGTGTCAGTATTTTCAGGATCTAGAAACAATGCTTCCTATCATTCCTTGTCTACAGATAGAGTTCCTTTGGTGGGCAGATGCCTGTCATCAAAACAAGGGACTGCCATTCACTCTACCCCCTGCCACCCAAACCCTAACAACAGACGCATCAGACTGTGCATGGAGGACTCACTTGGCAGGGTAGTGCATTCAGAGCAAATGGAACCCAAGTCAAATGCACCTGCACATCAATCAGAGAAATGTTAGCTGTACAGAATGCTCTGACAGCCTTCAAGGACCACATCCTTTGAGGACAATTAATGGTAAAGACGGACAACACCACAGTTATGTAGTACATAAGCTGGAGGGAACCCACTCATACCCTCTCTGCAGACTAGCCATGGCTCTGTGGAACACAGCTTTGAGCTACCAAGTGCACCTACAGGCTCAATTCCTGCTAGAAAAGGTAAACACACTGGCAGATGATCTAAGCAGAAATTTCGTGGACTCACATGAGTGGAAACTGGAACCAAGGATTTTCAACATGTTGAAAAACAAATGGGGGTTCCCAGATAAAGACCTGTTTGCCTCCCCCCAGAACTACCAATTCAAAAAATTCTGCACAAGGACTCCCCACAAACAAGCTTGGAAAGTGGATTCCCTGTCCTTCACCTGGAAAAACCTATCAGTTTATGCCTCTCCCCTTCTGCCTCTTCTCTCCAAGGTACTACTAAAGATCAAACAGGGCAAACCAAAGATGATACTGATTGCACCAGACTGGCCACGCCAACACTGGTACTCCCTTTTGCGCAGTGTCACTGTTAGCACCATGGCATCTGCCTCAGACCCCTGTCCTGCTGTCTCAGCAGGAGGGCCAGATTCTGCACCCACAGCTTCAAACCCTGAACCTGGCAGCCTAGCTAATTTACCTGATCTCTCCATTACCATCCTTCAGTAAGCAAGTGTTGGATGTCATTTTGGAGGCCAGGAGGCCTAGTACTAGAAAATCCTATGCTGAAAAATGGAAAACATTCTGTTCCTGGAACCAAACTGAGGGGATGGACACAGCAGTGCCCAATTTACCTCAGATTCTTCAATACTTAAGTGAGATGTTGCACAAGGGCCTTTCCTTTTCCTCCATTAAAATTCATGCCTCAGCCATTTTAGCTCATTACAACACAGAAACACCCCTCTTTTCTCATCCACTGCTGAAGCAGTTCCTCAGAGGGGCCAAAAACTTAAGACCACCCAGGGGAGCTCCTACCCCAGGCTGGGACCTTAACTTTGTATTTGAAAAATTCACTGTACCTCCTTTTGAGCCAGCTGCAAATGCTGAGTTGAAATTCCTTTCTTGGAAAACAGCTTTCCTTTTAGCCATCACTTCAGCTAGAAAGGTGTCTGAATTACAGGCCCTCATGGCAGTGGAATCTTTCATCATTTTTCATGCGGATAGAGTGTCCCTCAGGACCAATCCCTCCTTCATGCCCAAGGTGGTATCTAGTATGGCCCTTAATCAGTCAATTCATTTGCCAACCTTCTTTTCTAATCCACAGAACAAAGGGGAGAAAATTCTGCACTCCTTAGATGTGCACAGACAGCATAGATTTTATTTGGACAGGACTAAACATCTCAGAAAATCTGAACAACTGCTGGTTGCATTTGCTGCAGAGGCAGAGAAGGCGGCCATTTCAAAGCAAAACATTTCTAAGTGGATAGGCCATTGCATTCATTTCTGCTATAAGCACCATGGAAAGCCTACCCCACAAGGGATTAGACCACATTCTACCAGAGCTGCATCTACCTCTACAGTCTTTCTCAGAGGTGTCCCTACCAGGGACATGCCTAGAAGCTGCTACCTAGAGTTCTCTACACACCTTCACCAAGCATTACCATTTGCCAATTTTCTCTAAATCCAGGGCTGGCTTTGCCACTGCAGTCTTGCAGGGCCTTATAGCTGGTCCTAATGCTATCTAATTTCCTCCTCCCATCCTTAGCTTTGGGAATCTACTCAAATGTGAATGACTGCAACAGTGAAACACGAAGAACATAGTACAGTTGTGTACACTTTAGTTACCCTCCCTCCAGCCGCCTGACTTCTATTGGCTATACCTCTATTCTTGCGTACTATGTCTAAAGCTTTTTGGTGTATTTGCTTTTTTGTTGGAGGTGTAACCTTATATATATATGTATATATATGTATACTTATATATATATATATATATATATATATATATATATATATATATATATATATATATATATATATATAAAAAATTGCTTCCCATTATGGGGGCACCTGACATCTGGGGCAAGAAAAACTGATTTAATGGTGTTGGCTGCATGCTTTATACCCCTGACTACCTGACGTCATGGAAGATGGAACAGCAACCGATGCAGGACCCAAGACTTTGTTAATCAGGCCGACTGAGGGCTACTACAAGCAGATAACCCAAATGTGATGACTGCAACAGTGAATACACTCGAACATCTACATTTATGGTAAGTGTTCACAACTGTACTTTCTTTCACTTAGGACTCCCCTGTCCCTTTCTCTTTGCCTATACTATGGTATTCTTTGGTAGGGATGGCAATCTCTAATATGCAGTCCAAACTACTACTTTGTCTCATCCCACTCTATTGCCATCTCTAGTTATTTGCTTCCAATACCTGGCTTCACTTGACAGATTTCTCCAGTAAAGTTCAGCCCCACATTTGTATTTTATATACCCCTACTTGCTGTCATGCCTATTGACAAAATTTTCTTTCTGCCTTCACATGTCGGCTTAGTTGTTAGAATAATTTATACCACTTTATGAATGTAATAATCTGTTGTTCTCCTTAAGGACCTGCATTCAAAATACTGCTCTGTCCTTATTTCCCAAACTCTCCCCAGCCCTGTAGCCCTGTTTCTCCACTTTACCATTCTACTTTTGTTTATAACCTTTTGCACGTTATCTATACAAAATTTAACTGCGTAGTTCTGAAGTTTGTCTTCAAATCAGGTATTCCTAACCCACCCTTTTGTGTGGGAATGATCAGGTAATCCCAATTAACTTTTGCCCTCTTCCCCTCATAAATTCCTTCAACTCTTTAGTAATGTCCATAACTTCTCCTCTAGTTGATTTAAAAGGACTAGTAACATTTTCACTGCTTCTGTTTTATTGTCCATGGCTGTAATCAAGAGCTTCCAGTTTCTCAGTTTTGTATTAACTTTTGTTTTTTTTTTAGTTTATTCTGTCTATCCAAACCTGCCGTATCAGAATCCTTTTTAATGCATATACCTAAATACTTAATCTCATGTCCCCATAAATATGGGTATTGCTGAACTAATTCATGTGTAGCTACATAGTTTACCATTATAGCCTTTATTTTATCTTTATTAATTTTATGACCTGGAAAAACTTGAAACTGTCTCAAAATGTTCTACAAGTTAGAAATGTCCTTTTCTAGATTTTCAAGTACAAAGTAGTATCATCTACAATTAAAGTTAACTTTTCTTAATTACCATGCTATTTATATCACTAAGTTTGAGTCACGTGTGCTTTTTGCCAATGGCTATTATCATAAAATAAATAGTAAAGGTGAAATAGGACACCCCTGCCTTTTTCCCCTGTTCAGACACAGCTTGTTGAAGAGGATGCCTCCCACCTTAATTCTTTCCTCTGACTTTTCATATGTCCTCCTAATTAACCATATTATTCTTTCAGAGAATACAAATGCTACCATTTACCTGTTCTCAAAATCCCATCTGACTTTATCAAATGCTTTCTCAGCATCACGATCCACCAACAGTAGCAACCTTTTTTAACTTTCTGTTCCCTCTGGATGAGTGTTGCTGTATTAATGTTGTCATGTTTTGTCTCTCTTCCTCAAAACCACATTGATCCATATTTATCAGTTTTGGCAACTCCTTTGCCATTTTCTTAGCTAGTATAGATATATTCACTTGATAATCATGGCTTTAAATTCAAATAGGTCTATATGAAGCTGGGCCTGAAGGGTTTTTATCTTCTTTGGATAATACAGCCACCATAGCTTTCTTCCTAGATGCTGACACTCCCCTCTTTTTTTAAATACTGTTAAAACAAAGCCTTCCAGATTTTTGTTACTTTCTTCCCTCACAGCTTCCAGTTGTTGGCAGGAATGTCCTTCGTTCTTGGAGGCTTCCCTTCTGATTATACTTCACCATTTTCAACTCATCTATTCCTGTCTTCATTATTAATTGTTGAAACTCATTTGCCTCTAACATTGATGTAATGAGGTCTTCCATAAAATATTTCTATCTGTTCCTTTTCTGGGTTTTAACATTCCTCTGCTTTATACTGATTTTCATAAAAGTTTTAAAGTCTCTTTTTGATCTCTCTCTATTTTCTTGTTATGGGCTCCCTAAGTTTGATTAACTTTTTTTTTTTTTTTTGCTTTCTGTTGCCTAAGTTGTTATGCTAAACATTTTTGTGCTCCGGAGTTGTCATAAAAAAACAGTTGCTTAGTAGCAACTTCTCTACAGATATGCATATTATCTAAATGCTCCTTTATTTTTCCTTAGCAGTCTGCAATTACTCCTCCCCTTGCTCTGTGAAATTCCCCTTACATTGAAATACATTAATCTGTCACCCCCTCTAAATAATACACACGTCATTCTCATCTCTCTTTCTGTTTCATATTTCTACCCCTTATTCAACTTCATTTTCATTTTATCCCACTCACTAGCTATCTCTTTTAATAAAATTTCTGTCTTCCATAAGACTCAATTTCCACTACTCATACCTTAAATACCTCTCTTTTATAACACATACATAGGAAAGCACCACTCTCCCATTTTACTTAATTACCCTTCATGTGTATGTTAGTTTCTGTCAGTGCATGATTTACTTTCTGTCATTGCATAATCTGAAATAGTTATTAGACATTTGTTAAAGCTTTAAATACACATTCCTGTGAAATATAATTTCCTTCCATTTAACCCAGTTATTGTACCTGGAGGAATATAAATTTTGTCCCAGTTCCTACTGCTGAGCTCACATCTTCAGTATGAAATATTATCATATATTTCTTCAGAAATCTACCCTCTTTTTGTTACACTTTCCCTTCTAAGTCTCCCTGATACATCCTCACTCTTGCAAATCAAGTTTCAGTCCCCACCCATAAATAATATTAACAGCTGGAAGCTGATTATTTCTCCCAACATTCTCTCAAGTTCTATAGTAGCAGTTTTAGGTGAATTGTAAATACATGCCAGCATAATCCTCCTCCCCCACCAGTAACACCACAAATGTGCTACTGTTTGTATTTTTTTCTTCTTTTGTCTGTATTGTAGCAACTGGTATTATTACTCCCCATTTCCTTTGTCCCTGATAGTCTTCTGAATGTCCAACCGGAAATCCCTTCTTTGCTATATTCACATGCTTATTTGTATTCAATTATGTCTCATACAACATTGGTATTTACAGCCCACATTTATTAACATAATGCAGTACTATCTGCTTATTTTCTATACTTGCAAGGCCATTTCTATGAGAATACGTACAGTGTAGCCATCATGATAGAAAATGTTAATCCCACCTGTTACACATGATAGTTCTTTTGAGTGTTTCCAATTTTTAGCTTCATTTTGCACACTGTTTGTCAGATTGATCTTTTATGTCTTTGTCTCATCTCCATTTGAACCTTTGTCAAATTTTTCAAGACTTTTTGATTCACGAAAACTCTCAAAACAAACAAAAAAAACTGAACTGATTTTCAAATCCACTATCCTCTCTTACTTTCTAGCAAGTGCAGAAAACTATGTGCATTTTCAAAAGAACGACATTTATGCTTCCAGGTAGGAACAGTTTCCCCGCATTGACTGCTGTGTACCTACTGTCATTACCTTTTCTAAAGTTAAGGTTACCCATACTAAAGCGCTGTTTATAGCATGCGTTTCAGTAAGTATTAACTCTTAAACCTAAGAACAAGTGAGTTGGCTGCTGTTAAACAGACAAACTAAATTATGCACTGTTGTATTAAATTCATTATTAAAATATTAAGGCTGCTGTGGAGGATGCTACTTGTATAACTGCCCCTACCACAGCACCACTGCTGCACTTATTTCCTTTGCTAACTCCATCACCCTAGCTAGAGACAATGATAGACAGTGTCCTGCATCTTTTTAGATCTCTCCAAAGCCTTTGACACCGTCTCTCACCCCCACCCTCCTCTCCAAACTCTTTCAACTCAGCCTCTCCTCTGCAGCTGTGTCCTGGTTCAGTAGCTACCTCACAGACAGACTGCAATATGTAAAGTAGCTCTCTGCTCTGTCTCCTTTTCTCCCCATCAAAATGGGTGTCCCTCAAAGCTCTGTTTTAGGCCCATTCCTTTTTAACATTTTTACTAACCAACTTTACACATCCTGTCCTCAGTCTTCCCTCATACAGTACACAGATGACTCCACCATCATTTCTACTGCTGACAGTCCCACTGACCTACTAACCCTGACCCAAACATCTTTCATCCTCACTGAAACATCGCTTACTAACAACCAACTCATACTAAACCCTAAAAAGACAAAACAACTTCTCTTCCTCCCAAATCCCTTTACCATCTTAAATCCTCATTCACCATCTCTTCCATCAACAACACTACGATCATAGCTGAATCACACACTAAACTTCTTGGAGTATTAGTGGATGATCAACTGAAATTTGACCTTCATGTACTTAACTGCATCAAGAAAACCCTCCAAAAGCTTGGTTTACTGTATAGAAACAAAAGGTTCCTCACACCCAACTCCAGGATCTCACTAGCCCTAGCTTACCTTCTCCACAACCACTTTTACAGCTATCAAATTTTAGCCAACTTACAGTCTTCACTACTTTCCAATCTTGAAACTACCTACAACAAAGTTGCTAGATTTGCAGCCAATCTTCCCTCAAGATCACACCACTGTCACGCTCCTCAGACACTCAGCTGGCTAGAGTTTCCTAACCAACTCTTATTTACCCAACTTCTCATTATCCATACTATATTGAAGAAGCCTTCCTCTTGCCCTAGCATTTCCTCACTTGTGTCCCTCTATAAGCCCCCTCAATCCCTCAGAAGCTCTGACCAATATCTCTTACAAATTCACAAACCTTAAAAATCTGTTGGACAGAATTTGTACAGCTATTTCCATACTCTTGCATGGAACAAGCTGCCCATGAACCATAGAAACATTTCCTACATCTGTCAAGAAACTTTCAAAAAGTACCTTCATAGCACATGGACTTCCCTCTGTCATCATCCCACATGAACCCATGCCTCTGTCATCATCCCACATGAACCCACCCCTTTCTCTATCACTGTCCTCTCTCTTCCTCCCTTCCCTACTACAATAACTCACTTACCTGCTCTGTATTGTACAATTACTCTCTGAAGATAACCCAATGTCTTGTTTAAATTCATTTAAATGTTTTATTGTATATTTCTTTGCTGTGTTTTTCTTCAGTGTTATAATGCCTCTTACTATATTGTACTGTGAAGCTTTATCTACATTTGCTTAACTGTTTTGTTGTAAATTTTTCACTGTATTTATCTTCAGTTTTGTAAATTTTCTTGCTTACTTGTACTGTGTTGAGCTTTTCTCACCGGGCCTCCATAGAAAAATGGCTTTTGCTCAGATGGACTATCCCGGTTAACAAATGTCAAATAATTAATAACTTACTCACTCACTTCTTACAGTTTCAGTCATTCTTTACTTATCACTGAACTGCTTAAAAGTGCACCTTTAAATGTTAATTACACTACTACATAAATTTTTGCTCAGCATAGAAGTGTTCAGAGGTCACTTAATAAATTGCCTGGACATGCATACAGCTGAACTGCAATTAAAAGGAAATTGTAATGAGCAAGAAACTGCTAGTAACTTTGCAGATGTATGAAAGAATATTTGTAAATTTCACTCCATACACACTGTTCAAACTTCTAATGGTTTCTTGCACCTACAGACTACTTGTCTCCCACTGAGAGCATTTGCTTATGGAAACAAAATAGTGAATGTTTTTGCAAGTACAAGAAAACTACCATATTCCATGTATTTCATCATTTTGTCATTTTTCAAACATTTTTGCTTAAAAGAAATTTTGTCTATCGCTTAAACAAGGACATTAATCTAGACAGCTACTCCTGTAAAAATGTGGGATTATTATTTTGTGTGTATAATATGATCTATATACTATTACATTCCCCATCCCAACTGCCCAGGATCACAACATTATATTAGAAAGAGGGCCCTTCACAGCCTACTTGGCAGTATGTGTTTACTGAAACAAGTTTAAGGTGATGCCATTGACGAATGGACTCACATTGGCCTAGCAAACACTTTCCTAGAAGACTGACACCTTCATTGTCTTTTGCCATCATGTGGCTCTATGCTTTCTTACAAATGCTGTAGTCGCAAGTCATTTCATTGGAGGAGTATCAGCCCCCAGTACTTTTGCTTCAATGATGTCTTTACCACAGTCATCTGAGCTGCAGCCTCTTGATCTTTCCAAACCATCAAGACATATTAGTACATTGACTGTGACTCTTGGTGTCAGACAAGTTTTGGATAAGCAGTGTTGCAGTTGTCTGTTGTTAGAATGCTGTTATGTTGTCCTCAGGTTCCTTCCACTTTGGTGGATACTGTTTAAGAGTCTTCCCACAAAATATTTTTTAGGTTAGGTCTTCAGTGTTGGATGTTGGAGCTATGTTCTTACTGCATTTGCAGCTGTGTAAGAGGACCCCCTTTGAGGAATCAGTATTGTTCTCCCTCTTTCTCTCTGTCTGTCTGTCTACCTGCAGACGAATGTCTGTTCCACCAACCTTGAAGGTTGGTATTTTGGATAAGTCAGGAGGTGTATACGTGTTAACATAAGTGTCAAAACACCACTGTTATTAACAGTGGGCTGAAGATGCGTGTGCTTGTATAAGCTGGTGTATTTGATTGTGTTATGCTTCAGAACTGGTGCATTGAAATCCTTGACCTTGAGATTTTTTTTTTCAAAATTCTACTTGTTGGACAGAGAGACCCATCAAAAAGTGTCCCTTCATAGATCGTCTGTTAAGGTAAAAGTGTATTATTTTTATTTTTGCTACAAAAATGTCCTGTCCATTGTGGGCTTTATACTTTTCAGAAAAGTAAACTGCTGTAGATAAAAGATAAAGAGTTGTATAAATTCTGATACTTTGTATAAAATAGAAGGTGAATTTGAGATTTCTTATGTATCTGTTACTTTTTATGGCTTGCACTCACAGGTTGTTGAAAGATTGTTCACCCTACTCTCTGATTGTATGTGGGAGGCACCGATTGCTCAAGCAAAACGAACAATCCAGATGAAAGAGAGAGAACAGCAAATGAAGACCCAGGTATTCACATTTTATAATACCAACAGTTAACTAAAATGTATTAACCTTCAACTGATGCAGTTTGATTTTTAATTTCTTTGCAACAGAAAGCAAATGAATCAGATGAAGAAGATGAGAATCTTCCTATCCAAGAAGTGTCTTTCGACCCAGAAAAAGTTCAGTGCTGTGTGGTGGAAAATGGCCAGATCTTATCACATGGAAGTGGTGGAAAGGGATATGGTTTAGCCTCAACAGGAATTTCTTCAGGGTGCTACCAGTGGAAGGTATGGACTGCGCACAGGGAAACCACTGATTATTCATAGTAAAGCAATCTTATTTGAATATGAACTTTAAGTTCCATTTTAAGTAAATGACTTGCCACACAGACTAGACTTCTGTCTATAACTGACTTCCAGCCTTACTTTCATCTCTTGCAATGGCAGGCTGCAGCTCCCCCGCATACTCACTTAGATAAATGGTTGATATGAATGAATTAGATCATCACATAAGTTAGACAGAAGCCTTGTGTATAGCAGTTTCATTTCAGTACAAAAAATGCAGTTATGTATTCAGGGGAAATATAATTAAGCCCAGATGTAAAAAAAGGTGTATATTCTTTCCTTTTAGTATAGTATTACTTTGCAGTCATTTCCAGTTATATAACATCATTAAGGAAAACAGCCATTCTTCTTTACCTGTTTTATCCAGCTTACAGTCATGGGTGAGCTTGTATCCCTGCAGGGAGTGGGTACAAAATAGAGAATGAAATCCTGAGTAGGATGCCAGTCTATCGCAAGACAGGAACACACCCACGCATACATGCTCGAACCACACACACTTGCAAGGTAGTGTGTAGGATCAACAGTTCACATATAGCATGTTGTTGGCACATGGGTGAAACCAGACCTGGCAAGAAGCCACAGAATTACAAAATACATTAGGGGGTGGGGCATTCAGAGTCTATACAGAATGCACTGGTTGGTGCCATTGGTAGCGAGGCAACATTAAAATAAATTGTGATTGTTCATAGAAACAAGTGATGAATAATCCATTTGGACAACTGTTTTAAGAGACTTCATTTGTGAAAAGATTGAGTAATGTAGTGCTATTCATAATGATTGAAGTGTGGAGAAGGGCTCAAAGAATGTTATTAACTGTGGTTGAATGAGAGAGAAAATGGTGTAGGTGACATTTCACAGTAGTTTTAATATCTCAGAAAAGCAGATTGGAATTTTTTCAGTAATTAACTGAATAAAGGGACATTTGTTTAGGTGGAACATTTAGTAGTGTGAGGAAATAGTTCACAGAGTTGTTGCTTTGTGAAGATTTAGAAGTTGGAGTTGACTCCATTGTTCCTTTGGAAAATCAGATATGTGGTATGTTTGATCACTCATACTCATCACAATTTATCTAGTTTTGTACAGTCTAGTTTTCTTACGTGGAACTCCTTTTCCCAGATAATGATTTGGTGAAAACTACTTGTATTCTTTACTGTTGTGATGGCCTTATTATAGGATGTTAAATCAAGTTTGGTCCTGAATCGTTAATGTAGTCTTGTTGCTGAACTCTCCTCCATCCAGCAGACTAAGGTCTTTGGGCAATGTATTTATTTTTGTAACATGCTTTTTCTTCTGCCTGCCTACTGATCCAGCTCCTTGCTCTTCATTGAGAGCCATCATCCAGGCAACTGTAAAAAGCTGTTTTGTTTCAGACATGTACCACTTTCATACCCTACACATCTTGTGGCCTGAGGGGGTCTAGCTTAGCATCCATTCCCAAGCTTTAGGCCAAGAGTGTTTTCTTTTAAATTGTCTCCAGATGTGGAAACTGCATGGTAGAATGTCGTTTAGAGCCCTAACATCACACTACACTAATAGTGGAAGGGTATTTTCTTTATAACCCTAACACTATTCTGCATTGCTGCCAAGACAGAAGCTCACATCACTGTTCTGTGATATGTGCTGCCATAGTGCAGTACAATGTATTGTTCTTTGCTTTCACCTTCACACAATAACCTGTCCTGGTGCCTCTAGCCACCCCCACCCCCACTAAATGTTGGTACAGTAGTGGGTTGGTCTGCCTCCTTGCTTTCAGAATAAGCAGGCCTGACAATGACTGCCCCTACTGCCTGCTTCCAGCTTCCCCTGATTTACTCTCTTACTGAGGTGTCTAATTGAGCCTAGGTCACCTTTATCATAGTAAAGGCTTATCCTGTCTGACGGAGTCTTGTTCTGGTGACATAGTGAGTAGTTTGTTGTCCCACAGCAAGAAGTGTTTCAGATTGGTTCTTGGCTAGGCTGCTTTCTGTAGAAAGCCTGCATATCCTTCTTGTATTCATTTGGTTTTCTGTAGGTACTTCAGTTTCCTCCCATATCCCAAAGACAAATGCATGCAGTAGGTTGATTGGTGACCCAAAACCATCCATAGATGTATAAACAGTATGTGTTTGTGATATAGAGTAAAGGGCTGGCAGTTGAGTGTCTATAGGAGTCTGATGTGGATCAATAATATTAGATAGATGACTTGCTCACATGTGTCTGCAGTTATTTCGGGCATAGAACAAATACCTGCAAAAGGAAGAGGCAGAATGTCACTCTAGCTTAAGCTGTTACTAATAAAATATGGGGTTGTATTAACTTTTTTGACTTATGTGACAAAAAATATTTCTAAAATGTATTTCTTCTGTCAGATTATCAATTTTTTCTTTCCTTCCTTGAAATTTTTGTGGAATTCGTCTTTGATTAAAAAAAAATATTCTTTATAAGTGCGGCTTTCAGGATGTTAACATGCTTTAGCCATGCAGCTGTAAGATGATGCATTTTGTTTATCACCCTGTAAATACGTGCTTTTTGAGGGAAAACCATTTGAAATCCAGCTGTAAATTCTGCAGTGTCTTCAGTACAGCAGCTCTGTATAGACTATGCCAGGCCATGAGAGAACAGATTGAGATTGTTGGCTTCACTGCCAACAACTAAGTGCTTCTTAGAGTATGCAAAAAAACAATCCTTGTAATGAGAAGGAGTGCTCATCTTTGATCTCTTTGTTGAAGGAAGCATCATTCTTCTGAAAATTCATGTTCAGAAGAATGTTGTCAAAAGCTTAAGAAGTGCTGTGGATTGGGTTCAGTGTCTTTCATCATGCATTTGTTATATCAGATGATATGGAAGACAGCTTTTTTAGTTGAAATGCCAGTTCATCATAGAATGCTGGCATTTGTTTCGCAGTAGGGACTGTGGTTTTGCCCTTTCCCCACTGTTTTGCGATCTTTGATTTCATATATATAATTAGCAGGGGTGGATGGTGCAAGGGGACTTGCTTCTGAAAAACACATGTATGCAAGCCCCCCCCCCCCCCCATTAGAGTTTTGTCCATTTGTAGTTAATGTAGTGTATGTAGATCTATTGAGTCGGCAGTTTAGTAAATGATAATCCTGTGAATTTTTTTGATAGGGATGTGATCCTCCCTTTGCCCAGTTGAGTTTTGTTAGATCTACTGCCAAAAGAGCTGATGAATGTGAGTTTTGTCAACCAGAATGCCGGCTTGATGGAATTTTTGTAGTTTGTTAAGCACTTCTTAAGAGGGACACTAGGACAGTCTGCATGTTTGGCTCCTTCATTGACTTAATTTGTTGTTGAGGGCTCATGAATTAAGAACTGGAATAAACTCAAGTGCTTCAGATGGATGTGGTACCTTTTTTCGTTTTCTCAAGAAGATTGTCTGAAGGGCCACAAGTATGATTACTGTCCAGGCAGAAGTAACACAAGTCTCTCCAAGGGATCTTGCTCCTTTAGTGGCATCCCCAACACTGCCACTTCATTGATGGAGTTCCTGGAGCTCTTTGAAGCCTTGGTTAACTTATCAGAGAAGCCACTTCTCTTGTCTTGAGCCTTCTTACTCTGAGGCATAATGGAACCATCTTGGTCATTCAGTGGGATGTGCCACAAAGGCACATTGACAAGTCCTTTTACTCTTCAGTTCAGGCAAGCCACCTATCCCTTGTGACATAGAACAGCAGCCCATGGACAAGCACCCATTGTCCTGTGGGTACTGCATAGAGAACAGCATGACTTTTTTCCTGCAAGATCTGTCCATTGACCCTTTCATGAACAGTTGAAAGCTGAGGAACTTACATGGCACAGTGGTGGACAGGTTAATGCAGGTGACGCAGACTATCGACACCTTCTTCCTACAGTTGAATGTAGTCCCCCTTCTCTCTTTTTTTCATGTCCACAGGCAATTCAGTCTGGAGGTTTCCAGGCAAGCTTCTGGCTGTGGTTCTTGGGTCAGAACAAGTACTCAACTCATGTTGGAAACTCCTTTCTGGCCAACATCCTGCAGCTTCTTTTCTGGTAACTGCTGTTGTACACACTTCGCAGTGACAGTGTTACTTGTCCCGAAACTTTCCCTTGGGTAAGAAATATTAAGTATTCAGGTTAGTGGAACAAGACAGTATATGATGCTTCCATCCAAGGCCTCCTCGAAGTACACACATCATCATTTCAGTAGAGTAAGAAGATATGTGATGCCCCCCCTCCCCAGCATCATCAAAGTACACATGCTATGAAGTGCTGGGATGATGATCTGAGGAGTTTCAGAGCCCTGACAGTGAGTTTGAGTCAGACACAAACTAAGCTACTCTAGAAGCTGAACATTTGCAGTGAAGCTTATGCAGTGTCACTGAAGTTTAGAATCCACTGGTACACTTGAGTCATGTGCTCTTCTCTTAGGCATCCCCTGTGGTGAAATGGGAATCTAATTCCCCTGACTTTAATCAGGAAGTAGTTGGCTAATCATTAGTTCATTCCTTTCTAAGTAAACAGCTGTAAATCTGACAGTTCCTTGGTACCTTGAATGAGGACACAATGGAGGGTACAGGCTCAGACCCTTGTTACTACTAGGCTTGATGATGGCCATAATCTTTGCACTGACTTTTGCATTCCTACTTATGATGGTGTCACTGTAGACTGTGAGATGCAATGACTGCAGAGTTACCACATGCTTTGTACATCATCGTTTGATAACCAAATCAGTGTTGCTGGCCTTTAAAGTAGCCGACATTTTTCCTCCTTTCTGAATCTTTATCAGATTCTGATAGATGCTTCACTAATAGGATGGCACATTTTTCCCATGAGAAGGGCTTTAATGTAAACCAGCCGGAGCTATTTTCAGTGTTTCTTGCCCTAAATGCTTTGGAAGAAGAGCTTAACATAGATCCCATCCTGAACTGGTCTAACAATCGGTGCATTTTGTGATTCATAAACCCAAGTCTCAGTGTGGACTGTAGAATAAAGCATCAGCTTTGCATCCATTCACAGAGAGATGAGCTTGACAGTGAAATCACTGAACTGCTTCTGTGCTGTTCTTTTGTAGCCTAGTATTCAGGAGTTCTGTCTGGTTAAAGTCTTTCAGAAGTGAGCATTTTAGAGACTGGCTTGCTCTCCCATGAGAGAAGGCAATCCTCCCTGGGATCTGCATTGTTTAGCAGGACATGTTTCAGTTGTCAGTGGAAGCATTCTCCCTCTCATGACACAGTAGATTCATGTATGCCATTCCATCATTATGTCTGAGTGTCTATTCACAGCTGTAAGAGAACAACAAAGCAAATTCTCATTGTTCCCTTTGTACCTAAGAGAGTATTAATTCTAGCTACAGTTTGAAATGATAAATAGCTCCACACCAGGATATAGCTCCTGTCTTAGAATATTTTCTCAGTCTTCATTTTTTTGCAAGAATTTTGGAAGTAAGTGAAATGTTTAGAAAGTCCACTTGTAACTTGCTGGATAAAGTGGTATCCCGTCTACTAGTCAGTTATCTTATATTTTGTACATCAGGTACCTGTACTGGATCTCTAGAATTGCACAGTTAAGGTACATCTGTGACATTTCTGTAAGTCATGGCATTCCAAAAAGCAGGACTGTGACACAGCACCATTTAGTTAAGGAGTCCCTTAAAGCTGTTTGGCATCTCTCTCCTCCTTCGAGGAGTCCTTCCCATTGTGATTTGAGAATTTCATGATTGGTTGGTTTTCCCATCCAGTGTTCAAGCTTGTCGTATGGGGGTTTCTGAAATTCATCTTCTGAAAGACTCAGATGTTCATCTTGACTTCGTAATTTGAGACTGAAGCACATCACTTCAGTTGGCATTTTATGATGCAGAGAATGTAGAACATTCAGATTGACAACTCTCCAGAGGAATGAATGGCAGGAGAGTTGCAGATGAACATAAAAATGGATGTTAAACAGGAATACATTTCTAGACGTTGTCCACATACGAGTGTACTTTGCTTCTCCGTCAAATAGGCAGTGGAGAATTTCTGCTCCAGAGTACCTTACAAGGAAACATGAACAGTTAATACCCTCTCCTTCAACTAGACGGGTCTTTTTATCTGTGCTTACCCTCCATTGACCCCTTTACCTGTTGTGATCCAGAATTCAAAGGAAGAGAAACCAAAAATGTTACTGATAACCTTTTTTTTTTTTGTCCAGAGCAGTTTTGTTTCTTTCTGCTGATGCAGATGGCAGTGGAAAAAGAGGAGCCATGCATCAGCATTTGTACCTCTTTAACCCAGCTCAAGAGGTTTGTGGTATACCCAAACATAGCCACCCCCCACCCCCACAAAACTGACAGCTTGGACTGTGTGACCCTGCTACCCTTTGGCACAGATTTTAAGTGACATGCTAAGGATCATGAGAAAAGGTACGAGGCCTGGTCCTAGGAAGCTTACTTAACCAGAATAGAAGAGCTCCTTAACCCTAACAAAAAATAATGCTCCTCACCTCAAAACATTATAACAACCAAAAGCAGGCTTTCCTAATTATATCAGCAAACAACACTAAAATAGACGTTGTTAGGCACAGTAAACTCGTAGGAGTAATCATTGATGAAAATCTCAGATTTCACTACCATATCTAACAAACCATAAAAAGACCAATCAGAAACTGGACTACCTGTATAGAGCAAAACAGTACCTTACAGACACTGCAAACATTAGCCTCAACCTACTTATTCCCAGTCCTCCTTTATGCATAACCTATCCTAAATAACCTAAATACCACTCTTGAATCAAAATTAGCCTCTTGCTGTAATAAGATCGCTAAATTTGCCACTAAATCAACACATAGACCACTGTCAAGCTTTGAGACTACTTAACTGGGTCAAACTAAGCAGCGTCCAAAACATTCACAATTAGTATCTGCTATTTACTACACAGATAAAAGATCCACACTAAAACATGTCTTACTCCCATTCAAGGGACCTCCACTTCACCAACAAGTTATTTTTAAAACAACCAAATCGAATAGCTTAGAAACTCACTTTACTTCTGCTGCATCTCAGAAATATGGAGCACCATCCCAGAATACATCAAACTTGCTGGCAAACTATGACACTTTAAAAGCCTGCTCAAACTACATCTGAATAAATTCCAGATCCAAAACACAAACTGCTGGTCAAAAATGTGGAGTCAAAACCAGTACAAGCTGCAGCAAAAAAAAAACAACAAACTCCAGGCTACCATGAATGTAGAGGCAGTATTTTTATTCAACTGGTAAGCACTTTTGCAGTAAAAACATAACCACTTCTTCAGACCACAAAAAAAATGTCCAAGACACCCACACACAACAATTTACAACCAATCAAAAGAAACTAAAAAATCGCATGTTAAAAACAATAAAATTAGTTGACCACTAAGGACCAACCAGAGACAAGGTTTCAAATCCTCTTGAGCCAAAGACGAATCAACAAAGGAAATGGTGACAAACTCTTGTCTTTAGTTGGAGAGTACAATTCTAGCAAGAAGCTAGCATAAAATAAAAAAAAAAATCTCTTTTACAGTTATAAAGTAAAAGCCGTTTACTTCAGAAAATGTTTTTCTTGATCTTGAGTCACCAGGCACATTATAAAAAATGATGCCTTCCAAATGTATCATCCAACTAACGTATCAAAAACGCTAGTTGAAGAATCATACAAAATGGAGAGGACTCACTCCAATAAAAAAAATGTATAGAGAATTCTACTCCAATAAAAAAGATCTAGAAATAACCAGTCACAGCATTTCCTAAAGCTTGTACCTCCAATTAAACTTCATGTAGCGCTGACCTATCAACTAGCTAAACAAAGTGAGAAAACCAATAGAAAAGGATATAGAAATAACCAATCACTACTTTTCCTAAAATTTGTACCTCCAGTGTAGCATTGACCTATCACCTAACTAAATGGAGTGAAAAAGCCAATCATAGTCTGCACTATAAGTTAAACATCTTCATGGATTCAGGAAAGTATTTATGTATGTATATTTTATGTGTGTGTGTGTATGTGTATGTATATATATATATATATATATATATATATATATATATATATATATATATATATAATGATCAAGAACAAATAAAGATATTGATTGTACAAAACTAAAGAAAAATAAACTCATTCTAAAAATATATAAATTCACGCAAATGTATCCATTTAATATGCCGCATAGAAAAGGCTACATAGATTAAAAAATGCTGTTCTGTCAAGTTTATGCTAACAAAAACATCTTCATATTAAGAACAAATTCGAAAAGGACTTGTTCCAATAAAAATATATATAAAGAAAATTCTACTCCAATAAAAAAGGATATAGAAGTGACCAGTCACAACATTTCTTGAAACTTGTACCTCCAATTAGACTTCATGTAACGTTGTTCTGTCAACTCACTAAATGGAGTAGAAGAGCCAGTCAGGGTCTGCACTAAAAGTTACACCTCCATAGACTTGGCATGACAAGGTAATACATGTGTGTGTGTGTGTGTGTGTGTGTGTGTGTGTGTGTGTGTGTGTGTATATGTATATATATATATATATATATATATATATATATATATATATCTGTTTTAAAAAATGATACCTTCCATTCATATGTACAGAAAGTATAGCGATGAAACACAAATGTATACACTGATCTTACAAATCTCAGAGGGGAAAAAAACTTAGAAAATATGCAAATAATATAATGCAAATAAAAAAAAGGGAAAGAGGGCACCCCTGCCTGGATACCTTGCTCAAAAAGAAATTATCAGAGAGGAACCCCCCACACTTCAATTTTCACCTCCAATCCCTCGTATATCCTCCTAATTAACCTTATTATTTTATCAGGGATTGCAGATGCTTCCATTGCTCTACTCATAAAATCCCAGCTTACTCTGTCAGATGTATTCTTTGTATCAAGATCCACCAACAAAAAATGTATTTTCTTACATTTTGCTTCCCTGTGGATCATCGTTGTATTAATGTCGTCAAATGTTTGCCTCTCCTCCACAAAACCACATTGAACTATATCTATCAATTTTGGCATCACCTTTGCCATTCTTTTAACCATTGTAGATATAAGCACTTTATAAACATGGTTTAGAATCAAAATGAGCCTTTGTGAAGCTGGATCTGATAGGTCTTTACTGCCATTAAGCATTACAGCTACCACAGCTTTCTTGTAGGATGTTGGTGCTTCTCTTCCTTTTAAAATACTATTAAACAAAACCTTCCATAACATTATCACTGTCCTCCCTTCTAGCTTCCAAACTTCCATAGGAATACCATCTATTCCTGTAGATTGGATCTACATCACTATTTTATCTCATCTCCTATCTTAGTAATCGAGGCTCGTCTACCTCTAACCTTTGGCATATTTAAATCTTCCATAAACATTTCCATTTTTACTTTTCTTGATTTCCACATTTCTCTCTCTCTTTTTTTTTTTAATACAGATTTTCATAACATTTCTGAAATATTTCTAACACACCCACAGGATCTCTTGTTTTTTTCCTTGTTATGAGCTCCCTAAGCTTGGCAGCAGCCCTTTCTTCTTTCTGTTACCAGAGCCATTGTGCTAAAAGGTTTTGTGCTCTGGAGATGCTATCAAAAACAGTTGCTTAACTGCAGTCTTTCTAAACTCATGCATATTTTTGAGGTAATCCCTTATTTTCTCTTTGACACACTGTAGTTGCACATCTTGTACTGTAATATTCCTTCTATTCTACAATACTTTAATCTTCATCAGTCCCACTAAATAATTCTTGTTGCTTCTTAAGCATATCTTTTTCTTTTATTTCTACCCTATTTTTAATCTCCACTTACATTTTACCCCACTCCCTAGCTCTATTTTCTGAAGAAGTTTTTTTCTTCCATATCTCCCAAATAATTTCCACTACCCATTCCTTAAATTTCTTTCTGTTTAACAGATGGGTGAGAAAGCCCCAGTGTATCACTTTTATTTCATTACCCTGCATTTTTATTTTAGTTATTATTGGCGTATGATGTGAAATTATCGGATGTGTATCAAAACTTTCAGTGAAATGCAGTAAATTTTCTCTAAGCTGCTACTACTGAATTCACATTTTGTCAAATATTTTCATAAATTTATTTAAAAAACTACCCTCTTTTGTTATATATTCCCTTCTAGGTTCACTGAAACATCCTTAGTGTTGCAAATCAGATTCCAGTCCCCACCTATAAGTAATATTCCCTGCTGAAAGCTAATTTTCTCCCAAATTTTCCTAAGCTCTTTAGTAGTAGTTTTAGGTGGAATATAAATACATTCCAGCATAATCCTCCCTTTCCAAGTAGCCCATTACTACTACAAATCTAGCATTATTATCCTTTTTTTCCTCTTCTTTGAATATTGGAGCTCATGTAACAATTACTAAAACACTCCCCTTTTCCTTTGCCCCAGATATTCCGCTGAATAACCATACTGAAATCTTTTTTTTTATCAAATTCACATGCTCAGTTCTTTCCAACTGTGTTCTGTAGGATAGCTATTTGCATTCTGCATTTTTAATATAGTTCACTACCCTTTCCTTTTTGTATCTACCTGTGAGATAATTCACATTCAAAGATAATGTGGAAAGTATTGCCATTATGATAAAAAGTTATTACCACCTGTTACGTATAACAGCTTTTTTAATGTCTAGTTTCAGCGTTTGTGTTACATGCATATACTGATATTTGGCAGGTTAATCTTGTGTACAGGTTTTTCTTGTCATATCCATTTGAATCTATGCCACATCTTACAAAACTTTTTGTTTTAATGAAAACTCTGAAACAAAAACAAACACACCCCCAGAATACCTTCATAACCTATTAACTTAAGACAAGCACAGAAAACTATGTACGTCTGCAAATAATTCAGTTTAATCTTCCCAAAAGCAGTTGTGCCAGATTGACAGCTACACTCACAGGCTTGAATTACCTGTAATGAAGGTTATTTATGGTAATGCTCAGTGGTACAGCTTGTGCTTCTACAGTGTGCTCTGTGCTCTCTGTTTTCATGTTTTCTTTGTTCATCTCCCAGATGTAGGAAACAACTTGAATGCTTTAAAAAAAATGTCCCTAAGCCATTGAAAGGAAATAAATCTGTTTTTATTGCCCTTATCAGCTTGTCTCTACAGAAACTTGATAACCAGATGCACAATTGCCTTCAGCTGCAAGCTTCTCATGTTGTACTATGAACATTTATTTCCTAAAGGAAAACAGTTCATTAAATGTAATGCTCTTTTATATACTTACTTCCACTTAAAATGTGGTGTTAGATCAAGCCAAGGGCCTTCATCCAGCCATTCCCCTGTGCAAAAGTAAGAAAAAGCATATCAGTTTTATTTATATAATTTTCTTTTGTCCAGACTTTCTTCTCTTTTTACATTCCAGTGCCTATATTTCTTAAGATCATGTAAGAAGAAATAAATAAGATGGAAGGATACGTATCTGTTTACTTTAGTATCCATACTGCACACAAAAATTACTGAAAAAACTTTACTATATAACATGCAGTATATATCCTGTTTTATAAAAATACTGTTAAGAACAAAGTGTTTTACTTGCGGTTATGTCTTTCCTTCCTCTTCCCCTCTTAATGTTCTTCCAGACGTTAATGACATGAAGTAGAGGCATATGCTTTGGAGTCCCTTACAAATTTAACAAAGTCAAAAAAGTCTAATATTTCCAGGTTTCCTTTTTTCTGCCATATTTCACAAATGTGATTGATGCTTTCTAATCCCAAATGTATTCATTAATTTTCCTAGTTGCTGATTTTCTTATTTTTGATCTCCATCTCCTAACCCCAGTCTCCTGTTCATTTTCAGTGTATTCCTTGTTCTTCTAGTCAGCTGTGCTTTTTTTCTATCTCTCAAGTATTCTCCTTTCAAACACTGGAAAAGATTTCACTGCCATAATCTCTCTATGAGCTTTATTTTCAGAAGAAAGAGAATCAGAATCCCCTTCTGTTTGATAGCTCACTTTTTGTTGGACACCTGTTTGTATTTCCTCCCCAGCATGTTCTGCATCAGAAAATGATTTTGACCCACCAGGAAAAAATGTTTTGAAGATAGCTGGATGCAGCAACTTGAAACTTACACATGCTTCTCAACACTCCCTGATTGCTGGAATAAATCCTCCCCTTCTGCTTGGTATACAGTGAGTAATCATTTTCCACAAGCAGGATACTGTCTCCAATTTGTAGCACTTTGTCCTTCTGCAACAGTTTTGTCAGAATCAACTTTTTCTGCTGGTAAAATTGCATCTTTACTATTAGAGGTCCTGACTGCTTTCTCACGGCCAGGTTTGGAGCATGCACACAATGTGCCCTTTCAATTAACAACTTCTACTGTGGAATAATAGCCCTGTTACTGTTTTGTGCCTTCATAAAAATCAGTAGTCTGTTTCTTCCAGTTTCCCCTGGTACAGCAGAAAATCTCAGGTTTTCCCTACATGCTTTGTCTTCTAATTCTGCCATTTTTTTGAAACATGTCTTATTGACCAGTCTTGTACTCAGCCAACCTTTTCTTCTTTTTGACCTCTAATTTTTGCAGTTTTTATCAGCTCATCTGAATATCTAATTAAAGCTCTTTTCATTTTTTCCAGCATTTTGTTATTTGAGTTGATATACTCCTTCATTATTTCATTTATTTTAATCAGCTCTGATCACATTTGACATATTTTTCCTCTGGGTTACTAAGAATTGTGTCTTGCACCAAAGCTGTAGCTTGAACTGCTTTTTGCTGATTAGTTACACGATTTTCCCAGACAGTGTTTTCTTTTCACATTTTGTGGTTGATTTTCTTTCAGATTCTCTAAATTTCTTCTTTGCTGACATCCAGGCAGTACAGTTACTAGCCAATAACTGAAATTTATCCAAAAATGCAAATTCACTGTCTTTTCTGAGTTTTTGTTTTCAAACTGTTACGCCATCTAAATTCACTTGTTATAATAAATGTACTGTAATGGAGCTTTTCTCCCCGAGCCTCTGCTGAAAATGGGCTTAAGCTTGATAAGTAGTAAACCAACAAATCACAGCAACCACCACGGCTAATAACATACAGTTTAATGAGGATAAATGCTTTCACACATTCAGTGCTTCATCAGAGCCATATAAAAATACATAAAAGCAATGTCTTTAAATACACTCAAACAACAAAATTAAGCACAATTCAACCAATGAAAATACTCCAATTAGTGATGTAATGCCTTTGTCTTAAGGGCTGTTTTTAAAGGTAGAGTATTATTTAAACCTGGTGTCTTATCCGCCTGCATAGTGGCAATCCAATCCAGTTAATTTCAGCCACTTCTGTTTTATTAACCATACCCCCTGATACATCACTTTTAACAATCTGTATTGCTGAAAAAATAAAAGAATGATTTTTTATTAGTAGCTACGTGCTTAGCTAAAGCATTCAGCATGTTCCCTTTTCTAATATCACACATATATTGCAGAACTCTTTCTTTTAACATCCTGTTAGTTTTACCTATATAGAATGAGGTACAAAGCTTGCATCTTGCTAGGTATATAAGATTACTAGTTCTACAGTCTGCATAAAAAATAAACGTGAACTTCTGTCCAGATACAGGATGTGTGAAAATGTTGTTAGAAGAAACATATTTGAAGGGGCTTCCTCTTATTGATCAGGCAGATATTCATTCATGAGATATCTAAATAAACAGAGTGCCACAAAGTCATACATCATGTGCAGGTAGGTGATGTTCTCATGCAGTTGTGGGTCCTTGACAGGGACATCAGACTTTCAAAAGTTCACTTTTCTTGTACATAATGGGGTGAATCTCCAGACTGCTGAGACTGATGTATGTGCCAGCTAAGATAGCATGGTTCTTACCACATTCTGATTGGTTCATCAGGATAGGAAAAGAATAGCAGTGTACATCACCCTGGGATCACTGTAGTGGCTCTACCTGAGAGAGGCATTGAGAACTAACGTCGGGCAGCTCAGTGCCAGGGCATTTCTATGGGCTAGGCTTGTAAAGGCTCCAGGGCCATTAGCCTAGTACACACCTATGAACCAACATACTTTCCTTTCTTATGGATAGAAAATTCTTGTACATCCTCATACCATTCTTACTGAATCCCTCACCTATGCGTTCAAGTTCAAGGAAGAAAGACCATCACAGGATGCTGGAAATTAGTGTAGTTTCAGGCTAATCAGGCCCCTCTCATCACGGATGGGGCAACAAATACCTCCACCTCAGACCATTCCTCCTGCTGTTGACCTTCTAATCCTGCTGGATTTGTCATCTGGTATAAAAAAGGTTGTTGAGGCTACTAGGGAGCCTTTCAATTGGCAGGCCCATTCCTCCAAGAGTAAACTGTTCTTTTGAGTGGAGCTTTATCCTGTGTCTCTGTAGTCATTTCACTTTCAGGTATGGTCGGCTTGCTTCTTGCAGTGGTGTGATCTAGGACTTCAGTATTCCACATGCCATATGCACATGTGGAGTATTTCTGCCTGTCACAAACTTGTGAATAGCAGGATACTTTTGTTTTAAATGTCTTTATTGAATGATCACTTATGACATAGGCAGCCTTTCATTTATGTAAAAATAATCAAACCATATTAACAAGTTCACATTTAGAAATATCACATATATTGTTATATATTTTATCATCTAAGCAACATCACATAAAATATTAGATTCCTGACTTATCTTGTGGATAGCAGGATTCTGACCTAGCACCAGCTAATCAAACAGCTTCATAAAGGAGGTCTGCACTTCTGTTATTTTTTGAAGAACTCCTTCCCTCCATGACATACAAACTTCATAGATGGCAAGCTTGCCACCTTGCCATTTGACCTTATGATTTTTGTCATCACTAAAATTAATTTCTTGTAAAGACACTTATTTTTAGTGGTCATCATCTGTAGTTCGGATCTTGAGCTTCAAGCACTTACATGTAGGGAGCTGTGTGCTCTCTTTCACAACACTGATGTTTGCCTTATTCTTGGTTGCTCACTAACCAGTCTTTTTCATCTCCCTGTTTTCATTGTAGGGCAGATGCACACATGGGGGTGCCTTACACCCTGGATATTCTCCAGCAGTTTTAGTGCTACTTGAAACAGGTGCACAACTTCAGTAAGATGGACCATTAATTACATCTGATACTGAGAGGCAAAAATTTGCAGTTGCCCAATAGACACTTTTAACTTTCCTACTGGATTGCAAACTGCATTATTTGTTTCCATTAGGCACCCAACTAACTACTGCCCAATACGGTCAAAATATACTCTGCTAGAGGAGAGGCTTTCTCCATTGCATACTTGGGAATGTCTCCATTTTGGACCTCTGTGACATGGCTACTTGATATTTGGTGCACAGGTTAATTAAGTTGACCTGTGTTGACCACTTCTCTGAGAATCAGGCCTCCTGCGATAAGATGATGTCAGGACTCATCCTTCTGAAGTTTGTCATTTTGCAGTCTAAGCTGTTCCCACTATGGTAGTTTGATGTAGTCCAATCAATGTGGTTTCCTAGTATGTATAACATGCATTCTTTCCCTTTCTTTTACTGTTTGAAGGAACCTACTATGCTGTACCATGTGTATGCTTCCTCTAATTTCCTGTGTGTGTAGTCTCCTCCATCCTCAACTTTTGGTGTTCAGTGTAAGATAGGCAAGCCAATTTGTGTAGTAGTGGTTAGCTGATCAAATGCTCGCTGTTGTTACTTTTTTTCCCCAAACTTTTTTTATTATATGTACACACATGACAATGGTAGTCTTACTTTTATATAAATGAAAAACATATAAAATATCACTTTAGTTACAAACAATTTACATCAGACACCACTGAACAAACTACTGTTGTAAACATTATACATCACTTATAAACCATCCAGTCATTGCTAGTTGAGCATTATATAGCTCATTCAAATCATGCCTCTTAAACCTTGTTCCTGCTCTGCATATATTGTTTCCACAATTCCCATTTTTTTTCTATGTAGTCTGCTCCTTCCCTTTTCTAAAGATCCCAGTTCCAGTTGTTTTATCTCTCTTACTATATTCACTGCTTCCAGTAAAGTTGGTCTAGACTTTGATTTCCATTTTCTAGTAATTGCTTTTTTGGCATCTACCATAGTTAGACTCAGCAAGGCTTTACTTATGTCTATGTAATTCCAATTCTGTAGCTTAACTCAAAAAAGTAACCTCCCCAGTCAGTCCAATCTGCTCACCCAGCATCTGCAACAGAGAGGTCTGCAGGGAATCTCAAAAGTCTGCCCCTCATCACACCTCCAAAAATATGTTCCCAGCTACCTCTTTCTTGCCTGTCACACCTCCAACATTTGCCATCCACCTGTGGAGAAATTCTTTGGAGTCTGCTTAGGGTATACAAATACCTATGAAGATGCTTCCAGGCAAAGATCCTAACTCTTCTAGACTTTGTTGCATATTTGGGATATATACATATATCCCCCCCCATTGTCTCTTTGTGAATTGCTTATCCAATCTGTCTTCCCAGTCCTTTCTAAGCTCTTATGATTGATTCTTATAATTATCATGCAATATTTTATATGCTTTACTAATTATTCCTTTTTTAATGGCAGCTTCTGTTCCAGATTCTATTAAAAACTGTACCAGTGGTGGAATTTCATTTAAGAGGCCCCTAATTCTTTCCCTTTGCCTATATGCTGATATCAATCCTTAATAGGGAAGGCACTCTCTAACCTGCAGTCCAAATAAATTCTTGGCCTTTTCCCATTCTATTACCTGTCCCTTTCTAGTTATTTGCTCCCAGTACCTTGGTTCTTTTGCCAGTTTTCTCCAGTAAATTCCAGCCCCTCTTACCTGTTATCTGTATCCCTGACCACAGTCAACCCCAGTCAGCAAAATCTCTCTTCTCTATTCTCAAGCTAGTTTGGTTTTTAGAATATTCCTTGCTATTTTATGACTATAGTACTCTGTATGATTTTGGTTGTTTTCCTTAAGGGTCTGCATCCAAAATCCCAGTCTCTCCATATTTCTTGAGCTTCCTCCCTGTGTCAGCATCATTCCTTTCCACTTGGAATTATAGATCTGAAGTTGTTGTTTTCATTTGGTCTTCAACCTGTGGGTATACAGATCTGGTACGGATCCAACTCGGCTGCATTTTCCAGCATCAGATCCAAGCTCCTCCCCTATCCATAATGCCCCTGTCTCTCTCTTCCCCACAGATCTCGTTTGCTGATCATGACAGTCAGCAGCGTGGTTTGCAGCTCCAAGCTTCGTCAGTATTAAACTTCTTTTTCTGTAAGTAAATATTTTTTTTACTCTCTTTTCCTCTACCTTTAACTATCTCTATCTCTCTCCCTTCCCACTTTTTTCTCCTTCTCCCTTTCCTAGTGTATGTGAGCATGGGTGTGTGCTTACTCTAGCTATGGTGAAGCCACCCAAACCAGGCTTCAGGAAATGTGGTGAGTGTGGCCACAAGTTGACCCCCTCTGATGTCCACACTGTGTTGTATGTTTGGGGTTTCAGCATTTAGAAAACTCCTGTTCGATCTGTGTGGGTTTCAACCCCCTGCACGTTGATTGACAGGAGGAACCAGCTGATTTTGAAGGGCCTCCTTCCTTCGGAGGCTGCGGTCCCCTCTACCTCTTCCGCCCTTGCTTCTGGAACACAACCTCCGTCAAAGAAGCCCAGGGACAGAGAGAAGTCTCGTCCTAAAGACTGGGACAGGCCTATAAAGCGGTCCCCTGACCGCACTTCCCTAGGACATCCGACCAAGTCTTGGACGGATCTGACCCGAGACTCTCCTCGGCTCCAATCTCCATGCTTTTCACCAGAGCTGGAGATTTCCCAAGGCCGTTCCCTTTTTTCTACCTCCCCTCAGCCCCACCCCAGGCCCGGGTTGGTGGCTTTCTCCACCCGCAATCTTTCTGAAGCCTAGGTGGACAGGATAATGTGGAGGTTTTTCCGGACCCAGATGGGACTCTTGCCTGCCCTCTCCCCCTCTGGGGCTGGGAGCATGCAATCTGCTTTCTATCCTATTGCTCCTTCTCCGATCCAACCCCCAGTTTTCCTGACCCAGATGGGACTCTTGCCTGCCCTCTCCCCCTCTGGGGCTGGGAGCATGCACTCTGCTTTCTATCCTATTGCTCCTTCTCCGATCCAACCCCCAGTTTTGGAGTTGGGTCCAAGGTTTCCCGACGTCAGGGGGCTGGTGCTGATGGTCCCAGTACCTCGATGCAGACCATTGGCCAGAATGGCTCAGCTCTGAACTTTTTGGAGCCATAGTCTCAGCGCCAGATCTGAGGGGACAGTGTCAGCTTCAAGGTTTTTGGAGTCAGCCCTTCCACTCAAAGTCTCGGCGCCTGGAGGTTCGGATCCTACTCCCTCTTCAGCACAGAGATTAGTGGATCCGGTTTTACTGTCCTCTGCTACCAAGGTTTATTCACCCTCTGCTTTTGATGTGGTGGAGAGGGTACTCTCAACTCTGCCGAGACCCCTGATGCTGTCTTCGTCAGAGTCTCTCTTGGCTCTCTCTCTTTCTGGCCCAAAGTCCACCGTCCTGCCCTCTCATGGACAGCCTGTCACCACTCCGCCCTAGTCCCCCCCCCCCCCAGGAGCTTCCTGAGGTTTCCGAGTTCTCCCCAGAAACTCCCCCTAAGGACCTCCCTCGAAACATATGTGCAAAAGGAGACACTTGGACTCCCCACCGTAGTCCCTCACAGAAGACACTGACTTAGAAGAAGGGGAGTATTCCCCCCATCACCCCCAGAGGATATCTCCTTCGGAGACATCATGGAAATCCTGCGCCAGTGTGGGGGGGATGCATTTGGCACAGGACCCTCTACCTCTTGGGTGTCCTCTCCCATGGATCCTCTTGTGGACCTCATTTCATCGAGGACATGGAAGGAACTGGACACGGTTGAGCCTAATCCCAGGCACCCAGACAAAGTTCTAGTGCCTTACCTGACGGGTAACACTGGTTGAAGGGATACCCAGTGGATGCCATGTTGGTTGTGGCGGCCAGCAAGAAAGAACTCACTCAGGAGAGTTCTTCAATCCATCTGCCGGACCGAGAGTTGCGGGCCATGGATAGTTTTGGGAAGCGGACCTAGACCTCAGCCATGTTTGCTTTGCATGCGCTGAATTACATGGCACATGTCAGACTGCGGTGGGACCTGATCAAGGAGTTCGCTGAGTCTGCCCCAGGGGCCATGGTGGAGAAGGTATTCTCCAGTATGGTCACCCTTAACACCATTTCCAATACTTCCATGTGAATCCTGTCACATGCCACTGAAGGTACCTCTAGGGCAGTCAGAACAGGCGTAACCATTGGGCGCCATGCCTAGCTCTGGCTTTGTGCTTTTTTAGAGCCCTTCAAGGTGTCATTTATGAATGCCCTGTTTGACGGGTCCACCGTGTTTGGTAAGACCATTCGAGAAACCTTGGTCCAGAGCGAGAAAGACGGGAAGACTTTGTCTGCCATCAGGATTTGCTTCTCAACCCCGTAACGATCCTTTTCCAGGAATTAGCACGGGGTGAAGAAGATATGGTTCCAAAATGTCTGAGGGTTTTTCTCGCGATGCTCAGGACTCATGTTCTCCCAGAGGCAAAGGGGGATGCGATAGATGCCGCCCTCGTGGCAGAGGGGGCCCGAGGAACCAAGGGTTTCTGGACTCTCTCCCAGACCGACCCTCTTAGCAGCCCTGAAGGGTTGCCCGATTGCTAGTCTCTGGAGACAGCCGGGGGAGCATCTTTCTGTTCACCTAACGGCCTGGGAGTCAATCACAAATGATTGTTTGGTGTTGCAGATAATATCCAGATGATATTCTGTCCCCCCAAAACATCTCCCAGACATCCCACCCGTGCAATGGGGGCAGACAGCAGTAGAAATTTTCAGGCTGCTCGAAAAGCATGTCATTCAGCCCGTCCCCCTAGACCAATCCAGATCAGGCATCTATTCCAGGTTCTTTTTAGTGCCCAAGAAAATGGGAGACTTGCTACCCATCCTGAATCTTTCAACCTTATACATGTCAGTTGCCAAGACAAAGTTTTGGATGGTCATGCTCCAATCCTGTCTGCCCTTTCTGCAGATGAATGACTGGATGTGCTCTGTGGACCTCCAAGACTTGTACTATCACATCAAGATGTACAGACGTTCTCTAAGGTTCATCCGCTTCCAGTTGGGAGCCAGTTATTACAGTTCTGAGCGCTCCCCTTTGGCTCACCACTACCCCCAGGGTGTTCACCAAAGTAATGGCAGTAGTGGCGGCTGACCTGTGGCTACAGGGGTTCCAGATCTTCCCCTACCTGAATGACTGGCTCCTTTCCGCTCACTCCAGGCATCTACTGTATCAAGCCAGGGATCTCCTTCTCAAGGCCACTTATCTCCTCAGCATAACAATCAATCTCAACAAGTCTCAAGTGGTACCATTTTAAGTTCTCGATTACATTGGGGCTCGCTTAGATACTCCAGAGCAAAGCAATACTAACTCCTGGCAGACTGTTATCCTTCCGACATAATGTCAGTTTCATTATTCAACCACAGTGTCCCCCTGCTGATTTAGTTTTATGGGTGCTGGGGTCCATGACGGCCACAATTACCCTTATTCCAATGGCTCGCCTCCACCTGAAGGTTCTCCAGTGGACTCTGACGGTTCAGTGGTTATTGCTAGATCTGCCATTGTGTCATCCAGTTTGGTTATCGCAACCATGCAGGGATTCACTTCTGTGGTGGCTTCAGTCCCCGGATCTCCTTCAGGCCATCCATTTTCTCTTCCTGCCACAGTGACCACGGATGCCTCCCTGCTTGGTTGGGGGGCATTGCATGGGAAGGACAGTCCAGGGCACGTGGTCTTCCTTGGAGACCCATCTGCATATTAACATCCTGGAGATGAGGGTAGTGCTGTTAGAGTTGCAAGCTCTACATGCCCATCTTCCTCAAGGGACGATTGCCATCTGGACAGACAATATTTCTGTAGTCTGGTACATCAACGAACAGGGGAGCCAGATCTTAGCCTCTTTGTCACAAAGCCATGAGACTGTGGGAGTGGGCAATCTCTCGTCCGATTTCTGATGGCAACGTACATTCCAGAGAGGTTCAACAAACTGGCAGACAGGCTCAGCAGATATATCCTTATGCCTTACGAGTGGTCTCTGAATCCTTCAGTAGTGGAACAGATGTTCTTTCGTGTTTCACTGTTGCAGTCATTACATTTAGGTTATCTGCCTGCAGGTAGCCCTCAGCCGGCCTGAATACCAGAGTCTTCGGATTTCTGCATCGGATGCTGTCTCTTCCATGACGTCAGGTCGTCAGGGGTATAAAACATGCAGCCGATGCCATTGCATCAGTCTTTCTTGCGGTGCGGTGCCTGAAGCAGAAGCAGTTCGCAATTGCCAGTCGGCCGTCTCCTGAAATTTTCGTTTTCGAATTTCAGACCCAAAGTCCTCAAAAAAGATATGTACCCCGTTGGGGATCCTTTTTCGTGTTCCAACCAATGTCAGTATTCCTTGTATGAAGACAGAGTTCCTTTGGTGGGCAGAAGCCTACTACCACAAGAGACTCCCTTTCACTCTACCCCCTGACGCCCAAACCCTAACAACAAACGCATCAGACTATGCATGGGGGAGCTCACATGGCAGGCCAGGGCAGTGCATTCAGGGCAAATGGAACCCAAGACAGATGCACCTGCATATCAATCAAAAAGAAATGTTAGCTGTACAGAATGCTCTGACAGCCTTCAAAGACCTTTTCTTCCAAGACAATTATTAATAAAGACAGACAACACCACAGTTATGTGGTACATAAACAAGCAGGGGGGAACCCACTTGTACCCTCTCTGCAGACTAGCCATGGCTCTGTGGAACACAGCCTTGAGCTACCAAGTACACCTATAAGCTCAATTCCTGCCAGGCAAACTAAATTCACTGGCAGACGACTTGAGCAGAAATCTCATGGAACCACACGAATGGAAACTAGAACCCAAAATATTCAACCTCTTGAGGAACAAATGGGGGACTCCAGAGGTAGACCTGTTTGCCTCCCCTCAGAACTACCAATTGAACAAATTCTGCACAAGAACTCCCCACAGTCAAGCTTGGAAAGTGGATGCCCTGTCTTTTACCTGGGAAAGCCTCTCGGTTTATGCCTTTCCCCCTCTGCCTCTCCTCTCGAAGGTTCTTCTAAAGATCAAACAGGACAAGCCAAGGACAATACTGATTGCACCAGACTGGACAAGCCAGCACTGGTACCCCCTCTCGAGCAGTATGACACTGCTGCAACCATGGCACCTGCCTCAGACCCCTTCCCTGCTGTCCCAGCTGGAGGGCCAGATTCTGCACCCTCAGCTTCAAACCCTGAACCTTGCAGCCTGGCTAATTCCTCGAGCTCTCCTCTAGCATATCCCAGTAAGCAGGTGCTGGATGTCATTCTGGAGGCAAGGCGACCTAGTACTACAAAATCCTATGCTGAAAAGTGGAAAAGATACTGTTCCTGGAGCCAGGCTCAGGGGATGGGCACAACGGTGCCCAGCTTACCTCATATTCTACAGTACTTAACAGAAATGCTCCTCAAGGGCCTGTCCTTCTCGTAAATTAAAATTCTTGTTTCTGCCATTTCAGCACATTATAATACTGAGCCACCCCTCTTCTCTTCACCTTTGCTAAAACAATTCCTTAGAGGGGCCAAAAATTTAAGACCCCCCAGGAGAGCTCCCACTTCAGCCTGGGACCTTAACTTTGTATTGGAAAAGCTCACCCCTCCCCCCTTTGAACCAGCTGCAACAGCAGAGTTGAAATTCCTTTCCTGGAAAACAGCCTTCCTTGTAGCCATCACTTCAGCAAGAAGAGTGTCTGAATTACAGGCCCTCATAGCAGTGGAACCCTTCATTATGTTCCATGCGGACATGGTTTGCCTCAGGACTAATCCTTCCTTTATGCCCAAGGTGGTGTCTAGTGTGGCTCTTAATTGGTCCATTCATTTGCCTACTTTTTTCCCTAATCCACAAAACAAAGGGGAACGAATACTGCACTCTCTGGATGTGCACAGAGAACTTTGATTTTATTTGGACAGGACTAAGCCTCTCAGAAAATCTGAACAGCTGCTAGTAGGCTTTGTTGCAAGGGCAGAGGGGAAGGCCATTTCAAAGCAAACCATTTCCAAATGGATAGCCCATTGCTTTCATTTCTGTAACAAGCGCCATGGAAAATCTACCCCACAGGGGGATAAGATCACATTCCACTAGGGTTTCATCCATCTCTACGGCTTTTCTCAGAGGAGTCCCTACCAGGGACATCCTGACATCCTAGAAGCTGCTACCTGGAGCTCTGTACATACCTTCACCAAGTATTACCGCATGCCTATCTTTTCTAAATCCAAAGCTGGATTTGTCACTGCAGTCTTAATAGCTGGCCCTAATGCTCTTTAACTTCCTCCTCCCTTCCTTAGCTTTGGGAATCAACCCAAATGTGATGACTGCAACAGTGAAACACGAAGAACATAGTACAGTTGTGTACACTTACCATAAATGTAGATGTTTGAGTGTATTCACTGTTGCAGTCCTGGTTACCCTCCCTCCAGCCCCCTGACTTCTCCTGGCTCTACCTTTCCTTCTTGTTTGGTATATTTACTTTTTCTGGTGTATTTGCTTTTTGATGGGGGTGTACCATGCCATATAATTGCTCCCTATTGTGGGGGCACCTGACATCTGGGGCAAGAAAAACTGATGTAATGGCGTCTGCTGCATGTTTTATATCCTTGACGACCTGACGTCATGGAAGAAGAGACAGCATCCGACGCAGAAATCTGAATACTCTGGTATTCAGGCCGGCTGAGGGCTACCTGCAGGCAGATAACCCAAATGTGATGACTGCAACAGTGAATAAACTCGAACATCTACATTTATGGTAAGTGTACACAACTGTACTATCTTTGTAAAGTGGGGTCAGCCTTGCTGCGATCTCTTCGACTCTCCTTCCAACGTGAAGTGCAGCGAGTATTTTGCTCTGAACCCCCTTCTGGGCACGTCCCCAGAGATGCTCTATTTCATGCTTGTCCCTCCAGTCTACTGTATGCTTATCCACCACTCCCTCTAGTCCCAAAATGCATTCAGAAAGCTTGGCAGCTGGGAAGCTTAGTGATCCTCATTGCCCCCGTCTGGCCTCGCCAAGTTTGCTTTTCTTTGTGGTCTTATGCAATGTGTCCTCCTTGGACACTAGAACTGATCCCAGATCTGATCATGCATCCCTCAGGGATCCCGCACCCAGATTTAGTCAGCCTGAAGCTCACTGCTTGGCTACTCCAGCTCCAGTGATAGTTAGGACTCCCGGGCTGTCTTCACTAGTCAAGAAGATTTTGGTAGCGGCTCACAAATCTTCCACCAGGAAGGTTTACTCCAGAAAGTGGAGGCATTTCTCCTTATGGGCTTCTCAAAGTGATCTGGACCACTTTTACTGCTTCAGTTCTTGCCATTTTGGAGTTTTTGGCAGATATTTTCAATCATGGTGCTAGTTTATCCACAGTAAAGGTGCAGTTAGCAGCGAAGTCCAATTTTCAGATAGGAGAAAAATTGGCTGCTTTGGCTTCTTCCAAACTTTATAAAGCCTTTTTGAAAGGCAGCTTTGTACTTTGGCCTGTAGTCAAGGACCCAACGCCCCCTTGGGATCTTACCCTAGTTCTACAAGCTTTGTTCCCCCCCTTTAAACCTGCAGCTACAGTTGACTTACAGTTCCTGTCTTGAAAGACTGTTTTACTGGTCGCTATTACCTCGGCCAAGAGAATTTTGGACATTCAGGCCTTATCTTTCAAGCCTCCTTATATGTTTTTTCATAAAGACAGGGTTTCTCTAAGGTTGAATTCCTCATTCCTTCCAAACGTGGCATCAGAATCTAACATTAACCCTGTCTTCTTTCTGACTTTCCAGAATAAGGGAAGGTATAAATTGCCCTTGATCTTCACAGCCAACTGCATTTCTATATGCATAGAACAAAATCCTTTCGTAAGTCTGATCAGCTTTTTGTTTCCTTTTCTAAACCTTTCTTAGGAAAGTCAGTATCGAAGGTCACTATTGCTCGCTGGATCTCTGAGTGCATTATGTTATCCTGTTGAACCAAAGGATGTTATGTGGTCCTATCTCACCTACATTCATTACTGATGGGCTCGGAGCCGAGAATCGGCTCCGACTCTGCCGAATATTTTCTAGCATGAAGTCTCTAATTGGCTGGGCTAACCGGTATCCCAGGATGCACCTCGCCCCAACCCCCAGATCTCGTTTGCCGCTCATTGAGTTAGGACGTGGTCTCGAGCTTGGCTGTGGCTAAGTACACTTTTACTAAACTTTCTAAAGTTTTCTACTTCTCTTTTATACAAAAAAGCTATTCTCATAGCTATATTGTGTTTTTGTGTGTTTGAGCCTGTTCGGTTAGCTCTTTGGAGAGTGTGTGTGGTTTCCCTTGTGTTTGGCAGGCTAGGCCCGTTTAATTTAGAGGGACCTAGTCCTCTCCTTCGTATTCATTCTTAGTGTGTTCTGTTGTCGGTTCCTTTTCCAAGGGAACGTTTAAATTAGAGTTCCTGTGTCCAGTAGTGTTTCCCGCCTTCCTCCTGTTGTTGTTGAGTGTTTGGATATTGTTGGACATGTCGAAAGAGCAGAAGGAGCATAAACCCTCCGGGTTTAAAAAATGCTCTAAATGTGCTTATAAAATGTCTATTACAGATGTGCATGCCATCTGTGTTTATTGCCTTGGTGCGATTCATTTACAAGAATCATGCAGTGTCTGCCATTCCTTCAGCTCTAGGGTGCTGCAGGAAAGGAAAAATAAATTGATTTTGAGGAGCCTAGTCAAGCCCGCTTTTGAAGAGGATCTAGAGTCTGCTTCTTCTACTGGCAAGTCTAAATCTAGCAGAACTAAGAAAAGATCTCCGGCTCCATCTAGTTCTTCGAAGCACCCGGAGAAGATTTTGAAAATAGTTACAACCTCCTCGCCTCCTTTGGCTTTAGAGCCGCAGGACAATAGCTCTGTTTTGGATACTGCCTCCTCGGCTCCATTGTCCTCGGCCGGTGGTATCTGTGGTACTGGAGTCAACCTCGGCTCCGATCATTTTGGAGCCAATTCGGAGCCGGTCACCCAGTGTTAGACAGGAGTCCATAGGTAGGAGATCCTCATCTCCTTCATCTCCTTCAGTTTCCTCCAAATCCTCGAGGTTGTCTGATTTGGACGTGGATAGGGTGGTCCAGAGGCTCCTTCAGTTGCCGGTGTTAGCCAAATTGTTTTCGGCTCCGACCCAGTCGTCTCCGGAGCCTACTCCCTTGTCGGTACTGATGATTCCTCCTCCAAGCACCTTTGTGTCATTGGAGCCGGAGTGTTCGGCACTGAGTGATGTCCTTGCACCGGCTTCGATACCCCTGGCGGGTTTATCAGAGCCGTCATCGGCTCCAACCATTTCGGTTCCGTCATCTGGTTTTGGCACTCGGGTTTCCTCGGTCGGGCCCGAGGAGGATGCATCGGGACTTCTTTCGGCCCGAGTCTCCCTCTCGGCGCTTTGGCTCGGGGGACCCCGACTCCGGTTGTGGTCTCGGAGATGGGTCAGTCCTCGGATTCCGGGGGGCCCGCCTTCGAGGCCATGAGGTGCACATGGCCAGGTCGTCAGTGACATCACTTGGATCGGTCACTCAGTCCCCATACACCCCGGCTAGAGCCTCTGACGCCCCCTATCTGTGGACAGCGGAGCTCGAAGGCCTGAGGACACCCCCATGAGTGGTCCCCAACTTTCTGAGGGCCCCTCAGAGTCTGTGCCTGAGGAGTCTCCCAGGAAGAGGTTGTGCAAGAGGAAGCACATAGACTCCCAAGACGAGTCCATCACCTCGGATATCGACCTCGAAGATGCAGAAGGGTCCCCTAAGTCGTCCGATGATGTCTCTTTCTCCGACATCCTGGAGATATTGAGGCAGAGAGGCGACTGGCCTTCCAAGCCCCCCTCTGAGGAAGAGTCGGTATTCCTCAAGGCCTTCAGAGCTCAACCTTCTGCCTCCTGGGTGTCTCCACCCTTCCATGAACTCTTAGACCTTATTTGTCGAAGGGTGTGGGAGCACCCTGATTCCGTGGAACCGGTGCCCAGTCCGAATAAGTTCCTGTCTGCTCCCCCAGGGAAAGAGTTCTTGACAAAAGGGGTCCCTGTAGATGCCATGGTGGTGGCGTCAGCCACTCAGCAGGAAGTTGCAGAGGCTTCGTCTTCCGTCCATCCTCCTAACAAGGAGTCCAGGAGTATGGATCGGTATGGGAAGCATACCCTGTCTTCAGCAACCTTTACACTGCGGTCACTGAATTACCTTTGTCACTTTACTCGGCTCCAGAGAGATCTCCTCATTGAGTTGGGAGATACCTTGACGGGTAACATGCCTGAGGTGGTAGCGCAGACTGTTAACGCCCAGTTGTCTACCCTTGGTTCCATTGTCAACTCGTCCATGAGGCTCATATCTTATGCAGCCGAATGGGCGAGTAGGGCAGCTAGTTCAGGTTTGGCTCTTAGGAGGCAAGCCTGGATGTGCCTATGTCACTTCATGGAGGCCTTCAAGTCTTCCCTCACTGACACCCCCTTCGATGGGTCTCTCTTTTCGGACCCAAAGTGAAAGACACTCTCACCAGATGTGAGCAGGAGGGCAAGACTTTATCTGCCGTAGGGGCCCGTTTTTCTCTTCCCTTTAGGCCTTATCCCAAGGCTCAGAGATGAGGGAAGATGTGGTTGAAGAAGTCACAAAAGTCTTTCCCCGCCACTCATGGTGAGCCCCCCCTCCAGAGGCAGAGGAGGGGGGGGGATTATTTTGGAAGACTCCGTCGTAGGGGCAGAGGAGGCCCCCGCAGTTTGGGCGACCGCAACTCCTTTCGCGGATCTTCCTATCAGCATCCCTGAGGGATCGCCCGACTGTGCTATTCCGGAGCCAGTCGGGGGCCGTTTTTCGAGGCATCCTCAAGCCTGGGAGAGCATCACTCAGGATCGATGGGTGCTTCGAATAATTACCGGAGGTTACACCATTCCCTTTGCTTCACCCCCTCCCCCAATCAAAATCCCAGACGTTCCACCCAGTCAAAGGGATCAAGCAGCACTAGAGATATCAAAGCTGCTAAGAAAAGGAGTCATCCAACCGGTCCCTTCAGACCAGATCGGATCAGGAACTTACTCAAGACTCTTTTTGGTGCCGAAAAAAACAGGGGACCTGAGACTCATTCTGGATCTCAGCCGATTGAATCACTACGTCCTGAAGTCCAAATTCCGCCGAATGGTCACTCTTCAATCCATCCTCCCATTGCTGGGAGAGGGAGTATGGATGTGTTCCATCGACCTCAAGGATGCCTATTACCACATCAAGATAAACAAGGCATCCAGGAATCATTTACACTTCCGGCTGGGAGCCAGTTATTTCCAGTTTCAAGCCCTGCCCTTTGGTCTCACCACAGCCCCCAGGGTGTTTACCAAGTGTTTGGCAGAGGTGACAGCTCACTTGAGACGTCTAGGATTCCAGGTGTTTCCTTACTTGGACGATTGGCTCCTTACCGCCCCCACCAGGCATCTCCTCATTCAAGCTAGGGAGGCTACCATAACCCTTTGCCATAGGCTAGGAATTACATTAAACTGGGAAAAATCTGCCTTGCTGCCCTCACAGCATGTTGTATTTATAGGCGCAGAGCTAGACTCTGTTCAAATGAGGGCCTTTCTACCTCTAGAAAGGATAACAGTGTTGCAATCTCAGGTCCAGTCTTTGTTGCCCCGCAAGAAGGTTCAAGCCAAGTTAGTTCTTCAGCTATTGGGATCCATGGCAGCGACCATCAGGCTAGTGCCCTTAGCCAGGCTACACATGCGGATCCTCCAGTGGCTCCTTTCAGTCCAGTGGTCCTTTCAAAAATTCCCTCTCTCTCATCCAGTTCTCCTCACGGAACAATGCAGACAGGATCTCCGTTGGTGGCTATGTTCCTCCAACATGGACAAGGGGAGGAATCTAGTTCCTTTGTCTCCTGCTGCCACAGTGACCACGGACGCTTCCCAGATAGGGTGGGGGGGGCATTATCTGGGCAGAACGGTCCAAGGCACGTGGCAGGATCACGAGGTACACTTACACATCAATGTCCTAGAGATGAGAGCAGTGCTATTAGCATTGCAAGCACTCCAGAGCTTTCTTCCCCATTGAACGATTGCTATTCACTCGGACAGCATGTCAGTTGTGTGGTACCTGAACAAGCAAGGAGGAACCAAGTCTTACCCCCTTTGCAGAGAAGCCATGAGAGTGTGGAATTGGGCAGTGTCTTCCCAACGGTTTCTAGTGGCAACGCACATTCTGGGAAAATCCAACGTGATAGCAGACAGGCTAAGCAGAGCTATTCTGATGCCCTATGAGTGGTCTCTGAACAACCGAGTTGCGACTTGGATATTCAGCAGGTGGGGTCAGCCTTGCTGCGATCTCTTTGCCAGTCCTCTCTATGCCAAATGCAGCAACTACTTCACCCTGATCCCCCCACAGGGGGAGTCACCCAGAGACGCACTAGTCCACGGTTGGCCTCCCGGTCTGCTCTATGCCTTTCCTCCCTTTCCTCTGTTACCAAGAGTGATTCAGAAAGCCATTTACTTGGGAAGCAAGATGATTCTAATTGCTCCACACTGGCCCAGCCAAGTCTGGTTCCCCTTCCTTCAGTGGTACACAGTGGACGGTCCTTGGACTCTGGATCCAGTGCCAGACCTATTGACTCACATGTCGGGACAGTTCCAGCCTTCCCTACAGTCCCTCAGGTTGACAGCCTGACTGCTCCACTTCCATCATTAGTTAGACTACATTCCCTTTCGCCTGAGGTGGTGCATATCCTATCGTCGTCTCACAAGTCCTCCACCAGAAGAAGTTACTCCAGCAAATGGAAGAGATTTTCCATCTGGGCTCAGGCCCAAGGCCTGGACCCTTTCACAGCCCCTATATCAGCGGTCTTAGACTTTTTAGCTATGCTCTTCCGACAGGGCTCCGCTCCCTCGACCATTAAGGTGCAGCTGGCGGCCATTTCTAACTTCCATGTATCCTACGAGCCCGCTCTTATGGGCCATAAACATTGCAAGGCCTTTTTGAAAGGAGCCTGGTTACTTCGCCCTCCTGTGTCAGAACCCATCATGCCATGGGATTTAAATCTGGTGTTGCAAGCCATCACTGCCTTTTGAGCCGGCTGCCACTTGCGAACTAAAATTGTTATCCTGGAAGACGGCGTTCTTGGTGGCCATCACTTCGGCTAGAAGAGTATCAGAACTTCAAGCGTTGTCCATTAAGCCCCCGTATTTGATCTTCCATAAGGACAGGGTATCCTTGAGACTTAATCCGTCCTTCCTCCCTAAGGTGTCTTCCACGTTTAACCTCCATCAATCCATTGAGTTACCTGTGTTCCAAACTTCTCCAGAAAAGCAGATTTCAAATTTCATTAATTGGATGTGCATAGACAACTGAGATTCTGTTTACACAGGACGAAACATGTAAGAAAATCAGATCAATTGTTTGTGTCCTTCTCAGAGAATAGAACGGGTGGCCCTGTTTCCAAGTGCACAATTTCTAAGTGGATTAAGGATTGCATTTCCTTTATTTACTCATCAGCAGGCAGAAATTTACCATTCCCAGTTAAGGCTCATTCCACCAGGGCAGTCTCGACTTCAATAGCATATCATGCCAGGCTTTCCTTGGACGACATTTGTGCAGCGGCCACCTGGGCTTCTCATCGTACCTTTATCTCTCATTACAAACTGGACGTGGCATCTAGAGGCCGGGCTTCCTTTGGTTCCACGGTTCTCAAGAGTATTTTCCTATGAGCCACCCGGGTTAGAGGTGCTAGGGACGCTGTCCCATCAGTAGTGAATATAGGCGAGATAGGACCACATAACATCAGTTAGTTATTTACTCACCATAACGATCGATGTATGTGGTCCATCTCGCCTACATTCTTATGTACCCTCCCACCTGCCCCCTTCCTGAAGGATTTGGAGGAAAATTGCTCTGAGACCCTTCAAAATTGGTTTTTATTCCGTTTTCCTGGTGGGTGATATTCCTCTTAGTGAGGTTTGTGTATGTGGAGTGATTGCGATATATGCAAACAAGATCTGAGGGTTGGGGCGAGGTGCATCCTGGGATACCGGTTAGCCCAGCCAATTAGAGACTTTGTGCTAGAAAGTCGGCAGAGTCGGAGCCGATTCTCTGCTACGAACTCATCAGTAATGAATGTAGGCAAGATGGACCACATACATTGATCGTTATGGTGAGTACATAACTAACTGTTTTATCCTCACCTGGTCATGTTAGGGCGCATTCTACCAGGTTTGTAGCTACTTCTGCAGCCTTTTGGTCTAGGGTTTCCTTAAGTGACATTTGCTTGCCAGCTACTTGGACATCATCATCACATTTGTTTCTCTCTCATTACAAGTTAGATCTCCTTTCCAGAGGCAGGGTATCCTTTGGCTCAGCCGTGCTGTGGAACATCCTTTTATGAGGACCTCCCAGGGTTCATTGGTGCTGGGGACTCTGTACCCCACCAGTTGAATACCAAATGAAAACAACAACTTCAGATAAAATTATGTACTCACCATAACATTCCGTCTGAGTTGTTGTTTTTCATTTGTCTTCAACCGTCCCTCCTTCCTTCCCCCTGCCTTATGTGGGCTGTGTTGTGGCCTGGATGGAAAGGGCATAGTCACCTATTCTGGCGACGCCTTTTTCTTTAGTGAGCTAATGAGTGATAATGTCAGGGGTTTAGGCATATGGCCAGGTGGAGGTACTTCGGTCTGTAGCAAACTCGATCTGAGGGGAGGAAGAAGACGGGGATTATGGGTAGGGGAGGAGCTTGGATCTGATGCTGGAAATTGCGGCCGAGTCATATCCATACCAGATCCGTATTCCAACAGGTTGAAGGCAAATGAAAAGCATCAACTCAGATAGATACGTTATGGTGAGTACATAATTTTTTTTTCTACTTGTGCTATATACAAGAGCCTTAACTGTATTGCTCTAAAATACCCCCTCAAATTAGATAATCCTAGTCCACCTTGTTCTATTGGTAGAATCATCTTATCCCACTTGACCCTTGTTGTCTTCCCTTCCCAAATAAAATCCTTCAACTCTTTTTTATTTGCTATCCACAACTTTTCCTCTGGTTGATAAAAGTATGCCTGACCTATGTACAAAACTAAAGGGACTAAAAACATTTAATGGCTTGTATCCTAGCATCCATATCCATGTAACAAAACTTCCAATTTCTCAATTTTTATATTATCTTGTTTAGTCTTTTCCCCACATATCCTTAGCTACCACCACAGAGTCATTTCTAATCCATACTCCTAAATACTTCATTTTATCATGCCCCCATAAATATGGATATTGTTGGACCAATTTGTGTGTATGCTACATAATTTACCGCTATTCCCTTTGTTTTAGCTTCATTAATTTTGTATCCTGGGAAGATTTGAAACGGTCTTAAAATGTTCCACAACACTGTGCTTACTTTTGGCTACAGTGGGAGCAGGTTTTCATTGAAGATGAGTATACATGTGTATCTTGAGTATGACATTATGGCACGCAACTTAAATTGTCACATGGATATCCATAATCGCAGGATCTTCCAGAATTATATTGAATGGTGGTAAAGAATCCAGCGAAGAGTCCAATAAGGAGGATCCTTTTTGTATATCTGCTGATTCTGTAAGAATGTATTTTATTTACGTGAACTTCAGTCGCTGAATCTCTCCTTGAACTCCTCTCTCTCAGAAAAGTAAAATTTTACGTAGTAAATGCCCTCCCATGGTATGTGATAAGCAATCACTGTGCCTGTGAAGCAATAAATGTATGTAGGTACATTTGTGCTTCTAACTGATTTTAGTAACCTTGCTTTGAATTTAAATTGCTGTTTTTTTGTTGGCCGAAAGGAAGGGCAAACTGCTTCTAGGCTTGTGTTTGCTACTGAAGCAAACTTCTAGTGATATTGTTGAGTTTGCTGTATTGAGCTTTTTCTTGTTGCTCTGTTTTATTCATCATATTTATGTGCTAAATTGTATTTAATGTATTTTTACTGTGTCACATGAATGTTACATATTATTGTATTCATTCAGATCTTTTATCAGTGAATTTATTCTGATTAAGATGAGTGAATAAACAAGACTAAAGTGCATAATACATTTTAAATTGTGTAACATTGTTTATCATAGGTAATTAACTGTCTAATTCTGCAAGCAAACACATCATTTCTCTATGTTGTCCATATGTTCATAGTTGCCATTTTAGCCAGTAAGCACTCTTTACGTTATTAAGACCCAGGGAGCAAATGTCTTTGGCTTTGGAGAGAGTTTTCCAAGCCTTCTCTGATGCTTTACTGTTTTGTCCTCCAAGCAAGCCTGTAGTTGATCTGTGCTGCTCATATGTTTATAGTTGCCATCTTAACAAGTAAGCACTTCTTACATTATCAGGACCCAGGGAGCAAGTGTTTTGATTTTTAGAGAGAGCTTTCTAAACCTGCACTGAAGTAATAATTCTTATTAATAGTGTAGGGCAGTGTTTCTTGGTGTGTTCAGTGGAACTATTGATCCTCAGAAATTTCTACAAGTTTTTGCAAACTATAACCAGCATAGAAGAGGAGTTCTGTAGGTTTTTTCTATTTTATTATATGTTTTTACTTGAAACGATTTTATATATATATATATATATATATATATATATATATATATATATATATATATATATATATACTGGTCCATGGTGCTCCCTTTAAAAACACCTGCATTTGCAGCACTGTAAGGGGAAAGTGATTCCTTAAGGGGGCACATTTTCAAGAAGTTGGTGCACTTAATCAATTTGCAGGCTTCTTACCTAATCAGAAATCCTATGAAAAAAACAGCAAAAGGATGGTCACTGGCTATGGATACATTTGCCAGACTGAGGTGTTTTTTCTATCTTTCCTTCATTTTCTTTCTTCCTTTCTTCAAACTTGCAGGCAACCTGATATCAGTGATCACCTTTGCAGGGTGACTGAACCCCCTTACCTTCAGAATCAGAGACAAATCCAGAAATGATCGAGGACACTTTTAAAAATATTAGTACTTTTAGGCTGAAAATGTCAGAATAAGGGAATGTGAATTAATGTGCATTTTCTGAAGTAAAGGATGTCTATAACTCTTGACTTTTTATTTAGTAAGTATAAATCACCACCTTTTTCCCTAAAATTGGCAGTTTTAGGGGAGGTTAGGAGGGACAAAGTAAAATGTTGAATCAGTCAGTGATATTTTTGAAAATCATTGATAGTTGAGAGGCATAGAGCAATTGGATGAGAGCATAGTTCTCAACTGTCCCTGATTTTTGCCACACATTTTTTGCCTTTTTCTCATAAAATGTTTTAAGAGTTTAATTCTTCATTTTTCTTTATTTTTAGCAGATACATTCTGACATAACACAGAATTTTTGGAATTTAAATGCATGTCCAACAATGCTGACAGTGTTGTTTGGCATTGAGTTTCTTTTTTTTTTTCCAGGTTAAAGGTGTGTTTGTTTTATATAGTCATACAGAAAGGACATTGCCTTATATGGTCTTTTTTCAACTCTCCATGCTAATAATTGTAATCTTTTAGGTCCTGTTTCATCAGTCCCCTGACAGCTGGGTACTGAGCCACTCCTATAAGCTGAGCTGGTTTTTAGCGAGTGCTTTAGTGCCTCAAGCTCTTTGAAACTTTGTCATAATCCCTTATGATCCACCCCTTCACATCTAGTTCACATCTATTGCAAGTAGATCTCAGCCCTTATCCGACAGCCAAGTAAAATTTTCAAGTTGTATTTAGCATTTGCATCACTATTATTTATAGTATAACTTTAGGATTTACTAATGTGTATTAGATAGTCATAAAATCTGTCCTGTTTTTTACTTCTGCCTCAGCTTCTTGATTTCTAGGCTGCCACCTTGTCTCTCCCTCCATCTCTCAATACCTTAACAAAACAAAAAAAAAACATAATAGTAGTGTGGAGTTTCGTCATTTCTTCCTAAAACATTATTTTCGTAGTTAGGGATTTATAGTCCTGTCATTGCTAATTATTTTGCTGTTTCTTTTAATGGCAAAGATTTTCAAGAAATGTAATAAGTGTAGGCATAAACTCTCAACACAAAATGCACACGACCTGTATGTTATTTAGTTACATCCAGAGTGCTTAAAGGTGCACTGCTGTAATTGCAAGTGCTTTGGTCCTTGATCCCAAGCAGACAGAAAAAACTCATAATCAAAGGTATTCCATGAGCCATTAGACAAACTCCATAAGGGAAAAAAAAGGATGAGAGGGATTGAGAAGCCAGGACCCTCTTCTTCCCCTAAAATGGCCAGGAAAGAATCTTCTTCATCAACTGCAAGAGAAGTCTCCAGTAATGAATATTATTATTATTTTGAACAGATCTCCTAAGTCAGGTAGCAGGCACTTTTCTGAGAAGGAATTGTTCTAATTCATGGTTTCCAGATCTCATTCTTCTACTTCCTTTAAAAATATGTATAATCTTTCCAAAATGTATCCAGAGCAGATTGGGAGCCTATAATAAGGGTCCTTTTGAATACACAGATGGAACTGGGCATCATCACATCCCCCTTTGTTACCAGGGTGAATCAGGTTGGCTCCCTTAATTTCTTTTATCTCCTTCCCTATGCCATTTCCTGTATCAGCTGCATCTAAGCCGGTTACATGCCTTGATCCTGTGATGTCTGCACTGACAGCCCTTGGGGTTTGTTGTCAACAGTTGCCTTGGGCTTCTTTGGAGTTGAGTGGGTCTTGGACCCGATGCTCAACATTAAGACCTTGGTATAGTCTGTGGCTGTAACAAGCTTTAAACCATTCTCAGTGTTGAGGTCTACATTGTTCCAGTAGGGGATACCGATCTTCATCTCAAGGCCGCCTGAGGGCTTCCTTCCATAGCATCATCAGTGTTTGCTTCGAAAGATTATGGAGAAATCAGTAACCTCCAGTATCCCCCAGGCTGTCAGCAGAACTTCCTTCAGTACCAGCTGCACCATGAAATGCCCCACTGTCTGCTCTTCAGCCTATTCATCACGGCTGCCAGGGACAGAGCAGAGTTGTATCCTTTGGAGATTCACAGTGGAGAAATTCTGACTCTTCTGCTGATTCTCTACCTGTCACAGGTGGAAATTGCTAAACATAGAACATGCAATAGGAAGTATATAGACTTCCCTTCTGAGTCCATTACCTCCAGCATTGACTTGGACAAAAGAGGGGCTCCCCCCCATTCCCCTTCTGAAGACATCACATTTTGTGGGATCCTAGAATTAATGAAACGGACTGGATTCTAGCCATATGACCCATCTCCTTAGGATGTGGAAGTGCTCCTCATTGCACCTAGCTGTGCCCCTTCTAGCCTTGGTCCGTTCCTACCTGCAGGTAGCCTAATTGATCTGGCTGCCAGGAAGACATACCACAGAAAACCTGATAAAGTCTTGCGTTCACCTAAGGATAGGCAGCTTTAGTCTAAAGGTCATCTGGTGGACTGAATGATTGATGCAGCAACCATTAAAAAGGAGATCACAGATGATTCTTCTGCTGCCCATCCCCTGAACAAAGACTCCAGGGTGATCATCAAGTTGAGAAAGCATGTTTTCACCTCGGACACTTTTGCCCTGAGTATGTTAAATTATTTGGCACACAAGAACATATTCCAAATGGGACTTGGCTAAACAAACTATGGACAGTTTGGGTAGGCACATGATTCAGGAGTCTACCAAACAACTACAGACCACCCTGGTTACCTTGCATCATGTCATAAATCTCTCCATACATCTTTATTACAATGCAGCCAGTGGGGCAGCCAGAACAGCAGGCGCTGGCAAAACTCTGATGCTCTGCTTGGCTCAGCCTATGAAACTTCACAAACAACTCTAAGGCATTCTTCACCAGTGTTTCTATTGATGGATTCTCACTTTTTTGACCAACTGTTAAGGAAAAGGTTGATGAGGTTCAAGCAAGATGGGAAAACTGTGTCTACAGTGGGAGTCAGATTAGAGAATCTTCAGAGATAATTCAGTAGGAATTAGAAGGGTTCTACACCCTATGGTTTAGCATATCCCAGCTTCAGCCTTATGATTCCCCCTCTAATAGGAGTGGCAGTGGCAGAGACATCCCCTTTAATGGATGCAGAGCAGTCAATCAAAGGGTGTCATAAAACCAGGGGTACAGAGAACCTGAGGACTGCAAAATCAGCACCCCTGAAGGCTTATCCAAATATCAGTCTCTGGAGACCGTCGGGGGGGGGGGAGTTATCTTGACAACTAGCTTCATGGATAGCCCATTATGTACGAAATTGGGTGTGAGAAAGTATGCCCAGGGGCTGTACCATACCATTCTTCGAAAGGCTACCACTTCAGTACCCATCATTAGCAAATGTTCCACCCCAACAATGTGCCCTGCTGTTCAGGTGTCTACCCTCCTTCAGAAAAGAGCCATGGAGGAAGTTTCACCAGACCAAAAAGGTCAGGAGTTCAAGATTCTTTTTGGTTCAGGCCAGTACTGTATTTCAGTGACTTAAATCTGTTTACGAAAAAGACCCAGTTCAGAATGGTTATGGTCTCAGCAACTTTGCTTTACCTCATTGCAAATGACCGGATGTGACACTGCAGACCTCCAGGATGCCTACCTCTACATAAAGATAGCAAAGGAATCTAGGAAGTTTCTAAAGATAGCAAAGGAATCTAGGAAGTTTCTGCAGTTTCTGTTAGGAACCAATCTTTGCCATTTCAGAGCCTTGCCCTTCAGACTCCCATAAAGTGCATGGTAGTAGTCCCAGCCCACCTCCAGCTAAAAGGGATCCACATATTTCCATACCTAGACATTTAGCTCCTGCCTGGAACAGTCAGAAGTCCTTACTATCAGCCAAAGACTACTTTTTGCTACCTATCTTTAGGCTTATCTGTAAGCTGTCAGAAATCACAGATGCCATCAGGCACAACTGCATCTGAAGTATCTCTCACCCAAGAAAACCGTCCTCCTGTTAACATTAATCCTTTTCCATCATCAGAACCCTCCAGTGGTTCTGGTCCTGAGCGTTCTGGGTCTCATGGCAGTCACAGTTTCCATAGTACAATATGCCAGATTTCACATGAGGATTCTTCAGTGGATGCTATGGTTGCAGCTGTCAGACTCACCCTTGGCCACCATTCATTTGACTCTCTCATGCAGGAATCATGTAAAATGTTGGGTGACATCCCTACTTCTTCATATAGAAAGACTATTTGTAATGCCTAGTCCTACAACAGTAGTAACCATACGTGCCTTCTCTGTGGGATGGAGGGGCATTTCATGGCGGAGGATAGTCCAGGGATTTTGGAATCAGTCCTTGGCCAGTCTTCACGTCAGCATCCTGGAAATGAGGGCAATCCTCCTAACATTGCAGGAATTTCAGGGTCTCTTGCCTTTGGAAGTGTTAGCCATACAAACAGACAACATGTCAGTAGTCTTATACATCAATAAACAGGGAGGAAACCAGTCTTACTTCCTTTGCATGAGTGCTGGGCTTTGGATTCAGGTCACCTTCTAGTGGCAATGCCCATTTTGGTGAAATCTAACTGGCTAGTGGATAGATCCATCAGGTATATCCTAATGCCTTAGGAGTGTTATCTCAATCCCTCAATAACTCAAGAAATTTTCAGTCACTGAACCAGCCTTTACTGCAAATCATCTGCCTCTCCCTCCAACACCAAATGCAAAAGCTACTTCGCCCTATTTCCCCCAGAGGGACAGTCACACAGAAGTGTAGTCGTCTGCCGATGGCCTGTTGGCCTTTTGCAACTTTTCACTTCTTTCCCCAAATAACCAGGCTTCTACAGAAGGCATCAGCTTTCAAATTACAGGTAATTCTCATTGCTCCATACTGACCCAGCCCTCATTTGAGGAAACTCCATTGGCTTCTACATCTTCAGTGAGATGATCTTTCAAACCCATTCCGATCAGCTTCATCAGGACCTTCTCAAACTAAAGCTTACCACCTCTGTAACTCCCCTAAGAGCCAGACATTCTTCTCTTTCAGAGAATGTAGTCCACCTTTTCTCCACTTTCCAAAAACAGTGTACTCAAAAAGTCTATAAGAGTAAATGGAAACCTTTCATTATTTGGACCACCAGTCAAGGATTTGATCCATATTTAATTTATTTGCATATTTTACAGTTCCTGTCATCATTGTTGGATGCAGGTTCCTGTTACTCTACCATCAAAGTACAGTTAGCTGTCATCTTTTGAACAAATTTAATCTGTAGACCTGAAGTATTTGTTATGGGAAGCAGTTTTTCTGGTGACTATTACGTCAACTAAAAGAATTTCAGAAGTACATTTCATGTCTATTACTACACTGTATTAGATTTTCTAAAAGGATAGTCATTTTAAGAACTAACCCATAGTTCCTTCCATAGATGACTTCAGAAGCTAACCAGTCTGTTAATCTTCTGTGTTATTTCCAAATGATTGCACTAAGGGCAAGTATATATTACAGACTCTTAATGTCCACTGGCCACTTGGGATTCCATTTGCACAAAACCAAATCCTTCAGAAAGGATACTCCGCTTTTTCTCTCCTTTACTCCTAAGAGATTTGGCTTCAAAGTTTTTAAACAAGCACTATCCAGATAGCAGTCAGACTGTATCTCTTTGTCTACTCTATAAACAGCTAGACTCTTACTTCAAAACCTAAGGCTTATTCCACAAGCTTTAGGGCAGATTCTGCAGCCTTTTTCAGGACATTTATGGAACAACTTTTTCCAAACATTATAACCTGTTCTGCTTCTAGAACAATAGCTGTCTTTGGAGCTTCAGTTCTCAGAGATATCATGTTATGATTCCACCTGATCTCTTGAGATTCTGTCCCAGCAATCTGATCAGAGGGACTGATGAAATATGGTATGGAAGTTATTCACTTGCCATAACTCTGTATTCTTTTCATCCATCTCTCCTGTCCCTCTATCACCAACCATGTTATCACATTTTCTGTTTTTTTCTCTCTCTGACTATTACTGCTGTTTTCCTGGTACATGTAGTCAATAGGCAGCAAACTTGATCTGAAGGGAAGGCTCGCAAGGAATTATGGGAAAGTTTGATGGAACATAAGACATTAGAACACTAGCTAATGGCTGGATCAGATCTGTGGAGCAGTTGTCCAATCAACTGTCATATCTGATGGACTTAGATGAAAAAGATATAGCATTGTGATAAGTACCTAGCTTCCATTTATTGTAATTTTAAGTGTTTGATGATGTGGTGTGAGGTATCTCTAACTCTTACATGGTTTCTGAAAGAGTATCTCATTGACCTTAGCTGTCTGATTCCATCCATCTACAACCCCCTTTTCCTATTTTCGCACATTGGATTGGGGTGTCACTTCAACAGTGGCAACCATCTAGAGCTAAGGTTTACACCACTGGGTGGCTATCCCTGTTGCTGTATTCTTCCACACCACACACTCGCGTGCACAATGACACCTAGGGCCAATTTTAGTGTCCATTCCACCTACTGCATATCTTTGGAATGTGGGAGAAAACTGGAGAACCTGGAAGAAACCCACTCGAACACAGGGAGGGCATACAGACTCTGCATAGAAGGCACCCCAGCCAAGAAATGAACCGGGGAACCTCTTGCTGTATGATTAGCAAATAGCAAATCGTGTCTGCAGTTTGTTCACTAATTGCATTCTGTTTTTAACTGGCTTCTTTTGGAAATATCAGGAAGTTAGCTCCTGACTTTCTTTCTTCAGAGAATGAAACTCTGAAGTGTTTAATTGCTTCTGTTTCTCAGGTAGCCAAACATTCTTTATTTTTTTCTTATAATTTTGCTGATGCCGTGTTAAGAGCAGCTGCTACTGGTTCAGATATGAGAAAGTTTGCATAGTTACTTTCAAAAAATCTACCTGATTATGTCAAGGCTGAGGTTCTAAAATCTCCCCTTGACAAAAAAGCATTATCTGGCATGTTTGCTACTGAGTTTCTGAAATGCATCAGTAGTTTATTTTAGCAGACCTCAGGGAATTCGTATTTTCCCATATTTGGATGATTTGCTTCTTCAGGCTCCTGTGGATGAAAAACAACTTGTAGATCTCAACTTTATAATAAACCTGCCTCTGTCTCTTTGGTTCACCCTAAGCATCAAAAAATTCAATTGGGTTCCCTTCCAGGATCTGTTGTTTCTGGGCTGCAAACTCAATTCTGTATTAATATCTGCCTTTCTTCCTCAGGAAAAGCATTTTCCTAAAGGAATACTTCAATCCCTGACATGTAAAGAGCTTTGGGGTGTATGGCCTCCACTATTATTACGATTACTTGAGCCAAACTCCAGATAAGGAAGATTCATTGGTATCTCAGATCAGGTTGAATGCAACATTGTCACCCTGTGAACTTCCCAGTCTCTCTTACCATTCATCAAATGAGTTTCATCAGTGGATCAGCAAGATATCTCTTAATCCAGGGTTGCCCTTTCTAGTTTCTCCTTCTTGACATGACTTCTTCACAGATGTTTCAAATGTAGCCTAGGGAGTTTCTTCTATTTATTTGAAGGTCCAGGGTGTGTGGTCCAAGGAGGACAGGAAAGAGCACATAAATATCAGGGAAATTAAGGTGGCAATTCTAGCCTGCCTGTCCAGGTAATTTTTGAATCTTTACAAAAGACAATTCTACAGTTATGTGGTACATAAACATGCAAGGTGGGACAAAACCATACCCCGTTTGCAGATTGGCAGCGAGTCCTTAGGATGTGGCCATACAGCACATTCTATCTCTTAAAGAAGTTTATATTCCTTCAGAGGACAGTTAAGTGGCAGACTACTTGAGCAGATCCCAGACACTCTCCTGAATGAATGTTGAATTAATGAGGGCTACTGCAGATTGCCAGTTAGTGGGGTACTTTGCAGATATAGTTCTTTGCCTCCAGTCAGAACAGGCAGCTGAGGATATTCTGCTCAAAGATGCCATACCCAGAAGCTTGGAGAACAGACAAAATATAATTTTCCTGGAAGGAGAGGTCCCTTTATGCTGTCCCTCCCCTGTCTCTGATTCCAAAGATTATTTTGAAAATCTAAAAAAAAAAGAGCCAAACAGTTTGTTGGTGACTCTGTTCTGGCCCATGCAAAGTTGGTTACCCCTTCAATTTCATCTGGGCCAGGGCAATCATCACAAGTTAAATCACAGTATGGGTTTGATCAAGCAGGAAAAAAAGGTTCTCTAATTCATTCAGACCTTCATTCTTTCAGTCTAACTCTCTGGACGTTAGGATTTTAATCCCATTTAGGCACTGATTTTCAGAGGATGTGCTGTGGGTATTACAGGAGGTTAGGAAACCTGCAGTTAGAAAATCTTATGTTTCTAAATGTAAGATTTTTTTATATGGTGCTACAAAAATAATTCAGACCCTTATCAGGTGGCATTCCTGTCGTATCATTTTATCTTACTTGCCTAAGCTGTTCACTTCAGGGCTGGCATAGTCTTTCATAATAGAACGTATGTCAATCATTTTCTAGATGCCTTACTTTGATTTACCTTGTCTTCACAGTTTGAGGTCAGACAGTATTTAAAAGCCACCCTTCACCTTAGGCCCCTTGAAAAATTACTCCTACTCATTGTGAGCTGATGTTATGTTTTGGAAAGGTTGACTCTCTGCCTCTTTTGAGGCTGCTTCTTTAAAAGTTTCCACTTAGAAGACAGTCCTGCTAGTGGCCCTTGCTTCTGCTAAAACCGTTTCCGAACTGCAGGCTCTCATGGCCTCTCCTTTTTTTTCCCCATAAAGATAGGGTTACACTCAGAACTAACCCTTCTTTTATGCCTAAGGTGGCCTTGTAAAATATTTTTGAGACGGACTGTTAACCTCCCTACTTTTCCCCCTCTCCTCAAAACAAGGGAGAGAGAATTTTGTATTCTTTAGATGTTCACAGACAGCTGAGGTTTTACCATCACAAAACAAAGTCTGTACAAAAGTCAGTTCAGCTATTAATTTCCTTTGAGGACAAAAAATTGCAACTACCTGTCTCAGAATAAACCGTTTCTAAGTGGATGTCTTCTACCATTTCATTTTGTTACACTTCATGGTAAGGGTTTCTGGATTTGTTTAAAGCTACTAGATATCTATCTGGTCATTCTGTCAAAGTTGTTACTACTTCTGGTGCTCTTTCCAAAGGGTCTAGATTCTTGATCTATTTCAGAAGCTATTTGTCCTCTCTACCTACTTTTGCCAAGCATTAGAAGATTAATGCCATTTTTAGGGCTAGGACTGTATTTGCTAGGTCCATCTCGCACGGAGTTTTGCATTCTAACTCTGCTCCTCATTGCTCCTCCCTAGTCACTATCCCATTTGCTAGTAATACTGCAACAGTGATCAGTCTAACATCTGCATTCTTACACAACTGTATTGTTTTTACTCTGCTATTTCTGGCTGCAAGAGAAAACAGTCTGTTTTGGACTTATCAAGATTAAACAGTTTTCCTGTTGCCAAAGTTTAGAATACTAATTTTCCAGATCCTACTTCCCTCTCTCTGTAAGCCATTTTGGTAGCTCTGGACCTAAAATATGCCTACCTCCACAGAACAGATGGACTGTTCCTCAGATCCAGAGCAGGGGTACCACACTACCAATTGACTTCCTTGCCCTTTTGTTAATTTGCTGTTCTCAGTGTATTCATAAATTACCACGCTCTATTAATTTTCTACTAAAGGACCAAGGGCATTTAAATTTACCTTTACCTGGACAGCTGTCTCAGTTCAGGGCCTATCCTCAGAGGAGACCCAGACAGCATTCCAGCTCACTCCAGCCTGCTCCCTGACTCTGAAAACCTGTTTTCTGGGAGCACTTTGGGACATGGTAAACCATACAGCCTTTATTCCATCTTAAATTTGTTTTTCCTGACATCTTATTTCACTGCTGTAGAACAGTTTCAGTACACAGTCAAGGATTCCCTCAGAACATTGGTTTACATGGTTTCCTTAAGCTTTATGGTGCCTTTAAGTGTTCACTTGAGAAACCTGCATCAGTACCCGAGAAACAGATGGTACCAACATACCCATTCCCTGCATTGCTCCATTGCCCTACTGTGTATCAAAAAGGAGCTGTCATGATTGATACAGCAGGAGAAGTTCTGTCAGGATGTCACATTCAAGCTAGGGCTGGACAACCCTCACAGGCGCCACATACAAGATGTAGCTTGTGGTGAGGCTGCACTCAGGGGAGCCATAAAAGATTTCAACCAAACCTGGCAGCTAAAGACCCTGCACACACTATTTACAACATAACAATGATGTTGTATACTGCCAAATTTGGTGTGTGTGGAGGTGCTTTTACCTCTTGTGCATGTTGGCCATGGCAGCAAGCATGGTACTTTGCTGAAGAGTCTGGCTTGACCATCACAGTACTTGGCATCCCATCTCAGGAGGATTCCTTGCCAAACTAGTTTATCAGGATACATACATACTCTAATAAATAGTTGCAGGTATGCAGGAAGTTGACCTTTCTGCTTCTCCAGAAAACGAACAAGAAACTTTTAAACTTTTGTACCCAAACAACGTCGTCATCAGGAGCCTGGGAAGCAAATGCCTTCTCCATAAGCTGGGCAAATATATTTCCATGTGTCTCTCCTCCAGTCCCTCTTTTCCTCACGGAAATATGAAAGATAAAGGAGTGCAAGCCAAAAGTGTTATTGTAGCACGCCTTCAGCTGAAACAGCACTGGTCCTCTGTTGAACTGAGCATTTTAAGGATGTCTGCTTTCTTGCTGACTGATGCCTCAGTATGCAGATCCCTGCTGATTCAATATAAGGAGTTCACTCAGATGCCTCTGCCTGAAGACACTAAGACTGACAGCTCTGATAATCTAGCACTCCTACCTTTAAGGCTTGCATTCACTGATGGCATGGTTACCATGTTAAGAAAACTAGGAAATGGGGTACAAGATAATAGTGCATAGTGAAATGAAAAAGATACTCCCTTTGGTGCCATAGAGAGGCACTAGCCACAAACCAGTGTTCAGTGTCTTTCACACTCAAATACCTGTCAGACCTTTATAAATCAGGGTTGTTGTATGCCTCACTAAAAGTACATGTTGTTTGCTATTTCTGCCTGCATGGGATTCCTCATTTATTCTGTTACCAATAATGCAGATCCTCAAAGGTGAATTTTTAACTGAGACCCTGCCCCCCAAGAAAGTAATCTCTTATTTGTGAGACTTCAGCTGTGTGATAGAAATATTAACTTTGCCACCATTTGAATCAGTAGCTGTGGCACCCTTCAAATACCTGACTTGGAAGACTGTTTTCTCAACGGCCATCATATCTGCCTGGGCGTATCGGAATTATAGGCCCTCATATGCAGGCAGCTGTTTCTCATCTGCCACAAGGATAGTGTATCCGTCTGCAACAGTCAAACCTTCATATCTGTCTAAACCAAGCCATTATTCTCCCAGTGTCCTGTCGTGCCCCACAAATCAAGAGGAAAAGGTCTTGTATACTTTGGAAGGGCATTAGCAGCTTTAACTAAAAAGGACTAAAGAACCAAAGCTGCTTTTGCTGCACGGACTTCTGGTGTTTGCCTAGAGACTTCAACTAAGATTATGCCAGTAGATTTAAGTAAAGCAATGACCACAACAGAATGCAGTTTTGAGTGCTGGCCTTATTAGTATTAAAGTAAAATAAAATGATGTGCTGGTTGGTGACTGCTGTCAGTGTGGCATCATTTGTAGTTTCAGTGAAATCCTCTGTGAGTACTTCATTCTCCTCTATCTCGCTAATGGTCTTTTGGACAGTGTTAGTGACTGGGCCCAACACCTACTGGAATGCTTGAAGGGTTCCTGGTTGTGGTGAGAAGAATTACTCTGATAACCAGATCCTTTTTCCATCTTTCAGAGCAGCTGGCCGAATGTTTGGAGTCATGACCTTGGGCTCAGGATCCTAAAGAGCTCCAGTACCTGTCAAACCTGGAAAGGTCAAGGGGAAAGGCTTCAAGGAGGAGAGTAAGTAGCCTTGGAGAGACTTATTGTAAGATGGGCTTCCCTCCCTTACCTCACCATCCTTGACCTTGTCCTACAACAGTGTTGAAACCTGGGGTGCCTCCATCCTTGCCTGAAGAACCCCTGTTTTGAAGTGTCATTCATTTGTTTGAGTTCCAGTTTGTAGTTCACAGATATTTTGATGGACAGTAAGATGCAGATAGGCCAGTATCTGTACTTGCCTGAGACAGCCGCTTTATTAAGTCAGTGATGAAGAATTGGAAGTACCCCACCCAAGTCCTCAGCTATGGTTCTTAAGCTGAACAGGAGGTAGCTATCATCTAAAGACTACATCTTTATGGACTCTCAGTCCATGGCTTTGAGGTTGGTAGTGGCCTTGATGGTTGTCAAACAAAAGACCCCCCCCCCCCCCCCCACAAGCATCTCAGTGAATTGTCTCTGGACTGGGAATTCATGAGGCTAGATCACTAAGGTTAGATGCTGCACTCTGTAGAAAACCCAGACTTTCTTGCTTCAAACTACACCTTCCAGCTGACCCAGTATTTCACTGCTCTGAGAAAGCCAGGATTATGTTGATTTTTTTTTTTTTTGAAGTTGAAGAATAATTGATTCATGACATTCCCGGAGTTGCATGAAGTCTATAGATAACCATTGTGCTCTGTGCATGATGTAGTTAACACATATACTGTTATATATTTTGTGTAGCTAACATACATGCTGCATACCATAGTGTTTGGGGTTTTACTGAACTGCAAGAGGAGGTGCAGTTTCTTTTGTGCAAGAGAGTACTTGCACCAATTGCCATGTAAGAGTTAAGATCATAGGAGGTTACTAGACTATTGGCCCTGAGGCCCTTATAAGCCTAGCCAAGAGTTTAGCCCATATTTAGACAAGTCAGCATCCAAAGCCCCTGTCCAGCATAGACACAGGTGGAATCCCAGGGGTGTATTTCCTGTTTCCCATCCAGTTATCCAGGTTGCACTTAAAAGGGGGTAATGAGGTACTCTGCTTGACGTGGAGGGAGTCTGTTCCACAGATGGGGGAGTCTCGGGGACACAAATCTGTCCTGCCAACAAGTCCTGTTGATATCACAAACCAGGTTGAGGTCGCACGTACGGGTTACTCGAGTGGAGCTTGACTTGTGGATATGCAGCAGTCCCATCAAGGCGGAGTCTGAGATGGCTTTGTATGCCAGACAGAGGTCACCTCTGAGAAGTCTGTATGACACTGAGTAGAGGGACAGGGCTTTTAGCCAATCTCTGTAAGGTAGATGTTTGAGGCCCTGAATTCTCCTGGTGAGGAACCTCTGTGGTCTCTCCAGCTGCTGCATGTGCTTTGCGAGGTACATGCCGAAAGGGCCATTGTACTCAGTAACTGACCTTATAAGAGAAGAAACAAGTAATTTCCATGGTATCCCTGAAGTCTCAAACAACTCACTAAACAAGTATAGTGGGTCCAAAAATAAAACCGTGAAAGAAACTTCTCTGTGTGGAAGATTTTCAATCCATATATATCTAGTTAGTCACAGACTTGTGAGTGTGGCTTAATGGTTAAGGTGTTTACCTTACAAACACAAGGTTCAGGGTTTGAGTCTCACAAGGGATAATTGGCTAGGCTTAAAATCGCTCACAAGGGCAGTTAGCTTAGTACTAACCTATGAACTGTATATTAATCAGATCAGATAATGGTAGTAGAAATAGCGAACTTAAACTTGTCCTACGTCAAAAAATAATTAAAAAAAATATATAATATGAAATATTGTACAGAATTACTAAATATTTGAAAGTAATCCAAGCAGAGTAGGCAGTCTGTTTCCAGTCGAAAATCCTTTATTAAGTACACAGACAAGCGATCCAAGTAAAACAAACCTAACAGAGTAATAGTTTCCTCACAAGTTAACTATATATATATATATATACATACATACATATATATATATATATATATATATATATATATATATATATATATATATATACATATACATACATACATATATATATATATATATATATATATATATATATATATATATATACACACACACTTTTTATCAGGCAAGAGAGTGGTTTATTGTGGTGTAAAACAAAGTATTATTGGAAATTTTATTTAAAGTACATAAGGGTTATATTATTATGACAGCTACTAAATAGTGCAGGACCAGCTCGAATGTCACACTGATGGGGGGGGGGGGGGGAAGGGATGTAAATTTAACATGTATACCAATAGTACTTTGTTTTACAGCACAATAAACCACTCCCTTGCCTGATTAAAAGTATATTCATAGTAAGAAAGCTTGTGAGGAAACTTACTCTGTTGTTTTTGTTTTACTTGGATCGCTTGTCTGTGTACTTAATAAAGGATTTTCGACTGGAAACAGACTGCCTACCCTGCTTGGATTACGTTGGAATACTTAGTAATTCTGTACAATATTTCAAATTATATATTTTTTACTATTTTTTTGACTTGGGGTGAGGTTTAAGTTTGCTACTTCTACTACCATTATCTGATCTGATTAATATACAGTGATTAACTAGATATATATGGATTGAAAATCTTCCACACAGAGAAGTTTCTTGCACTGTTTTGCCTTATAAGGAAGAATACAGGGATGTTATTACCTCTTTGTCCCTGGATAAGATACCCTTACTTATGAAGTGGGCCATGTAGAAAGCTTTCTGTACAATGGAAGCAACATGGTGGTCAAAAGTGAGGTTGCTGTCAACCTGGGTGCCCAAATCCCTCACTACTCATTGTGTACTTAGTACGTTAGTGTGATAATATGTGGGGATGTTACTCTCCCCAAAGGGGATGATGATGCATTTTGTGGCATTCAACTTGAGGCCATGTTTTTGGCACCAGTCATTTGTTTGGGTGAGATCCTCTTGGAGGACGTCCACATCACTTGGGGAATTGATGACTGTGCCCAACTTGCAGTCATCTGTAAACCTGGTCAGCCATAGCCCACTGGTTTTGGCCTGCACCTCAGAGAGCTGTATCCTGAACAACAGCGACCCCAAGACCGATCCCTGAGGTATGCCGCTCATTATAGGTATACTGCTTGAGGTGACTTCCCCTGTTTTGATTAGGTGGGTTCCGTCAGTGAGCCAGTTTGCTACCCATCTGGTAACATATGGATTGATGCATAGTTGAAAGAGTTTATCTATTATGCCTGAATGAGGAATACTGTCAAAGGCTTTGGCCAGGTCAGGGTAGGTGGTGTGCATAGTCTTCCCCTCGTCCATGGCTTTGGTGACTGTCAGAAAGAAGTCAACCAGATTTTAACAGCCACTCCCCTTGACAAATACATACTGTGTGGGGTCGAGTGTTTGGAGGTTGCCAATGTCCATGTTAATGAGGTCCATGATATTCCGTTCCATGGCCTTGCAAATCAGGCTAGTAAGGGTGATGGATTGGCGGACACCCCACCTTTGTGTAAAGGGATGACAGTGGCTGTCCTCCATTTGGCTAGGACAAAGCTGGTACTCAGGCTTTGTTTAATAGAGCGCCTGATGCTGCTGCAACTTCATGCCTGAGTTATCGGGTCCCATGGAGGCTGTATTGTTTTTCCTTTGAGAGGGCAGTGATGACCTATTCCCTAGAGATAAGGGGTGGGGGGGCAGGTACTGGGGATGCCCTGATTTACTGATGGGGTTGACAGAGGGGAGAAGTTTTCGCTGAATCTGTCAGCCAGTAGATTGACTATATCTACAGCATTTGTGTATGTGGTGTCCTTGACCACCAGTTTTGAACAGGTCTGGGTGCTTCCTTTGAAACTGCAGACATATGTGAAGAAGGCCTTATGACTGTCTCTAGTAGATGTGGCCAATTTGGACTCGAAGTTGGCCGCAGAGGATTTCACTAATGCTCTCATTTGCTTGTTCAGGCTAAGGAGAAAGTGCTTCCAATTGGGCACCTGTTCCTTCTTGGTCCTGGACAGCAATTTTTTCCTTTTGTTATATAATTTATTTATTGCAGATGTCCACCAGATAGGTTTACTCTTCCATGCGGAGGGTGATTTTGTCCTTTCAGGTATTCCTGATTCCATGCATCTATAAATGGTCGTATAGTACTTTGGTGTGGATTTGGACATTGGTGCCAGTTCCTACAGAGTGGGAGCAGGCTGTGAAGCTGTTTATACCATCCTTCAGGAGGTTGTAATCAGCTTTGGAGAAATTTTTTGTTTGACCCTAGCTAGGGGGGGTCAGGGGGAGATGGTGACTTCGAACATGACCGCTTTATGGTCGTATCTTACCAGGGAGGATAATACTGTAGGGGTGCTGCAGTGGTTGCTCATGTTGGTTAATACCAAGTCCAAGATATTATCACCTCTTGTGGGGGTATCGACTAGGTGTTCCAAGGCATTTGCATTGATAAAATCGGGGAATCTCTGGGCATTTGTGTTTTGGCATGAGTAGTTCTTCCACTCTGTGGTTGTTGGGTAATTAAAGTCACCCAGGTCAGGGTAAAGGGATGAATCTTGGTACATTTTAAGAGGTCCAGATAGGTGGAGTGGGTATCTTGAGTCAAATTTGGGGGCCTGTAGCTAGATGTAATTTGAACAGGGGTCTTGTCAACAGTTAACTGCACCTGGAGTGTCTCCTGTGTGATACTGTTTGACCAACCTGGAGGAGTGTGTGTCTTTAATATATATATTGAAACTCCACCTCCTTTGGTCTTGCTGCCCACAGTTTAGAGTCTGAATGTATGATATGATGAGTAACCAGGTATGGCTGGGGTGCTCTCTGCAGATTTGAATCAGTTTTCTGTGACTGCACAAATGTCAGCATCTTCCAGGGTTAAGAATGCTTGCAATGAGTGCAGTTTCATGTTTAGACTCCTAGTGTTTAGCAGCATGACATTTAATTTGCATTTTGTTGAAATTTTTATGTTGGTAGTATCAACCTCATGACTTTGCCTAAAAAAGGCACTATGGGGGAGGCAAAGGCCTTTGCCAGAAACCTGAAGCCCAAGTGAGACAGATGCAGGCCATCTTTAGCAAAGCAGGCTGTCAGGTACTGGATCCCCTTGGAATGACACCAGAAACTAAGCCAATTGTTAGTCAGTCATTTTCTGTTTGTATTGTGGCATCATTCTGGGTGACGGTAGAATGCTGCTTAAGGTTAGGGACATACCTGCCTGGGACATTTATTCAGCAAGCTTAATCATGTCTCTCTTCATATAGTCCAGGGAGGTAGTTTCAAGTCGTTCACACCAACATGGACTATGACAGAGTCATAACAGTACCTTTTGTTGAGGGACTTAAGTGCATGTGTGATATGGCAGATTCTGGCACCTGACGAGCAATTAACCGTAACTTTCTCCTTATCCAGCCTGGTGAGAGGCACATCTGTGTGTCTCACAATGGACTGATGACTAATATGTTGGGTTTATGGTTAGGCCTTAGTGGTTGCAAGACACTAGTATGTGGGACTATGGATGGTATGTGGTGTGGTGGATTGTGGGGTTTGCATACGTTTTATCCTCTGAGGTCTCCTTTGTTTGGATTTGTTTTTGTTGAGAACCTCCTCATATGTGGGTGTGTGTTGTGTGGTTGTGGGTGGTGTTTGAGGTATAATGATTGTGTTGACAACCTTCTCAGTGCCAGATATACTGGCTTGTGAGGGAGAGAACAGAGACTCTAGCTTCTTTATGTAATTGCGTCTCTCACAAATTGTGTTCCTAGGTGGTAGTAGTAGATGGTTGTCCATGTACATGAGGCAGTTGCTACACTGTCTCAGGATGCCCATATCTACCAGGCTGCCAGGAGAAACAGTCGGAAATTGTCCATCCATATTTCTCAGAATCTGAAAGGAGAGTCCAGGGAGAGCTAAACCCAAGTGCTTAAACCAAAACTAAGACACTTAGAATAACACTTAAAATTTAAACAGGCTAAAAACAAGTAGTAATAAATGCATCAGAGAAGATGCAATTGAAAACTTTAGAGAACAAGTAGCACAAAAAAATGAAGTAACAGAGTAGGAGGAGAAAACACAAGTACTGTAAAAGCAGTTGAATAAAGTTTTTAAGTAAAGTGGAAAGGAGAAAGAGGAACAGTATATAAGTGTGTTATATTAGTGTATAAGGTTAAGAAACTAAGGGGGTTGGCCTTTCCAAATGTTATCTCTACTGCCACTTTTTCTCATTCCCTATCGGGTGAGCCTTTGGCCAGTACTTGATTTCAAACAGTCCATTCAATTTGTATAGCAAAAATCTTTCAGCCACTTCTGTCACTCCTGCACACAAGGAATTGGTTTGCATCCTAAATATGCCTGATGTGCATCTTCACATCCCAGTACACCGTGCTTATTGCAGGTTTCTGCAGTTAGCCCTGGTTGGTCAGAGGTACCAGTTCAGGACCTTCTCCCTTCTCCTTTTTTATGTACTAAGTATTTTTACAGAGTACCTATGCATTGTATCTGCTGTGTTGTGCAGCTGAAGAATCTTACGTATTCCCTTGCCTGGATAACTGGCTGCTTTCAGCCCCACCCCTGATGTAGTTGGTTAGCTGCAAGGTAAGATTTTTCCAGTCTGAATTGGGAGTAACTGTGAAGCTCAAGAAATCTCAGTTCTCCCAGTTTCCAAAAGTGCTGTTGCTAAGATTGATTTTAAATGGTACTGTTGGACATGTTTTGTCTTTTTGGACAGTATAGGAACCCTGGCAGGGAATCTTCCAGTCTTTGGCCAAGCAGACCTTCTTATTGGCCCATTCATTTCGCCAGATAATGGGCTTATGTACACTGGCATTCCAACAGTTAAGTTTGCTAGTTTTAACGTGAGGGTTTGTCAGTGGTGCCTGGCATCCTGCTGCAGTTGATAGAGGGACAGCCTTGAAGACTACATTTCTCTGAATCCTAGGGGTTGAAGGAATGGGCATGATGGATGGAAATTTCCAAACTTTCTCTTGTTTTCCACCTTTTCCCTGAGTTGCTGGCAGAGGTTTTCATGTCAGATTCCTAGGGAGCACATTTCTGCTTCTTGTGATCCAGCGATACCCAGTCCTGTCAGGATATTAATTGGTGTGCTGGAAGTGAGGGTAGATGTTATAGGTTCATAGGTTGGTACTGGGCTATCTGCCCGAAGGCATATATTAGCTTAACCACGTTGTGCGGTATTCACCACCACTTTAGTAGTTCCCTAAACCCTTGTACTAGCAGCTAGTACCCTTGGCCCCTATCTAGTAGTGCTGTTGGTGTGAGCCCCAGTGTGAACTTTGTTACCCATCCACTCATCAAGGTTCCTCTTGAAGAGTGATAGTGAGGGGCTCTGTCTTATGTAGATCGGGACCCTGTTCCATAGTAAGGGAAGTCTCTGCGAAGGGAATCTATCCCTCCAGCATGTTCTATTCATTGTTGTGTTGAGGTTTATATCCCTAGAGCGTGTAGCTCGAGTAGATTTGGTTTTGCTAAGATGGAGCATGTTCAACAATTCTGGGTTGGACATGGCTCTGTACGTTAGACAGAGATCGCCTCTGAGAAAGCGGTATGCAACAGAGAACAGACTTAGCTTTTTCATTCGTGCTGCATAGGGTAACTGTTTGAGGCCAGTAATCCTCTTGGTTAGGTACCTCTGTGGTCTCTCCAGCTGCTGGAGATGTCTATCCAGGTACATTCCAATTGGTGCATTGTACTCAATAATGGGTCTGATGAGGGAAGAGTAGAGGGGCACCATTACATCCTTAGATCTTGATGCAAACCCTTTCGTGATCAGATGGGTTACATAGAAGGACTTTCTAACCACTTTGGCAACATGGTTATCAAAGGAAAGCTGACCATCTACTTGGGTCCCTAGATACCTTATTTCTTCAGATTTCAGGGGATTACCTCCTTTGTTGTAGTTTGCGGGTACTCTATTTTTTTCAAAGTGGAGTACTACGCAATTTTTTGCATTTAGCTTGAGACCATGGCTTTGACACCATGTATCAGTCTCATTTAGGCCCTTCTGGAGGATCTCCATGTCGGCCAGAGACTCTATTATAGCACCCACTTTGCAGTCGTCTGCAAATTAGTCAGCCACAGCCCTTCCGCGCTTGCCTGTACTTCTGAGAAGTATATGCCAAACAGGAGGGGCCCCAGGACAGAGCCCTGAGGCACACCACTCGTTACTGGTCTAGATTCGGACATAGATCCCGCTACTCTTACTTTATGGGATCTGTCTGAGAGCCAGTTTGCGATCCATCTTGTGACGTAAGAGTTTATTCCCAGGCTGGTGAGCTGTGAGCTTATCAATAATACCTGAACGGGGAATGGTGTCAAATGCTTTAGCAAGGTCAAGGTAAGCCGTGTGTACCTCCTTTCCCTTATCTATAGCCTGAGTAACTGTCTCAAAGAAATCCACCAGTTTCAGGAGGCATGATCTGCCCTTGACGAAGCCGAACTGTGTGGGGTCCAGCGACTGGAGGTTCCTAATCTCTCCATTTATGAGTTCCATAATGATTCGCTCCATAGCCTTACAGATCAGACTGGTCAGGCTTGTTGGTCGGTAGTTCCCAGGGTCAGTTGTGGCCCCACCCTTGTGTAGCAGGACCACCGTTGCCGTGCGCCATTCTATGGGCACATATCCTGTGGAGAGGCTGAGACTGAACAGGTTATTAAGATGCGGGGTTAATTCTTTTTGGAGCTCGCGTATGACACAGCCTGGGACACCATCTGGTCCCATGGAGGCAGTGTTTTTAGCTTTAGATAGAGCCTTGTTAACCAACGTATCAGTAATAATTGGACTTACACAATCCCCTGGAATTGGTAATAGGCCCTGTAGGTGGTGAGGGGAGGTGAAATTTGCACTGAACCTGTCAGCCAAGATGTTGGCAATGTCAGAAGGGTCAGTGTATTTTGTTCCATTTTGTACTAGCTCAGAACAGACCTGAGCATTGCCATTTAGGTTTTTGACATAGCCATAGAAGGCCTTATGGTTATCCTTGGCAACTTTCTTTTCAAAATTAGTTTTAGTTGACTTGATGAGGGCCCTCGATTTCTTACTAATGCTAATCAGGGATGATTTTTCTACTTGAGATTTGGCCTTTTTTTGTATGTCTCCTCCTTTTATTGTAAAGTTTGCTTATGGCCGGGGTCCACCAGACTGGTTTCTTCTTGCTTGAGGAAGGAGTCTTGGTTTTATTTGGGATAGCATGGTCCATGCAATCCTGAAGATGCATATAGAGTGCCTTGGTGTAGGATTCCGCATCCTGGATATCATTATCCTTCTGCAAGGGAATAGTGAAGTTTTCCACTTCGGATGCAAGTAGTTTGAAGTTTGCTTTGGAAAGGTTTTTGACTGTGGTTTCTTTGACTGGGGGAGGTGGAGGGGTGAGGATGTCCAAGGTTATCAGTTTGTCTTATAACTTCATCCTCTCTGAAAATCAATTTTACAAACAAAAGAAGGGGGTGGCGATGGGCTCCCCGTGTGGATCTAGCTATGCGAACTTAGTAATGTCTTATTGGGAGAAAAATTATGTATTTAACAATGATTTCCTTAAAGGCATAATAACTTTTTATGCTAGATTCATAGATGACATCATAATTATATTTCAAGGGGATGAGAAACAGGCAGCTGAAATTGTAGAAATGTTTAACAATACCGAATTTTTACGTTTCACTTATACATTCAATAAAGAAGTTATATCGTATTTGGATGTAAAGTTGACCAAGAATAGATCACAAGAGGCTTATGAAGCAGATATATTCAGAAAATCGACATACTCTAATACATTTTTGCATTTTCATAGCGCACATCCTTTACATCAGAAAAAATCTGTGGTCAAAGGACAGCTCGTCCGAGCTGCACGAATGATTACTAGAGATGAGAATTTCGCATTGGAATGTCTGAAGTTGAAACAAATGTTTCTTAATAGACAATACCCTATTCAATTTTTAGACCCCATAATGGAATAAGTTAACATAAGAAGATGAAATGGTTACTTCAAACCTATATTAAAGAAACAATATCATAATTGTTTTTCACCAGAGGGGACCCATCCCCAACTCACAACAATGGAACGATCACATACTGTCAATTATAATTTGGCTTGCATAATACGATTCTCTTTGGACTTTGCTAACATTAAAGAAATCATCTTGAAGAAATGGAATATATTCATTGAAGATCAATTATTAACATCTAAACTAGGTTCAGAACCTAAAATCATATGGAAGAAAGGTTCCAATTTTAAAGATATTTTTCAAAGAAATAAGCAAATTTAATGACCTTTTTGAGAGGAGTGGGACAATGTGGCAGTTGTTCATACTGCCATTATATGATCGCAGGAAAAACAATATGCATAAACGGAACTAAAGTTCAAACTAAGAGGAAACATAATTGCATCTCAAAAGGGGTTGTTTATGTAGCAATCTGTCAGGCCTGCCCGTCTTTTTATATAGGCAAGACGGAGCGAAGGCTGAGAGAGAGAGTGTATGAACATCTAAGAAGCATCAGTTTGCATAAGGAAGATAAAGCCTTAGCAAGACACATTATGGATCATCCTGAACATAATTTTTGTTTCAAAGTAATCCATCAAATCAAGCAAGACATTCGAGGGGGACCTTTTAATCTCTTGCTGGAAAAAAGCGAATTATTTTGGCAGATTCGGCTTAATGCCTTTGTGCACCCTGGTTTAAATTAGAAATGTTCATTAATGTGTCTCTTAAAATTAAGACGTTTAGAGAGATAACTTACATTAAAATCAAAATAAAATAAAATAAAAATAGAAATGAAAACAAATATAATAGAAATGATACATATAGAGTATAGAATAACTAATTAGCATTATATTTATCTCATAATCATTAGTTGACTAATTCTTATCACTACCTCTATAACAATAACGTTAGTAATAAGAGAAAATCAAATAAAAGTCTATTGAAAGAATCATTTTAAATTTCAATATTTTATTATAATAAGTTTTTTATTTTAAATTTCTGCACATCACTATTAATTTATTTTATATGGAACGCTCTCCAGGTATAAATAATGCATTAAAATCAACTTGATGAGAATTTTTTAAGATTATCAATGTTTCATTTATTTTTTAATATTGTTTTCATAACATCACAATATATTATAAGTAATTTTTTAATTTCTTATTTTTAATAAATAAATGGAGTTGTTTAACAGCGATAATAAATCGCAGGAATAGAATTTTATTGAACATCTATATCACTGTTGTTAGTATTCTAAATTGTAGTAGCAATAGCAGTGGTCTCACTTTAAGAAATTACGTCATGGTTTGCAATCATGGTGCGAAATTGAGCTATTTAAATAAGACTCTACTACTGTTCAGATGTTTGTCAGTTTGTCTGAAGAAGTCCAACCATTGATTTGGACGAAAAGCATTATTTAAATTTGTTAACGTTTAACTTTTATTTTAATAAAGCGAGTGGAAAAGCGTTTGCCTAAGCGAATCATCCTTTTAGTCCTTGTTATCAGTTTGTGGTCGGATCTGACCAAGGAGGGAGTGATAACGGGTGTGGTACAGTGGGCGCCCATATTTGTGATTAAATCCAGTATGTTGTCCCCTCTAGTGGGGGAACATACTAGTTGTTCAAGGGCATTTGAATTTATAAATTCTATGAATCGCTGAGCATAGGAGTTGGAACATTGGTAGTTCGCCCAGTCTATACCAGGGTAGTTGAAATCACCCAAGATTATGGTGTTGGGTAGGACCTTTATATTTTCCAATGTCTCAAGGAATGCAGAGTAAGCATCTTGGGACATGGTGGGTGATCTGTAACCGGCTATGACTTGAAATGTGGTTTTGCCTGCTGATAGTTGCACATGGATGATCTCTGGGGCATCATGCTGCGCTATTAACCTGGAGATATGGGTATCCTTGATGAATATGGATACACCTCCGCCCTTTGTACTGTGATCCGGTAACTGAGGCCAGAAGGTATGATATGAATTGTAACCTGGCAGTGCTGGGGTGCTCTCTTGAGCCTTGAACCAAGTTTCCGTCACTGCACAAACATCGATTTCCTCCATGCTGAGGAGACCCTTGAGTGTGTGCATTTTGAGGTTGAGACTTCTGGCGTTGAGTAGCATTACCCTTAGTTTTTGGTTACCTGTGCTGGTTACAGTGGTTGGTGTGTCCTTTGAGCCTTGCCTAAAAAAGGCACTATGGGGACGGCAAGAGCCTTGGCCAGTATTCGAAAACCTAGGGGTGACAGGTGCAACCCATCTCTGGCAAAACAGCGAGGCTTGTCTATCATGTCATCCCAGGCAGACAGACACTGGATCCCCTTAGAATGACACCAGAAGCTTAGCCAATTGTTGAAATTGATCATTTTGTCTTTGTATTGTGGTATCATTCTAGGTGAAGGTAGTATGCTACTCAAGGTCAGGGTCATACCAGCTTGGGCTACATGATCAGAGAGCTCCTCGATGTCTCTTTTCATGTAGTCCAGGGAGGTACGTCTTAGATCATTCACACCAACATGTACAATGACAGCGTCATACTTGTACTTGTTCTGGAGTGACCTAAGTACCTGTGTTATGTGGCGGATCCGAGCACCCGACAGGCAGCTGACAGTAACCTTCTCCTTGTTCAGCCTGGTGAGTGGAACTTCCGTGTGCCTTACTATAGAGTCTCCTATTACTAGCATGTTAGGTGTGGTGTTTTGCCTTAAGGGCTGTTGTGAGGCACACTGCTGAGGTGAATTGTGTTTTCTGGCTTGTGTTTGGGGGTGCAAGTTGCTTGCTTCTCTGCTTTGGAGGGCACTGTTTCTTTTTCAGATTGGTACCTAGTGCCTCCGAATATGTTTTTGTGTATTTATGCATATGTTTTGCCGGTGCTTGTTTTGTAGATTCATGTGTGACAGGTGGTGTGTTGCAAGTGTCCCTTATCCTCTTGACTGTCTGTTACAGTCATGGGTTGAGAGCGCTTAGCCTCCAGTCTGGCTGTGTATTTGCATCTCTCACAAGTGTTTGTGTCTAGAGGTAAGAGGAGAGGGTTGTCTGTATACATGAGGCAGTTGTGACATTGGTGGAATTGGGCATCCTGAGGCAGATGAACTGGAGAGTACACCTGAAGCTGACCTCTGGACATGCTTTGAAGAGTAAATTGAACTTAAGTCCTGCGGACGATCGAGGGTCTTATGCTATATTATAATAGTGCTGTCTAGGAAATTTGGAGAATAATAGTGCTGTGTAGGAGATTGCTGATTTTTGTTTTGCAAGTGCTGCAATAAGAGCAGCTTATCTGAAGCACTTGAGTTGAGGCTTGCCTACTTCTAAGGGAAAATTTACAGCGCAGACTTTGTGGGGCCAGGAATAGTATACCAACGCTGCTCTGTGCGCAAGACCGCGCAAAAAGAGAGTTGCAGGGTTTTCCTCTAGATAAGTGAGGAAAGAGAGTACAAGAGCTGTTTTTCTCTAAGCAAGTGAGAAAAGTAAGTACAAAAACTGTTTTCCTCTAGGTAATGAGGTAGATAGAGTGCTATAGTAATTAGTAGCTTATTTAGTGCTTACAAGTTCTAAACACGAGCTGAGCATGAACAAGCAAATTTAAGTGCTAAAACTTAGAATCTGTATCTGCACTAGATGAGTTACAGGACAGAAACAAGTGCAAATACAGGCTTTCAAATCAGAAAGTTGAGAGAGATGGAAGAGATTGCCCATATGGCCAATAACTACAAATTCTGGGCCAGAACCACTACTTATGTGGTAGACAGGTTACCTAGTGCTTACCACTCCCACTGATAAGCTAGAAGGCTTCCCTCCAACACAGAAAGGCTTGGGGGACTCAAAAGCTTACACACAGTCCTGGATACAGCAAATCTGTATCTGGAACACTAGTTACAGGAAAGGTAGGAAACAGGCTTACAGTTTTTCTTTTTTTTTTTTTTTTTTTTTTACAGAAAAGTAGCAAAAACAGTAGTAAAAACAATTCACATGCAGTGCAAGCTAGCACACTTGAGTATGCAGCAATATTAGACCAAACACAGTTTAAAAAATCTAATTAAATTAAAAAGGACTAAAAGCAAGTGCAGAAAGAGTTTATTAGGTAGAATGTGGTAAAGGGATGGGACGGGGTAGTGTTTCACTGTTGCAGTCATCATACTAGGGTTATCTGCCTGCAGGTAGCCCTCAGTTGGCCCGAATACCACAGTCTTAGTATTTCTGCGCCAGATGCTGTCGCTTCTTCCATGACATCAGGTCATTAAGGGTATAAAACAGGCAGCCGATGCCATTACATCAGTCTTTCTTGCCATGGAGGAGCCCGAAGCAGAAGCAGTTCGCAAGTGCTCGTCGGCCGCTACCTGAAATTTTCATTTTCGAGTTTATAATCCTGAAGTCTTCTAAAGCTAAGTACCCCGTTGGGGATCCTTTTTTTCTTGCTCTAACCGATGTCAGAAAAAGTTAACAATTGTCTTGCTTGTGGAAAGCAAATACCTCACAGATATTTTCATTCTTACTGCGTAACCTGTCTAGGCCCAGACCACGACGTCCCTCGCTGTCGGTTTTGTGCCTTGTTTAAAGCTTGAACCATTCGTCATCTGATTATCTTTGTCACTAAATTCTTTTGCTCATGTTCTCCGTATTTTGAAATAGCTTCGATAAGCCATCTGACTACAGATCTTCTGAAAAAAAGGAAAGATAAAGAAAGAGACAGACCGCATAGGTCCAAAACTGACAATGCTTCTTTTAAGCTAGTCATCAGTCCACTGGTACTCCGTGAGGCGCCTTTGCAGCTTCGATGCCCGCTTCTATGGATTCGCAGGTCTCTGCTGAGTCTGGTATGCTGCGAGATGCTTCTTCGAATATGGAACCTGTGGATGTCTCTACCTTGGATGGGTCTGGAGCCACTGTGCAGGCACCGGCTTCTGAGGGGGTATTCCATCCTACTGATGTTCGAATCAAACTGACGACTTCATTTTTAGCCAAAACAACCGAGTTTCGTAGGCCCAGAGTACGCACTATGCCTAGAAAATCAACTACCAAAGTGCATGCTCAAGCTCCCATGCCACAAAAAAAATGCTTAGAATGGCTGAAGACCTTATTACCCTAATTAGGGGAAGCCAGCCTTCCCCTGCTAAGAGACAAAGAGTTGAGTTTCCTTCTGATTCTACACACCAGGAGTCCGATGACTCTGACCCTTCTGATTATCAGGACATGCCCTTATCAGCCTATGAGGATTCAGATGCAGAGGAATCCATTCCCTCTGCCTCCCCTCTAGAGGATTTTTTTTGGTGAAACCTTGCATACTTTGAGAGCATTTCCACTGGGAATGCCAAGACTACCCTCAGTCCAAAAAGAGACTCCGAGAATTTTTAGAGTTGCCTCAGTACAGACCTCTAGCTATACCTCCTGCCCTGGATGTTGTAGATGATGTTTTTATGGAATCTAGTCTTAATCCAGATACATTACCCCCGGCCCCTAGGAAACCTGACAGGTACTACAGAGTACCTGTTTCCCACAAATTTCTCTTCAAGAATCCCACTGTGGTTCCAGAGACCATTTTCCAGGTACCTAAAGGGATTAAGGCTACTACAGCCAAAAATCCTACCCCTTTGGACAGGTATTCCATAGCTTTAGACAGATTGAGTAAGAAGATATATACCTCTCAAGAGCTAATGCATTCTGCAAACCAAGTTAGTAAGCATACTTTGCAGTGTGCTTTTGATGCCCTAGAAGCATCTTGCAGGGCTGCAGTCACTGGGTCTGTACTGAGAAGACATGCTTGGCTGAAGGAACAAACCTTGCCAGATCATGTCAAATCCAAATTACTAGATGCTCCTTTAAATAAGGACCAATTGTTTGGCACCAAAGCAGAAGAAGTTTTTAAAAAGATGGAAGAAAAAGCTAAATCTATGCAAACTGTCAAATAATTCTTACAAGTGCAACCACCTAGATTCAATAGGCATTGGCCTTCTAAAAACTAGTCCTTTCCAGCCCCTTCCAGGCCTTCCCAGACCAGACCCAGGGGAAACAAGCCATCCAGACTACAGTCTCAGGGTGTGCAGAGATCTAAACAGTGGACTGCCCCCACCCCAAACACAGGGAGTGGCAAGCCGCCCCCTTATGGAAAGTTCACAATGACTTTTCAGTTATCCTTCCCAGCCCTGCCCATTTACTTGTGCCCCTAGGAGGAAAACTTGCCTTTCATGCAAAAAACTGGATGTCCATTACTCATGACCGATGGGTCCTAAACATTGTATCCCAGGGGTACAAATTCTATTTCCATTCACTGCCAACCCCAAGAGGGTTTCCAGACCTTCCTCCAAAACCTGTGAGCAGAGGCTCAAAAGCAAGTACTTTCCCTGCTCAATATCAGAGCTATTCAACCTGTTCCAGAAGAACAAAGGGGTCAGGGTTTCTACTCCAGACTCTTCCTGTTGCCCAGAAAAGAGGGCTCTTGGCACTCAGACCTGGATCTTTCATTTCTCAACAGCTTTCTGGTGATCCCAAAATTCAAGATGCTTACCCTGCAACAGCTTCTCCCTATGCTAGCCAAGGATGCCTGGTTAGTCACTCTAGACTTAAAAGAAGCTTACCTGCTCATCCCCATAAGGGAGTCATGCAGGAAATGTCTACGTTTCAGGGCAGGCTCTATGCACTATCAGTTCTCTGCACTTACCTTTAGCTTATCTACTGCACCCAGAGTATTCACAAAGTGCCTGGTTCCAGCCATTGCATACTGCAGGCAGAGAAATATCCAGGTTTGCCCATACTTGGACGACTGCCTGGATGTTCTTCGTGTTTCACTTTTGCAGTCATTACATTTGGGTAATCTGCTGGCAGGTTGCCCTCAGTCGGCCTGAATTCCAAAGTCTTGGGTCCTGCGTCGGTTGCTGTCTTCTCTTCCATGACATCAGGACATCAAGGGTATAAAACATGCAGCTGACGCCATTTTCTATAGTCTTTCTTGCCGCGCAGTGCCCGAAGCAGAAGCATTTCGCAAGTGCCGGTCGGCCGACTACTGAAATATTAGAGTTTGAGTTTTAGAACCGAAGTCTTCACTAAAGCTAAGTACCCCATTGGGGAAACTTTTTTCTTGCTCCTTACCAATGTCAGAAAAAGTTAATAATTGTACTACTTGTGGGAAGCAAATACCTCGTAAGGATTTCCATTTATACTGAATTCCTTGCCTAGGCCCTGATCACAACGTGCTTGGCTGTCGGTTTTGTGCCAGATTTAACCAAAGCACTATTAAGCGTTGGTATATTTTTGCATCAAAGTATTTTGGAAACAAATTTAACTACCCAGAAATGTCGTCAGATAGCAATCCGACTACCGGAGTACATAAAAAACGCAAAGAAAAGGACAGAGAAAGGCAGTCGAGATCCAAAACCGACAACGAAGCTTCTCCTAAGCCAGTCGCCGGTACTCAGTGAGGCACTTTCGCAGCCCCTGATACCCGCTACCTTCGAGTCACAGGCCTCTCCCGACACCCACGTGGAGTCCGGTATGCCGCAAGATACTCAAGGTATCAGACCGATAGATGTGTCTCCCTCAGATGTGTCTGGAGCCGCTGAGCAGGCACCAGCTTCTGAGGGTGTATTCAGACCTCAACATTTGTATATCAAACCGTTGACAGCTGCAAAACCAAAGATAAAAGCAACTTTTAAAACTAAAAAAACGATGCATGAGCCACGTGCACAGGCCTCTATGCCTAAAAAACAGATGATCAAAATGGCTGAAGACCTCATTACCTTGTTCAGGGATACCCATCCCCCTCCAAATAAGTGGCCTAGGCAAGGCACTGATTATGAATCTTCAGATCAGGTTTCTCTTTCTTCTGATCAGGAATTATCTATTTCTCCTTATGAGGATTCTGATGCAGAGGAGTCTATACCATCTTCATCTCCTCCTGAGGATTATTCATTTGGAGAAACCTTGCATACTTTGAGGGAGCATTTTCACCGGGAGAGTTAAGACTTCTCAGAAGCAAAAAAGAGGCTAAGGGATTTCCTTCTTCTCCCTCAGCACAGGCCTTTAGCCATTCCCCCTGTTTTAGACATTGTGGATGATGTGTTTTCGGAGTCGAGCTTGACCCCTGACTCCTTACCTCCGGCTCCCAGTAAGCCTGACAGATATTACAGGGTCCCTGACTCTCATAAATTTTTATTAAAAACCCTGCTGCTGATCCTGAAACTATTTCACAGGGTCCAAAGGGAGTTAAGGCCTCAACAGCAAAAAATCCTACCCCCTCTGACAGAGATTCAAGGGCACTGGACAGATGAGGAAAAAAGGTTTATACATCTGCAACCTTGGCAATCAGGGCCTTAAACTGTCAATTTCATATGCTTAAGTGCCAACAATATGTTATGGGATTGCTGAAACAGAAAATGATGTTGATTTCAGAATGTGCAGAAAGTAAAGAATTGCAGGAATTATTGCATGCAGCTGAACAAGTTGGAAAGCATACTTTGCAATGTGGTTTTGATTCCTTAGAGGCCTCCTGCAGGGCCGCAGTTACTGGATTTGTGGTTAGGAGGCATGCCTGGTTAAAGGAAAAGAATTTGCCTGATAATGTTAAAGCTAAATTGCTAGATGCTCCTCTACAGTATGATTCTCTGTTTTGTATTAAGGCAGAAGAGGTTTTAAAGAAAATGGAAGACAAAGATAAGTCTATACAAACTGTTAAAGACATCTTACAAGTGCAGCCACCTAAATTCAGTAGACACTGGCCTACAAAAAACTGGTCCTTTCCTGTGTCAGACAGAGCTCAAAGGGGCAATTCCAGACACCCTAAGGGTTCCAGATGCCAGGCGAAAAATTCATACAGATCAAAGCAATGGGGCGCTTCTACCTCCAAATCTGGAGGAGATAAAGCGCAAACCTACAGAAAACAATCCCAATGACTTCCCTCTGTGTACTCCAAGCACTTATCTTTTGGCAGCACCCATAGGGGGAAAGTTAGCACTTTTTGCTCAGAATTGGCAGTTAATAACCCAGGACAAGTGGGTACTAAACATAGTATCACAGGGATACAGATTCCATTTCCACACACTGCCAATGGCAAATGGTTGGCCAGATCTGCCACAAAATCAATGGGCAGAAGCACAGAAACAGGTTACGTCCCTCATGGATATGGGGGCCATTCAGCCAGTACCAGAACAGAAAAAAGGACAAGGTTTTTACTCATGACTGTTCTTGGTACCCAGAAAGGAAAAAGCCTGGTAGCCAATACTGGATTTATCGATTTTGAACACATACCTGGACATTCCAAAATTCAAGATGCTGACTTTGCAGCAGCTTCTGCCCATGCTGGGCAAGAATGCTTGGCTGGTGACATTAGACCTAAAAGAGGCATACCTGCATGTCCCAATAAGACAATCGTGCAGATGATACCTCAGATTCAAGGCTGGCTTAATGCATTACCAATTCTCTGCACTGCCCTTTGGCTTATCTACGGCACCCAGGGTCTTTACAAAGTGCCTGGCACCAGTAATTGCATTTTGCAGACAAAGAAGTATACAGATATATCCTTACTTAGACAACTGTCTCATTCAAGCAGAGAACAAGGACACTCTTCTTTGACACCTGGCGTATGTGAAAAGGCTTCTAACATGCCTAGGGTACACAATAAATGAAAAGAAATCACAACTGGTACCCGCTCATAAGATAACATTCCTGGGTGCAAGCTTGAATACAACTGCCCAGATGGCTTACCTTATGCCAGACAAGCAAAGGCAACTGGCTACTTACTTCAAACTAATGGCAACAAAGACCCAGTTGTCTGCAAGACAAATTCTGCAGGCTTTGGGCTTCATGGCATCCTGCATCCTACTAATTCCATATGCAAGACTGCATATGAGGAAATGTCAATGGTACCTGAAAAGTTTATGGAGTCAACATTCTCACAGTCTGGAAGCAATGATTCCTCTCATTCCCTGCCTACAACAGGAGTTTCTATGGTGGGCAAAGGCATGTCACCAAAACATGGGACGGGCCTTCACTCTTCCCCCCTGCCAGCCAAACCTTGACAGACGCATTGGATTATGCCTGGGGGCCCACATGGCAGGAAGATGCATTCAGGGCATATGGACCCCAAAGCAAATGCATCTGCATATCAACCAGAAAGAGATGCTAGCAGTTCAAAATGCCCTAACAGCATTCAAGGACTTACTTCATCCAAGACAACTGCTGATAAAGACAGACAACACCACAGTCATGTGGTATATAAACAAGCAAGGGGGCACACACACATATCCCCTTTGCAGATTGGCCATGGCACTGTGGGACACAGCTTTGACCTACCAAATACATCTTCAAGCTCAATTCCTGCCAAGAAAACAAAATACACTAGCAGACGATTTAAGCAGAAACCTTATGGATCCTCACGAGTGGAAACTAAATCCACAAGTCTTCAACATGATAACAGAGAAATGGAGGAGCCCAGACATAGATCTATTTGCCCCTCCTCAAAATTATCAGTTGAAAAATGCACAAGGACTTGTCACACACAAGCATGTAAAGTGGATGGCCTATCCTTCAGTTGGAAAAACCTATCAGTTTACGCCTTTCCTCCTCTGCCTCTTCTCCCCAAGGTCCTCCTAAAAGTCAGACAAGAGAAACCAAAGATGATACTAATTGCCCCAGACTGGCCCCGCCAGTACTGGTACCCAGTCCTAAGGAACTTGTCTCAATACCCAGCTTGGACCATACCTCAAAGACCTCAACTACTGTTCCAGCAAAACAATCAGATCCTGCACAATCAACTACAGACATTGAACCTGGCAGCATGGCTGATCATGTAGCTATACAAACAACACCTCTCAGTAAAGCTGTGATGGATGTCGTTTTGGAAGCCAGAAGGCCTAGTACTAGAAAATCTTATGCTGACAAATGGAAGAGATTCTGTGCTTGGAATCAAGGACAAGGAATGGATACAGCAGAACCAAATATTCCTCTGATATTACAATACTTAACTGAGATGCTTGACAAAGGCCTATCTTTCTCATCAATCAAATTCCATGCCTCTGCCATTTCGGCTCATTACAATACAGAGCCACCAATCTTTTCTCATCCTTTACTAAAGCAGTATCTGAGAGGATCCAAAAATGTAAGACCTCCTAGAAGATCACCATTACCTGCATGGGACCTCAATTATGTGTTGGAAAAGCTCACCCTGCCTCCATTTGAACCAGCTGCTACTGCTGATATAAAGTTCTTATTATGGAAAACAGCTCTGCTACTAGCAATTAACTTCAGCAAGAAGAATTTCAGAGCTACAGGCCCTCATGGCTGCAGAGCCTTTTATCATATTTTACCCAGACAGGGTGTCTCTGAGAACAAATCCGACTTTTATGCCTAAGGTGGTTTCCAGTGTGGCTCTTAACCAAACAATTCATCTGCCAACTTTTTATCCAAATCTGCATAACAAGGGGTGAGAATTCTGCATTCCTTGGACATACACAGACAGCTAAGATTCTACTTGAGCAGGACTAAAGCTCTAAGAAAAACTGAGCAATTACTAGTGTCATATGCTGCAGGATCAAAAGGAAAGGCCATTTCAAAGCAGACAATTTCAAAGTGGATAAGCCACTGCATCCGTTTCTGCTACTTACACCATGGAAAACCTGTGCCCAAGGTCATTAGGTCTCATTTCATCAGAGCTGCAGCTACTTCAGCAGCCTTTCTCAGAAGAGTACCAACCAAAGACATTCTAGAGGCTGCTACTTGGAGTTCTGTTCACACCTTCACAAAGCATTATCATTTACCTCTCTTAAGTCCAGGGCAGGCTTTGCCACTGCAGTGCTGCAGGGCCTTATAGCCGCACCTAATGCTGTTTAGCTCCAGCCTCCCAACCATAGCTTTGGGATTCTACCCAAATGTAATGACTGCAACAGTGAAACACGAAGAACATAGTACAGTTGTGTACACTTACCATAAATGTAGATGTTGGAGTATATTCACTGTTGCAGTCCAGGTTACCCTCCCACCATCCCCCTATCATTCTGGAGTTTATCTTTCCTTCTCTATCTTCTACAACCTATGTGGTGTATTTGCTTGTAGATGAGAGTAAAGTTTATATTGATGCATGTATGCACACATATATATATATATATATATATTTGCTACCTTTTTGGGGGCACCTGACATCGGGGGCAAGAAAAACTAAAGAAAATGGTGTCGGCTGCATGTTTTATACCCCTGACTACCTGACGTCATGGAAGAGAAGACAGTAACCGACGCAGGACCCAAGACTTTGAAATTCAGGCCGATTGAGGGCAACCTGCCAGCAGATTACCCAAATGTAATGACTGCAACAGTGAATACACTCTGACATCTACATTTATGGTAAGTGTACACAACTGTACTTTCAGGCGGACAGTCAGGAATTGCTACTTTAGCACCTGGCATTTGTAAAAAGCCTTTTGACTTCATTGAGGTACACCATCAACGAAAAGAAATCACAACTGGTACCCAGTCAAACGATTGTATTTCTGGGAGTAAGCTTGGACACAACTTCCCAGATGGCATTTCTCACTTCAGAAAAACAGGTCTATCTGACAAACTACTTCAAACAAATGGCCACCAGAACCCAGCTTTCTGCAAGAAAAATACTGCAAGCCCTAGGGTTCATTGCCTCGTGTATTCTGCTAATTCCATATGCAAGACTGCATATGAGGAAACTTCAATGGTAATTAAAAATTCTTTGGTGCCAACATTCTCAGGACCTGGTAACAGTCATTCCTGTCATACCTTGTGTCAGGGTAGAGTTCCTTTGGTGGGCAGAAGCATGCAACCACAACAAGGGAATGCTTTTCACTTAACCCCTCACCGCCCAAACCCTGACAACACATGCATCAGACTATGCATGGGGGCTCACATGGCAAGCAAATACATTCAGGGCCAGTGCATCCCAGGCCAGATTCCCCTGAACATCAATCAGAAAGAGGTGCTAGCTGTACAGAATGCTCTGACAGCCTTCAAATACCTAATCCTTCCAGGACAACTGCTTATAAAAACAGACAGCACCACAGTTATGTGGTACATAAACGGGGGGGGGGGGCCATTCTTACACACTTTGCAGGTTATCCATGGCCCTGTGGAACACAGCCTTGAGCAACCAAGTGCATCTACAAGCTCAGTTCCTGCCAGGCAAACACAATTCACTGGCAGATGACTTGAGCAGAAATCTCCTAGACCCACACAAGTGGAAATTGGAGCCCAACACCTTCAACCTTCTGATCCAGAGGTAGGGGACACCGGCGGTGGACCTCTTTGCCTCCCCCGAGTACCACAAGTTGAGCAAATTCAGCACCAGGAACCCTAACAGCAGGGCCTGGAAGGTGGATGCCCTATCCTTTCAATGGGAAGAACTTGTCAATTTATACCTTCCCCCCCTCTGCCCCTTCTCTCAAGAGTACTAAAGATAAAACAGGACAGGCCAAGGGCAATTCTTTTTGCCCCAGACTGGCCACACCAGCACTGGTACCCACTCTTATGCAGCCTGACAACAGTGCCACCCTGGTACCTTCATCAGACTCCTACCGTGCTGTCTCAGCAGGAGGGGCAGATTTTGCATCCACAATTGCAAACCCTAAACCTTGCAGCCTGGCTTATCCCTTGAATACTCCACCAGCAACTCTCAGCAAACAGATGCTGGACGTCATTCTTGAAGCCAGAAGGCCTAGTACTAGGCAGTCCTATGCTGAAAAGTGGAAAAGATATTGTTCTTGGAATCAGTCTGAAGGGAAGGACACAGCAGTGCCCTCCTTACTTCTAATCCTGGATTACCTAACAGAGCTACTCCACAGAGGCCTATCCTTCTCCATTAATGTTCATGCCCGTGCCATCTTACCTCATTGTAATACTGAGCCACCTCTGTTTTCTCACCCTCTCATCAAACAGTTCCTGAGAGGGGCTAACACCTTAAGGCCCCCTAGGAGAGCACCCACACCTGCCTGGGACCTTAACTTTGTACTGGAAAAGCTCACGTTTCCCCCTTTTGAACCTGCTGCCTCAGCAGAGTTAAAATTCCTCTCTTGGAAAACAGCCTTCCTTTTAGCCATAACTTCAGCAAGAAGAGTGTCTGAGTTACAGGCACTGATGGCTGTGGAACCCTTCATTATTTTCCATGCTGACAGGGTTTCCCTCAGGACTAACCCATCCTTTATGCCCAAGGTGGTGTCCAGTGTGGCTCTAAACCAATCCATCCATTTGCCAACCTTCCGTGTAATCCTCAGAATAAAGGGGAAAGGATCCTGCACTCCTTGGATGTGCACAGACAGCTCAGGTTCTACCTTGACAGGAGTAGGCCTTTCAGAAAATCTGACCAGCTGCTAGTCAGCTTTGCTACAGGGACAGAGAGGCCATTTCAAAACAAACCATTTCCAAATGGATAGCACACTGCATCCATTTTTGCTACAAGCACCATGGAAAGCCAACCCCTCAGGGGATCAAACCACATTCCACTAGGGCTATTTCCACCTCTACAGCATTTCCCAGGGGAGTCCCTATCAGGGACATTCTGGAAGCTGCAACCTGGAGTTCTGTACACACCTTCACCAAGCATTTCCACTTAACTATCTTTTCTAAATCCAGGGCTGGATTTGCTACAGCAGTCTTGCAAGGCCTACTAGCCAGCCCTAACACCTCTTGACTGCCTTCACCCTTCCTCAGCTTTAGGAATCAACCCAAGTGTGATGACTGTAACAGTGAAACACGAAGAACATAGTACAGTTGTGTACACTTGCCATAAATGTAGATATTCGAGTGTATTCACTGTTGCAGTCCTGGTTTCCCTCCCTCCAGCCCCCTGGCTTTCTCTGTCTTTCTATCTCTCTCCTCTATGGTCATTCTTAATGGCATTGGTATTTACTTTTTAATGGTGGTGTTCCCTACCATATACCAGCTCCCTATTTGGGGGCTCCTGATATTTGGGGCCTCCTGATATTTGGGGCAAGAAAAACTGATGTAATGGCATCGGCTGGCTATTTTATACCCCTGACGACCTGACATCATGGAAGAAGCGACAGCATCTGACGCAAAAATACTAAGACTCTGGTATTTGGGCTGACTTAGGGCTACCTGCAGGCAAATAACCCAAGTGTGATGACTGCAACAGTGAATACACTCGAACATTTACATTTATGGTAAGTGTGCACAACTGTACTTTTTGATTTTGCATCCTGGCCATGCAGGACTTTTTCCCTTCTGACCCTTTGTTGTTCAGGATTGGCAGTCTTCCTGCATGTTTCAATGTTAACAAAGAGGATAGGACTCACTGCCATCTCATTTTTCAGGAGACAGTTCCGTGTCCAGCAAAAGCATATTCCATGGATACTCAGACAAAGCATATTCCATTGATACTCGGTCTGCAGCTAGGCCGAGCCTTTGAATTACAAGTCAGAAATAAGTCAGAAAATGCTAGAAGAATCTTTTGGTCAGTGGAGCATTCCTGAAATACAGTGGATATAAAACGTGTACACACTCCTGTTAAAATGGCAGTTTTTCGTGATATAAAAAAAGTGATACCACAATAAATCATTTCAAAACTTTTCCCACCTTTAATGTGACCTATAACCAGTACAATTCAGTTAAACAAACAAATCTGTTAGGGGAAAAAATATAAAAAAAAACGAAATGTACAGTAAGCTAGTTTTAATAAGTGTGCACATCCTTAAACTAATACTTTGTTGAAGCACTTTTTGGTTTAATTACAGCATTCAGTCTTCTTGGGTACACACTTGTCATCAATTAAAGAGACTCTGATTAACCCCAAATAACGTTCAGCTGTCCTAGTAGGATTTTCCTGACATTTACTCAGTTGCCTGCTACAGCAAAAGCCATGGATGTAATGGGATCCTATCTCGCCTACATTCATGACAGATGGGTTCGGAGCCGATCCATCGGCTCCGACTCGGCAACTTATATACTAGCACGAAGTCTCTCATTGGCTGGGCTATACCCTATCCCAGGATGCACTGCACCTGCTTCCCCAGATCTCGTTTGCCGCTTTACAAGCTGGACGTGGTCTCGACTTGGCTGGAGCTAAGTGTTTATCTTTACCTTTATTGGTCTTTGACCTTGGGGTTTTTGTGTCAGATATTAACCAAACAGCTGTTTTAACAGCTTCTTTATTCTATTTGTGAGAGTTTGAGTGCTGAGTGTCATCTAGTACTTGTTCTTTTTTTTGTCAGGCAAGGCCCGTTTTAGTTAGAGGGCCCTTGCCCTATCCTTGTGTATATTTAGTTAAAAGGCTTTATTTTTCCTTTAATTTAATTCCCTAGTGGTTCTTTGTGCTTTCGGGCCAAGCCCGTTTAAGTTAGAGGGCTTTGGCCTTGGTATTTTTGTCAGTTGTTTGTGAGGTAATTTCTAAGTGCTTGCGCCAGTGAGCCTCGCGCTTTTCAGTTGGTGCTATTTGTCTTTATAGTGCTTAATATTTGTGGTGAATTCTTTTTCTTAGTACCTGTACTATGTCTAAAGAACAGAAGTCAGGGTTTAAAAAATGCACTCGGTGCAGTTATAAAATGTCCATAACAGACAGCCATTCAATTTGTGTTTATTGTTTGGGGCCGAAACATTTACAAGAGACTTGCAGCGTATGTCATGCCTTTTCTGCTAGAGTTCTTCAAGAACGTAAGAACAAGCTTATTTTGAAAGGGCTTATTAAACCTTCGTTTGAGGAAGCCTTAAATCCTCCTGTTGCTTCCAAAAAGAAAAGATCGTCGGCACCGACAAGTCCGTCGGAGCCGACCTCTAAAAAGACTAAATTGACCTCTTCTTCCTCGGCTCCACTGACTTCGGGGCCAAGGGTCGAAGGGTCTGCCTCGGTACCTCCTACTTCGGCTCCATTGCCTTCGGAGCCGCAAGTTGGAGTATCGAGAGGTGAATCACCTCCATCGGTTCCAATGGCTTCGGAGCCGGTGGAAGTGTGCAGCTCAGACTCTTCTCCCTCGGCTCCGAAGAAGGCTCCTTCGGTGCCGATGGTGGTTCATGCTGTGGTGGACTCGGCGCCGACAGTATTGGAGCCGTTTCGTAGCCGGTCCCCTTCTCTCTCGGAGCCGAGAAGAAAGTCTTCTAGAGTGTCTACCTCCTCTAAATCCTCGAGACTGTCAGATTCGGACCTGGATAGGGTGTTACAGAGGCTTTTCCAATCTCCAGTGTTTACTAAAATGGTCTCGGCTCCAGCACATTTTGCTTCGGAGCCGATCCCCCCTCCAACACATTTGATTCCTCCTCCAACCTCTTCGGAGCCGTTGGAGCCGGTGGTGGTGGAGCAAGGTGGAGCCATACGGTCGGAGCAGAGACCCCTATCAGGCCTTTCGGCTCCGACCATGCTTCCTACCCTGTCCTCTGGTTCAGGGTTTGGTACTGCGACCTCTACAGCCGGGCCCGAAGGGAATACTTTGGGACTAGGTGCTTCGGTGCCTAGTCTTCCTCTCGGAGCATCGGCTGCCGGAATTCCCAGTGCCATCGTGGCCTCTAGACCAGTGACTTCCTTGGATTCTGGAGGTCCGGCCTTTGAGGCCATGAGGAGCGCGCTGGCCATGCCCTTGCCGGTTCAACTAGACTCTACCTCACCGTCCCTAGATTTGGAGACTGGTGCCTCTGTTGCGTTGCAGCCCCCCGGCAGCTGGGCCCCAGGGCCTGAGGATACCCCAATCGGGGGTTCCCTTCTTCCGGGTGGTCCGTCCGAAACTGCTTCGGACGAACCCCCACGGAAGAAATTGTGTAAGAGGAAACACGTAGACTCCCAAGATGAGTCTATTACATCGGATACTGACCTCGATGACGCTGAAGGGTCCCCCAAATCATCTTCGGATGATATCTCCTTCTCAGACATCTTTGAGATTCTGAGACAGAGAGGTGACTGGCAAGCCAAAACCCCTTCAACTGAGGAGTCAGTCTTCCTCAAGGCCTTTGGGGCTCAGCCCTCCGCCTCCTGGGTGTCTCCGCCCTTCGATGAACTCCTTGATTTGATTTCTCGAAGGGTGTGGGAACACCCTGATTCTGTGGAACCGGTGCCTGCGAGGCCCAATAAATTCTTGTCAGCTCCCCCACAGAAAGAATTTCTCACAAAAGGTGTACCGGTAGATGCTTTGGTGGTGGCTTCTGCCACACAGCAGGACGTGGCAGAGGCTTCGACGTCTATTCATCCTCCTAATAAGGATTCCAGGAGTATGGATAGGTACGGGAAGCGTACCCTGTCCTCAGCGGCCTTTTCCTTACGGTCGTTGAATTACTTATGTCATTTTACAAGGCTCCAAAGAGATCTTCTCAAAGAGCTAAATGACTCCCTTGTTGGTAATCTACCTGAAGCCCTGGCTTCGACTGTTGGCGCACAGATGACTACTCTTTGTTCTATTGTTAACTCGTCCATGAGGCTCATCTCGTATGCGGCCGAAGGGGCGAGTAGAGCAGCGGGAACAGGCGTTGCCCTTAGGAGACAAGCCTGGTTACGCTTGTGTTCGTTTACGGAGGCCTTCAAGTCTTCCTTCGCCGACGCCCCCTTTGATGGGTCATCTTTGTTTGGACCCAAGGTGAAGGACACGCTAACTCGGTGCGAGCAGGAGGGCAAGACTTTGACTGCCGTTGGGGCCCGTTATTCCGCTCCTTCCAGGCCTTATCCCAAGGCTGGGAGAGGAGGGAAAATGTGGTTTAAAAAATCCCAAAAGTCTTTCTCTACTCCACCCAGTGATTCCCCCTCCAGAGGCAGGGGGGGGGGATTTGGAAGACGCCGCCCCAGAGGTGGCAGAGGCCCCCGTAACTCTGGAGACCGCGATTCCTTTCGTGGTTCTTCATACAACCAGCGTTCCTGAGTGGTTGCCCGACTGTGCAACTCCGGAGCCAGTCGGGGGTCGCTTTGCGGCGCATCCACAAGCTTGGGAATCCATTACAAGCGATCAGTGGGTGCTTCGCATTATTACCGGAGGATATGTCATCCCTTTCAGCAAACCCCCCCTTTCTTTAAGGGAAATCCCGGACGTGCCACCCAGTCAGCGGGATCAGGCAGCATTAGAAATTTCAAAGCTGCTAGAAAAAAGAGCCATCCAGCCTGTCCCCACCGACCAGATCGGATCAGGAACTTACTCAAAATTATTTCTGGTGCCAAAAAAGACAGGGGACTTCAGGCCCATTTTGGACCTCAGTGCATTGAATCGTTTCGTCAAGAAGTCCAAATTCCGAATGGTCACTCTTCAATCTATTCTTCCTTTGCTGGAAAAAGATGCATGGATGTGCTCAGTAGATCTCCAGGACGCTTACTATCATATTCCCATAGCTCAAGAGTCCAGGAGACATTTACGCTTCGCCTGGGCCAGTCATTTCCAATTCCGAGCACTGCCCTTTGGTCTCACCACAGCCCCCAGGGTGTTCACCAAGTGTCTGGCAGTGGTAACTGCTCACCTGAGAAGTCAGGGATTCCAGGTGTTTCCTTATCTAGACGACTGGCTCCTTACAGCCGCCTCCGAGCATCTACTTCTCCAAGCGCTCAGAGCCACGTTCACCTTGGGCCGTTTCTTGGGGATCACATTCAATTTGCAAAAATCTGTACTACAGCCTTCTCAGCGTATTACTTTCATAGGTGCAGACTTAGACACAGAAAGAATGTGCGCCTTTTTACCGGCAGCAAGAATTCAGATCTTACAAGATCAAGTCAAATCCTGCCTTCACTTACAAAGAGCCAAGGCCCATCGGATCCTACAACTGTTGGGCTCGATGGCGTCGACTATACTACTAGTTCCCTTGGCCAGACTTCACATGCGAATTCTACAATGGCTACTGTCGGTTCAATGGTCTTATCAGGAACTGCCCTTGAACCACTTAATTATAATTACGGAAAGTTGCCGTTGAGATCTGCGTTGGTGGCTCCTACAGTCGAATCTCGACCAAGGACGATCCTTTGTTCCTCAACGTCCCCTTGCCACTGTGACCACGGACGCCTCCCAGGTAGGGTGGGGGGGTCATTACCTGGACAGGTCGGTCCAAGGCACATGGCAGATCCAGGAAACACATTTGCATATCAATGTCCTGGAGATGAGAGCGGTACTATTGGTACTCCAAGCTCTCCATCACGCTCCAGAATCTTTTGGTCAGTGGAGCATTCCTGAAATACAGTGGATATAAAACGTGTACACACTCCTGTTAAAATGGCAGTTTTTCGTGATATAAAAAAAGTGATACCACAATAAATCATTTCAAAACTTTTCCCACCTTTAATGTGACCTATAACCAGTACAATTCAGTTAAACAAACAAATCTGTTAGGGGAAAAAATATAAAAAAAACGAAATGTACAGTAAGCTAGTTTTAATAAGTGTGCACATCCTTAAACTAATACTTTGTTGAAGCACTTTTTGGTTTAATTACAGCATTCAGTCTTCTTGGGTACACACTTGTCATCAATTAAAGAGACTCTGATTAACCCCAAATAACGTTCAGCTGTCCTAGTAGGATTTTCCTGACATTTACTCAGTTGCCTGCTACAGCAAAAGCCATGGTTCGCAGAGAGCTTACAAAGCATCAAAGGGATCTCACTGTTGAAAGGTATCAGTCAGGAGAAGGCTACAAAAAAATTTCCACAGCATTGGATATACCGTGGAACACAGTGAAGACAGTCATCAAAAAGTGGAGAAAATATGGGACAACAGTGACATTGCAAAGAACTGGACGTCCCTCCAAAATTGATGGAGACACAAGATGAAAACTGGTCAGGGAGGCTGCCAAGAGACCTACAGCAACACTGAAGAAGCTGCAGGAATTTCTGGCAAGTACTGGTTGTAATACTACATGTGATAACAATCTCCTGAATTCTCCATATGTGTGGACTATGGGGTAGGGTTGCAAGACGGAGGCCTTTTCTTACACAGAAAAACATCCAGGCCTGGCAAAAATTTGCAAAACAGTACATAAAGTCCCCCAAAAGCATGTGGGAAAAGGTGTTATGGTCTGATGAGACCAAGGTTGAACTTTTTGGCCACAGTTCCAAAAGGTACGTTTGGTGCAAAAACAACACTTCGCATCACCAGAAGAACACCATCCCCACAGTGAAGCATGGTGGTGGCAGTATCATGCTTTGGGATTGCTTTTCTTCAGTTGGAAGTGGGGCTTTAAGCAAGATGGAGGAAATTGTGAACAGTTCCAAATACCAGTCACTTTTGGCCCCAAACCTTCAGGTGTCTGCTAGAAAGTTGAAGATGAAGAGGAATTTCACCCTTCCACACAGCAGTGACCACAAGCATACATCCAGATCAACAAAATAATGGCTTCCCCAGAAAAAAATTAAAGTTTTGGAATGGCCCAGCCAGAGCCCAGACCTTAATCCAGTAGAAAATCTGTGGGTGTCCTGAAGGAGGGCTATACACAAGAGATGCCCTCACAATCTGACAGATTTGGAGCGCTTTTGCACGAAAGAGTGGGCAAATATTGCCAGGTCAAGATGTGCCATGCTGATAGACTCCTACCCACGAAGACTGAATGCTGTAATTAAATCAAAAGGTGCTTCAACAAAGTATTAGTTTAAGGGTGTGCACACTTATGCAACCAGCTTATGTTTTTTTTTATGTTTTATATTTTTCCCCTAACAGGTTTGTTTGTTTTTCAATTGAATTGTACAGGTTATAGGTCACATTAAAGGTGGGAAAAGTTCTGAAATGATTTATTCTGGTCTCATTTTTTTATACCACAAAAACCTGGCATTTTAACGGGTGTGTACACTTTCTATACCCACTGTACATATTTTTGTGAGTCCAGTCAATACAAGGTTGCCCGAATTCTGCTCAGGATGACCATTTTTGAGGTGCTCTACTCAAGACACATTGTCTTGTCATAGAACAGCAAGTTTGCCTGCACTTCTCTACCATGTTAGCTGGTTCAGTGGTCCTTCTAAAGTCTCAAAGGAGGAAAAAGGGCATCATGATTCTGATAATACTATGCAGATCCATCAGATTTGGTTCCTTTGCTGTTTCATATGACCCAGGCTGTACCCTCTCTTGTTGCTGCTGTGTGATTTGACCTTACATAGGAAATGGGATCTGTACCCAGCACATCAGTATAGTGGTGTGAAGCTGCATGCCTAGCTTCTAATGTTAGAGCATTAGTCAAGTATGATGCGTCTTGTGATTGTTTTCTCAGTGCTCATTGTTAGAAAGACAGCCTCAGGTCAACTTGTGCATCAGACTAGAAGAGATCCATTTGATGTGCAGTAGGCAAGGGGGTTGACCCCTTCTTTTGGATTAAACTATTCCACTGTTAAGGTTCATCTTTCCCTTATTTCACAGTCCTTTGGATGAAAGGTAGTAGGCTATTTCAGTGTAGTACTTTGAATTATTCACCACCTCTTTGCACCTGTTCATATCTCCTCTACACATTTATTAGCCTTCTGCTAGAAAAAATATCACTTTGAGCCATTGTCTTCTGTTACTTGCATTTTTTTATTTTGCTACCTCAACCTGGAGAATTTTTGAGCTACAGGCTGTCTCAACAGAAGAATGCTTTATAGTTTTCATAAATATTGGATCTTCAGCTCATAAACCAGAAGTTCCTGCCTGCAGTGATCTCAAGAGTTTACATTTAACGAGTCCATGCATATTCCTAAAACGGGCTGATGCTGGGAGGACTTTTTTGAACAATATTTTCTTTGTTACATCCGTTATCTGTCTAGGATATCTGCAGTTAAGAAAAACATGACACCTGCTTCCTGCCATTGGCAGGGGCAGGCAGAGCAGGTGAGTCTTGTAACAGAGCTTGTGCCCTGTGATTGGAAGTTATATTCACCATTCTGTCTCCTTGCTAACAAATAACTTCCTCCTCATATTAGGCCTTGCTCTGCTCAGAGTGATACTGTTTCTACTGCATGCTTTAGAGGCCTTTTAACACAGGACATGGGTACTGCAGTAGCTTAGTCTGTGTTTCGCTGACTGACAGAAAATTGCAGCCTTACCATGTTGCCCCAAGGCACTAGTGGGATTCAACGAGAGCAATTCTAAATGTGTTGTTTGCCTTGGAGAACCTAAGATTTATCCTGACAGCCTAGAGCTATACTGCTCTGTATGTCTTACACTCCTGACCAAACTATCTTTGATAACATACCTTGTTATAACTTCGGTGTTTTGGAGATGTTCATTCAGTAGTTTAGACTTCTGCCATCTAACCCCTCTGGTGCATCTTAGCGAGGTACTATTTTCAAGTTACAAACTGGTTTCATCTTTTTGGACCAGGAAATAACTTAAAAGAAAACACATGCCTCTTCCTCAGTATTCTTTCATCTAGGCAATGAGGAGGATGAGTGTTCTTCGAGGTGGCTACTCTTCTGAACTCAAAAGCTAGAATGATGACATCTAGCAGCTGAAAGAGTGTGCTGAAGTCTTGGATTACTTGCTGAACATTCCTAAAAGACCTAGAGTTATGATAAGGTATACAGAAACTTATACTTAAATTAAAAATAAATAACCCATTTTCTCACATCAACATTTTAATGCATCTCAGGACCCGACCCAGTGACACTAGTGTGGTGGGTTGAAATTCCTTGGAACCTGGCATAAAGCAGCTAACGCTTCAGAGACTGGTATTTTGCTCTCCCTAGTCACCTGCTCAAGTAAGCCATATCAGGATGATCTTGGGATTTTTTCTGACAGGTCATCACACAGGTGTAGGCATCCTTTGGAGGATACTCATTCAAGATCAAAAGAGTTAAGACATAGCCAAAGAAAAGACCTGTTTCTTCAGGGGACTACATCTCTCGTTTGAATTCTTGCAGCTACAATTCCTGCAGACTTTACAAAAAAGTAGAGGTCCCAGGTAGATATATATCATCATCCCACTCAGTGGACACTTTAATGTTGGCTGGAATGCCTCGTAATTTCCTTGTCATCTACTAACATGAATTGGTTAATGTTCAAGAGGGGAATGTCTTATCTGATAGAAAACACCATTTCCTTTAAGCAGGGCATTCTACCACCTCCAAAGAAGCCAACCATTTGAAACAGTTTCCTAGAAGATTGAAAAAGAGCTGGACTTGTTTGATACTGTAGTAGTAGAACATTTGTTAGAAATAGCAGAGTATTTGAGAATGGCTTAGTCTTACCATAGGTAACCATTTGAAATGTCGGAACCCCACAAGAGCAAGTCCCAAAACATGAAAACTGAATGATCAAAAAAAAAAAAAAAACATAGTTAAACATACAAAATCTGAGATGGCCATTTCTTAGAATATTCCCTTTTTCTCCAAGGTATGTCTTGGAGTTGGTATATGTATGTTCGGGGGGGGGGTGCGGTTTGCCCCTCTGCAAAACAAAAGAAGTTGAAAGGAGAAGAGTGATGATCGAGATTCATTCTTCTGCATTTTCTTTCTTTTTCCAGAGTGTTGTCACTTAGAGTTTGGAGTGCTGACATTTCATTAGTGTGAGCCATTACCCTAAGGTAGTAGCTTCTGTCTTGCAGTCTCTCCCCTGTGTGCAGATGCATGGTTTGGCTCATGGTTTAGACAAGAAGTACCTGTCTGTAGCTGGATCCATAGGTGGGAGTTTAGTGACAGACACAGCTGCGGTTCATCAAAATGAAATTTCATTAAAATGGGTTGCTGAACTTCGTCCCTACAGAAGTCTGACTATTCTTGAGGTGTTAAAACTTCAGATTAGATTATATTTGGATGGGTTGGATGGAGTGAGGCATTTCCTTCCCTTCTTCATAGTCTGTGGTCTAGATAGCAAAACCTTCCATTTTGCCAAACTATATTTCATTAAACTGTTTAGTACTTCCTGCAGCTGCTGCTTTGATGACTGCAACATCTCATAACAAGTGGCATTCACTTCACATCCTTGCTAACATTCTCGCAGATACAATTTGCAGTATTTTACAGCTGCTAGTATTAAGTCTGTGTCCTGTTTGACCTTCCCGTAAATTGGGACTATAGATACCTAGATCTTTGGGATACATATTTATGATCTCTTTAACTCATAATAAGTGGGTTCTTAGAGGGTCAGCAGTATCTCACGCAGCCTCTTTTTGATTTATGATTATGATTATGACATGGAACAAAATGCCTGGTATGTACAAAATTGACGTTACTGGATCATGGTAAGAGAAGGGAAACGCAAGAGATGTGAGAGAACATGCAAAAGAGGATCTAGGGCTGGAATCACTGCAAGGCTAAAAGCAAATCCCTACAGGCCTGCACTCCCATCCATTCTGCTGGCAAATGTTCAATCATTGGAAAGCAACATGAACTATATAAGGCTGGAATTATCTACTCAGAACAAGGTGAGGAAATGCTGTGTGCTTATTTTTACTGAAACTTGGCTAAACTCTAACATTAATGACAGTGCAGTCCATGTGGAGGGGCGATCACTTTTTAGAACAGACAGAATTCATTCTCTCAGTGGTAAGTCCAGAGGGGGAGGGGGTCTGCATATACACCAGTTGTTATTGATGTATATTCAGTCCAGGGGGGAAGGGGTCTGCATATACATCAATAACAACTGGTGTACCAGTTGTGAGATAGTATCCTCGTACTGCTCAGATAATCTAGAGTTTTTGTCATTGAAATGCAGACCCTTTTATTTACCCAGGGAATTTAACAGCATCTGCATCACAGCTGTCTACAGTCCTCCCAGTGCTAATCCAAATGAGGCAATGACCACATTATACCAGGCTATAAATGAACTACAAAACAGGAATCCAGACTGTGTTCATATAGTGGCAGGAGACTTTAAACAGGCTAACTTGAAAACAGTTCTGCTTCACTATTTACATTATGTGGACTTTGCAACAAGGGGTGAGAACACACTGGACAAGGTATACAGCAATGTCAAGCTGGCATTTAAGGCAGTGCCTCACCCACACCTGGGAAACTCTGACCACCTCTCCATACTGTTACTACCAGCATATAAACCACTGCTAACTAGAGGGAGAACAGTTAAACAAGTAAGAGTATGGCCAGAGGGTGCAGTCTCAGCACTCCAGGACTGTTTTGAGAGCACAGACTGGAGCATATTCAAGGAAGTGGCTACTGAGAACCAGTGCATCAACCTGGAGGAGTACACCGAGGCAGTGATGGGCTACATCTCGAAATGTGTGGATGGTGTGACAGTCACCAAAACCATCATCACACGAGCCAACCAGAAACCCTGGTTGTCAAGAGAGGTGTACAAACTACTGAAAGCAAGGAATGCAGCCTTCAGGTTTGGAGACAGGGAAGCTCTCAGAACAGTCAGAGCAAATCTGAACAAGGGAGTGAGGGAAGCAAAAGGCACCTATGGCAGAAAGATCCAGAGCTACTTCTCTGACCAAAAAGACCCCAGGCGCCTATGGCAGGGTTTCCAGTCCATAACTGACTACAGACCCCTGTCTTCGCAATGTGAGGACAACAAGGAATTCCTAAATAAGCTGAATGTCTACTTCAGCAGATTTGAGAAAGGGAACAGAACAACAGCAAAGAAAATGCCCATCAGCCATAATGAGAAGATGCTCACCCTTAACCCAGCTGATGTCCAGAGGGCACTGCTCAGAGTTAACCCAAGAAAAGCCGCTGGGCCTGACAACATCCTAGGATGTGTGCTCAGGGACTGCGCAGTACAACTAACAAATGTCTTCACGAATATCTTCAATAACTCTCTTAATCAGCAAATAGTTCCGAAATGCTTCAAGGATACAACAATCATTCCATTACCAAAGAAGTCTCCACCATCTTGCCTAAATGACTACCACCCTGTAGCCCTCACCTCCACAGTGAAGAAGTGTTTTGAAAGGCTGGTCAAGGACGTCATAACATCTGGGCTGCCTGCTGATCTAGACTCTCTACAGTTTGCTTACCGAGCAAACCACTCTACAGCAGATGCCATCTCTCTAGCACTCCATCTATTGCTGGAACACCTTGAGAATAAAAACACCTACGTGAGGGTACTGTTCATTGACTTCAGCTCTGCTTTTAACTCCGTCATCCCTCTTCATCTGGTAATGAAGCTACTCCAACTAGTTGTCAACACACCACTTTGTAACTGGATTCTTGACTTTCTCACAGACAGACCTCAGAAAGTGTGCATAGGAAGTAACTCCTCAGATAACATCAGTCTTAACACTGGAGTTCCACGAGGATGTGTACTAAGTCCCTTGCTGCTCACCCTGTTAATACATGATTCTACAGCCAGGTACCATACAAATCACATCATCAAGTTTGCTAATGACACAATGGTGCTGGGTCTCATCAGTAATGATGATGACGTGGAACAACTGATTACGTGCTGTGGAAATAACTTAGCACTAAATGTGAACAAGACAAAAGAGATAATTGTGAACTACAGGAAAAATCACAAGGATCATTCTCCCGTCACCATCAATGGGGAAACAGTTGAATGAGTGAGTGCACATCGATGAGGACTTGTCTTGGAAAACAAATACAATTGCCATAGTCAAGAAAGCGCACCAGAGATTGCACTTTTTAAGAAGGCTGAGGAGAGCGAATCTCCTATCAACAGTTCTCACTACCTTCTACAGAGGTATGATAGAAAGCATCCTGACGAACAACCTCGTGGTATGGTATGGAAGCTGCTCTACCTGTGAGCGCAAATCCCTCCAGAGCATGGTGAAGACAGCTGAGAGGATCATTACCTTACCACCAGTCCACGACTTGTACTTATCCAGATGTGTCAGCAGGGCCAGAAGAATAATTAGAGACTGCAGTCACCTTGTTTACAGACTGTTCCTGCATCTATCATCTGGAAAGCGCTTCCGAAGCATATGTTGCAGAACTACGAGATTCAGGAACAGCTTCTTCCCTAATGTCATCAGGCTGCTGAACTCTAATAACCACTACACCCCATGGTGCCCAACTGGGTCAGTAGAAACTGTCTCAAATTGTGCAAGAATCTGGTTACCAGTCTCACCTAATACTTAATGCAATATTCACCATGACAGTAACTTATAGGCTATCTAGGGCAGTAGCAATGCAGTAAAAAATATCTCTTCTTTCAGTGCAATACATGCATATTCATAAATTAACTTAAAGTGCAATACTCTAATGTTCAGTGTAATACTCAAATATGTCTTTCTGTGCAAGGATCAATGCAGTGTCTTAATCAAGTACCTGTGCAATACTAAAGTCTCATGCATGTAAGTGTTCAGTTCGAAAGGTGTTAAAATGTGTTCTAATTATGTGCAATATTAGGCTGTCTACCTGCCCTGCATGTCTGTGATGTAATAGCGAGGTGTTACATGTGTAAATGTCTGTGAAAATAGTCTATATGTTGTCTGCACATTGAGTCTGGAGACACGGAATTTCGTTCATTTTTTGCACTTGTGTGATTTCTGAATGACAATAAAGTTTACTTTGACTTTTGACTTTGATTTTGATTCAAAAATGAAAATCCTTCAGAAACAACATTTCTGCTTGAGATATGTCAAATATTTTGACACAGTTTTATATTACTGATTTTCCAGACTATATCAACCGCACTTGTACTTCTGTTGATGAGGTCTGCATACTTGCATGTCTCTGGGTTGCCTGTAGATACATAACAGGAGCTGCAGAACAAGCATCTGGCACCATTAGCTTGTTTGATAGATTGAGGGCACTGCTCCAGGCAGAGGTGTAGATTACCTATCTCCATCAGCTTTTCAGAAGTATATTACATCAGACCAGTAATGGGCTGTAAAGGAACATGAGAAAACATTTTGAACCCCAAGGGAGTAAAAAAAACTGCAGTACGTTCCTAAGTATATTAAGATCAGTAAAGTTGACAAAAAAACGCAGAAGACCACAATTCATCATAAGCAACAACCCCTGCAGGAGATTTGACTGCTTTCTTAACTACCTTTCCTTTACTTGAGAAGTGCCTCAACAGTGATTCATCCTTCCTTTTCAGGTGCAGAATTTGAGGATGTTATTTCATTGGGTTATTCAGTTGGAGCAGGGAGGTTCAGGATCACTACACCCCCTCCATTCACACACACTCTTTAATCCAATCTGATGATAGAAAGTAGAACCAGTTCTCTATAAGAGGAATCAAATTTTTCGCCTTCTATTTCATTTAAAAGGGGCATTAATTTGAAAGATATGTTGGTACATGGGAAGTTTATTTTACCTGATGTAAATTTTGTGAAAAATGTTACATTAAATGGGACTATAAGTTGTAAGAATTGTGCTATATATCCTTGTATGATACAAAACTTTGATTTTATTAACATTAGGTTTGTTCCAAAAGAAAGCCTCACATGTAATAGTAAGGGAATAGTTTATGCTTTAAGATGCCTCTGTAATTTAGTTTATATAGGGGAAACAAAAAGAATGATGTTCTTCATCTCACATTGCTGCAGTCATAACCTGTGGGTAGTCCGCTGTCCTCGGTCGGCCCGAATACCAAAGTGTTAGGCTGGCGTCGGTCATGGTCGCTCAGATCTGACGTCAGTATGCCGTGGTACTAAAGCGCATGACCGACGCCATATCCTCAGTCTTTCTTGCCGCATGGTCCGAAGCAGAAGCAGCGTTTTGCAAGTGCCGTCAAGGCCCTGAAATTTTCGTATTCTGAGTTTCAGACCGAAGACCAAGTTGGGCTAAGTACCCCGTTGGGGAATATTTTTGTTTTTCTTGCCTCAGTTAATTCCGGATGTCAGATAAAGTGAATAATTGTATTTCTTGTGGGAAACAGATACCTCATAGGGATTACCACTCTCTTTGTATTCCTTGCTTGGGGCCTGAGCACGACGTAGTCGGGTGTCGCTTTTGTGCTAGATTTAATAAGCGCACCATTAAACGCAGGTTAAATTGTGCTAGGCTTGTCTTCGGTAAGCGGTGTAATTACAATATGCCGTCGGATCCTCTGACGCCCGCTACCGCTAAGAAGCGCGAGGAAAAATCGTTAAAGTCCAAGCCGGATGAGTCGTCTGTTACGGACGCCGGTTCTTTAGAAACTACGGTGGAATCTGTGGATCCAGCCGAGGTTTCAGCTGAGTCTCAGGGGGAGCCTTTAGTTTTGCAGGATGTGGCCTCTCAGGAGTCGGGTCAGGCTGAGGGGGCCTCTCAGGTTTCTGTAGTCCCTCCTTTGCATAAGGTGGTTAGGCCTTCTACTTCTGTCTCTAAGGTACCTTCCAAGGTCAGGCCTGGTTTGTCTTCCTCTGGCGTCAGCCCTAGTTCTGCAGGTTCTGTACCTAAAAAGCATATGCTGAAAATGGCAGAAGATTTAATTACCTTAATCAGGGGTTCTTTGCCTCCTCCAGATAAGAGGCCTAGGGTGGAGCCAGAGGTGGAAGGATTGGAGCATTCTTCAGATTACTCCGTCTTCGGCTGAAGACATTCAGGATTTTCCTCCTTATTCTGATTCAGATGCAGAGGATTCTAGTCCTTCTGCTTCCCCCCCCAAAGCATTTTCTTTTTCTGAAACCCTGCATTCCATGAGAGAGCATTTTAAGTGGGAAGGTCAGGATTTCTCAGATTCTAGAAAGAGACTTAGGGAATTTTTGTTTTTACCTCAGCATAGGCCCTTGGCTATACCCCCTGTTTTGGATGTTGTTCAGGATGTTTTCTCTGAAGCTTCCCTTAATCCTGATTCTTTGCCTCCTGCCCCGGTCAAGCCAGACAGGTATTACAGAGTGCCTGAGGCTCATAAATATTTGTATAAAAGCCCGAGAGCTGACCCAGAAACTATTAGCCAGGGACCTAAGGGTGTCAGGGCTTCTGTTGTAAAGAATCCAGTTCCTATGGATAAAGATTCTAGAGCTTTGGATAGGTGGGGTAAAAAAGTGTATACCTCTTCCACTCTAGCAATGAGGGCTTTGAATTGCCAGTTTCATATGCTGAAGTACCAGAACTTTCTCCTAAGTCAGTTGAAATCTAAAGTAGATGCTTTGGCAGAGGGCATTGAGTGTAATGAATTGCAGGATTTAGTTCATGCCTCTGATCAGGTGGGTAAGCATTCTTTGCAGTGTGGTTTTGATGCTCTTCAGGCCTCTTCCAGGGTGGCTGCCACTGGATCAGTTATTCGTAGGCACGCCTGGCTTAAGGATCAGAATTTGTCAGAGCATGTTAAAGCTCAAATTTTGGATGCTCCCCTTCAGTCTGAAGTTCTGTTTGGTTCTCCTGTGGAGTCAGTTTTGAAGAAAATGGAAGACAAAGCTAAGTCTATGCAAACAGTTAAGGACTTTTACAGGTGCAGCCCCTAAGTTTAGCAGAAATTGGCCTACTAAGGGATGGGCTTATCCTTCTTCTGATTTACAGTCTAGGGGCAGATCTAGACGTGGTAGGGGCAGAGCTCATGCTCAAGGTTCTTTCCGGCCTAGGACGTGGAGTTCCCCTGCACAATCTTCAGGTGAGGGCAGGGGTCAGCCTTTTCGTAAACAGACCCAATGACCTGTATCTCCAGCTGCCAGATCCCTCCTGTCTGGCAGCTCCTCTGGGAGGAAAGTTGGCACATTTCAGGAAAAATTGGCTTTTAGTCACTCAGGACAAATGGGTGTTGGACATTATAGATCGAGGCTACAAGTTTTATTTTCACACCTTGCCTCCTTTCAAAGGCATGCCAGACGTTCCTTCTCAACAAAAGGTGGAGGCTCACAAACAGATTTCTTTACTTCTCAAAATGGGGGCTATCCAGGGGGTCCCTCCGTCAGAAGTAGGCCTAGGATTTTATTCTCGCCTGTTTCTTGTACCAAAGAAAGGAAACACTTGGAGGCCAATTCTGGATTTGTCTATTCTCAACACATACCTGGACATTCCAAAATTCAAGATGTTAACTTTGCAACAACTTCTGCCTCTATTAGGCAAAGATCACTGGATGGTAACTTTGGATCTCAAAGAGGCTTATCTTCACATTCCTCTCAGGCCCAGCTGCAGGAGGTTCCTGCGCTGGCTGGGACTTTACATTATCAGTTCTCTGCATTGCCCTTTGGCTTATCTACTGCGCCCAGGGTGTTCACAAAGGTCCTGGCACCGGTGATAGCCTTCTTAAGGTTAAGGGGAATACAAATCTATCCTTATTTAGACGATTGCCTGATTCTGGCTCAAGGCAAAGTCAAGTTACTTCACCATCTACAGTTTGTTATGGCAGTGTTAAGGTGCCTAGGGTATTCTGTGAACGAAACAAAGTCCAGTCTAGTACCCTCTCAGGACATGTGCTTTCTGGGTGTGAGACTGAATACAGCTTCTCAGATGGCATTTTTGACCCCGGACAAACAAAGAAATCTTACCCTTTACTTCCAACAATTGTCTCTACGGTCCAGGCTGACTGCAAGGACAGTCCTTCAAGCCTTGGGGTTCATGGCATCTTGTATTCTGGTGCTTCCCAATGCCAAACTGCATATGAGGAAGCTACAATGGTATCTCAAAAGCGTATGGACTCAACACTGCCACGATTTGGACACTGTCATTCAGATGATACCTTGCATCCAAAGGAATTTTTGTGGTGGGCTCAGGAATGTCACCTAAACAAGGGACTCTCTGTGACCCGACCAGAGGCGAGTCAGATCTTAACGACAGATGCCTCAGACATGGCCTGGGGAGCACACTTCAGTGGAAAATGGGTTCAAGACACGTGGCCTGCCAGACTACAACATTTGCATATCAACATGAAGGAGATGTTAGCAGTCCAATTTGCATTGATGGCTTTCAAGGATTTACTTCACCCAGGACAAGTGTTGATTCAGACAGACAACACAACAGTCATGTGGTACATCAACAAGCAGGGGGGTACCCATTCGTACCCTCTTTGCAGACAAGCTATGATTTTGTGGGAGACTGCTCTCAGTTTGCACCTCACCCTTCAGGCAAGGTTTCTGCCAGGAGCACAGAACTCCTTAGCAGATGTTTTGAGCAGACAGATGGTGGATCCCCACGAGTGGAAATTGGATCCTCATGTCTTTCAACAGTTGACGGTGGCATGGGGGACTCCAGACATAGATCTGTTCGCTTCTCCACTGAATTACCAACTGCCAAAAATTTTGCACAAAGCTGTTTCACCCAAAAGCTTGGAAAGTGGATGCTCTATCATTCAGTTGGAACAACCGTCACGTTTATGCCTTTCCTCCTCTGCCTCTCCTTCCCAAGGTGCTCCTAAAGGTCAGGCAGGACAAGCCTTGCATGATTCTGATAGCTCCAGATTGGCCACGGCAGCACTGGTACCCTCTGCTGAGGACTTTAGTACGGAGCCTCCTTGGCCTTTGCCATTAATTCCACACCTTTTGTCCCAGGCAAGCAATCATTTCCGCAATGTCAGGATTCAGTCCCTGCATCTGACAGCCTGGCGTATCCTGTTTTAGACCCTGGGGGGTCGCAGCTTCCTCAACAAGTTTTGAATGTCATTTTGGAGGCCAGACGGCCTAGTACAAGGAAAGTTTATGCTGATAAATGGAGGAGATTTTTTCTTTGGAGCAAAACAAAGAGCTTTGATGTTTCAGTGCCTAATTTGAGTGTTTCACTTCAGTATCTTACAGAATTATTAGACAAGGGTTTGTCTTTCTCCTCTGTAAAGGTTCATGCTGCAGCCATTTCTGCTCACTATAACTGTGACCCGCCATTATTCTTTCACCCTTTGTTCAAGCAATTTCTTAGAGGGGCAAAGAACATAAGACCCCCACGTAGAGCTCCTACTCCTTCCTGGGATCTCAATTTTGTGTTGGAAAAGCTCACTTTACCTCCTTTTGAACCTGCAGCTACTTCAGAGTTGAAGTTTTTGTCTTGGAAGACTGCTTTTTTGTTGGCCATTACATCTGCTAGAAGGGTATCTGAATTACAGGCTCTAATGGCAGTTGAACCCTTCCTGATATTTCATAAGGATAGGGTCTCACTACGTACTAATCCTACTTTTATGCCTAAAGTTGTTTCTAATGTGGCTTTAAACCAATCTATTCATCTGCCTACATTTTATGCTGATCCCCAAAATAAGGGGGAGAAAATTTTGCATTCTTTGGACATTCACAGGCAGTTACGTTATTATTTGAGCAGAACTAAAGGGTTCAGGCAGTCCCAACAGTTATTCATTTCTTTTGCCTTGGGGTCTCAAGGAAAACCTGTTTCAAAACAAACTATTTCTAAGTGGATTGGGCATTGCATTGCTTTCTGTTATTCTCATCATGGTAAGGAGGTTCCGGCTGGAATCAGACCTCATTCCACTAGGGCTACTGCCACTTCTACTGCTTTTTTAAGGGAGTAGCTACTAAGGATATTTTGGAGGCAGCTACCTGGAGTTCAGTACACACTTTTTCTAAACATTACCATCTTCCACTTTATTCCAAATCTAGGGCTGGGTTTGCCACTGCAGTTTTACAGGGCATGTTAGCAGCTCCTAATGCTATTTGATTTTACCAACCTCCCTTTACCTTTGCTTTGGGATTCTACCCACAGGTTATGACTGCAGCAATGTGAGATGAAGAACATAGTACAGTTTTGTACCTACCATAAATGTAGATGTTCAAAGATCCACATTGCTGCAGTCTAATTTACCCTCCCTCCTTCCCCTCTGTAGTTTGGGGTGGCTGTGTGATTTGTGGTGTATCTATTGTTGCTTTTTTGGTGATTGGGTATTTTTCTATTTTTGGCTATGGCCTTTCTTTTTAAGGCCTTCTGACATCTGGGGCAAGAAAGACTGAGGATATGGCGTCGGTCATGCGCTTTAGTACCACGGCGTACTGACGTCAGATCTGAGCGACCATGACCGACGCCAGCCTAACACTTTGGTATTCGGGCCGACCGAGGACAGCGGACTACCCACAGGTTATGACTGCAGCAATGTGTATCTTCGAACATCTACATTTATGGTAGGTACAAAACTGTACTTTTCGGGTTAGGTTTATGGAACATAGGGATATTCGCAGCCAGAGGGAAGCTAAAGTAATAGCTATGCATTTTAAAGATAAACACAACAGTAATTTTTCATTATTACAGGGTTGTGTACTTGAACAAATAAAGTTTTATGAAAATGATGTTTTACTTAAAGAAAGACTATTATATAAGGAATCAGTGTTGATTTTAAAGTTTGGCACATTAGTCCCTTTAGGACTAAATACAGAAGTAAATTGGAGGTGTTTTATTTAATAATTGACTTCCTAATTAATTAATTAGGGACGTTTTTTGTTATAAAAACTGTGTTTTAAAGTTTAGAGACAGAAAATAAAATAATGTGTTAACAGAATTTCCTGCATTTGGTGATTTCTCTATTCTCCTGGATCTGAACCAGTTGTTGCTAAAGCTCAAGTTTTTCTCCATGTCTGTCCCGTCCTAATTCCCAAAATAGCAGGGCATATTTGATTGTCAAGTTCTTGGTTCTCTGAATGTCTTTATTACACACACAAAAATTCAGGATGCTATCTTCATAGCCTAGCCCTATAGCATAAAGGGATAAAGCCCTAATTATGGCCCAGGAAACACATTTGATTAGTGGCACATATATTTGTTGAAACCAGGCAGGGGAAGTTTGAAGTGAGTGACTGATACTTGTTCCCTCATTCTGCGGGAGAGAGACTGCTAGGCCAATAGCATAAGGGTGGCTGACTGTATTCCATGCCTGTAGAGGTCATATTATATCTTGCTGCATTGGTCATTGATTTTGATGCTGAGTTGGGGAAACAGAAGCTGTTTGTGGGAGCATACGTCTGTTTTTCCCTTGTCCCTGATCAAGCATCTGTGGTGAGTCTACTAATAGCCTAGTGGTGGGGTGAGGGTAGGCTGTTCAAGTTCTGCAGCTAGGATGCTTCCTTCTCCCCCTGAATCTCATTTCTGGGAGAGTGGATGGGCTTATAGGGCTTTGCAGGCAGGAATGAATGGGCTGTAAATCCATCACATAGCCTCAGGTGTGTTGCTTTTGCTCTCTATGGAATGAATGGGCTGTTTTGGTGCAGGTAGTGTAGACATCAAGCAGGGTTCTTGCAGAGGTGGGGAGGGAGATTAAAAAAGACCCAAAAAATGTCCTTTTATTCATATGTTGCAGTATTTATAACCTTTGGGATTCCCCACCTTGGCAACCTGAACATCCAGCCAGTATACAAAAGACTTTTGCTACTGCATAGTACGTGTGATGTTGCACATAGCAAGGCAGGTAATGTAGGCCATAAAGGTGACGTCAGCACATACCATTCCTCAGAACTTCTCTGCCGCCAGTCCGAACTCCAGCTTCTGCCATTCGTCTGATTGTCAAGTGTTTGCTGGTTTCATATAAGTGCTCTATTGGGGAAAATTCTTTGTTCTTTTTTGCTGCTGCATGGTTTTGAGGCTAGTGCCATTGTGGACGTCCAATTCCATGCAAAGACAGCCACAATCAGTGTTTGTTTTGCCTAGGGTATGAGCACGATTACAAGTCTTGGCGCATTTTGCCAGGCATTCTTCCCCAAGACTTTTTGTAGTCATTTGTCGACTCTGAACATTTACTTTGAGAATTAACGTCTGAAAAGGTTAGCTTTTGGTATGGAGGGCATGGCAGGTCCATCCAGTGAGCCACCGAAGAAGGCCAAAAAGGTTAGGCTCAAATCTTCGACCAAGCTTCCGGATTAGGGCATTTCTCTCAAGGTCAGTGAAGGCCCTGAGGCCCACTCAGTCTCTTGTTCCTAACTTGCAGCGGTTACCATTTTGGAAGTAGATAAGGGAGGGTGTCACTAGCACATCTGCAGAAGCATCACAGACGTCCATTCAGGGCAATAAGGGGGGGGTCATGGCTCACTGCCCCGGATGTCATGAGCAGTTCCCCTCCAGCTCCTCCATCTGTAGCTATCTCCAAGCCCAACCCAGTGCCTAGCCATACATCGGCTATTTCCTCACAACCTGGGGGGGGGTCTTCCTGGTAAGATTCCTCTTTCTCTTCCCAGGATTCTTCTCCTGATTGGCAGGACTTCTCACAGGGAATCCTGAATGCCTTCCTGACTTTAAATCCATCATCAGCTATCCCCTATGTTATTCTTCCCCTGAATTAGATTCTAACAGTGGAGATTCTCCTGAGGAAGATTTGTCCTTTGGGGAAACTATTTCTAGAATGAGAGATTTCTTCAAATGGGAAAGTAGTCTAGTATCAGAAGTTAAAAAGAGATATGACCTGTTGCAGATGGACTGTCCATCTCCCTCAGCCATCCGTCCTGTTTTCCTTGCCTTTATGGATGCCTTTCTCTGTGTCACAGAGTCCAGATTCTCAATGTCCAGCCCCAAAACGACCTCACATTCTACAAAGTCCCTGAGGACAGCAAGTAGCTATTTAAATGTCCTCCAGCAGATCTTGCAGATGTTCATCGTGCATACAGCTGCAGTCATAACAGATGGGTTATCCGTCAGTGCGGCAGGGGTATAAAAGAACCAGCCAACGCCATTTTCTCCAGTCTTTCTTGCCGCGCGGTGCCCGAAGCAGAAGCAGTTCGCAAGTGTCGGTCGGCCAGCCCCTGAGATTACGAATATTTTTCTACCGAAGTCTTCTTGAAAGCTAAGTACCCCATTGGGGAAACTTTTCTTGCCTCAGACCGATGTCAGACAAAGTTAATAATTGCATTTCATGTGGGAAGCAAATACCGCATAAGGATTTCCATTCCTTCTGCATTCCTTGCTTAGGCCCAGACCACGACGTCTCGGCCTGTCGTTTTTGTGCTAGATTCAACAAACGCACTATTAAGCGTCGGGCGGAGTTCGCCCAACACTATTTTGGCAAAAAATTTAATTACATTATGTCGTCGGATACTCCGACTCCAGTTTTGAGTAAAAGACGCAAAGATAAGGACCAACATACGAGGTCCGCGACTTCTACCGACACCTTGCTAAAGCCTATTTCAGGTGCTCCGGTTCTCAGCGATGTGCCTACGCAGCCCCTGACTACCGATGACACTTCCTTAGCAGTGTCTTCTGTGCCCGAGGTCGCAGGCTCCTCAGCCCACACCCCAATTACAGATACCGACGCCACTCTTGGCGGGGAAACTCAGAGTTTAGACAGGCCTGCCACCTCTCAAGGTGTCTTCAGGCCTTCTTCTTCTTTTTCCATTAAGGCTTTCACTAAATCTAAAGCAGCCATGCAAACTAAAAGACAAGCTCCACAGGGCCCCTCTCAAGGCCCCATGCCTAAAAAACCGATGCTCAAAATGGCTGAGGATTTGATTACTCTTATCAGGGGTTCTCAACCCCCCTCGGACAAAAGGCCCAGAGTGGAGGAAGAATACCCTTCCTCGGACCAGGCCTCCATTACTTCAGAACATTCTGAAGACCAGGAACATTCATACTCCCCTTTTGAAGATTCTGATGCAGAGGAGTCCATTCCCTCTGTCTCCCCCCCTGAGGGACTCTTCTTTTGGGGAAACCTTGCATACCTTGAGGGAACACTTCCAATGGGAAGGCCAAGATTACTCAGATTCCAAGAAAAGGCCCAGGGATTTCCTCTTGCTCCCTCAGCACAGGCCTCTGGCTATCCCTCCTGTCTTAGACATACTAGATGATGTGTATTCAGAGGCCAGCCTTCAGATTCTTTACCACCGGCTCCAGTTAAGCCTGGCAGGTATTACCGGGTTCCTGATTCACACCAATTCCTATAGAAAAGCCATGCTGCTGACCCAGAAACTATTTCACAGGGTCCCAAGGGAATTAAGGCCTCTACTGCCAAAAATCCATTACCTTCAGAGAGAGAGATTCCAGAGCTTTAGAAAGGTGGGGGGAAAAGGTATACACCTCGGCCACTTTAACCATGAGGGCATTAAACTGTCAGTTCCATATGTTAAAATATCAACAGTTTTTGTTATCTCAGTTGAAAAGCAAAATGTCACAACCTGAACAACCAGACTTGAAGGAGTTGCAGGATTTGTTGCATAGTGCAGAACAAGTGGGTAAACATACCTTGCAATGTGGTTTTGATGCTTTAGAGGCCTCATGTAGAGCTGCTGTTACAGGGTCAGTCATACGTAGACATGCTTGGCTCAAAGAGCAAATCTTACCAGATCATGTCAAAGCTAAATTACTAGATGCACCTCTTCAAAAAGATGTATTGTTTGGTGTTAAAGCTGAGGAGGTATTAAAGAAAATGGAGGAAAAGGCAAAATCAATGCAAACAGTGAAAGATTTCCTACAGGTACAACCTCCACGTTTCAGTAGAAACTGGCCTTCAAAACATTGGTCCTTTCCAGCCACAGACAGACCTCAAAGAGGTAGATACAGGCGCCCGAGGGGTAGAGGGCAATCTCAAGGATCATTTAGAGGCAGACAATGGCAAGCACCTACACCAAGTGGTGGAGAGGATAGATCACAGCCATTCAGAAAGCAGACCCAATGACTTTCCCCTTTGCATGCCAAGCAAAGCTCTAATGGCAGCACCTTTAGGCGGAAAACTGGCATTATTTTCGAAACATTGGCATATTGTCACAAAAGACAAATGGATCCTGGACATTATAGACAGAGGCTACAGATTCCACTTTCACACCCTTCCAAAAATGAGAGGCATGCCAAACCTGCCACAAAATCAAAGGGCAGAGGCACAAAAACAAATTTCAGCTCTCATGGACATGAAAGCTATTCAAGAGGTACCTGCACAAGAACAGGGTCAAGGTTTTATTCCAGACTATTCCTGGTACCAAGGAAGGACAAAGATTGGAGACCTATTTTGGACCTATCCATCCTAAACACATATTTACTCGTACCAAAATTCAAGATGCTCACATTACAGCAGCTTCTTCCCATGCTGGGCAAGGAGTCTTGGCTGGTAACATTGGACCTCAAGGAGGCATACCTGCATGTCCCTATCAGACAAGATTGCAGAAGATACCTCAGATTTCTTGCAGGTTCAACCCACTATCAATTCTCTGCATTGCCCTTTGGCTTATCTACTGCGCCCAGAGTGTTCACGAAATGCCTGGCATCAGTAATTGCCTTCTGCAGACTTCAAGGGATACAAATATACCCATATTTGGATGACTGCCTGATCCAAGCGGACAGCAAACACATACTTCTAAAACACCTGGCGTTTGTAATAAAGTTGTTGAACTCTCTGGGATACACAGTCAACAAAAAGAAATCAAAACTAATACCCTCTCAAGCAATAATTTTCCTGGGTGCCAGCTTGAATACAAACACCCAGATGGCCTACCTCACGCCAGAGAAACAAGGGCAACTATCTCAATACTTCAGAAAAATGGCAACCTTCACCAGGCTGACTGCAAGGAAAATCCTGCAGGCTCTGGGATTCATGGCATCTTGCATCCTGTTAATCCCATATGCAAAGCTGCATATGAGGAAACTTCAATGGTACCTAAAAAACCTATGGTCTCAACACAGCCACAGTTTGGAAAC